>NC_140593.1:9880887-10480887 GCF_964204655.1 Triturus cristatus | reverse complement strand
CAGTGGAGTGGTGTTTGGGCTGTGTAGAGGGTCGTGCTGGGGGTGGTGTTTTAGGGTTTAGTGCAGTGCAGTGGTGTTCAGGCAGTGTAGGGTGTCGTGCTTGTTGTGGTGTTTCAGTTTTTATGGCAGAGCAGTGGTGTTCAGGCAGTGTAGGGTTCGTGTTGGGGGTAGCGTTTCAGGGTTTAGGGCAGTGCAGTGGTGTTCGGGCAGTGTAGGTGGTCGTGCTGGAGGTGGTGTTTCATTGTTTAGGGCAGTGCATTGGTGTTCGGGCAGTATAGGGGGTCATACAGTGGGTTGTATTTCAGGGTTTAGGGCAGTGCAGTGGTGTTCGGGCAGTGTATGCGGTATTGCAGCGTGTGGTGTTTCAGGTTTTAGGGTAGTGCAGTGGTGTTCGGGCAGTATAGGGGGTCGTGCTGGGGGTGGTATTTCAGAATTTACGTCAGTGCAGTGGTGTTTGTGCAGTGTCGGCGGTCTTGCAGGATGTGGTGTTTCAGGGTTTAGGGTAGTGCTGTGGTGTTTGGGGAGTGTAGGGGGTCGTGCTGGGGCTGGTGTTTCAGGCTTTAGGGCAGTGAGGTGTTATGCGATCAGTGTAGGCGGTCATCCTGGGGGTGGTGTTTTAGGGTTCAGCGCAGTGCAGTGGTGTTCAGGCAGTGTAGGGGATCGTGCTTGGGGTGGTGTATCAGGGTTTAGGGCAGTGCAGTGGTGTTCGGGCAGTGTAGGCAGTCTTGCAGGGTGTAGTGTTTCAGGGTTTAGGGTTGTGCAGTTGTGTTCAGGGAGTGTAGGTGGTCGTGCTGGGGCTGGTGTTTCAGGGTTCAGGGCAGTGAGGTGGTGTTCGGGCTGTATAGGGGTCATGCAGGGGGTGGTTTTTTAGGGTTTAGTGCAGTGCAGTGGTGTTCAGGCTGTGTAGGGGGTCGTGCTTGGGGTGGTGTTTCAGGGTTTACAGCAGTGCAGTGGTGTTTGGGCAGTGTAGGGGGTTACGCTGGGGTTGGTGTTTGAGGGTTTAGGGCTGTGCAGTGGAGTTCGGGCAGTGTAGGGGTTCATGCTGGGGTGGTGTTTCAGGGTTTAGGGCAGTTCAGTGGTGTTCTGGCAGTGTAGGGTGTCATGCTTTGGGGTGTTGTTTCAGGGTTTAAGGCAGTGCAGTGATGTTTGGACAGTGTAGCGGGTCATGCAGGGGTGGTGTTTCAGGGTTTAGGGCAGTGCAGTGGTGTTTGGGCAATGTAAGGGTTTAGCTGGGGCAGGTGTGTCAGGGTTTATGGCAGTGCAGTGGTGTTTGGGCAGTGTAAGGGTTGTGCTGGTGTGTCAGGGTTTAAGGCAGTGCAGTGTGTTTGGGCAGTGTAAAGGTTGTGCTGGGGCTGGTGTGTCAGGGTTTAGGGCAGTGCAGTGGTGTTCGGGCAGTGTAGGGTGTCATGCTGGGGGGTGTTGTTTCAGGGTTTAAGGCAGTGCAGTGATGTTCGGACAGTGTAGCGGGTCATGCAGGGGTGGTGTTTCAGGGTTTAGGGCAGTGCAGTGGTGTTTGGGCAGTGTAAGGGTTTAGCTGGGGCAGGTGTGTCAGGGTTTATGGCAGTGCAGTGGTGTTTGGGCAGTGTAAGGGTTGTGCTGGTGTGTCAGGGTTTAAGGCAGTGCAGTGTGTTTGGGCAGTGTAAAGGTTGTGCTGGGGCTGGTGTGTCAGGGTTTAGGGCAGTGGTGTTCGGGCAGTGTGGGGGGTCGTGCTGTGGATGGTGTTTCAGGGTTTAGGGCAGTGCAGTGGTGTTCGCTCAGTGTAGGGGTCGTGCTGGGGTAGTGTTTGAGGATTTAGGGCAGTGCAGTTGTGTTCGAGCAGTGTGGGGTTGTGCTGGGGTAGTGTTTTAGGGTTTAGGGCAGTGCAGTGGTGTTCGGGCAGTGTAGGGGGTCATGCAGGGGGTGGTGTTTCAGGGTTTAGGGCAGTGCAGTGGTGTTCAGGCAGTGTAGGCGGTCTTGCAGGGTGTGGTGTTTTAGGGTTTAGTGCAGGGGTGTTTGGGCAGAGCAGGGGGTCATGCTGGGGTGGTGATTCGGTGTTTAGGCAGTGCAGTGGTGTTTGGGCAGTGTAAGGGTTGAGCTGGAACTGGTGTGTCAGCGTTTAGGACAGTGCAGTGGTGTTCAGGCAGTATAGGGGGTCATGCAGTGGGTGGTGTTTCAGGGTTTAGGGCAGTGCAGTGGTGTTCAGGCAGTGTAGGGGTCGTGATGGGGTAGTGTTTCAGGGTTTAATGCAGTGCAGTTGTGTTTGAGCAGTGTGGGGTTGTGCTGGGGTAGTGTTTTAGGGTTTAGGGCAATGCAGTGGTGTTCAGGCAGTATAGGGGGTCATGCAGTGGGTGGTGTTTCAGGGTTTAGGGCAGTGCAGTGGTGTTCAGGCAGTGTAGGGGTCGTGATGAAGTAGTGTTTCAGGGTTTAATGCAGTGCAGTTGTGTTCGAGCAGTGTGGGGTTGTGCTGGGGTAGTGTTTTAGGGTTTAGGGCAATGCAGTGGTGTTCGGGCAGTGTAGGGGGTCATGTAGGGGTGGTGTTTCAGGGCTTAGGGCAGTGCAGTGGTGTTCAGGCAGTGTAGGCTTTCTTGCAGGGTGTTGTGTTTTAGGGTTTAGTGCAGGGATGTTTGGGCAGAGTAGGGGGTCTTGATGGGTGTAGTGTTTCAGGGTATAGGACAGTGGTGCAGTGGTGCTCGTGCAGTGTAGGGGGTCTTGCGGGGGTGGTGTTTCAGGGTTCAGGACAGTGCAGTGGTGTTCAGTCAGTGTAGGCAATCATGCTGGGGTTGTGTTTCATGGTTTAGATCAGAGCAGTGGTGTTCGTACAGTATAGGGGGTTGAACAGGGGGTGTTGTTTCCGGGTTTAGGGCAGTGGAGTGGTGTTTGGGCAGTCTACGGGGTATTCCTGGGGGTGGTGTTTCAGGGTTTAGGGCAGAGCAGTGGTGTTCAGGCAGAGTAGGGGGTTTTGCTGGGGCTGGTGTTTTAGGGTTTAGGGCAGTGTAGTGGTGTTCGGGTAGTATAGGGGGTCGTGCAGGGGTGGTATTTCAGGGTTTAGGGCAGTGCAGTGGTGTTCGGGCAGTGTAGGCAGTCTTGCAAGGTGTGGTGTTTCAGGGTTTAGGGCAGTGGTGTTCGGGCAATGTTGGGGGTATTGCTGGGGGTGGTGTTTCAGGGTTTAGGGCAGTGGTTTTGGGCAGTGTAGGGGTTCGTGCTGGGGGTGGTGTTTCAGGGTTTAGGGCAGTGCAGTGGTGTTCAGGCAGTGTAGGGGGTTGTGCTGGGGCTGGTGTTTCAGGGTTTAGGGCAGTGCACTGGTGTTCGGGCAGTGTTGGGACTTGTGGGGTGCTGGTATTACATGGTTTAGGGCAGTGCAATGGTATTCGGGCAGTGTAGGGGGTCATGCCGGGGGTGGTGTTTCAGGGTTTAGGGCAGTCCAGTGGTGTTCGGGCAGTATAAGGTGTTGTGCAGGGGGTGGTGTTTCAGGGTTTATGGCAGTGCAGTGGTGTTTGGGCAGTGTAAGGGTTGTGCTGGTGTGTCAGGGTTTAAGGCAGTGCAGTGTGTTTGAGCAGTGTAAGGGTTGTGCTGGGGCTGGTGTGTCAGGGTTTAGGGCAGTGCAGTGGTGTTCGGGCAGTGTGGGGGGTCATGCTGTGGGTTGTGTTTCAGGGTTTAGGGTAGTGCAGTGGTGTTTGCTCAGTATAGGGGTCATGCTGGGGTAGTGTTTGAGGGTTTAGGGCAGTGCAGTGCTGTTCGGGCAGTGTAGGGGTCGTGATGGGTTAGTCTTTTACGGTTTAGGGCCGTGCAGTTGTGTTTGGGCAGTGAAGGGGGTCGTGCTGTGGGTGGTGTTTCAGGGTTTAGGGCAGTGCAGTTGTAATCGAGCAGCGTAAGGGTTGTGCTGGGGTAGTGTTTTAGGGTTTAGGGCAGTGCAATGGTGTTCGGGCAGTGTAGGGGTCATGCAGGGGGTGGTGTTTCAAGGTTTAGGGCAGTGCAGTGGTGTTCAGGCAGTGTAGGCGGTCTTGCAGGGTGTGGTGTTTTAGCGTTTAGTGCAGGGGTGTTCGGGAAGAGTAGGGGGTTTTGATGGGTGTAGGCTTTCAGGGTATAGGGCAGTGGTGCAGTGGTGCTCGTACAGTGTAGGGGTCTTGAGGGGGTAGTGTTTCAGGAATTAGGGCAGTGGTGTTCGGGCAGTGTAGGGGGTTGTGCTGGGGGTGGTGTTTCAGGGTTCAGGACAGTGCAGTGGTGTTCGGGCAGTGTAGGGGATCGTGCTTGGGCTTGTGTTTCAGAGTTTAGGGCAGAGCAGAGGTGTTTGGGCAGAGTTGGCGGTCATGCTATGGGTGGTGTTTCAGGGTTTAGGTCAGAGCAGTGGTGTTCGGCCAGTGTAGGGGGTTGAACAGGGGGTGTTGTTTCAGGGTTTAGGGCAGTGCAGTGGTGTTTGGGCAGTGTAGGGGGTCTTCCTGGGGGTGGGTGTTTCAGGGTTTAGGGCAGAGCAGTGCTGTTCGGTCAGTGTAGGGGGTTTTGCTGGGGCTGGTGTTTTAGGGTTTAGGGCACTGCAGTGGTGTTCGGGCAGCGTAGGGGGTCATGCTGCGGCTGGTGTTTCAGGCTTTAGGGCAGTGAGGTGGTGTTCGGGCAGTGCAGGGGGTCGTGCTGGGGGTGGTGTTTCAGGGTTTAGGGCGGTGCAGTGGTGTTCGTGCAGTTTTGGGGGTCATGCTGGGGGTGGTGTTTCAAGGTTTATGGCAGTGCAGTGGTGTTCGGGCAGTATATGGGGTCGAGCAGGGGTGGTATTTCAGGGTTTAGGGCAATGCAGTTGTGTTCGGGCAGTGTAGGGTGTTTTGCTGGAGGTGGTATTTCAGGGTTCAGGACAGTGCTGTGGTGTTCAGTCAGTGTAGGCGATCGTGCTGGGGTGGTGTTTCATGGTTTAGGTCAGAGCAGTGGTGTTCACGCAGTATAGATGGTTGAACAGGGGGTGTTGTTTCAGGGTTTAGGGCAGTGCAGTGGTGTTTGGGCAGTCTATGGGGTATTCCTGAGGGTGGTGTTTCAGGGTTTAGGGCAGAGCAGTTGTGTTCGGGCAGAGTAGGGGGTTTTGCTGGGGCTGGTGTTTTAGGGTTTAGGGCAGTGTAGTGGTGATCGGGCAGTATAGGGTGTCATGCAGGGGTGGTATTTCAGGGTTTAGGGCGGTGCAGTGGTGTTCGGGCAGTGTAGGCAGTCTTGCAAGGTGTGGTGTTTCAGGGTTTAGGGCAGTGGTGTTCGAGCAATGTTTGGGGTATTGCTGGGGGTTGTGTTTCAGGGTTTAGGGCAGTGGTTTTGGGCAGAGTAGGGGTTCGTGCTGGGGGTGGTGTTTCAGGGTTTAGGGCAGTGCAGTGGTGTTCAGGCAGTGTATGGAGCCATTCTTGGGTGGTGTTTCAGGGTTTAGGGCAGTGCATTCGTCTCCGGGCAGTATAGCGGGTCATGCAGGAGGTAGTATTTCAGGGTTTAGGGCAGTGCGGTGGTGTTCGGGGTGTGTAGGGGGACATGCTGGGGCTGGTGTTTCAGGCTTTAGGGCAGTGAGGTGGTGTGCGGGCAGTGTAGGGGGTCGTCCTGGGGGTGGTGTTTTAGGGTTTAGCGCAGTGCAGTGGTGTTCAGGCAGTGTAAGGGATCGTGCTTGGGGTGGTGTTGCAGGGTTTAGGGCAGTGCAGTGGTGTTCGGGCAGTGTGGGAAGTCTTGCGGGGTGTGGTGTTTCAGGGTTTAGGGTAGTGCAGTGTTGTTCAGGGAGTGTGGGTGGTCATGATGGGGCTGGTGTTTCAGGATTTAGGGCAGTGAGGTGGTGTTTGGGCAGTATAGGGGTCATGCTGGGGTGGTATTTTAGGGTTTAGTGCAGTGCAGTGGTGTTCAGGCTGTGTAGGGAGTCATGCTTGGGGTGGTGTTTCAGGGTTAACAGCAGTGCAGTGGTGTTTGTGAAGTGTAGGGGGTCATGCTGGGGGTGGTATTTCAGGGTTCAGGGCTGTGCAGTGGAGTTCGGGCAGTGTAGGGGGTCGTTCTGGGGGTGGTGTTGTAGGGTTTAGGGCAGTTCAGTGGTGTTCTGGCAGTGTAGGGTGTCATGCTGGGGGTGTTGTTTCAGGGTTTAAGGCAGTGCAGTGGTGTTTGGACAGTGTAGCGGGTCATGCAGGGCTGTTTCAGGATTTAGGGCAGTGCAGTTGTGTTTGGGCAGTGTAAGGGTTGTGCTGGGGCAGGTGTGTCAGGGTTTATGGCAGTGCAGTGGTGTTTGGGCAGTGTAAGGGTTGTGCTGGTGTGTCAGGGTTTAAGGCAGTGCAGTGTGTTTGGGCAGTGTAAGGGTTGTGCTGGGGCTGGTGTGTCAGGGTTTAGAGCAGTGCAGTGGTGTTCGGGCAGTATGGGGGGTCATGCTGTGGGTTGTGTTTCAGAGTTTAGGGTAGTGCAGTGGTGTTTGCTCAGTGTAGGGGTCATGCTGGGGAGTGTTGGAGGATTTAGGGCAGTGCAGTGCTGTTCGGGCAGTGTAGGGGTCGTGATGGGGTAGTGTTTTAGGGTTTAGGGCAGTGCAGTGGTGTTTGGGCAGTGAAGGGGGTCGTACTGTGGGTGGTGTTTCAGGGTTTAGGGCAGTGCAGTTGTAATCGAGCAGTGTAGGGGTTGTGCTGGGGTAGTGTTTTAGGGTTTAGGGCAGTGCAATGGTGTTCGGGCAGTGTAGGGGGTCATGCAGGGCTTGGTGTTTCAAGGTTTAGGGCAGTGCAGTGGTGTTCAGGCAGTGTAGGCGGTCTTGCAGGGTGTGGTGTTTTAGCGTTTAGTGCAGGGGTGTTCGGGAAGAGTAGGGGGTCTTGATGGGTGTAGTCTTTCAGGGTATAGGGCAGTGGTGCAGTGGTGCTCGTACAGTGTAGGGGGTCTTGAGGGGGTAGTGTTTCAGGAATTAGGGCAGTGGTGTTCGGGCAGTGTAGGGGGTTGTGCTGGGGGTGGTGTTTCAGGGTTCAGGACAGTGCAGTGGTGTTCGGGCAGTGTAGGCGATCGAGCTGGGGTGGTGTTTCAGAGTTTAGGGCAGTGCAGTGGTATTCGGGCAGTGTAGGGGATCGTGCTTGGGCGTGTGTTTCAGAGTTTAGGGCAGAGCAGAGGTGTTTGGGCAGAGTTGGCGGTCATGCTATGGGTGGTGTTTCAGGGTTTAGGTCAGAGCAGTGGTGTTCAGGCAGTGTAGGGGGTTGAACAGGGGGTGTTGTTTCAGGGTTTAGGGCAGTGCAGTGGTGTTTGGGCAGTGTAGGGGGTCTTCCTGGGGGTGGTGTTTCAGGGTTTAGGGCAGAGCAGTGCTGTTCGGTCAGTGTAGGGGGTTTTGCTGGGGCTGGTGTTTTAGGGTTTAGGGCACTGCAGTGGTGTTCAGGCAGCGTAGGGGGTCATGCTGCGGCTGGTGTTTCAGGCTTTAGGGCAGTGAGGTGGTGTTTGGGCAGTGCAGGGGGTCGTGCTGGGGGTGGTGTTTCAGGGTTTATGGCGGTGCAGTGGTGTTCGTGCAGTGTTAGGGGTCATGCTGGGGGTGGTGTTTCAAGGTTTTTGGCAGTGCAGTGGTGTTCGGGCAGTATATGGGGTCGTGCAGGGGTGGTATTTCAGGGTTTAGGGCAATGCAGTTGTGTTCGGGCAGTGTAGGGTGTTTTGCTGGAGGTGGTATTTCAGGGTTCAGGACAGTGCAGTGGTGTTCAGTCAGTGTAGGCGATCATGCTGGGGTGGTGTTTCATGGTTTAGGTCAGAGCAGTGGTGTTCGCGCAGTATAGGGGGTTGAACAGGGGGTGTTGTTTCAGGGTTTAGGGCAGTGCAGTGGTGTTTGGGCAGTCTACGGGGTATTCCTGGGGGTGGTGTTTCATGGTTTAGGGCAGAGCAGTGGTGTTCGGGCAGAGTAGGGGGTTTTGCTGGGGCTGGTGTTTTAGAGTTTAGGGCAGTGTAGTGGTGTTCGGGCAGTATAGGGTGTCATGCAGGGGTGGTATTTCAGGGTTTAGGGCAGTGCAGTGGTGTTCGGGCAGTGTAGGCAGTCTTGCAAGGTGTGGTGTTTCAGGGTTTAGGGCAGTGGTGTTCGGGCAATGTTGGGGGTATTGCTGGGGGTTGTGTTTCAGGGTTTAGGGCAGTGGTTTTGGGCAGAGTAGGGGTTCGTGCTGGGGGTGGTGTTTCAGGGTTTAGGGCAGTGCAGTGGTGTTCAGGCAGTGTAGGGGGTCGTGCTGGGGCTGGTGTTTCAGGGTTTAGGGCAGTGCACTGGTGTTCGGGCAGTGTTGGGACTTGTGGGGTGCTGGTATTACATGGTTTAGGGCAGTGCAATGGTATTCGGGCAGTGTAGGGGGTCATGCCGGGGGTGGTGTTTCAGGGTTTAGGGCAGTCCAGTAGTGTTCGGGCAGTATAAGGGGTTGTGCAGGGGGTGGTGTTTCAGGGTTTAGGGCAGTGCAGTGGTGTTCAGGCAGTGTATGGGGCCATTTCTGGGTGGTGTTTCAGGGTTTAGGGCAGTGCATTAGTGTTCGGGCAGTATAGCGGGTCATGCAGGAGGTAGTATTTCAGGGTTTAGGGCAGTGCAGTGGTGTTCGGGGAGTGTAGGGGGACGTGCTGGGGCTGGTATTTCAGGCTTTAGGGCAGTGAGGTGGTGTGCGGGCAGTGTAGGGGGTCATCCTGGGGGTGGTGTTTTAGGGTTTAGCGCAGTGCAGTGGTGTTCAGGCAGTGTAGGGGATCGTGCTTGGGGTGGTGTTTCAGGGTTAACGGCAGTGCAGTGGTGTTTGGGCAGTGTAGGGGGTCATGCTGGGGGTGATGTTTCAGGGTTTAGGGCTGTGCAGTGGAGTTCGGGCAGTGTAGGGGGTCATTCTGGGGTTGGTGTTTTAGGGTTTAGGGCCGTTCAGTGGTGTTCTGGCAGTGTAGGGTGTCATGCTGGGGGGTGTTTCAGGATTTAGGGCAGTGCAGTTGTGTTTGGGCAGTGTAAGGGTTGTGCTGGGGCAGGCGTGTCAGGGTTTATGGCATTGCAGTGGTGTTTGGGCAGTGTAAGGGTTGTGCTGGTGTGTCAGGGTTTAAGGCAGTGCAGTGTGTTTGGGCAGTGTAAGGGTTGTGCTGGGGCAGGCGTGTCAGGGTTTAAGGCAGTGCAGTGGTGTTTGGACAGTGTAGCGGGTCATGCAGGGCTGGTGTTTCAGGATTTAGGGCAGTGCAGTTGTGTTTGGGCAGTGTAAGGGTTGTGCTGGGGCAGGCGTGTCAGGGTTTATGGCATTGCAGTGGTGTTTGGGCAGTGTAAGGGTTGTGCTGGTGTGTCAGGGTTTAAGGCAGTGCAGTGTGTTTGGGCAGTGTAAGGGTTGTGCTGGGGCTGGTGTGTCAGGGTTTAGGGCAGTGCAGTGGTGTTCGGGCAGTGTGGGGGGTCATGCTGTGGGTTGTGTTTCAGGGTTTAGGGCAGTGCAGTGGTGTTCGGGCAGTGTAGGGGTCGTGATGGGGTAGTGTTTTAGGGTTTAGGGTAGTGCAATGGTGTTTGGGCAGTGTAGGGGGTCATGCAGGGGGTGGTGTTTCAAGGTTTAGGGCAGTGCAGTGGTGTTCAGGCAGTGTAGGCGGTCTTGCATGGTGTGGTGTTTTAGCGTTTAGTGCAGGGGTGTTCGGGAAGAGTAGGGGGTCTTGATGGGTGTAGTGTTTCAGGGTATAGGGCAGTGGTGCAGTGGTGCTCGAGCAGTGTAGGGGGTCTTGAGGGGGTAGTGTTTCAGGAATTAGGGCAGTGGTGTTCGGGCAGTATAGGGGGTTGTGCTGGGGGTGGTGTTTCAGGGTTCAGGACAGTGCAGTGGTGTTCAGGCAGTGTAGGCGATCGTGCCGGGGTGGTGTGTCAGAGTTTAGGGCAGTGCAGTGATGTTCAGGCAGTGTAGGGGATCGTGCTTGGGCTTGTGTTTCAGAGTTTAGGTTAGAGCAGAGGTGTTTGGGCAGAGTTGGTGGTCATGCTAGGGGTGATGTTTCAGGGTTTAGGTCAGAGCAGTGGTGTTCCGGCAGTGTAGGGGGTTGAACAGGGGTGTTGTTTCAGGGTTTAGGGCACTGCAGTGGTGTTTGGGCAGTGTAGGGGGTCTTTCTGGGGGTGGTGTTTCAGGGTTTAGGACAGAGCAGTGCTGTTCGGTCAGTGTAGGGGGTTTTGCTGGGGCTGGTGTTTTAGGGTTTAGGGCACTGCAGTGGTGTTCAGGCAGTGTAGGGGGTCATGCTGGGGGTGGTGTTTCAGGGTTTAGGGCAGTGCAGTGGTGTTTGTGCAGTTTTGGGGGTCATGCTGGGGGTGGTGTTTCAAGGTTTATGGCAGTGAAGTGTTGTTCGGGCAGTATAGGGGGTCGTGCAGGGGTGGTATTTCAGGGTTTAGGGCAGTGCAGTTGTGTTCGGGCAGTGTAGGCGGTCTTGCAGGGTGTTGTGTTTCAGGGTTGAGGGCAGTGGTGTTCGGACAATGTTGGGGGTCTTGCTGGGGGTGGTGTTTCAGGGTTTAGGGCAGTGCAGTGGTATTCAGGCAGTGTAGGGGGTCGTGCTGGGGCTGGTGTTTCAGGGTTTAGGGCAGTGCACCGGTGTTCGGGCAGTGTTGGGACTTGTGGGGTGTTGGTGTTACAGGGTTTAGGGCAGTGCAGTGGTATTCGGGCAGTGTAGGGGGTCATGCCGGGGTGGTGTTTCAGGGTTTAGGGCAGTCCAGTGGTGTTCGGGCAGTATAGGGATTCGTGCAGGGGGTGGTGTTTCAGGGTTTAGGGCAGTGCAGTGGTGTTCGGGCAGTGTAGGCTTCTTGCAGGGGTGGTGTTTCAGGGTTTAGGGCAGTGGTGTTCGGGCAGTGTAGTGGGTCTTTCTGGGGGTGTTGTTTCAGGTGTTAGGGCAGTGGTGCAGTGGTGTTCAGACAGTGTAAGGGGTCTTTTAGTGGGAGGTGTTTTAGTGTTTAGGTCATTGGTGTTCTGGCAGTGTAGGGGGTATTGCTGGGGGTGGTGTTTCACGGTTTTATGGCAGTGGTATTCGGGCAATGTAGGGGTTTTTACTAGGGGTGGTGTTTCAGGGTTTAGGGCAGTGCAGTGGTGTTCGGACAGTGTAGGGAGACGTGCTGGGGATGGTGTTTCAGGGTTAGGGCAGTGCTCTGCTGTTTGGCCAAAGTAGGGACTCGTGCGGGAGCTGCTATTTTAGGATTTAGGGCAGTGCATTGGTGTTTGTGGCAGTGTGGGGCGTTGTGCGGCGTCTGGTGTTTCAGGGAATAGGTTAGTGCAGTGGTGTTTGGGCAGTGTAAGGGGTCATGCAGTGGCTGGTGTTTCAGGTTTTAGGGCTGTGCATGGGTGTTTGGGAGTGTGGGGGGTTGTGCTGTGGCTGGTGTTTCAGGGTTTAGGGCAGTGCAGTGGTGTTCGGGCAGTGTAGGCAGTCTTGTAGGGTGTGGTGCGACAGGGTTTAGGGCAGTGGTGTCCGGGCAGTGTAGGGGGTCTTTCTGGGGGTGGTGTTTCAGGGTTTAGGGCAGTGGTGCAGTGCTGCTTGTGCAGTGTAGGGGGTCTTGCAGGGGTTGTGTTTCACGGTTTAAGGCAGTGGTGTTCGGGCAGTGTAGGGGGTCTTGCTGGTGGTGGTGTTTCAGAGTTTAGGGCAGTGGTGTTCAGGCAGTGTAGGGGGTCTTGCTGGGGTTGGTGTTTCAGGGTACAGGGCAGTGCAGTGGTGTTCAGGCAGTATAGGGGATCATGCTGGGGCTGGTGCTTCAGGGTTTAGGGCAGTGGTGTCCGGGCAGTGTAGGGGGTCTTTCTGGGGGTGGTGTTTCAGGGTTTGGGGCAGTGGTGCAGTGCTGCTCGTGCAGTGTAGGGGGTCTTGCAGGGGTTGTGTTTCAGGGTTTAAGGCAGTGGTGTTCGGGCAGTGTAGGGGGTCTTGCTGCAGGTGGTGTTTCAGAGTTTAGGGCAGTGGTGTTCAGGCAGTGTAGGGGGTCTTGCTGGGGTTGGTGTTTCAGGGTTCAGGTCAGTGCAGTGGTGTTCAGGCAGTATAGGGGATCATGCTGGGCTGGTGTTTCAGAGTTTAGGGCAGTGCAGTGGTGTTCAGGCAGTGTAGTGGGTCGTGCTGGGGCTGGTGTTTCCGGGTCTAGGGCAGTGTAGTGGTGTTCATGCAGTATAGGAGTTCATGCTGGGGGTGGTGTTTCAGGGTTTAAGCCAGTGCAGTGGTGTTCAGGCAGTGTAGGGGGTCTTGTTGGGGGTGGTGATTCAGGGTTAGGGCAGTGCATTGGTTTTTGAGCAGTGTAGGGGGTCTTCATGGGGGTGGTGTTTCAGGGTTTAGGGCAGAGCAGTGGTGTTCGGGCAGTGTAGGGGTTGTGCTGGGTGTAGTGTTTCAGGGTTTAGGGCAGTGGTGTTTGGGCAGTGTGAGGGGTCATGCTGGGGCTGGTGCTTTAGGGTTTAGGGCAGTAAAGTTGTGTTCAGTCAGTGTAGGGGGTTGTTCTGCGGCTGGTGTTTTATGGTTTAGGGAAGTGCAGTTGTGTTTGGGCAGTATAGGGGGTCGTGCTGGGCGAAGTGTTTCAGGGTGTGGGGCAGTGCAATGGTGTTCAGGCAGTGTAGGGGGTCATGCTGGGGGTGGTGTTTCAGGGTTTAGGGCAGAGCAGTGGTGGGGGTCGTGCTGGGGGTGGTGTTTCAGGGTTTAGGGCAGTGCAGTGGTGTTCATGCAGTTTTGGGGGTCATGCTGGGGGTGGTGTTTTAGGGTTTAGGGCACTACAGTGGTGTTCAGGCAGCGTAGGGAGTCATGCTACGGCTGGTGTTTCAGGCTTTAGGGCAGTGAGGTGGTGTTCGGGCAGTGTAGGGGGTCGTGCTGGGGGTGGTGTTTCAGGGTTTAGGGCAGAGCAGTGGTGTTCAGCCAGTGTAGGGGGTCGTGCTGGGGCTGGTGTTTCAGGGTTTAGGGCAGTGCACTGGTGTTCAGGCAGTGTTGGGACTTGTTGGGTGTTGGTGTTACAGGGTTTAGGGCAGTGCAACTGTATTCGGGCAGCGTAGGGGGTCATGCCGAGGTGGTGATTCAGGGTTTAGGGCAGTCCAGTGGTGTTCGGGCAGTATAGGCTTCTTGCAGGGATGGTGTTTCAGGGTTTAGGGCAGTGGTGTTTGGGCAGTGTAGTGGGTCTTTCTGGGGGTGTTGTTTCAGGTGTTAGGGCAGTGGTGCAGTGGTGTTCAGACAGTGTAAGGGGTCTTTTAGTGGGTGGTGTTTCATGGTTTAGGTCAGTGGTGTTCAGGCAGTCTAGGGGGTATTGCTGGGGGTGGTGTTTCAGGGTTTTATGGCAGTGGTATTCGGGCAATGTAGGGGTTCTTACTAGGGGTGGGCGGAATTTGCGTAATTGCGTTACGCAAATCTCCGCGAAACGGTAAAAAATCTCCGCGAACACGCAGAAATTCCGCGAACACGCGGAATTGCTTGTTCGCGATGCTTTTTTCCTGTTCGCAATTGATGTTTGCGTGCTCGAGGAGAAATATCTCGCGAACATGCATTTTGAGAACGCGAACAAGCAAAAATTTCGCGAAATCGTGGAAAGCAGACTTTTGAGCAATTTCGCGTTCTCCGCGGAACGCGAAATTACGCAAATTACGCAAATTCCGTGAGCGGAACGGAATTTGCCGCCCAGGCCTAGTTCTTACTAGGGGTGGTGTTTCAGGGTTTAGGGCAGTGCAGTGGTGTTCGGGCAGTGTAGGGGGACGTAATGGGGATGGTGTTTCAGGGTTAGGGCAGTGCTCTGGTGTTTGGCCAGAGTAGGGACTCGTGTGGGGGCTGGTATTTTAGGATTTAGGGCAGTGCAGTGGTGTTTGGGCAGTGTGTGGAGTCGTGCGGGGCTGGTGTTTCATGGTGTAGGGCAGTGCATTGGTGTTTGGGCAGTGTGGGGGGTTGTGCCGCGTCTGGTGTTTCAGGGATAAGGTTAATGCAGTGGTGTTTGGGCAGTGTAAGGGGTCATGCAGGGGCTGGTGTTTCAGGTTTTAGGGCTGTGCAGTGCTGTTCAGGAGTGTGGGGGGTCGTGCTGTGGCTGGAGTTTCAGGGGTTATGGCATTGCAGTGGTGTTCGGGCAGTGTGCGGTGTTGTGCGGGGGCTGCTGTGTCAGGGTTTAGGGCAGTGCAGTGGTGTTCGGGCAGTGTAGTCAGTCTTGTTGGGTGTGGTGTTTCAGGGTTTAGGGCAGTGGTGTTCGGGCAGTGTAGGGATTCTTGCTGGGGTTTGTGTTTCAGGGTTTAGGGCAGTGGTGCAGTTCTGCTCGAGCAGTGTAGGGGGTCTTGCAATGGGTTGTGTTTCAGGGTTTAAGGCAGTGGTGTTCGGGCAGTGTAGGGGTCTTGCTGGAGGTGGTGTTTCAGGGTTTAGGGCAGTGGTGTTCAGGCAGTGTAGGGGGTCTTGCTGGGGTTGGTGTTTCGGGGTCCAGGGCAGTGCAGTGGTGTTCAGGCAGTATAGGGGATCATGCTGGGGCTGGTGTTTTAGAGTTTAGGAGAGTGCAGTGGTGTTCAGGCAGTGTTGTGGGTCGTGCTGGGGATGGTGTTTCCGGGTCTAGGGCAGTGTAGTGGTGTTCGTGCAGTATAGGGGTTCATGCTGGAGGTGGTACTTCAGGGTTAGGGCAGTGCATTGGTTTTTGAGCAGTGTAGGGGGTCTTCATGGGGGTTTTGTTTCAGGGTTTAGGGCAGAGCAGTTGGTGTTCGGGCAGTGTAGGGGTTGTGCTGGGGGTGGTGTTTCAGGATTTAGGGTAGTGGTGTTTGGGCAGTGTGAGGGGTCGTGCTGGGGCTGGTGTTTTAGGGTTTAGGGCAGTGCAGTGGTGTTCAGGCAGTGTAGGGGGTTGTTCTGCGGCTGGTGTTTTAGGGTTTAGGGCAGTGCAGTGGTGTTCTGGCAGTATAGTGGGAAGTGCTGTGGCTGGTGTGTTATGGTTTAGGGAAGTGCAGTTGTGTTTGGGCAGTATAGGGGGTCGTGCTGGGTGTGGTGTTTTAGCGTTTAGGGTAGTGCAGTGGTGTTCGGGTAGTGTAGGGAGTTGTGCTGGGGGTGGTGTTTTACTGTTTAGGGCAGTGCAGTGGTGTTCGAGCAGTGTAGGGAGTCTTGCAGGGTGTGGTGTTTCAGGGTTTAGGGCAGTGGTGTTCGAGCAGTGTAGGGGGTCTTGCTGGCGGTGGTGTTTCATGGTTTAGGCCAGTGCAGTGGTGTTTGGGATGTGTAGGGGGTTGTGCAGTGGGTGGTGTTTCAGGGCTTAGGGCAGTGCAGTGGTTTTTTAGCAGTGTAGGGGGTCTTAATGGCGGTGGTGTTTCAGGGTTTAGGGCAGAGCAGTGGTGTTCAGGCAGTGTAGGGGGTCTTGCTGAGGGTGGTGTTTCAGGGTACAAGGCAGTGCAGTGGTGTTCAGGCAGTGTAGGGGATCGTGCTGTGGCTGGTGTTTCAGAGTTTAGGGCAGTGCAGTGGTGTTCAGCAGTGTAGGGGGTCATGTTGGGGCTGGTGTTTCAGGATTTAGGCCGGTGCAGTGGTGTTTGGGATGTGTAGCGGGTTGTGCAGGGGGTGGTGTTTCAGAGTTTAATGCAGTGCAGTGGTGTTTGGGCTGTGTAATGGGTCTTGCTGGGGGTGGTGTTTCAGGGTTAGGGCAGTGCATTGTTTTTTGAGCAGTGTAGGGGGTCTTCATGTGGGTGGTGTTTCAGGGTTTAGGGCAGAGGAGTGGTGTTCAGGCAGTGTAGGGGGTTGTGCTGGGTGTGGTGTTTCAGGGTTTAGGGCAGTGCAGTGGTGTTGGGGCAGAGTGAGGGGTCATGCTGGGCTGGAGATTTAGGGATTAGGGCAGTGCAGTGGTGTTCAGGCAGTGTAGGGGGTTGTTCTGTGGTTGGTGTTTTAGGGTTTAATTCAGTGCAGTGGTGTTCTGGCAGTGTAGAGGGAAGTGATGGAGCTGGTGTTTTATGGTTTAGGGAAGTGCAGTTGTGTTTGGGCAGTATAGGGGGTCGTGCTGAGGGTGGTGTTTTAGGGTTTAGGCTAGTGCAGTGGTGTTTGGGTAGTGTAGGGGGTCATGCTGGGGGTGGTGTTTTACTGTTTAGGGCAGTGCAGTGGTGTTCAGGCAGTGTAGTGTGTTGTGCTGGGGGTAGTGTTTCAGAGTTTAGGGCAGTACAGTGCTGTTCGAGCAGTGTAGGGTGTCATGCTGGGGCTGGTGTTTCAGGGTTTAAGGTAGTGCAGTGGTGTTCGGGCAGTGTATGGGGTCATGCTTGGGCTGGTGTTTCGGGGTTTAGGGCAGTTCAGTGGTGTTTGGATAGTTTAGGGGATCGTGCTGTGGTTGGTGTTTCAGGGTTTAGGGCAGTGAGGTTGTGTTCGGGAAGTTTAGGGGGTCGTGCTGGGGTGGTGTTTCAGGATTTAGGGCAGTGAGGTGGTGTTCGGGCAGTATAGGGGGTCATGCTGGGGGTGGTATTTTAGGTTTTAGTGCACTGCAGTGGTGTTCAGGCTGTGTAGGGGGTCGTGCTGGGGGTGGTATTTCAGGGTTTAGGGCTGTGCAGTGGAGTTCTGGCAGTGTAGGGGGTCATGCTGGGGTTGGTGTTTCAGGGTTTAGGGCAGTGCAGTGGTGCTCTGGCAGTGTAGGGTGTCGTGCTGGGTGTGGTGTTTTAGGGTTTAGGGCAGTGCAATGGTGTTCGGGCAGTGTAGGGGGTGATGTAGGGGATGGTGTTTCAGGGTTTAGGGAAGAGCAGTGGTGTTCAGGCAGTGTAGGCGGTCTTGCTGGATATCGTGTTTTAGGGTTTAGGGCAGTGGTGTTCAGGCAGTGTAGGGCGTTTTGCTGGGGGTGGTGTTTCAGGGTTTAGGGCAGTGGTGTTCGGGCAGTGTAGGGGGTCTTGCTGGGGGTGTTGTTTCAGGTTTTAGGGCAGTGGTGTTCGGGCAGTGTAGGGGGTCTTGCTGGGGGTCTTGTTTCAGGGTGTAGGGCAGAGCAGTGGTGTTCGGGCAGTGTAGGGGGTTTTGTTGGGTCTGGTGTTTTAGGGTTTAGGGCAGTGCAGTGGTGTTCAGGCAGTGTAGGGGGTCATGCTGCGGCTTGTGTTTCAGGCTTTAGGGCAGGAAGGTGGTGTTCGGGCAGTGTAGGGGGTCATTCCGGGGTGGTATTTCAGGGTTTAGGGCAGAGCAGTGGTGTTCAGGCAGTGTAGGGGGTCATGCTGGGGGTGGTGATTCTAGGTTTAGGGCAGTGCAGTGGTGTTCGGGCAGTATAGGGGGTCGTGCAGGGGTGGTATTTCAGGGTTTAGGGCAATGCAGTGGTGTTCGGGCAGTGTAGGGAGTCTTCCTGGGGGTGGTGTTTCAGGGTTTAGGGCAGAGCAGTGGTGTTCGGGCAGTGTAGGGGGTTTTGCTGGGGCTGGTGTTTTAGGGTTTAGGGCAGTGCAGTGGTGTTCAGGCAGTGTAGGGGGTCATGTTGCGGCTGGTGTTTCAGGCTTTAGGGCAGTAAGGTGGTGTTCGGGAAGTGTAGGGGTTCATGCTGGGGTGGTGTTTCAGGGTTTAGGGCAGAGCAGTGGTGTTCAGGCAGTGTAGGGGGTCATGCTGGGTGTGGTGTTTCAAGGTTTATGGCAGTGCAGTGTTGTTCGGGCAGTATAGGGGGTCGTGTATGGGTGGTATTTCAGGGTTTAGGGCAGTGCAGTGGTGTTCAGGCAGTGTATGGGGTCATTCTTGGGGTGGTGTTTCAGAGTTTAAGGCAGTGCATTAGTGTTCGGGCAGTATAGTGCGGCATGCAGGGGGTAGTATTTCAGGGTTTAGGGCTGTGCAGTGGTGTTCAGGCAGTGTAGGGTGTTGTGCTGGGGGTAGTGTTTCAGAGTTTAGGGCAGTACAGTGGTGTTCGAGCATTGTAGGGTGTCATGCTGGGGCTGGTGTTTCAGGGTTTAAGGTAGTGCAGTGGTGTTCGGGCAGTGTATGGGGTCATGCTTGGGCTGGTGTTTCGGGGTTTAGGGCAGTTCAGTGGTGTTCGGGCAGTTTAGGGGGTCGTGCTGTGGTTGGTTTTTCAGGGATTAGGGCATTGAGGTTGTGTTCGGGAACTTTAGGGGGTCGTGCTGGGGTGGTGTTTCAGGATTTAGGGCAGTGAGGTGGTGTTCGGGCACTATAGGGGGTCATGCTGGGGGTGTGTGGCAATGTCTAGAATGTCATTATGTAGGTATGATGTAAAAAAAACTGCATCATGACTGGGAGTTCTAAATGGGACCAGTAGTAGCTTGTATGCTGGAGGTTGTTGCAGCTGGATTAGTAACCTCAATAAAGTTACTTTAATCTCAACTTGGTTCTATATCTCTTGATTACTACAAATTTTGGCGACGAGTAATGGACTGCGCAGAGGGCAACTAACAAGCACTACCTTCACCTCTGGAACGCCGCTAAATTTAAAATTAGCGCTATTGAAGAAAAGGAAGAAAAAGAGAGAAGAATTTCTTTAACCTACTCAACTGTAAGTGTTTATTTTCTACCATAACAGAGCCTGAAAATGAGTTTGTAGAGATTTACACGAAGAAAATCAACTATTATTTTATTACTCAATACTTAAACAAACGAACCTTAACGTGTAAAGCACAATATCAAAAGAAGTTTTGCTGTGTCAAAGAGAAATTTGGATGCGTGTGCTCAACCGTGACAAGTACAATGTATTAATGGGCACTTAAAGTTATATTGTCAAGTGATTGAGGCGAGTGAGAAATATTGGTGCACTCGAGCGTGAAACAGCATAATGCATTAATGACACTTAAGGAGTAATCATCCTGTCAACCGAGGGATTTATGTGCAAGGATTGTGTGGTTTTCAAACCCGGAGTAAAATCGAACCGGCACGTGGAATTCAAAAACAAACATCACCTTGAATGTGAAGCACTTAAGGAATAATTATCCAGCCGACTAAGTGATTTATGTGCGAACATTGCTTTGTTTTCGAAGGCGATGTAAAAGTAAACTGGCGCAAGCAGTCATTGAAAGTTTGAAGTGTTCGATTCAAAGGCAAACATCTGATTGAATATAAACAATGCGCGTGTAACCATTGTGTGCTTTACCAATAACAAGCGCGTGTAAAGCTTGCGCATTAGAATCTAGCGCGAGGAATGCTGTCAATGAAAGGTTTCTAATTTGCAAACAAACAATGCGCGCGTGAGATATAGCGCGAGGAGATCATTACAGCTGACGTGAAGCTTTCCCTGTAATTGGAAGATAAACAACACGTGCGGGAAGCCTAGCGCAAAGGAATCAAAACCATGATGATCTTTAGCCCATTAAATAAATACATTTGAGGAATTCGTTTCTAAGGTCAACAAATGAATACGAATACGAAGGAGCACTGAATTTAAAAACACTTAAAAGCTTAAACACGATCTACAAGCATGAAACATCGTTGTAGCCATTGTTTAAAGAAACATTAAAGTTATTTACCGTTTTCTTTGAGTTATCTCGTGAGGCACTCACTGAATGAATTCTCAATTCAAATAAAAGGAAGAAATTGAAGAAGGACTATTAAACCATTGGGAAGTTTTTTTTTTTAGGAAAGAGAGAAGAAGGACAATTGAAACATCCTCTGACTTATTTTTGAGAAACAAAAATAGGACTATTGGAAGAAATCTGAAGAGAAACTGAATTTAATTATTTTAATTAGTTGTTTTAGATTATTATATTAGCTAATTATTTTTATTAGTTGTTTTAGATTATTATATTAGCTAATTATTTTAAATCTTTATTTTAGTTTCTTGTTTACATTTTATTGCAGGGATGTCTGATGAATCTATGTCTGCACCTCCCAAATTTCTACCTATTCCAAGGGAACCTTCTATCCCAGTGGTTCTCAAACTTTTGAAGTCCTGAGGACCCCCAGTAAGTCACTACTGGAAGCCGGGGACCCCAAATCAATTCGTACTATTTAAAATTCAAACATTAAAACAGTAATTCTTGAAAAATACACAAACAAGTGCACACCAAACAAATACTCTAATAACTAATGATTTGATTATTTTATATTGAATACATTTGCAAAAATCTAAAGATTTTAATGGGAAGGTTGGTGCTGCATCTCAGCAACTAACCTTTCAATGTTTGCTTTTATTTTGCGGTATGAGGCTCCTGCTCCTGTCAGGGCCATACTGGAAGCCCACGGCAGCCCTGGCAAATGTTGTCAGACCAGTCCCTCCACGGTGCGCACCAAGTGTAGCGAGTGAGCCCGACCACTATAAAAGAAGCTTTGGGGGGCTGTCCGCCCCAAAAAGTTTGGGAAAAAAATGGTGCATTCCACAAACATTTGTCATTATATATTGAATTGTATTCGCTTTTAAAGCATATTAAATGATGACCTTACTATGTACCAGGATACAACGAACTTTTGTTGGGGCTCTTCAAAGATTCCCTCACTATCACCCTCCAACTGTGCCTCTTATCTCTCCATAGCCCCTCTGGCACATGTATTGCATTTGTTTCATAGCATCTCTCATACGAGTGTAGGGCAAAGACAATGAATCAAACATGAATCAAGGTGTTGGATTCATATGTCATCTATACTGGTAGACATTTTTTAAGAGAGCTTGGTCTGGAGAAGCACAAACTCAGGATTCAGAACATAACAGTGGTTAGCATTGATGTTAATAATAAGAATGTATTCCTACCCAAATAAACCTTTATTAGCAGCATCAGGATAATGAAAGACTGAGAGAAAACAAAACTTACTAACTTGTACCATGCAGTTTGAATGCAGCTCTTTGATGGCAGTTCATAGCTCACTGTGCTAGTTTACGATTGTAATATCTGAACTGCACAGTAACAACAGAATCTCTGTGACAAAAGCCGTAACCCACTGAGCTATGCACATAAAATATTGTTTTGTTACATGCATAGTACATGTTTTTTGCATCAGGCATATTAAGCCTCTGCGCTTCCTTACAGGAGTCAAAGCTGCCAATAGACAAAACTCCCATCTCTCTCTCCAGAATGTACATTAATCACTGAAGTTATCTTGACACTTTTATTGTTGCTTTGAAAACTGCTGATTATACAAGGAACTTTGTTGTGCTTTTAAAACTGCTGCCTGCGGACCCCCTGGGAATGTGTCACGGACCCCTGGGGGTCCAGGGACCCCAGTTTGGGAACCACTGTTCTATCCCATTGAAACGTTGGAAGAATATATTCTTCACATATTTACTGGCAAATATGGTCCAGTCAGGAGACAAGCAATACTTTTGCACCATTTAGGAGTGGAAGGAAGGAGGATACATGATGACTTGCCTGAAATATCCCTGGGAATGGGGGATGGTCAACCGGTGAACATATATGAGATGTCCTTACAAATCGTAGAGAAACATTTTACTCCAAAAGTAAATATAGTTTTTGAAAGGCATACATATTTTTGTAGAGTACAGAAAAATGATGAAAATATCATGACATATGTAGCATCCTTACGTGGTTTAGCTGTCACCTGTGAATTTCAGGGGTTATGTGATTCTCTAATAAGGGATCACATTGTAAGATGCACAAATAACAAAAGAGTTAAGGAAAAATTGTTATCCAAAGATCCAACGTTAGAGCAAGCTATTCAAATTGCTAGGAGTATGGAAAATACTGATCATTGGATCAAAGAGATTGACAAAGGGAACAGTTCTAATGACAACTCTATGGTGGTTAATGGGAAGGAAGTTCCTGCAGAAATAAAAGAGGTTAAGAGGGAAGCATTCAAGAAAGTAACAAACAAAAATTATGGGAATACAGCCATTAAGTTTGGAGGGAAAAGACCTATCATTTGTTATAGCTGTGGTTGTCCTGGTCATGTGAGTTCAAGTTTTGCTTGCGGTGCAAGGAATGCGACATGCAGGGCTTGTGGGAAGAAAGGTCATCTAGCAAAAGCATGTAGATCAAGAAGTACGGGTCAAATGACTAGCGTCAAGGAAGTAGAGAATAAAGACGAAGAAGGTGATGAACTGTTTTTAACCATAGATGGAGTGGAATTGGATATGTCTCAAGGAAATGAAGTCAGAAACAAAGTTGATTCTGATTTTGTGGGAAATGTGGGTAGTAATTACATAAATCTAAAAAGAGAGAGCACTGAAAAATTGGAGAAACCTCATTGTGAGGTAAGGTTGGGAAAGAAATCTGTAAGATTGTTGGCTGATTCTGGAAGTTTGTGTACCCTGGTTTCAAAAGAAACTTTTCAAGATAAAATGGGAGGAAAAATGAAGGAACTACTGCAAGCTGATGTAAGAGCGGTTGGGTATGGTGGATCTAAAATTAACATTTTAGGAATGCAATGGGTAAACATTATATTCAAGAATAATGGAGTTTATGGTAGAGTATATATAACGCAAGAGGGATCAGATTTATTAGGGTGGCAACACCAAAAGGATCTGAATATTATACTCAATCCAAATGCTGTAGAACCAGTTATGGCTGTTGGACGAAATGTAGAAAATATATTTGAAAATGTTGAATGTGACAAAGGATGGGGCAAGACACTGATGGAAAAGTATTGTAATGTTTTCACTGATGATTTAGGAATGTTAAAGGGGTTTGTTCATCGCATTATTTTAAAGAGAAATGCAAAAGCTATTGTGCATAAGGTCAGAGCAATACCACACATGATGAAGGAACCTCTTCGAAAAGAATTGGAGAAACTGCTAGAGGCAAAGGTCATAGAGCCGATAGAATCATCGGAGTGGTTATCTCCGGTGGTCGTGGCTCCAAAGAATGATAATAAAATTCGTCTGTGCATTGACTTGAGAGATCTGAATAGAAACATTTGGGTGGATAGGCAACCCTTGCCAAACATTGGAGAGATGTTGAGCATGATGGGTGGGGGATGTGTCTTCAGTGTTCTAGACATGTCTTTGGCTTACCATCAGCTAGACCTACATCCGGAATCACGTCCTTTGACTTCGTTTGTAACTCCACTAGGTGCATTTAAGTATCGCAGGATGCCTTTTGGTTTAGCATCGGCATCTGCTGTGTTTCAGCGAGTCATGCAGGATATATTCAAAGGGATGGATAGAGTGGTGTGTTTTCAGGATGACATAATGATTGTAGGAAGATCTTTTGAGGAACATGATAAACTTATAGAAGAGGTTTTGAAAAGAATTGGTAATTGTGGGTTGACTATAAAGAAGGAAAAGTGTCAATTAAGATTGAGTGAAGTCAATTATTTGGGTCATCGAGTGTCAGCAAAAGGAATTAAACCAAAAGGTAGTATTGAGAAAGCTGTGAAGGATGCACCTTGTCCAACTAATAAGGAGCAATTGAAGTCCTTTTTGGGTTTAGCAGAGTACTGTTCTAAATTTGTTCCTAAATTTGCAGATTTAGTGGAACCAATGAGACTTTTGTTAAAGAAAGGGGCTGTATTTGAGTGGAATTCTGAATGTGATGAGGCATTTAACAAGGTAAAACTGTGTCTGTCTAGTGCCCCGTCGTTAGGTCATTTTGACAGTAAAAGGAAATCCGTATTGATCACTGATGCTAGCAATGTTGGTTTAGGAGGAGTTTTATTGCAAGTCTGTGAAGGAGAAGAGACGATAATTGGTTTTGTTTTGCGCAGGTTGCAGGGAGCTGAGAAGACATATTCTACAATAGAGAAAGAAGCCTTGGCGTGTTGTTGGGGAATAACACATTTTAGGTACTGTCTATGGGGGATTCCTTTTGTGCTCAAGACTGATCATAAACCTTTGGTCCATATATTTAAAGGGGGACGCGGACTAGATGGGAGTGTGACTCCTCGCAATGTTGGTTTAGGAGGAGTTTTATTGCAAGTCTGTGAAGGAGAAGAGACGATAATTGGTTTTGTTTTGCGCAGGTTGCAGGGAGCTGAGAAGACATATTCTACAATAGAGAAAGAAGCCTTGGCGTGTTGTTGGGGAATAACACATTTTAGGTACTATCTATGGGGGATTCCTTTTGTGCTCAAGACTGATCATAAACCTTTGGTCCATATATTTAAAGGGGGACGCGGACTAGATGGGAGTGTGACTCCTCGCATCTCCAGGTGGTTACTGACTGTGTTGGATTATAACTTTGTAGTTGAGTATGTACGTGGCAAGAAGAATGTGGTTGCAGATTGTCTTTCAAGGTTGCCAATTGAGGACAACTCTTGTGTGGAGATTTGGGAGGATTTCGTTGTAAATATTGATAATTAATTTGCTATTACTCAAGAGGAATGGATGGAAGCTCTAAGGACAGATGAGGAATATAAGAAACTGAAAGAGCTCATTGGGAATTGCTGGGCAAGTTCTAGTGAGGTGGAGTCACATAAGAACTATTTGTCTGTAAAAGATGATCTCAGCGTACAGGGTGATAAGGTGTTGAGAAGGAACAGGATAATTCCTCCTGTGCAGTTGAGAGGAAGGTTATTGAGGATTGTGCATGAAGGACATTTAGGTAGGAGTTTGACGAAGAGAAGATTGAGAGAGTCTTTCTGGTGGCCTGAAATGCATAGGGATGTTGAGGATTTGGTGAAGGATTGTTATGCGTGTAGCAATAGCGATAAAGTGAAAGTTATGAGAGAACCACCTTTGAAATGTGTTGAACTGCCTAGGAGACCATGGGAGAAATTGGCACTAGATGTACTAGGTCCAATTGAGAAGTTAGGTTCAAATAATCGATTTTTAGTAGTATTAGTGGACTATCATAGCAAATGGTTTACATGTAAGTCTATGGGTCAGGTCACAACTCCTAATGTGATAAGATTTCTTAAAGAGGTTTTTGTAGAAGAAGGTTTACCAAAGGTACTAGTGACAGACAATGGTGTTCAACTAATTTCTTCTGAAATGAGTAGTTTTTTGAACAGTTTTGGAATTTCTCATGAGAGAGTTGCTTTATTCCGTCCGCAAACAAATGGTCTTGTGGAGAGAGTAAATCGTATTGTTATGGAGTGCATTCAACTTTCATTATCAAATGGCCTAGTGTGGAAAGATGAACTATGGAGAATGATGTGGGCACATAGAATTACACCACATTCAGTGACTGGTATTTCTCCTTTTGTTGCTTTAAAGGGAAGAGAACCAGGCACCAAGGAATCTCCTATGTGGTTAAAAGAAAAGAATCAGATTTGGGTGGACAGAGATAATATGAGGTCTAGGGCTGCTGAGAGTCAAAGACGTAATAAGATTGCTTTTGACACTAGGAAAGGCGTTAAAGAACAAGTATTTATGGAAGGTGATTGGGTTGTGGTAAAGAAATTTGGATTTGTAAAGAAGGGTGAGAGTAAGTTTTCTCAGCATCGTAAAGTAATATCTGTCAAGGGTTCAGTGGCCAAGTTGGATGATGGAAGGAATTGGAGTTTTGGAAACTTATGTAAGGTTTCCCATTTATAAATACATTTAATACATATGTATATTGTGTACCATTATGAAATTCATATTTGATTGTGTTATACACAACTGTTAAGAGATGTATTAGCAATAATTATTGCTCACTGTTTACATTCATATAATTTGTTCCTTTATTATCCTTTGTGATCTATAAGGGGGGATATATGTGGCAATGTCTAGAATGTCATGATGTAGGTATGATGTTAAAATAACTGCATCATGACTGGGAGTTCTAAATGGGACCAGTATTAGCTTGTATGCTGGAGGTTGTTGCAGCTGGATTTGTAACCTCAATAAACTTACTTTAATCTCAACTTGGATCTATATCTCTTGATTACTACAGGGTGGTGTTTTAGGGTTTAGTGCAGTGCAGTGTTGTTCAGGCTATGTAGGGGTCGTGCTTGGGGTGGTGTATTAGGGTTTGCGGCAGTGCAATGGTGTTCGGGCAGTGTAGGGGGTCGTGCTGGGGGTGGTGTTTCAGGGTTTAGGGAGGGCTGTGCAGTGGACTTCGGGTAGTGAAGGGGTCGTGCTGGGGGTGGTGTTTCAGGGTTTAGGGCAGTACAGTGGTGTTCTGGCAGTGTAGGGTGTTGTGCTGGGTGTGGTGTTTTAGGGTTTAGGGCAGTGCAGTGGTGTTCGGGCAGTGTAGGGGGTGATGCAGGGGATAATGTTTCAGTGTTTAGGGCTGTGTAGGTGGTCTTGCTGGGTGTGGTGTTTTAGGGTTTAGGGGAGTGGTGTTCAGGCAGTGTAGGGGGTTTTGCTGGGGGAGGTGTTTCAGGATTTAGGGCAGTGGTGTTCGGGCAGTGTAGGGGGTCTTGCTGGGGGTGTTGTTTCAGGTTTTAGGGCAGTGGTGTTTGGGCAGTGTAGGGGGTCTTGCGGGGGGTGGTGTTTCAGGGATTAGGGCAGAGCAGTGGTGTTCGGGCAGTGTAGGGGGTTTTGCTGGGTCTCGTGTTTTAGGGTTTAGGGCAGTGCAGTGGTGTTCAGGCAGTGTAGGGGGTCATGCTGCGGCTGGTGTTTCAGGCTTTAGGGCAGGAAGGTGGTGTTCGGGCAGTGTAGGGGGTCATGCTGGGGTGGTGTTTCAGGGTTTAGGGCAGAGCAGTGGTGTTCAGGCACTGTAGGGGGTCATGCTGGGGGTGGTGTTTCAAGGTTTAAGGCAGTGCAGTGGTGTTTGGGTATATCGGGGGTCGTGCAGGGGTGGTATTTCAGGGTTTAGGGCAGTGCAGTGGTGTTCGGGCAGTATAGGGGGTCTTCCTGGGGGTGGTGGTTCAGGGTTTAGGGCAGAGCAGTGCTGTTCGGGCAGTGTAGGGGGTTTTGCTGGGGCTGGTGTTTTAGGGTTTAGGGCAGTGCAGTGGTGTTCAGGCAGTTTAGGGGGTCATGTTGCGGCTGGTGTTTCAGGAGTTATGGCAGTAAGGTGGTGTTCGGGCAGTGTAGGGGGTAATGCTGGTAAGGTGTTTCAGGATTTAGGGCAGAGCAGTGGTGTTCAGGCAGTGTAGGGGGTCATGCTGGGGGTGGTGTTTCAAGGTTTAGGGCACTGCAGGGTTGTTCGGGCAGTATAGGGGGTCGTGCAGGGGTGGTATTTCAGGGTTTAGGGCAGTGCAGTGGTGTTCGGGCAGTGCAGGCGGTCTTGCAGGGTGTGGTGTTTCAGGATTTAGGGCAGTGGTGTTCGGGCAGTTTTGGGGGTCTTGCTGGGGGTGTTGTTTCAGGGTTTAGGGCAGAGGTTTTTGGGCAGTGTAGGGGTTCTTTCTGCGGGTGGTGTTTTAGGGTTTAGGACAGTGCAGTGGTGTTCAGGCAGTGTAGGGGGTCGTGCTGGGGCTGGTGTTTCAGGGTTTAGGGCAGTGCACTGGTGATCGGGCAGTGTTGGGACTTGTGGGGTGCTGGTGTTACAGGGTTTAAGGCCGTGCAATGGTATTCGAGCAGTATAGGGGGTCATGCAGGGATTGGTGTTTCAGGGTTTAGGGCAGTGCAGTGGTGTTCGGGCAGTGTAGGCTTCTTGCAGGGTGTGATGTTTCATGGTTTAGGGCAGTGGTGTTCAGGCAGTGTAGGGGGTCTTTCTGGGGGTGGGGTTTCAGGCTTTAGGGCAGTGGTGCAGTGGTGTTCGGACAGTGTAGGGGGGTCTTGCAGTGGGTGGTGTTTCAGGGTTTAGGGCAGTGGTGTTCGGGCAGTGTATGGGGTATTGCGGGGGTGGTGTTTCAGGGTTTAGTTCAGAGCAGTGGTGTTCAGACTGTGTAGGGGGTATTGCTGGGTGGGGTGTTTCGGGGTTTAGGGCAGTGGTATTCGGGCAATGTAGGGGTTCTTGCTAGGGGTGGTGTTTCAGGGTTTAGGGCAGTGCAGTTGTGTTCGGGCAGTGTAGGGGGACGTGCTGGGGATGGTGTTTCAGGGTTTAGGGCAGTGCATTGGTGTTTGGCCAGTGTAGGGACTCGTGTGGGGGCTGGTGTTTTAGGGTTTAGGGCAGTTCAGTGGTGTTTGGGCAGTGTGGGGAGTCATGCGGGGCTGGTGTTTCACAGTGTTGGGCAGTGCCTTGGTGTTTGGGGAGTGTGGGGGGTTGTGCGGCATCTGGTGTTTCAGGGTTTAGGTTAGTGCAGAGGTGTTTGGGCAGTGTAAGGGGTCATGCAGGGGCTGGTGTTTCAGGGTTTAGGGCTGTGCAGTGGTGTTCGGAGAGTGTGGGGGGTCTTTCTGGGGCTGGTGTTTCAGGGGTTATGGCATTGCAGTGGTGTTCGGGCAGTGTGTGGTGTTGTGTAGGCCTGGGCAAAAATTTCGTTCCGTTCGCGGAAATTGCGATATTTTGACATTTTTGCGTTCCGCGGAGAGCGCGAAGATGTCAAAAATTCCGGTTTCCGCAGCTTGGCGATAATTTGTTTCTTGCTCGCGCTGTAAAATGATACATTCTCGCGCGCGCGCGATCGCCTTACCTGATTCCCTGCGTTCGCCGACAAGTTTTCTTGATCCGGTCGCGTTCTCCATGAGATGTTGTATTGTTTTTAGCCATTTGCGCTGTCTCGCGACAGTTCGCGCCCGCAGTGACGTCATGCGTCGCGCGATCACGTCTTTCTTCTCGCGATCATGCACCGCGAGAACAACTCAAAACAAGATGGCCGCGCCCGCAAGCAGCCACATGGGTAAGTTGGCGACCCGCAACCATGCAGAAAATCGCGCGAACATGCCGGAAAAAACCTTCCGCATCTTCGCGATATTTCTGCTTGTTTGCGATAA
Source organism: Triturus cristatus (assembly GCF_964204655.1). NCBI lineage: Eukaryota > Metazoa > Chordata > Amphibia > Caudata > Salamandridae > Triturus > Triturus cristatus. The sequence continues at coordinate 10,452,572 of NC_140593.1, read as the reverse complement.
TTTTAAACATTCTCGCGATAATTTGCGAAGGTTAATTCCGCAAATTCCGCCCACCCCTAGTGTTGTGCGGGGCTGGTGTGTCAGTGTTTAGGGCAGTGCAGTGGTGTTCAGGCAGTGTAGGCAGTCTTGTAGCATGTGGTGTTTCAGGGTTTAGGGCAGTGGTGTTCGGGCACTGTAGGGGGTCTTGCTGGGGGTGGTGTTTCAAGGTTTAGGGCAGTGGTGCAGTGCTGCTCGTGCTGTGTAGGGGGTCTTGAAGGGGGTTGTGTTTCAGGGTTTAAGGCAGTGGTGTTCGGGCAGTTTAGGGGGTCTTGCTGGGGGTGGTGTTTCAGGGTTTAGGGCAGAGCTGTGGTGTTCGGGCAGTGTAGGGGGTTGTGCTGGGTGTGGTGTTTCAGGGTTTAGGGCAGTGCAGTGGTGTTTGGGCAGTGTGAGGGGTCGTGCTTGGGCTGGTGTTTTAGGGTTTAGGGCAGTGCAGTGGTGTTCAGGTTCTGTAGGGAGTTGTTCTGCAGCTGGTGTTTTAGGTTTTAGGGCAGTGCAGTGGTGTTCTGGCAGTGTAGGTGATAGTGCTGGGGCTGGTGTTTTATGGTTTAGGGAAGTGCAGTTGTGTTTAGGCAGTATAGGGGGTCGTGCTGGGGGTGGTGTTTCAGGGTTCAGGACAGTGCAGTGGTGTTCAGGCAGTGTAGGCAATCGTGTTGGGGTGGTGTTTCAGAGTTTATGACACTTCAGCAGAGGTGTTTCGACAGTGTTGGCGGTCATGCTAGGGGTGGTAATTCAGGGTTTCGGTCAGAGCAGTGGTGTTTGGGCAGTGTAGGGGGTTGAACAGGTGGTGTTGTTTCAGGGTTTAGGGCAGTGCAGTGGTGTTTGGGCAGTGTAGGGGGTCTTCCTGGGGCTGGTGTTTCAGGGTTTAGGGCAGAGCAGTGGTGTTCGGAGAGTGTAGGGGGTTTTGCTGGGGCTGGTGTTTTAGGGTTTAGGGCAGATCAGTGGTGTTCAGGTAGTGTAGGGGGTCATGCTGCAGCTGGTGTTTCAGGCTTTAGGGCAGTGAGGAGGTGTTCGAGCAGTTTAGGGGGTCATGCTGGGGGTGGTGTTTCAGGGTTTAGGGCAGAGCTGTGGTGTTCAGGCAGTGTAGGGGGTCATGCTGGGGGTGGTGTTTCAGGGTTTAGGGCAGTGTAGTGGTGTTCGTGCAGTTTTGGGGGTCATACTGGGGGTGGTGTTTCAAGGTTTAGGGCAGTGCAGTGGTGTTCGGGCAGTATAGGGGTCGTGCAGGGGTGGTATTTCAGGGTTTAGGGCAGTGCAGTGGTGTTTGGGCAGTGTAGGAAGTCTTGCAGGGTGTGGTGTTTCAGGATTTAGGGCAGTGGTGTTCAGGCAGTGTAGGGGGTCTTTCTGGGGGTGGGGTTTCAGGCTTTAGGGCAGTGGTGCAGTGGTGTTCGGACAGTGTAGGGGGGGTCTTGCAGTGGGTAGTGTTTCAGGGTTTAGGGCAGTGGTGTTCGGGCAGTGTTGGGGTAATTGCTGGGGGTGGTGTTTCAGGGTTTAGGTCAGAGCAGTAGTGTTCAGACTGTGTAGGGGGTATTGCTGGGTGGGGTGTTTCAGGGTTTAGGGCAGTGGTATTTGGGCAATGTAGGGGTTCTTGCTAGGGGTGGTATTTCAGGGTTTAGGGCAGTGCAGTTGTGTTCGGGCAGTGTAGGGGGACGTGCTGGGGATGGTGTTTCAGGGTTTAGGGCAGTGCACTGGTGTTTGGCCAGTGTAGGGACTCGTGTGGGGGCTGGTGTTTTAGGGTTTAGGGCAGTGCAGTGGTGTTTGGGCAGTGTGGGGAGTCATGCGGGGCTGGTGTTTCACGGTGTAGGGCAGTGCATTGGTGTTTGGGCAGTGTGGGGGGTTGTGCGGCATCTTGCGTTTCAGGGTTTAGGTATAGAGCAGAGGTGTTTGGGCAGTGTAAGGGGTCATGCAGGGGCTGGTGTTTCAGGGTTTAGGGCTGTGCAGTGGTGTTCGGAGAGTGTCGGGGGTCGTGCTGGGGATGGTGTTTCAGGGGTTATGCCATTGCAGTGGTGTTTGGGCAGTGTGCGGTGTTGTGCGGGGCTGGTGTGTCAGGGTTTAGGGCAGTGCAGTGGTGTTCGGGCAGTATAGGCAGTCTTGTAGGGTGTGGTGTTTCAGGGTTTAGGGCAGTGGTGTTTGGGCACTGTAGGGAGTCTTGCTGGGGGTGGTGTTTCAAGGTTTAGGGCAGTGGTGCAGTGCTGCTCATGCTGTGTAGGGGGTCTTGCAGGGCGTTGTGTTTCAGGGTTTAAGGCAGTGGTGTTCGGGCAGTGTAGGGGGTCTTGCTGGGGGTGGTGTTTCAGGGTTTAGGGCAGTGGTGTTCAGGCAGTGTAGGGGGTCTTGCTGGGGTTGGTGTTTCAGGGTTTTTGGCAGTGCAGTGGTGTTTGGGCAGTTTAGGGGTCTTGTTGGGGGTGGTGTTTCAGGGTTAGAGCAGTGCATTGGTCTTTGAGCAGGGTAGGGGGTCTTCATGGGGGTGGTGTTACAGGGTTTAGGGCGGAGCAGTGGTGTTCGGACAGTGTAGGGGGTTGTGCTGGGTGTGGTGTTTCAGGGTTTAGGGCAGTGCAGTAGTGTTTGGGCAGTGTGAGGGGTCGTGCTTGGGCTGGTGTTTTAAGGTTTAGTGCAGTGCAGTGGTGTTCAGGTTGTGTATGGAGTTGTTCTGCGGCTGGTGTTTTAGGTTTTGGGTCAGTGCAGTGGTGTTCTGGCAGTGTAGGTGGAAGTTCTGGGGCTGGTGTTTTATGGTTTAGGGAAGTGCAGTTGTGTTTAGGCAGTATAGGGGGTCGTGATGGGGGTGGTGTTTCAGGGTTCAGGACAGTGCAGTGGTGTTCAGGCAGTGTAGGCAATCGTGATGGGGTGGTGTTTCAGAGTTTATGGCAGAGCAGAGGTGTTTGGACAGTGTTGGTGGTCATGCTAGGGGTCGTAATTCAGGGTTTCGGTCAGAGCAGTGGTGTTTGGGCAGTGTAGAGGGTTGAACAGGGGGTGTTGTTTCAGGGTTTGGGGCAGTGCAGTGGTGTTTGGGCAGTGTAGGGGGTCTTCCTGGGGCTGGTATTTCAGGGTTTAGGGCAGAGCAGTGGTGTTCGGAGAGTGTAGGGGGTTTTGCTGGGGCTGGTGTTTTAGGGTTTAGGGCAGCTCAGTGGTGTTCAGGTAGTGTAGGGGGTCATGATGCAGCTGGTTTTTCAGGCTTTAGGGCAGTGAGGAGGTGTTCGGGCAGTTTAGGGGGTCATGCTGGGGGTGGTGTTTCAGGGTTTAGGGCAGAGCTGTGGTGTTCAGGCAGTGTAGGGGGTCATGCTGGGGGTGGTGTTTCAGGGTTTAGGGCAGTGTAGTGGTGTTCATGCAGTTTTGGGGGTCATACTGGGGGTGGTGTTTCAAGGTTTAGGGCAGTGCAGTGGTGTTCGGGCAGTATAGGGGGTCGTGCAGGGGTGGTATTTGAGGGTTTAGGGCAGTGCAGTGGTGTTCGGGCAGTGTAGGCAGTCTTGCAGGGTGTGGTGTTTCAGGATTTAGGGCAGTGGTGTTCAGGCAGTGTAGGGGGTCTTTCTGGGGGTGGGGTTTCAGGCTTTTGGGCAGTGGTGCAGTGGTGTTCGGACAGTGTAGGGGGGTCTTGCAGTGGGTGGTGTTTCAGGGTTTAGGGCAGTGGTGTTCGGGCAGTGTAGGGGGTATTGCTGGGGGTAGTGTTTCAGGGTTTAGGTCAGAGCAGTGGTGTTCAGACTGTAGGGGGTATTGCTGGGTGGGGTGTTTCAGGGTTTAGGGCAGTGGTATTCGTGCAATTAGGGGTTCTTGCTAGGGGTGGTGTTTCAGGGTTTAGGGCAGTGCAGTTGTGTTCGGGCAGTGTGGGGGGACGTGCTGGGGATGGTGTTTCAGGGTTTAGGGCCGTGCACTGGTGTTTGGCCAGTGTAGAGACTCGTGTGGGGGCTGGTGTTTTAGGGTTTAGGGCAGTGCAGTGGTGTTTGGGCAGTGTGGGGAGTCATGTGGGGCTGGTGTTTCACGGTGTAGGGCAGTGCATTTGTGTTTGGGCAGTGTGGGGGGTTGTGCGGCATCTGGTGTTTCAGGGTTTAGGTTAGTGCAGAGGTGTTTGGGCAGTGTAAGGGGTCATGCAGGGGCTGGTGTTTCTGGGTTTAGGGCTGTGCAGTGGTGTTCGGAGAGTGTGGGGGTCGTGCATGGGCTGGTGTTTCAGGGGTTATGGCATTGCAGTGGTGTTCGTGCAGTGTGCAGTGTTGTGCGGGGCTGGTGTGTCAGGGTTTAGGGCAGTGCAGTGGTGTTAGGGCAGTGTAGGCAGTCTTGTAGGGTGTGGTGTTTCAGGGTTTAGGGCAGTGGTGTTCGGGCACTGTAGGGGGTCTTGCTGGGGGTGGTGTTTCAAGGTTTAGGGCAGTGGTGCAGTGCTGCTCCTGCTGTGTAGGGGGTCTTGCAGGGGGTTGTGTTTCAGGGTTTAAGGCAGTGGTGTTCGGGCAGTGTAGGGGGTCTTGCTGGGGTCGGTGTTTCAGCGTTTAGGGCAGTGGTGTTCAGGCAGTGTAGGGGGTCTTGCTGGGGTTGGTGTTTCAGGGTTTAGGGCAGTGCAGTGGTGTTCAGGCAGTATAGGGGATCATGCTGTGGCTGGTGTTTCAGAGTTTAGGGCAGTGCAGTTGTGTTCAGGCAGTGTAGTGGGTCGTGCTGGGGCTGGTGTTTCAGGGTTTAGGGCAGTGCAGTGGTGTTCGGGCAGTATAAGGGGTCATGCTGGGGGTGGTGTTTCAGGGTTTAAGCCAGTGCAGTGTTGTTCGGGCAGTGTAGGGGGTTGTACAGGGGGTGGTGTTTCAGGGTTTAGGGCAGTGCAGTGGTGTTTGGGCAGTGTAGGGGGTCTTGTTGGGGGTGGTGTTTCAGGGTTAGAGCAGTGCATTGGTCTTTGAGCAGGGTAGGGGTTCTTCATGGGGATGGTGTTACAGGGTTTAGGGCAGAGCAGTGGTGTTCGGGCAGTGTAGGCGGTTGTGCTGGGTGTGGAGTTTCAGGGTTTAGGACAGTGCAGTGGTGTTTGGGCAGTGTGAGGGGTCGTGCTTGGGCTGGTGTTTTAGGGTTTAGGGCAGTGCAGTGGTGTTCAGGTTGTGTAGGGATTTGTTCTGCGGGTGGTGTTTTAGGTTTTAGGGCAGTGCAGTGGTGTTTGGCAGTGTAGGTAGAAGTGCTGGGGCTGGTGTTTTATGGTTTAGGGAAGTGCAGTTGTGTTTAGGCAGTATAGGGAGTTGTGCTGGGGGTGGTGTTTCAGGGTTCAGGACAGTGCAGTGGTGTTCAGGCAGTGTAGGCAATCATGTTGGGGTGGTGTTTCAGAGTTTATGGCAGAGCAGAGGTGTTTGGACAGTGTTGGTGGTCATGCTAGGGGTGGTAATTTAGGGTTTCGGTCAGAGCAGTTGTGTTTGGGCAGTGTAGGGTGATGAACAGGGGATGTTGTTTCAGGGTTTAGGGCAGTGCAGTGGTGTTTGGGCAGTGTAGGGGGTCTTCCTTGGGCTGGTGTTTCAGGGTTTAGGGCAGAGCAGTGGTGTTCGGAGAGTGTAGGGGGTTTTGCTGGGGCTGGTGTTTTAGGGTTTAGGGCAGCTCAGTGGTGTTCAGGTAGTGTAGGGGGTCATGCTGCGGCTGGTTTTTCAGGCTTTAGGGCAGTGAGGAGGTGTTCGGGCAGTTTAGGGGGTCATGCTGGGGGTGGTGTTTCAGGGTTTAGGGCAAAGCAGTGGTGTTCAGGCAGTGTAGGGGGTCATGCTGGGGGTGGTGTGTCAGGGTTTAGGGCAGTGTAGTGGTGTTCGTACAGTTTTGGGGATCATACTGGGGGTGGGGTTTCAAGGTTTAGGGCAGTGCAGTGGTGTTCGGACAGTATAGGGGGTTGTGCAGGGGTGGAATTTTACGGTTTAGGGCAGTGCAGTGGTGTTCGGGCAGTGTAGGCAGTCTTGCAGGGTGTGGTGTTTCAGGATTTAGGGCAGTGGTGTTCGGGCAGTGTTGGGGGTCTTGCTGGGAGTGGTGTTTCAGGGTTTAGGGCAGTGGTTTTTGGGCAGTGTAGGGGTTCTTGCTGAGGGTGGTGTTTTAGGATTTAGGGCAGTGCAGTGGTGTTCAGGCAGTGTAGGGGGTCGTGCTGAGGCTGGTGTTTCAGGGTTTAGGGCAGTCCACTGATGTTTAGGCAGTGTTGGGACTTGTAGGGTGCTGGTGTTACAGGATTTAGGGCAGCGCAATGGTATTCGTGCAGTATAGGGGTTCAAGCAGGGGGTGGTGTTTTAGGGTTTAGGGATGTGCAGTGGTGTTCGGGCAGTGTAGGCTTCTTGCAGGGTGTGGTGTTATAGGGTTTAGGGCAGTGGTGTTTAGGCAGTGTAGGGGGTCTTTCTGGGGGCGGTGTTTCAGGATTTAGGGCAGTGGTGCAGTGGTGTTCAGGCAGTGTAGGGGTCTTGCAGTGGGTGGTGTTTCAGGGTTCAGGACAGTGCAGTGGTGTTCAGGCAGTGTAGGCGATCGTCCTGGGGTGGTGTTTCAGAGTTTAGGGCAGTGCAGTGGTGTTCGGGCAGTGTAGGGGATCTTTCTGGGGGTGGTGTTTCAGGCTTTAGGGCAGTGGTGCAGTGGTGTTCAGGCAGTGTAGGGGGTCTTGCAGAGGGTGTTGTTTTAGGGTTTAGGGCAGTGGTGTTCGGGCAGTGTAAAGGGTATTGCTGGGGGTGGTGTTTCAGGGTTTAGAGCAGTGGTATTCGGGCAATGTAGGGGTTCTTGCTAGGGGTGGTGTTTCAGGGTTTAGGGCAGTGCAGTGGTGTTCGGGCAGTGTAGGGGGTCTTGTTGGGGGTGGTGTTTCAGGGTTAGGGCAGTGCATTGGTTTTTGAGCAGTGTAGGCGGTCTTCATGGGGGTGGTGTTTCAGGGTTTAGGGCAGAGCAGTGGTGTTCGGACAATGTAGGGCGTTGTTCTGGGTGTGGTGTTTCAGGGTTTAGGGCAGTGCAGTGGTGTTTGGGCAGTGTGAGGGGTCGCGCTGGGGCTGGTGTTTTAGGGTTTAGGGCAGTGCAGTGGTGTTCAGGCTATGTAGGGGGTTGTTTTGCGGCTGGCGTTTTAGGGTTTAGGGCAGTGCAGTGGTGTTCTGGCAGTATAGGGGGAAGTGCTGGGGCTGGTGTTTTATGGTTTAGGGAAGTGCAGTTGTGTTTGGGCAGTATAGGGGGTTGTGCTGGGGGTGGTGTTTTAGGGTTTAGGGTAGTGCAGTGCAGTGGTGTTCGGGTAGTGTACAGGGTCGTGCTGGGGGTGGTGTTTTACTGTTTAGGGCAGTGCAAAGGTGTTCGGGCAGTGTAGACAGTCTTGCAGGCTGTGGTGTTTCAGGGCTTAGGGCAGTGATGTTCGAGCAGTGTAGGGGTCTTGCTGGGTGTGGTGTTTCAGGGTTTAGGGCAGTGGTGTTGTGCTACTCGTGCAGTGTAGGGGGTCTTGCAGGGGGTTGTGTTTCACGGGTTTAAGGCAGTGGTGTTCAGGCAGTGTAGGGGGTCTTGCTGAGGGTGGTGTTTCAGGGTTCAGGGTAGTGCAGTGGTGTTCGGGCAGTGTAGGCAGTCTTGCAGGGTGTGGTGTTTCAGGATTTAGGGCAGTGGTGTTCGGGCAGTGTTGGGGGTCTTGCTGGGAGTGGTGTTTCAGGGTTTAGGGCAGTGGTTTTTGGGCAGTGTAGGGGTTCTTGCTGAGGGTGGTGTTTTAGGATTTAGGGCAGTGCAGTGGTGTTCAGGCAGTGTAGGGGGTCGTGCTGAGGCTGGTGTTTCAGGGTTTAGGGCAGTCCACTGATGTTTAGGCAGTGTTGGGACTTGTAGGGTGCTGGTGTTACAGGATTTAGGGCAGCGCAATGGTATTCGTGCAGTATAGGGGTTCAAGCAGGGGGTGGTGTTTTAGGGTTTAGGGATGTGCAGTGGTGTTCGGGCAGTGTAGGCTTCTTGCAGGGTGTGGTGTTATAGGGTTTAGGGCAGTGGTGTTTAGGCAGTGTAGGGGGTCTTTCTGGGGGCGGTGTTTCAGGATTTAGGGCAGTGGTGCAGTGGTGTTCAGGCAGTGTAGGGGTCTTGCAGTGGGTGGTGTTTCAGGGTTCAGGACAGTGCAGTGGTGTTCAGGCAGTGTAGGCGATCGTCCTGGGGTGGTGTTTCAGAGTTTAGGGCAGTGCAGTGGTGTTCGGGCAGTGTAGGGGATCTTTCTGGGGGTGGTGTTTCAGGCTTTAGGGCAGTGGTGCAGTGGTGTTCAGGCAGTGTAGGGGGTCTTGCAGAGGGTGTTGTTTTAGGGTTTAGGGCAGTGGTGTTCGGGCAGTGTAAAGGGTATTGCTGGGGGTGGTGTTTCAGGGTTTAGAGCAGTGGTATTCGGGCAATGTAGGGGTTCTTGCTAGGGGTGGTGTTTCAGGGTTTAGGGCAGTGCAGTGGTGTTCGGGCAGTGTAGGGGGTCTTGTTGGGGGTGGTGTTTCAGGGTTAGGGCAGTGCATTGGTTTTTGAGCAGTGTAGGCGGTCTTCATGGGGGTGGTGTTTCAGGGTTTAGGGCAGAGCAGTGGTGTTCGGACAATGTAGGGCGTTGTTCTGGGTGTGGTGTTTCAGGGTTTAGGGCAGTGCAGTGGTGTTTGGGCAGTGTGAGGGGTCGCGCTGGGGCTGGTGTTTTAGGGTTTAGGGCAGTGCAGTGGTGTTCAGGCTATGTAGGGGGTTGTTTTGCGGCTGGCGTTTTAGGGTTTAGGGCAGTGCAGTGGTGTTCTGGCAGTATAGGGGGAAGTGCTGGGGCTGGTGTTTTATGGTTTAGGGAAGTGCAGTTGTGTTTGGGCAGTATAGGGGGTTGTGCTGGGGGTGGTGTTTTAGGGTTTAGGGTAGTGCAGTGCAGTGGTGTTCGGGTAGTGTACAGGGTCGTGCTGGGGGTGGTGTTTTACTGTTTAGGGCAGTGCAAAGGTGTTCGGGCAGTGTAGACAGTCTTGCAGGCTGTGGTGTTTCAGGGCTTAGGGCAGTGATGTTCGAGCAGTGTAGGGGTCTTGCTGGGTGTGGTGTTTCAGGGTTTAGGGCAGTGGTGTTGTGCTACTCGTGCAGTGTAGGGGGTCTTGCAGGGGGTTGTGTTTCACGGGTTTAAGGCAGTGGTGTTCAGGCAGTGTAGGGGGTCTTGCTGAGGGTGGTGTTTCAGGGTTCAGGGTAGTGCAGTGGTGTTCATGCAGTGTAGGGGATCGTGCTGGGGTTGGTGTTTCAGAGTTTAGGGCAGTGCAGTGGTGTTCGGTCAGTGTAGGGGGTTTTGCTGGGGGTGGTGTTTCAGAGTTTAGGGTAGTGCAGTGGAGTTCAGGCAGTGTAGGGGATCGTGCTGGGGCTGGTGTTTCAGAGTCTAGGGCAGTGCAGTGGTGTTTAGGCAGTGTAGGGGGTTGTTCTGCGGCTGGTGTGTTAGGGTTTTGGTCAGTGCAGTGGTGTTCTGGCAGTGTAGAGGGAAGTGCTGGAGCTGGTGTTTTATGGTTTAGGGAAGTGCAGTTGTGTTTTGGCAGTATAGGAGGTCATGCTGGGGGTGGTGTTTTAGGGTTTAGGGTAGTGCAGTGGTGTTCGGGTATTGTAGGGAGTCGTGCTGGGGGTGGTGTTTTACTGTTTAGGGCAGTGCAGTGGTGTTCAGGCAGTGTAGGGGTTTTGCTGGGGGTGGTGATTTAGAAGTTAGGGCAGTACAGTGGTGTTCGAGCAGTGTAGGGTGTCATGCTGAGGCTGGTGTTTCAAGGTTTAGGGAAGTGCAATGGTGTTCGTGCAGTGTATGGGGTCATGCTTGATCAGGTGTTTCAGGGTTTAGGGCAGTACATCGGTTTTTGAGCAGTGTAGGGGGTCTTCATGGGGGTCGTGTTTCAGGGTTTAGGGAAGAGCAGTGGTATTCGGGCAGTGTAGGGGGTTGTGCTGGGTGTGGTGTTTCAGGGTTTAGGGCTCTGCAGTGGTGTTTGGGCAGTGTGAGGGGTCGTGCTGGGGCTGGTGTCTTAGGGTTTAGGGCAGTGCAGTGGTGTGCAGGCAGTGTAGGGAGTTGTTCTGCGGCTGATGTTTTAAGGTTTAGGGCAGTGCAGTGCAGTGGTGTTCGGGTAGTGTAGGGGGTCATACTGTGGGTGGTGTTTTACTGTTTAGGGCAGTGCAGTGGTGTTTGGGCAGTGTAGCCAGTCTTGCCGGATGTGGTGTTTCAGGGTTTAGGGCAGTGGTGTTCGAGCAGTTTAGGGGTCTTGCTGGGTGTGGTGTTTCAGGGTTTAGGGCAGTGGTGCAGTGCTGCTCGTGCAGTTTAGGGGGTCTTGCAGGGGGTTTTGTTTCAGGGTTTAAGGCAGTGGTGTTCGGGCAGTGTAGGGGGTCTTGCTGGGGGTGGTGTTTCAGGGTTTCAGGCAGTGGTGTTCAGGCAGTGTAGGGGGTTTTACTGAGGGTGGTGTTTCAGGGTTCAGGGCAGTGCAGTGGTGTTCACTGTTCAGGCAGTGTCGGGGGTCTTACTGAGGGTGGTGTTTCAGGGTTCAGGGCAGTGCAGTGGTGTTCAGGCAGTGTAGGGGATCGTGCTGGGGCTGGTGTTTCAGAGTTTAGGGCAGTGCAGTGGTGTTCAGGCAGTGTAGGGGGTCGTGTTGGGGCTGGTGTTTCAGGGTTTAGGCCAGTGCAGTGGTGTTTGGGATCTGTAGGGGGTTGTGCAGGGGGAGGTGTTTCAGGGTGTAGGGCAGTGCAGTGGTGTTTGGGCCGTGTAGGGGGTCTTGCTGGTGGTGGTGTTTCAAAGTTAGGGCAGTGCATTGGTTTTTGAGCAGTGTAGGGGGTCTTCATGGGGGTGGTGTTTCAGGGTTTAGGGCAGAGCAGTGGTGTTCAGGTAGTGTAGGGGGTTGTGCTGGGTGTGGTGTTTCAGGGTTTAGGGCAGTGCAGTGGTATTTGGGCAGAGTGTGGGGTCATGCTGGGGCTGATGTTTCAGGGATTAGGGCAGTGCAGTGGTGTTCAGGCAGTGTAGGGGGTCGTTCTGCGGCTGGTGTTTTAGGGTTTAGGTCAGTGTATTGGTGTTCTGGCAGTGTAGAGGGAAGTGCTGGAGCTGGTGTTTTATGGTTTAGGGAAGTGCAGTTGTGTTTTGGCAGTATAGGAGGTCATGCTGGGGCTGGTGTTTTAGGGTTTAGGGTAGTGCAGTGGTGTTCAGGAAGTGTAGGGGGTCATTCTGCAGCTGGTGTTTTAGGGTTTAGGTCAGTGCAGTGGTGTTCTGGCAGTCTAGAGGGAAGTGCTGGAGCTGGTGTTTTATGGTTTAGGGAAGTGCAGTTGTGTTTGGGCAGTGTAGAGGGTTGTGCTGGGTTTGGTGTTTCAGGGTTTAGGGCAGTGCAGTGGTATTTGGACAGTGAGGGGTCATGCTGGGGTTGGTGTTTTAGCGTTTAGGGTAGTGCAGTGGTGTTCAGGCAGTGTAGGGGGTCGTTCTGCGGCTGGTGTTTTAGGGTTTAGGTCAGTGCAGTGGTGTTCTGGTAGTCTAGAGGGAAGTGCTGGAGCTGGTGTTTTATGGTTTAGGGAAGTGCAGTTGTGTTTGGGCAGTGTAGGGGGTCGTTCTGCGGCTGGTGTTTTATTGTTTAGGGCAGTGCAGTGGTGTTCAGGTAGTATAGGGGGTTTTGCTGGGGGTGGTGTTTCAGAGTTTAGGGCAGTACAGGCGTATTCGAGCAGTGTATGTGTCTTGCTGGGGTGGAGTTTCAGGGTTTAGGGCAGTGCAGTGGAGTTCAGGCAGTGTAGGGGGTCTTGCTGAGGGTGGTGTTTCAGGGTTCCTGGCAGTGCAGTGGTGTTCAGGCAGTGTAGGGGATCGTGCTGGGACTGGTGTTTCAGAGTTTAGGGCAAGGCAGTGGTGTTCAGGCAGTGTAGGGGATCGTGCTCGGGCTGGTGTTTCAGAGTTTAGGGCAGTGCAGTGATGTTCAGGCAGTGTAGCGGGTCGTGTTGGGGCTGGTGTTTCAGTGTTTATGGCAGTGCAGTGGTGTTTGGACAGTGTAGGGGGTCTTGCTGGGGGTGGTGTTTCAGGATTAGGGCAGTGCATTGGTTTTTGAGCAGTGTAGGGGGTCTTCATGGGGGTGGTGTTTCAGGGTTTAGGGCAGAGCACTGGTGTTCAGGCAGTGTAGGGGGTTGAGCTGGGTGTGGTGTTTCAGGGTTTAGGGCAGTGCAGTGGTGTTTGAGCAGAGTGAGGGGTCATGCTGGGTCTGGTGTTTTAGGGTTTAGGGCAGTGCAGTGGTGTTCAGGCAGTGTAGGTGGTCGTTCTGCGGCTGGTGTTTTAGGGTTTAGGTTGTTGCAGGGATTCTGCTTATACACAGAACTATGCGTAGAACCCCAGGACCTCAGTGAATTGTGGTGTACCAGAAACTCACCTCAGAACCCAGAACCCAGTATCCGGCTAGCATAAGTGTCCCATTCGTTATCCGAGATTCGGCTCAGAGTTCCCAATGAAAAGACAACCCAGAACAAGCTACTTAGTGTACTCTCAGGAATGGTGGGAATCGGAAATACCTGTTCGTATATTATTCTCACATCAGTCCACAACAAGAATCAACAGAGACACGGTGAAAATAAAAAGAGTTTATTTTTATAGACCAAGTGTCCTAAGATGCAGTACTTTGGCTAATACAAGCAGACAAATGATTAAAATCAAAACCATCAGCATCGTTACAATACCATAGAATATAAAAGGGGTTATCATGTTATAATGACAGTGGATACTACCACCTTCCCTTTATTAAGAAGCTAATATTATTATTATGCTAATAGAAGGTCTCTTAGGCTTGAATAGGGGACCCCATACCTCAAAGATCAGCTTAGTGAAATCACATCACAGGAGCATCAGGAGTCTTCTCGCAGGAAGGCTCGTCTTCGGTCTGAATAATAAACATGATGTCTGTGATATTAAAAGCACCAACTTTCAGGTATTTGCAGCTGCCCGTGTGTTATGGCTAAATAGTGGGTCGATCAACCTAGAGTGGAAAACATGCATTGTCTAACAACCCAGACTGTTTTGTCACGCCATGTACAGACCAAGGTCGCTGCGCAGAGCTCGGGATGGTAACAACAGATTGCTTTCGTGTGAGGCAAAACTCGAGTCAGCAGTTTGTTTAAGCAATAACATGTAAACGCAGTGTCGTGCGCAAAAGCAGCAAGATGGCTTTCTAACATCTAACGTGGTTGTGCTAACTTAACAATGTATGTACGTATTAAGGGAGTCCTCACTACATGCCCCCTTGATCGAAGCACTATTCAATAGGCAAGAAAATAGAGAACGCAGAGTTCAGTTTCGACAGAGCAGAACAAGGCGTATTCAATTAAAAAACAAGTTATAGTTCAGGCAAAAGCCGAAAAAACGAAAAATGAAAAGGGGAGAAAAAATCAAAAAACCTCAAACGTGTGATGGGAAAAAATAAAAAATGTTGCTTTGAGCAGCAGTCCAAAGGCACAGGGAAAGACACGGCAGCAAAAAACATAGTGGACCACAGTTCACTCAATCCATGAACGTGTATGCAGCATACGTGGCAACTGCTTCCAACAAAAAATCGTTTGCAGAGCCACGAAAAGTTTCAGCCATCCAATTAATCAAGGAAAAGGAACATACATGTTCTTCAATAAGCAGAGCCTCTAGCACGATCAGAGGGCAACCGAATTGTTCCTCCAGATAGCTCATATCCAAGAAATCATAGGCAGCCGTTGCGATGTCGCAATAACCCTGGATACCATGCGCCGCACCACAGGCCATAATCCGAACACCAGAACAGGCAAACTCGTGAGACACTAAGGGCCTCATCAGTCGATCATAATCCGGCACCGGAGACACCGTGTTGGTTAAGCACAAATCCAGAGGCCATTCAAAGGGACAATCTAGGCAGTGAAAGACAGGTTGTACGCAGGTGAAGTAGGAATACCGGAAGGATAATCCATACGCCAGGCTCAAAGTCGCCAACGGCAGCGTACCATAATATTCAAGCATCCTGTCACGAAGAAGATGCAGACGGGACAGGTTGTCGTGTGGCACATAAAGAGCAGCAATTTTGCAGTATGAAAAGTAAAAGCAGCACTCCTGCCACAAGCGCTAAAATCAGCGGGACACCTCCAAAGACGCTCGAGAAAATAGAATGAAAAAATTCCGGAATCACACCAAAAATAGTTTAGAAAGAGGTCACGAGGCCTGAGCCCACAAGTTTAAAAAAATGAGCCAGGCCGGTTGTGGACGAGGCATTGAAAATTGTTTGGATAAAAGCTCCAAAATGCAGGGGGAGGTCAGTATTTAAAAGCGCCTGTACCTCAGTGCGCGTATTAGCCACTTGAAGGACAAATGTTTCACGGGAGGAAGTCAATGGCACCTCCTTTTGGGACAAAAGAGCCCTTATTCTGCTCATCTTGTTGAACTCTGCTTTCAAGGTCGGAATCGAAGGCCAGATGGAAACATCCAGCCGCCCATGCGGGGGTGGAAATAGAACATTATTGCAGCAGACAACTCTCTGTGATACAGTTACTATATATGGGATTCCCACTAATATCCCGCAGCAAGCTTCATTGTTCAAAATTAAATAACTACCGTTTGCAAGCAGCGTGAAAGATGGCGTAATCACTGGCACTGGGATACCTTTCAGGACGCAGGCCAAATTCGGGGCTTGTACATTGCATGCACCGTGCAACTGAATGTGCCTACATACTACAGAATGGTCAGGTGTCGTTGTACATTCCTCACCTTTCAGATAAACCTCAGTACCGTCTCTTGTACATCTATACGTAAAAGGGAGGGACCAAACCTCATGTATGAAAGCGGTACCCAGCTGTTCGTATCTACCCAGAGCATAGTGTTTCATACAAGACGTAAACTTGAAAAGCGCGAACGGGAGAGTGATCAATCCATGTAATAACCACACGGCTGAATCCAATTCCGCCACAGAGAAAGGTAACGGCTCTAACTTTTCAATATGTAATAATGAATATGTAGCATCCTTCATGGACATGAACTGCTGCTTTTCAGTAAGGTTAAAGGGAAGAAATAAAGATGTTGTATTCAAATAGTCCCAGGGGACCTTCCCCGCCTTTAACGTTTGTAATGTCCATGCAAACTGCATAACAGAACGCAACTGGTTTTGACTATGATACAATACAGACACATCATCATGCACAATATCAACAATTGAAGAAACAATATTGTCCAATGTATAAATACGGGAAGAAAGAGTGCTAATGCTGTTATCAATAACTGCTAATACCTTTTCCATATTAGCCTGATCAATAGCTCTCAATCGTGAAGCTGCCTCAATTTGCGATAGTTTCCATACTTCGTTGTAAATAGCATACGCCCACCTTTTGGATCTGCCACCCACAGGACCTTTAACAAAATCATTCAAATCTATTTTGTCATGTAATCTTGATAAATGAACTTTGACAGATGCCAAGGTGGAATGTCGCAGCCAGGATTGACATAATTTTCCTACAGAGTTTGTAGTTACTGTATGTGCCGACTAAAACCAAGGGTCCACTTTTTGCTGAGTATACCCCGGTTTCAGACCTAGAAAACGACGTTGACAGGTATCAGAACTGCTTTGCCAAACCAACCATCCATCACTACTAAATTTCGAAATATTGAAAGACGTATTGGAAACCAATGACTGCAAAGCAGGAAGGGACAGATCTGTGTGGTTACTCCAATTGGGGTAAGCACCCAGATCCGGCACAGAAGGTGACTTTAGTTGTTTAGAAGTGGCCAATCCGAAACAGGTGGTTTGGAAGATGGTTGAATTTAAAAACAACATATGATTTGGTACAAGACAGGCACGATGCAAAGCTTCAGTTCCCTGAACCTGCCACGGTTTGGAACCCCAAACCGACTTAAGATCAATAGTAGCCTTCCATAGATCATAGCCTTTGATTGACAACTCGTCCATAAAGGACTTAGAATAAAGTAACTTGGTGTGTGTCAGTCTAACCTTTGAGGCAGACTCAGGCAGAACCTTAAAATAAAAGGATGCCGGGTCGGAAACACTGAAATCGGTAAAATAAGTATACTTATCAACTAATGTAGGTGAACTGCCGAAAGAGGGAGTGGGACAGTGTTCCCATTGGGTAAAATTTACAAAATTTCTAAATGTATTCGCTTTATGCAGGAAGTGATTGCCATAATGCTGAAAACAATACTGTTCCGCATAATTAGCCGCATTTTCATATAAATCTTCAGCATCAAAAGCGGCATAATATTTCAAATCTGAAAACAGTGCCTCAATGGCGTGTACATCCCAATCATCAGAACGTATGTTCTGCTTAACCACATCACCCATAGAAACACGAAATACATTAGGTACATTAATGACCTCTGTAGGCCCATGAATTTGGAATTTAACAGCATCCCACGCGATTCCATCCAAGACGGGCCAGGCAGTAATATTCACAAAAGTCTGGTCCCTTTTCATGATGTGGGACGAGGAGTGGGGGGCCAAAGTTCCATTGATAAGTCTAATTGTTGATCTCTCTTTGAGATAGTGGCCATCCACCAAACGGAAAAAAACTATTACAAATCCAATGGACATAAACAAAAAAATACTGAAAAGCAACAACCAGATGTATGTCCAAGGGGTTATCAAAAAATGTCTTTTAAACCAGCTTGCAAAAACAACAATGTTCGATGGGGGAGTTGAGGGCAACGAGTTAGTGTCAAAGGAGAAACGGGACTGGTCAAGCGCCGTAGATTGTAAAACAGGTGAGTGACCCTGTGTAGGATAAGCATACTCAGTCTCTTCGGGCAAACCACCAGCCGGTGGTAGTAACAAGGGATCAGTAACTGATTGCATCTCGATGGCAACATCAGACAAGGTGTTAGAAGCAGGAACCAACATTGAATTTCTTTGCATCGTCTGGCATGAAACTGCTGGAGTCAGACTAAGAAGTATCGGCCACTCGCTGAAGTTTGACATTGTCAATAGAGATGTACCTGTTGTCTTTTCGACCAGGAAGTGGAGGTAAAATGACTGTTCTTGTACGATGCACTCCAAGCACTGGAACCGGTGCACGATAAGAGGGGCCAAACTCCTTCTTGTTCTCCACCTTCTCACGGACCAGGTCTCCAACTCGGGGTAGCCAGCCGACTACCGGTATCTGAACCTCAGCTTCAGACGTGGAGGGCAAGTGTTCCTTCGAAAGAGTGTCTCTGGCTTCTTGTAGAGTCTGCAAAACAGCACAGTGATCATCTACGTCAAAGGGTGCGGTCGACGCCGCCATGTCTAGACCATCAAGGTCCGGAACAAACATTCTGATTCCGAAGAGCATCATGTACGGGGTCCGCCCACCCAGAGACCTTCTAGGGAGATTATTAAGTGCACGTTGGACGTTATACAAATGGGCTAGCCAGTTCCGGCCTGTGCCTAAAACACGTGCTGTCAATGATTGCTTTAAGTCACGGTTCATTCGCTCCACCACACTATTACCCTCAGGTCAGTAGGGGGACGAAAATTTGACTAGGACCCCCAAATTTCTCATAGCCTCCTTGTAAGCCTTAGAGGCGAACGCAGGGCCCTGATCAGAATGGAAGGTACCACACGCAAAAGTTCCCACAAAGACACGCAAATCCCTGATGACAGTCCGCGAGTCAGCACTCCTTTGTGGCCATACCCATAGAAAACGTGTGCACGAATCCATTGCAACCAAGATGTACTTGTACGCAGTATCAGAAGAAAAAGGACCGCAGTGATCTAAATAAACACACCCAAATGGCTTATTAGATATGTACAACTGTGTTTGTGGTGGGCGCGCAACAGTAGAAGGTTTAATCTGTTGGCAAATGTCACAATCAAGAACATAAGCGCGCGCTTGTTTATATAAACCAAACCACCAGTAACGTTGTTGTAACAGAGATATAGTAGTGGACACACCGGCGTGGGCTGACGCCAACCCCTCGTGTGCCGCCAGTATCAGTGCTGGTCTGCAGTCCGCGTTGGGAATAATTCTGTCACCAACGTCGTTAATCCTCACTAACGGGACGTTATCAGGACTTAAATGATAAAAATAACGAGAAGGAAAACCCTTCGGGTAATCAATTCCCTTCTCTGTAGCAGCAATAGCTGCCAAGATGTCATCATCAATCTTACTTTTGGATCTTGTAACTGCTGCCACTAAGTATGTAGCCACTGCGGTTTTTGCTGCCTCGTCAGCCAAGCTGTTGCCGACAGCATGGACACCAAGTCGTTGGTGACCAAGAGTGTGAATAACATTCACGAGAGGGAGACGTTCTTTAAAGTCTGCCACTCGAACCCAAAGCGTTTTATGCTTAATTGTGCTACCTTTCGTGTCTCGATAATCATTCTGAGACCAGAAGTGTAAGTTGTCATTGTAGGACTGGACACAATAGAAGGAGTCACTTACTATAAGAGTCGTGACTCGGGGATCAGCAAACTCGAGTGCAAGCACCAGAGCCCGAAGCTCCGCCAGTTGCGCGGTACAATCACCCAATGACTGCGTATGCACTGCATCAGATTGGAATTCACCATTTACGAATGTACCTACGACAATTGCGCAAGCCGCTGAATAAGCGTGCTTCGATCCAATCGCGGGCTGCGCCGAGCCGTCAGTGTATATGACACAATGGTATTCTTCGAGCGGGCGCAAAGACAGAGGAGCCGGATGAACGAATTCATACTGCAAGTACTCTTGAGTCTGTATTGAGGCGTCAAAGATATAAGTGACATCTGGCGACGTTAGTGTTGTGGCCCATTGTATCCACCGTGGATGCAAAGCTTTAGAATTTGGTACACTTGCTTTATTCACTGCCTCTAAGGCAGGATACGGTGTTACAACCAGAATCTGTTTCCCATGCGACAGTGCGCGTTCCTTAAGGATCGCCATCTGCACAGCAGTCAGAACTTTTTCGACCGTGGAAAAACGTAATTCAGCAGAGGTGTACAAGTGTGATTTATACGCAATGGGGACTGTATCGCCCTCATTAAACGTCAAATACGTGAAACCCACGGCGCCTGGCACTATTCTTATTACCAGGTTAGTGCGGTTGTCACATGTCAGCAAGTATTGTGAAGCAAGAAGATCAGCCTGTAAAGACTGTAAAATAGCAGAGTGTTCTAGCTGCCAGCTAGACTTCGAAAACGAAGGTTGTACCAAGGCGTAAAGCGGCTTGATACGCTGGGCATAATCAGGAATGTACGTACATCCGAAATTTAGATAGCACAGCAGAGATTGTAATTTCTTCAGTGTTGTAGGAGCACGCAAGCATGCGCACTTCTCCAGAAAGTGGGGAGCTAACCCCTTACCTTCATTGTTGAGCTCGTAGCCCAAAAACAACACTGTATATTCCGCGATGTGAGACTTCGCAAAATTGAATTTGTAGCCATAGTCAGCAAAACTCACTATAATATTGTCGACTCGAGACAGATGTGGCATCAGCTCATCATCCGTGAGCTATATATCGTCAACATAGGAGTATGCGTCGGGGTCATTCCTTTCTAAGAGAGAAACCACGCGAGCGGAGAAGACGCCAGGGCTATTTTTGTCACCCATGGCCAATTTCGTAAACTGTTTTTGTTTGCCGCCCGAAGTAAACGCCATCCACTGGCTACACAGTGTGGACAGGTTGTGGCTAAAAAAGACATTGGAAATGTCAAGTGTCGTTTTAAATCTTTTACGCACGAGACTGTCGACAAGTGCCGAGCTGTGTGTATTCTGTACCGCGCAGGTCCGGCAATGGGAGTTTAGGTGCCGGTAATCCAAAACTAAACGGTACGAGCCGTCAGGCTTCGTTACAGTGAATAAAGGGTTATTCATAGGGGACACACAAGTTTCAATAACACCCTGATATTCCAATTGTTCAAGGATTGCCGCGACGTGTGGCCTAGCTTCACGACGCATGGGATATTGGGGTTGAGGCCGGGGCATAGACCGCAGTGGAATCTCATGGCAGGGGGACAACCGGTCCCATCCCACCTGAGTACGATACACCGCTGGCGCAAGCGCCAGCGCCCACTCCCCAGCATACACTTCAGCTTGGTCCTTAGGCACTGTGTGCGCAAAGGACGGGAGGATTACCTCCTCCCCTCTAGGAGCTTCCAAAATGAAGGCTGGGGGCCAATCTGCCTCCGCTAGGAGGATATTATAGGTGGTGGTCAGATTATCCCAAAAGATCCCCTTTATAGTACGTTGTATGTCACCCTCAATTAATAAGACTATTTCATAAAGTCTGTCAGGGGGAGCCACTCTGGTGTCAGCTGTTTCAACAGTAACCAATATATCAGTTGCTGTCACCTCCAGAAATGGACGCAGAGCTTGACGGACTATGGTAATTTCCGCTGCGCTGTCCAGTAGCGCTTCGCCCATGTCCGGTTCCGAAGCTGTGTCCGCACTATCTGAGGCATACCTTGCCGTCAGAGCCGCCACTTTCTTCTTCTGAAACGAGGGTCTTTGTCGTGCAAATTCGTCCTGCTTGCCTTTACCCTCAGTCTGTCGGGGTTGTTCACGTTGTTGTGGAGCACCCCGACCTTTGCCACCGCCTCCGCCACCGGACTGTGAAGCCGATGTTTCCTGTGAAGAACGAGGAGAACGTTGTTCAGAAACCTGAAACCTATGAGGAGACTTAATAGTAGCACGATCTCGCAGATCATAAGTGCGTTCACTACTTGACTGAAGGGGAGAGGCAGGCTGAGAGCCCTGTTTCTGCTGCTGCTTTCCCTGTTGTTTAGACCGCCAATTTTGTTTTGGAAAACTTGGTAGGTCGTCCTTACCAGAGGCTTCCGCCTTACCCTGCTGCTTTAGATCGGGAGTTTTGATCACAGGCTTAACTCCTAAAGAGCTACGACCCAAATCTCTGTATGCACCTGAGATTATCTTCGCAAATTCCTGCGGCTTGTCCTCTTCAGCAACTTTCTTTAGTTCATTACGAACCTGGAACTGCAAAGCATCACCCTTAAGGTTTCCCATTATCATGGTAGCCACCAGGTCAAACTGTCCGAGGAGCCGCATCCCTAATTCTATCGCAGACTCCGCACCGTGGTTCTCTTGAACACGTTTAATAACGGAGGGCAGCATTAACATAGACGGAGTACCAAAGCACTGCGCGTACGTCGCTGCAAAGACCTTACCCCAGTTAACACAATCATCTACGTTGGGGACCAAGTCTTTAGGCAAACTAATGGTAAGGATCCTGTGTTTCTCCACAGGAGTTGTATTCGGGTATACCGCTTCTATTTGGTCAAATTTTTCAGCAAGCCAAAAGGGAAAATCATCCCTCGTTTGGGGGCGCTTGCCCATGACAGAATTAACCATAACAGGACTAATGACCACCGCGTGGTGAACATTAGGTTGTCCCACAACAGCAGGTGCCCCCGCCTGCACAGTGCGCGACACATACTGCACCAACGCCCTATATACTGTTATAAGGGCAGTGTGTAGTACACGCAACTCAGCCACCGTCACTGTGAGGTAACGGGGATGAGGCGTAAATCCGGCTAGTACCGGCCAAGTGGCCCCCGCAATTGATAAAGGGCCCATTCTCGGCGGTATAACCACATGGGGAAGGGCACCATTAAACCAAATCTGATGTTGCCAAGCAGATATTGGTATTTCCTGTGTCCTATACGGCGTATAGTTCGCTGGCACCGCAGTGGCAGTGTAAGAATGAAAGGTATTATCGTCCTCACTTACTGCCGGAATCGTCACCCAAGAGTAGAATAACTCAAAAGGATGAGCCGCATCGGCTCCTACCACAAAGATGACGCTCATGCCAGTGTCCGGCACCCCATACTGCGTCAAATGACGTTTCAGAGCTGCACGGCTATGCGCCGCTATTTCTACTGACATAAGGACAAACTACACTCGAAGCTATCAGTAGCACAAGGGTTCAATAACCTTTTTAATGATCAAGCTTGAAGGAACCTATATCAATAGAACTAGGTAGGTTTAAATCCATCAGACTTGTTATCCGGAAACAAGAATGAGGGTGTTGTGGACTAATATAAGCACTACTAAGGCGTTTCAACTCATAGACCAAACGTTAGGTGCGCCATGTTGCAGGGATTCTGCTTATACACAGAACTATGCGTAGAACCCCAGGACCTCAGTGAATTGTGGTGTACCAGAAACTCACCTCAGAACCCAGAACCCAGTATCCGGCTAGCATAAGTGTCCCATTCGTTATCCGAGATTCGGCTCAGAGATCCCAATGAAAAGACAACCCAGAACAAGCTACTTAGTGTACTCTCAGGAATGGTGGGAATCGGAAATACCTGTTCGTATATTATTCTCACATCAGTCCACAACAAGAATCAACAGAGACACGGTGAAAATAAAAAGAGTTTATTTTTATAGACCACGTGTCCTAAGATGCAGTACTTTGGCTAATACAAGCAGACAAATGATTAAAATCAAAACCATCAGCATCGTTACAATACCATAGAATATAAAAGGGGTTATCATGTTATAATGACAGTGGATACTACCACCTTCCCTTTATTAAGAAGCTAATATTATTATTATGCTAATAGAAGGTCTCTTAGGCTTGAATAGGGGACCCCATACCTCAAAGATCAGCTTAGTGAAATCACATCACAGGAGCATCAGGAGTCTTCTCGCAGGAAGGCTCGTCTTCGGTCTGAATAATAAACATGATGTCTGTGATATTAAAAGCACCAACTTTCAGGTATTTGCAGCTGCCCGTGTGTTATGGCTAAATAGTGGGTCGATCAACCTAGAGTGGAAAACATGCATTGTCTAACAACCCAGACTGTTTTGTCACGCCATGTACAGACCAAGGTCGCTGCGCAGAGCTCGGGATGGTAACAACAGATTGCTTTCGTGTGAGGCAAAACACGAGTCAGCAGTTTGTTTAAGCAATAACATGTAAACGCAGTGTCGTGCGCAAAAGCAGCAAGATGGCTTTCTAACATCTAACGTGGTTGTGCTAAATTAACAATGTATGTACGTATTAAGGGAGTCCTCACTACAAGGTCAGTGCAATGATGTTCTGGCAGTGTAGACGGAAGTGCTTGAGCTGGTGTTTTATGGTTTAGGGAAGTGCAGTTGTGTTTGGGCAGTATAGGGGCTCGTGCTGGGGGTGGTGTTTTAGGGTTTAGGGTAGTGCAGTGGTGTTCCGGTAGTGTAGGGGGTCATGCTGGGGGTGGTGTTTTACTGTTTAGGGCAGTCCAGTGGTGTTCAGGTAGTGTAGGGGGTTTTGCTGGGGGTGGTGTTTCAGGGTTTAGGGCAGTGCAGTGGTGTTCGGGCTGTGTAGGTGGTCATGCTGGGGTGGTGTTTCAGGGTTTTGGGCAACGAAGTGGTGTTCGGGCAGTGTAGAGAGTCATGCTGGGGGTAGTGTTTCAGGTTTTAGGGCAGAGCAGTGGTGTTCGGGAAGTGTAGGCGGTCTTGCTGGGTGTGTTGTTTCAGGGTTTACGGTAGTGGTGTTCGTGCAGTGTAGGGGGTCTTTCTGGGGGTGGTGTTTCAGGGTTTAGTGCAGTTGTGCAGTGGTGTTCGGGCAGTGTAGGGGGTCTTGCAGTGAGTGGTGTTTCAGGATTCAGGGCAGTGGTGTTCGGGCAGTGTTGGGGGACTTGCTGGGGGGTGTTTCAGGGTTTAGGGCAGTGGTTCTTGGGCAGTGTAGTGGTTCTTGCTGGGGGTGGTGTTTCAGGGTTTAGGGCAGTGCAGTGGTATTCAGGCAGTGTAGGGGGTCGTGCTGGGGCTGGTGTTTCAGGGTTGAGGGCAGTGCACTGGTGTTCGGGCAGTGCTGGGACTTGTGGGGTGCTGGTGTTACAGGGTTTAGGGCAGTGCAATGGTATTCGGGCAGTGTAGGGGGTCATGCCGGGGGTGGTGTTTCAGGGTTTAGGGCAGTGCAGTGGTGTTCGGGCAGTATAGGGGGTCGTGCAGGGGGTGGTGTTTCAGGGTTTAGGGCAGTGTGTTCGGGTAGTGTAGGGGGTCTTTCTGGGGGTGGTGTTTCAGGCTTAAGGACAGTGGTGCAGTGGTGTTCGGACAGTGTAGGCTTCTCGCATGGTGTGGTGTTACAGGGTTTAGGGCAGTGCGATGGTATTCGGGCAGTGTAGGGGGTCATGCCGGGGGTGGTGTTTCAGGGTTTAGGGCAGTGCAGTGGTGTTCGGGCAGTATAGGGGGTTGTGCAGGGGGTGGTGTTTCAGGGTTTAGGGCAGTGTGTTCGGGTATTGTAGGGGGTCTTTCTGGGGGTGGTGTTTCAGGCTTTAGGACAGTGGTGCAGTGGTGTTCGGACAGTGTAGGCTTCTTGCATGGTGTGGTGTTTCAGGGTTAAGGGCAGTGGTTTTTGGGCAGTGTAGTGGTTCTTGCTGGGGGTGGTGTTTCAGGGTTTAGGGCAGTGCAGTGGTATTCAGGCAGTGTAGGGGGTCGTGCTGGGGCTGGTGTTTCAGGGTTTAGGGCAGTGCACTGGTGTTCGGGCAGTGTTGGGACTTGTGGGGTGCTGGTGTTACAGGGTTTAGGGCAGTGCAATGGTATTCGGGCAGTGTAGGGGGTCATGCCGGGGATGGTGTTTCAGGGTTTAGGGCAGTGCAGTGGTGTTCGGGCAGTATAGGGGGTCGTGCAGGGGGTGGTGTTTCAGGGTTTAGGGCAGTGTGTTCGGGCAGTGTGGGGGTCTTTCTGGGGGTGGTGTTACAGGCTTTAGGGCAGTGGTGCAGTGGTGTTTGGACAGTGGAGGGGGTCTTGCAGTGGGTGGTTTTTCAGGGTTTAGGGCAGTGCTGTTCGGGCAGTGTAGGTGGTATTGCTGGGGGTGGTCTTTCAGGGTTTAGGGCAGTGGTATTCGGGCAATGTAGGGGTTCTTGCTAGGGGTGGTGTTTCAGGGTTTAGGGCAGTGCAGTGGTGTTCGGGCAGTGTTGGGGGACGTGCTAGGGATGGTGTTTCAAGGTTCAGGGCAGTGCACTGGTGTTTGGCCAGTGTAGGGACTCGTGTGGGGGCTGGTATTTTAGGGTTTAGGGCAGTATAGTGGTGTTTGGGCAGTGTGGGGGTTGTGTGGCGTCTGGTGTTTCAGGGTTTAGGTTAGTGGAGTGGTGTTTGGGCAGTGTAAGTGGTCATGCAGGGACTGGTGTTTCAGGGTTTAGGGCTGTGCAGTGGTGTTCGAGGAGTGTGGGGGTCATGCTGGGGCTGGTGTTTCAGGGGTTATGGAATTGCAGTGGTGTTCGGGCAGTGCGCGGTGTTGTGCGGGGGCTGGTGTGTCAGGGTTTAGGGCAGTGCAGTGGTGTTCGGGCTGTGTAGGCAGTCTTGTAGGGTGTGGTGTTTCAGGGTTTAGGGCAGTGGTGTTCGGGCAGTGTAGGGGGTCTTGCTGGGGGTGGTGTTTCAGGGTTTAGGGCAGTGGTGCAGTGCTGCTTGTGCAGTGTAGGGGGTCTTGCAGGGGGTTGAGTTTCAGGGTTTAAGGCAGTGGTGTTCGGGCAGTGTAGGGTGTCTTGCTGGGGGTGGTGTTTCAGGGTTTAGGGCAGTGGTGTTCAGGCAGTGTAGGGGGTCTTGCTGGGGTTGGTGTTTCAGGGTTCAGGGCAGTGCAGTGGTGTTCAGACAGTGTAGTGGGTCGTGCTGGGGCTGGTGTTTCAGGGTTTAGGGCAGTGCAGTGGTGTTCGGTCAGTGTAGGGGGTTGTGCAGGGGTGGTGTTTCAGGGTTTAAGCCAGTGCAGTGATGTTCGGGCAGTGTAGGGGGTTGTGCAGGGTGTGGTGTTTCTGGGTTTAGGGTAGTGCAGAAGTGTTTGGGCAGTGTAGGGGTTCTTGTTGGGGGTGGTGTTTCAGGGTTAGGGAAGTGCATTGGTTTTTGAGCAGTGTTGGGGGTCTTCATGGTGTGGAGTTTCAGGGTTTAGGGCAGAGCAGTGGTGTTCGGGCAGTGTAGAGGGTTGTGCTGGGTGTGGTGTTTCAGGGTTTAGGGCAGTGCAGTGGTATTTGGGCAGTGTGAGGGGTCATGCTGGGGCTGGTGTTTTAGGGTTTAGGGCAGTGCAGTGGTGTTCAGGCAGTGTACGGGGTTGTTCTGCGGGTGGTGTTTTAGGGTTTAGGGCAGTGCAGTCGTGTTCGGACAGTGTAGGCTTCTTGCATGGTGTGGTGATTCAGGGTTTAGGGCAGTGGTTTTTGGGCAGTGTAGTGGTTCTTGCTGGGGGTGGTGTTTCAGGGTTTAGGGCAGTGCAGTGGTATTCAGGCAGTGTAGGGGGTCATGCTGGGGCTGGTGTTTCAGGGTTTAGGGCAGTGCACTGGTGTTCGGGCAGTGTTGGGACTTGTTGGGAGCTGCTGTTACAGGGTTTAGGGCAGTGCAATGGTATTCGGGCAGTGTAGGGGGCATGCCGGGGGTGGTGTTTCAGGGTTTAGGGCAGTGCAGTGGTGTTCGGGCAGTATAGGGGGTCGTGCAGGGGGTGGTGTTTCAGGGTTTAGGGCAGTGTGTTCGGGCAGTGTGGGGGGTCTT
The DNA here is from genome assembly GCF_964204655.1 of Triturus cristatus. Lineage (NCBI taxonomy): Eukaryota > Metazoa > Chordata > Amphibia > Caudata > Salamandridae > Triturus > Triturus cristatus. The sequence goes on along the minus strand of NC_140593.1, from coordinate 10,426,289 downwards.
TCTGGGGGTGGTGTTACAGGCTTTAGGGCAGTGGTGCAGTGGTGTTTGGACAGTGGAGGGGGTCTTGCAGTGGGTGTTTTTTCAGGGTTTAGGGCAGTGCTGTTCGGGCAGCGTAGGGTGTATTGCTGGGGGTGGTCTTTCAGGGTTTAGGGCAGTGGTATTCGGGCAATGTAGGAGTTCTTGCTAGGGGTGGTGTTTCAGGGTTTAGGGCAGTGCAGTGGTGTTCGGGCAGTGTTGGGGGACGTGCTAGGGATGGTGTTTCAAGGTTCAGGGCAGTGCACTGGTGTTTGGCCAGTGTAGGGACTCGTGTGGGGGCTGGTATTTTAGGGTTTAGGGCAGTACAGTGGTGTTTGGGCAGTGTGGGGGTTGTGTGGCGTCTGGTGTTTCAGGGTTTACGTTAGTGGAGTGGTGTTTGGGCAGTGTAAGTGGTCATGCAGTGTTAGACGGCGACCTCAGAGGAGCCCGGAAGGGGGTCCTGACTACCCTGAGACCCACCCTCGAAGTATCGTAGCCGGGCACTGGCGGGAGACTCCTCAGGGGGAGGAATCTCGTATCTAGGATCGTAATTCTGGCACCACACGACACAGAGTCACCACACCGTGTCTTCTTAGAAATCAATCTTTATCAATTAGGTTAGCACTGCAAATATGTACAAGGAGAGCACGGGCTCAATGAGTCTCGGAAGGGATAGGGGGTAGCGGGACAGTCTCTGGCAAAGGTTCAAGGCAGGGACGTACCCGGCGCACAGCTCACAATCCTCGAGCTGGGGGATACGCTTGTTGTAGTTGGGGTCCGGCGGGACCGTGGGAGTCTTGTGGGAACCGCGAGTCACTCAGCGGGCTCAGGTACAAGTTCGGAGGTCTTACGATCTTCAGGGAGCCGCGAGTCACTCAGCAGGCTCAGGTACAAGTTCGGAGGTCTTACGATCTTCAGGGAGCCACGAGTCACTCAGCAGGCTCAGGTACAAGTTCGGAGGTCTTACGATTCTTCAGGGAGCCACGAGTCACTCAGCAGGCTCAGGTACAAGTTCGGAGGTCTTACGATCTTCAGGGAGCCGCGAGTCACTCAGCAGGCTTAGGTACAAGTTCGGAGGTCTTACGATCTTCAGGGAGCCGCGAGTCACTCAGCAGGGCTCAGGGGGGTCTAAGTTCCAGGAGCCGCGACCGCGTCAGCAGGCTCTCGTTGTTCCAGCGTCGAATCTGCCGGACAGTCCCAGAGCACCCCTTGTTATAGATCGACCCCTCTTTGATGTTCGGAGTCTGAGCAGGCAGGGGTCTTGTCACCTGGGGGTCGCTTGTCGGGGTTTCCTGCCAGTGTCTTTTGATCCTTTCAGGGCCGGGTCGGGAGGAGCCCCAGACACCCAGCAGGCATGGAGCCAGCCTTCAGGGAGGCCGGAGGGCCGATCGAAACCCATCGTCCCAGGGGGGTTCAGAGGTGCGATAGAAACTGCTCCTCCCTCTCTCATCCCCTGGCAGGCGGGATGTCCTCCAGCCGGAGTGGCGCCTCTAGGCCCGGGTCGCGCTGGGGCCGGGCAGCCATCTTGGTGCATGAAGTGGGCACGCGGGCCCGGGGTGGCCGAAAGGAGAGAGGCCATGGACGAGGATGTCCGGGTCGGGTGCGGGTGTTCTGGTGGGAAGGATCGGCTAGGCCGGGTGCTTGGGGCTGCAGGCACCAGGTTAGGTGGTGCGGGGGGGCAAGTAGAGCCATGCTACGAGGCCGGGTCCAACACGCGTCCCCCCCAGCTGAAAGCCGGAGAGAACTGCCCATCATCTTGGGGGGTTCTCTTCGCTGAGGCGGAAGAACCGGGAGAGGCCGTCAGCGTTGGCGTGGTCCATACCAGGGCGATGTTCTACGGTGAAATCCATCCCCTGGAGGGAGATTGACCACCGCAGTAGCTTGGGGTTCTCTCCTCGCATCTGCATAAGCCATTGCAAGGGCCGATGGTCGGTTTGGACTCTGAAATGGGTGCCGAATTGGTAGGGGCGTAGCTTCTTTAGTGCCCAGACCACGGCAAAGGCTTCGCGCTCAATGGTGCTCCATCTCTGTTCTCTGGGCAACAGCCGCCGGCTGAGGAAGGCGATGGGCTGGTCTAGGCCTTGGTCATTCACTTGGGACAGGATGGCCCCAATGCCATGCTCGGAGGCATCGGTTTGGACTACAAACTCCTTGGAGTAGTCGGGAGCCTGGAGGACGGGGGCAGTACACATGGCCTTCTTTAGGGCATCGAACGCCTCCTGGCAGGCAGTCGTTCACTGCACCTTCTTTGGCTGCTTTTTGGACGTGAGTTCTGTGAGGGGGCCGACAAGGCTGCCATACCCCCGGATGAATCTTCGGTAGTAGCTAGTAAGGCCCAGAAAGGCTCGGACCTCCGTTTGGGTGGTGGGTGGTTCTAAGGCTAAGATGGCGTCGATCTTTGGCTGTAGTGGGGCGACCTGGCCGCTTCCGACCTGGTGCCCCAGGTAGACTACTGAACCTTGCCCAATCTGGCACTTGCTGGCTTTCACTGTGAGGCCTGCCTGGCGCAGGGCGGTCAGCACCCTCCGGAGGTGCTGGAGGTGTTCACCCCATTCGGAACTGAAAATGGCTATGTCGTCTAGATAGGCCGCGCTGAACTGTTCCAGCCCGGCCAGGACTCTATTCACCAGTCGCTGGAAGGTGGCCGGGGCATTTTTCATTCCGAAGGGCATTACGCGGAAGCGGTAGTGCCCATCTGGGGTCGAGAAGGCGGACCGCTCCTTGGCTCCCTCGGTGAGCGCAATCTGCCAGTATCCGCAGGTGAGGTCGAATGTGCTGAGGAACCGGGCTGCCCCTAGTCGGTCAATGAGCTCGTCGGCTCGTGGAATGGGGTGGGCATCGGCTCGGGTGACGTCATTGAGCCCCCGGTAGTCCACGCAGAATCGGAGCTCGGGGGCGACACCGGGGGCCGCTGCCTTCGGGACCAGGACCACGGGGCTGGCCCAGGGACTGTCAGATGGCTCGATCACCCCCAGGGTCAACATCTTCGAGACTTCAGCTTGAATGCAGGACCGGACCCGGTCAGGGACTCGGTATGCTCGGTGTCTCACCGGCGGGCTGTCCCCGGTGTCCACGTCATGAACACACCAGTCGGTGACTCGGGGGATCAGGGAGAAGAGGTCGGAAAATTGTCCTAGGAGCTGGCGGCAGTCCTCTTGTTGCTGGGCAGTGAGGGCTGGGGAGAGGTTCACTCCTTCCACGGAGCCATCCTGCTCCTTGACACACAGGAGGTCCTGGAGGGGATCAGACTCATCTTCGGCCCCGTCATCGGTGGCCAGCAGGAGGCTGAGTTCTGTCCGCACGAAGTGAGGCTTGAGGCGGTTCACGTGAAGGACCCGAAGGGGATCCCGAGGCGACTGGACGTCCACCAAGTATGTGACTTGACTCTTCCGCTCAACCACTTTGTAGGGCCCAGTCCACCTGTACTGGAGGGCGCCAGGCGTCACGGGGGCCATGACCCACACCTGCTGGCCCGGCTGGAACTCGACCAGAGTGGCATTCTGGTCGTACCAGCGCTTCATCTCTTCTTGGCTGGCCTCCAGGTTGGCCTCGGCCAGTTCTCGGAACTTCCTGGTCTGGTTCCGGAGGGTCAGGACGTATTGGAACACATCTCGTGGGGTGGTCTGGGGTACGGCCTCCCACCCTTCCTTAACCAAACTGAGGGGACCTCGGACGGGGTGTCCATAGAGTAACTCAAATGGGCTGAACCCTAAGGACTTCTGGGGGACCTCCCGGTAAGCGAACAAGAGGCAGGGGAGCAGGACGTCCCACTTACGCCGGAGGGGCTCTTCTAGGCCAGTGATCATCCCTTTCAGAGTCCTGTTAAACCTTTCTACTAGGTTGTTCCCTTGGGGATGGTACGGGGTGGTGAACTTATAGGACACCCCACATTGTTGCCACAGGGACGTCATGTATTTCGAGATAAAATTAGTGCCGCGATCGCTCACGACCTCGCGGGGAAAACCCACCCGGGAAAAGATCCCCATCAGGGCCCGGCCCACCACGGGGGCCGTGATGGTGCGTAGGGGGATAGCCTCAGGATAGCGGGTGGCGTGATCCACTAGGACCAGGATGAAACGGTGACCTTGGGAGGTGGGGGGGTCCAGTGGCCCCACGATGTCGATCCCTACTCGTTCGAAGGGGGTACTGACGACCGGGAAGGGTTGGAGGGGAGCCTTGCGCTTTCCTCCACTCTTCCCACTAGCTTGGCACGTGGGGCAGGACTTGCAGTGGGCTTCTACAGCTGCTCTCATTCTAGGCCAGTAAAAGTGGGTCACGAGACGGCTGTAGGTCTTGTCCTGACCCAGGTGGCCGGCGAGGGGGACGTCGTGGGCTAAGCCCAGGAGGAAGTCTCGGAAGCGTAGGGGTACCACCAGCACCCGTCCGGATCCCAGCTCCACCGACTTCTGCTCACTGTACAAAATGTTATTCTCCCAATAAACTCGGTGCGTCCCGGTTTGGTCGCCTGCGGCTTGGCCCTCGGCCTGGCGCCGCAGCCCGACCAAGAAAGGACAAGTGGCTTGCTCCCGGCAAAATTCTTCCCGGGTGGGCCCGCCCTCGTGGCGCCATTGGGCCAATTCGGGTAGATCGCCTAACTCGGGGACCGGGGCGGTGTCGGACGGTGAGGGTTCGTCGCTGGCGACTGACCCTGCTGATGGGGGGACAGGAGGACCCTCGGCGGGGACTGTTCTGATTTCCTCGATCGGGGTGTCTTCGACTTCTCCCGGGGGGGTGAGTCGGGCTGATATAGATCGGGTGGTGGCGCACACCCACTCGGGGAGTCCCATCATTCCTAGGTGGGCCTTGCGTTCGACGTGCTTCCAGGGAGAGCTCTCCAGGTCGTTCCCTAAGAGGCAGTCGACCGGCTGGGAGGTTCGTACGGCAACCCTTAGTTTACCTTTCACCCCTCCCACTCAAACGGCACCAGGGCTACCTGACACATACTCTCTCTATTATCTGTGGAAATTACCGGGCAAAAGACGTTGGGGAGGATCTGCTCCTCGGGGACTAAGTGCCTGAGGACACCGGTGATACTGGCCCCGGTGTCCCGCAGGGCCTCTATTTGGTGACCATTGATCTTGACGAGCTGCCCGTATTTATTCGTGTTGGAGGGCAGGAGGCTACCAGGGACCATCTCCCTATCTCCCAGGGATACTAGGGCCATAGCTGCGGGTTCCCACTCCCCGGTTTCCTCAACCTCCTCCCCCAGGGCTACGTTGGCTATTTGTCTCGCAGGGGTTGCAGGGGGGACTTGGGTGGCCATGGGGCACTCCGGGTCATTGGCGTAGTGCCCGGGCTTCTGGCAACGGAAACAAGTGACGGTTACCCGGTGTCCCCGTCTCCCGGGGGGTCCCGTTACTGGTGGGGGGGGCGCCGGGAAAGGTGGAGGTTGGGTTTTCGGGGGGCTAGGCTGGAACTCTCTCTGCCCTCCCTGGTTCCCTCCTCCTCTCTGGCGGGGTGGTCCCTGACTGGCTCGGGGGTATTCTCCTACCATGCCCCAGGGGACCCGGGTGTTGGTCCAGCGGTCGGCTTCCACAGCCAGCTTCCTGGGATCTGTGAGTTTGCTGTCGAGCAGATGCTGACGTAGTTCCACAAAGCAGTTTGCAGCCAGGTGTTCCCACAACATGAGGTCGGTGAGTTCCTCAAGTGTGGTGACTTTGCTGCCCTTGATCCACCCATCGAAGGCCCGACTGAAAAAGTTTACATACTCCACCCAGGTGGTGCCCGGGATCTTCCTGCAGTCCCGGAATCGCTGACGGTACATCTCTGGGGTGAGGCCGTACCTTGTGAGTAGAGCCTCTTTCATGTGGCTGTAGGAGGTCTGCAGGGAGATGGGTAGGTCGAGCAGGGTGTCTCTTCCTTCGCTCAGAAACCGTCCCCATAACCCTGCCCCCCAGTCCTTCTGCGGGACCCGATGGGAGGTCATGGGGACCTCGTAGGCCCTGAACCATTGTTGAATGTCATCGTTTTTATAATATTCTTTGACCACGTCCTTGGGGATGTGGACCTTCTGCTCCGCTGGGGAGGCCGCCTCCCGGTTTCCCGGGGGCCTCCCTTCCTCGTTTCTGGCCTTGAGCTCGATTTCCTTCAAGCTGCGTTCGTGCTCTAGTTGGAGCTTCCTTCCTTCGTGCTCCCGTTGGAGTTTCTTCTCTTCCAGTTCGCCTTGTACACGCATTTGCTCTACTGCTAGCTTTTTTTTCGCTAACTTCAATTCGCCTTCGATTTTGAGTTTGGCTAACTCGAGTTCGTGATTGCGACTTCTCTCTCTGTCCGCGAGTTCTTCCGGGGATAGGCCCCCGTCTGGTACGATGCCTCGCACCTGATTGCTGCTGCTTTCGCCTTGGGGGGGTTCGGCTTCGTCGGGGCGCTCCCCCGTGCCTTCTGAGCGGGAGGCCCCGGCATCCACCCAAGCTTTCAGTGCTTTCTGCAAATCTTCTTTGGTGTTGAGACCGGTGGTAGCGATTTTAAGTTCTTTGCAGAATTGCTTTAGCTCTTTGTGTGTGTATTCTTCTAGTTGTTCCACCTGGAACACCCTGTTGGCGTTGGTTTCTGCGGGGCTCATGGCGCTTCCTTCTGCCATCTTTGTCGGTAGTGCGTCCGTCGTTCACGGTACGATCTCTAGGTGATGGGCCCGAATCCCGTCGCTTGCCACCAATGTTAGACGGCGACCTCAGAGGAGCCCGGAAGGGGGTCCTGACTACCCTGAGATCCACCCTCGAAGTATCGTAGCCGGGCACTGGCGGGAGACTCCTCAGGGGGAGGAATCTCGTATCTAGGATCGTACTTCTGGCACCACACGACACAGAGTCACCACACCGTGTGTTCTTAGAAATCAATCTTTATCAATTAGGTTAGCACTGCAAATATGTACAAGGAGAGCACGGGCTCAATGAGTCTCGGAAGGGATAGGGGGTAGCGGGACAGTCTCTGGCAAAGGTTCAAGGCAGGGACGTACCCGGCGCACAGCTCACAATCCTCGAGCTGGGGGATACGCTTGTTGTAGTTGGGGTCCGGCGGGACTGTGGGAGTCTTGTCGGAACCGCGAGTCACTCAGCGGGCTCAGGTACAAGTTCGGAGGTCTTACGATCTTCAGGGAGCCGCGAGTCACTCAGCAGGCTCAGGTACAAGTTCGGAGGTCTTACGATCTTCAGGGAGCCGCGAGTCACTCAGCAGGCTCAGGTACAAGTTCGGAGGTCTTACGATTCTTCAGGGAGCCGCGAGTCACTCAGCAGGCTCAGGTACAAGTTCGGAGGTCTTACGATCTTCAGGGAGCCGCGAGTCACTCAGCAGGCTCAGGTACAAGTTCGGAGGTCTTACGATCTTCAGGGAGCTGCGAGTCACTCAGCAGGGCTCAGGGGGGTCTAAGTTCCAGGAGCCGCGACCGCGTCAGCAGGCTCTCGTTGTTCCAGCGTCGAATCTGCCGGACAGTCCCAGAGCACTCCTTGTTATAGGTCGACCCCTCTTTGATGTCCGGAGTCTGAGCAGGCAGGGGTCTTGTCACCTGGGGGTCGCTTGTCGGGGTTTCCTGCCAGTGTCTTTTGATCCTTTCAGGGCCGGGTCGGGAGGAGCCCCAGACACCCAGCTGGCATGGAGCCAGCCCTCAGTGAGGCCGGAGGGCCGATCGAAGCCCATCGTCCCAGGGGGGTTCAGAGGTGCGATAGAAACTGCTCCTCCCTCTCTCATCCCCTGGCAGGCGGGATGTCCTCCAGCCGGAGTGGCGCCTCTAGGCCCGGGTCGCGCTGGGGCCGGGCGGCCATCTTTGTGCATGAAATGGGCACGCGGGCCCGGGGTGGCCGAAAGGAGAGAGGCCATGGACGAGGATGTCCGGGTCGGGTGCGGGTGTTCTGGTGGGAAGGATCGGCTAGGCCATGTGCTTGGGGCTGCAGGCACCAGGTTAGGTGGTGCGGGGGGGCAAGTAGAGCCATGCTACGAGGCCGGGTCCAACATGCAGGTACTGGTGTTTCAGGGTTTAGGGCTGTGCAGTGGTGTTCGAGGAGTGTGGGGGTCATGCTGGGGCTGGTGTTTCAGGGGTTATGGAATTGCAGTGGTGTTCGGGCAGTGCGCGGTGTTGTGCGGGGGCTGGTGTGTCAGGGTTTAGGGCAGTGCAGTGGTGTTCGGGCAGTGTAGGCAGTCTTGTAGGGTGTGGTGTTTCAGGGTTTAGGGCAGTGGTGTTCGGGCAGTGTAGGGGGTCTTGCTGGGGGTGGTGTTTCAGGGTTTAGGGCAGTGGTGCAGTGCTGCTCGTGCAGTGTAGGGGGTCTTGCAGGGGGTTGAGTTTCAGGGTTTAAGGCAGTGGTGTTCGGGCAGTGTAGGGTGTCTTGCTGGGCGTGGTGTTTCAGGGTTTAGGGCAGTGGTGTTCAGGCAGTGTAGGGGGTCTTGCTGGGGTTGGTGTTTCAGGGTTCAGGGCAGTGCAGTGGTGTTCAGACAGTGTAGTGGGTCGTGCTGGGGCTGGTGTTTCAGGGTTTAGGGCAGTGCAGTGGTGTTCGGTCAGTGTAGGGGGTTGTGCAGGGGTGGTGTTTCAGGGTTTAAGCCAGTGCAGTGATGTTCGGGCAGTGTAGGGGGTTGTGCAGGGGGTGGTGTTTCTGGGTTTAGGGTAGTGCAGAAGTGTTTGGGCAGTGTAGGGGTTCTTGTTGGGGGTGGTGTTTCAGGGTTAGGGAAGTGCATTGGTTTTTGAGCAGTGTTGGGGGTCTTCATGGTGTGGAGTTTCAGGGTTTAGGGCAGAGCAGTGGTGTTCGGGCAGTGTAGAGGGTTGTGCTGGGTGTGGTGTTTCAGGGTTTAGGGCAGTGCAGTGGTATTTGGGCAGTGTGAGGGGTCATGCTGGGGCTGGTGTTTTAGGGTTTAGGGCAGTGCAGTGGTGTTCAGGCAGTGTAGGGGGTTGTTCTGCGGGTGGTGTTTTAGGGTTTAGGGCAGTGCAGTGGTGTTCTGGCAGTGTAGGGGGAAGTGCTGGGGCTGGTGTTTTATGGTTTAGGGAAGTGCAGTTGTTTTTGGGTAGTATAGGGGGTTGTGCTGGGGGTGGTGTTTTACTGTTTAGGGCAGTGCTGTGGTGTTCGGGCAGTGTAGGCAGTCTTGCAGGGTGTGGTGTTTCAGGGTTTAGGGCAGTGGTGTTCGAGAAGTGCAGGGGGTCTTGATGGGGTGGTGTGTCAGGGATTAGGGCAGTGGTGCAGTGCTGCTTGTGCAGTGTAGGGAGTCTTGCAGGGGGTTGTGTTTCAGGTTTTAAGGCAGTGGTGTTTGGGCAGTGTAGGGGGTCTTGCTGGGGGTGGTGTTTCAGAGTTTAGGGCAGTGCAGTAGTGTTCAGGCAGTGTAGGGGGTCATGTTGGGGCTGGTGTTTCAGGGTTCAGGCCAGTGCAGTGGTGTTTGGGATGTGTAGGGGGTTGTGCAGGGGGTGGTGTTTCAGGGTTTAGGGCAGAGCAGTGTTGTTTGGGCAGTGTAGGGGGTCTTTCTGGGGGTGGTGTTTCAGGGTTAGGGCAGTGCATTGGCTTTTGAGCAGTGTAGGGTGTTTTCTGGGTGTGGTGTTTCAGGGTTTAGGGCAGTGCAGTGGTGTTTGGGCAGAGTGAGGGGTCGTGCTGGGGCTGGTGTTTTAGGGTTTAGGGCAGTGCAGTGGTGTTATGGCTGTGCAGAGGGAAGTGCTGGAGCTGGTGTTTTATGGTTTAGGGAAGTGCAGTTGTGTTTGGGCAGTATAGGGGGTGGTGCTGGGGGTGGTGTTTTACTGTTTAGGGCAGTGCAGTGGTGTTCAGGCAGTGTAGGGGATTTTGGCTGGGGTTGGTGTTTCATAGTTAAGGGCAGTACAGTGGTGTTCGAGCAGTGTAGGTTGTCATGCTGAGGCTGGTGTTTCAGGGTTTAGGGTAGTGCAGTGGTGTTTGGGCAGTGTATGGGGTCATGCTTGGGCTGATGTTTCAGGTTTTGATGCAGTGCAGTGGTGTTCGGGCAGTTTAGGGGGCCGTGCTGTTGTTGGTGTTTCAGGGTTTAGGGCAGTGAGGTGGTGTTTGGGCAGTTTAGGGGGTCGTGCTGGGGTTGTGTTTCAGGGTTTAGGGCAGTGCAGTGATGTTCTGGTTTAGGGCAGTTTGGTGGTGGTCGGGCAGTGTAGGGGGTTGTGCTGGTGCTGTCTTTCAGGGTTTAGGGCAGAGCAGTGGTGTTTGGGCAGTGTGGGGAATGTACTGGGGTGGTGTTTCATGGTTTAGGGCAGTGGTGTTTGGACAGTGTAGGGGGTCTTGCTGGGGGTAGTGTTTCATGGTTTAGGGCAGTGGTGTTCGGGCAGTGTAGGGGGTCATGCTGGGGCTGGTGTTTCAGTTTTTAGGGCAGTTCAGTGGTGTTCTGAGCAGTGTAGGGGGGTTATGCTGGGGCTGGTGTTTCAGGGTTTAGGGCAGAACTTTGGTGTTCGGGCAGTGTAGGGGGTCATGCTGGGGCTGGTGTTTTAGAGTTTAGGGCAGAGCAGTGGGTTCGGGCATTGTAGCTGGTCATGCTGGGAGTTGTGTTTCAGGGTTTTATTGCAGTGCAGTGGTGATCGGGCACTGTAGGGGGTCTTGCTGGGGGTGGTGTTTCAGGGTTTAGGGCACTGGTGTACGTGCACTGTAGGGGTCTTGCTGGAGGTGATGTTTCATGTGTTAGGGCAGTGCAGTAGTGTTCGAGCAGTGTAGGAGGTCTTGCTGGGTGTAGTGTTTCAGGGTTTAGGGCAGTGAAGTGGAGTTCGGGCAGTGTACTGGTTTATGCTGGGGGTGGTGTTTCAGTGTTTAGGGCAGTGCAGTGGTGTTAGAAATGGGATTTCTGGTTGGCTAGGGCTTGCGCCAAAGCCAGACAGAAACCACCACTCTAGTCAGGGCTGGGGAGTTACACGCCAAAGATAACCCCTGCTCACCCCCTTGGTAGCTTGGCACGAGCAGTCAGGCTTATCCCTGAGGCGATGTGTAAAGCGTTTGCGCGCGCACCCAGCAACAACACCCAAGGCCCACCACAAAGGAAACTCCACACAAGGTATTCTATAAAAATAGCCTTTGTATTATACACAACACATTAGACAAAAACACACACTCTACAATGTGCCAACAGGCACGGGCAGAATTTACAAGGGATTATATGTACAGGGGACAGGGCCACGTGGACCGCTGTCCGGAATTAGCACTCTTAGAACATAGGAATAATACTGTAGTACAAAATAACATATGTAGCACACAACCAGTAACTACTGGTATCAGGTAAGTACCACCTACGCAACCCTAACCACCTTAGGAAAATATTGCGCAGGGAATCAGGACCTCACTAGCACCACCTGTACTAGGGAGAAAACAACCACCTAAGTATCACAATACCTGTAGGGGTCTAAGCACATAAACACATGATGCATAACATTCAGAGGTGTAAATCAGAGCACATGACGCATAAACACATTCAGAGGTGCAGGAAAGGAACAATGGCGCAAAAACTCACATTAGCCACTATCTGTGGCAGTCCCTAGGCCAACTGGCCTTGTCGGGGCTAGGACACCCTGTGTCCAGCAGAGTCAGGGCAAGACTGCGCACGGAGTCAGGGCAAAGCATAAACCAAAACGCAGAGGCCACAACCTAAACGTTGCAGCTGCCCACTAAGTGCTGGGCAGCTGGGAAAAGGAGCAGGGGCACCACTGTGCCTTGAACACGAGTTTGTCCGCCCTTGGAGCCTTCTAGGCTCTGGACAACTATCTGCCCCTTCGTTGGAGTCCCTCTGGACTCGAAATGGCCAAAAGAAATGCCCCCTGGGAGCCTTCTAGGCTCCTAAAGAATGCGCCTGATTGGAGCCTCGTGGGCCCAATCAAACAAATGCGCCGTCGTTGGAGTCCCTCTCGGGGACTCGAGATTGCCAAATAACTGCCCCCGTAACGTTGGAGCCTTCTCGGGGCTCTGAAACACTGCCCCTGTCTTCGGAGTCACTCTGGCGCCAATGAGGGGGTATCGTTGGAGCCTCTCGGGCTCTGAACAATAATGTGCCCCGCTTCCGTTGGGGAAATGCCCCCTACCTGAGCCTCTCTAGGCTCGAGAAGCACCGCTCCCCCCCAGGCCAGAGCCCCACTCACCGGGCCTCGTCGGGGGGAGTCTCTCTTTGGCTGGCAGTCCTTCGGAGTCGAGGGAGCGCGGGGTAGGCTCCCGCCCGCTCCCGCTGGCACCTCCTTTCGGCGGCGTTCCTCTTCCTGGCGCGGGGCTTCCCTCCGTCACACGGGAGCCCTGCGCCGTGTCGAGATGCTGGCGCCACTTCCTGCCCGGCTGCAGGCTCCGCCCCCGTCACGGGCAGGAGTGCCTGACTTCCGGATCAGTCGAACGGGGCCGCAGCGGTGATTATTCCGGCAGTCAGAGGGGTAGGCTCCCTCGCGATAGGCAATATACGGCGGGGTGGGCACCCGCCGTAGGAAAATAATTAAATAAGCGGGGTAGGCACCCGCAAGCGCACCAAAATGCGGGGTGGGCACCCGCTTTGAATATAGCACAATAGCAGGGAATACCTACGTCGGGGTTCCCTCGCTGATAATCGCAGCGCTGCGCTGCTGGCCCCAATTAAAGCGCTTCTGGCGCTATAAGTGAATGAAAGGCGCTTCCAGGCGCCCTAGGGGGAAAATAAAGCGCTCCCAGCGCCTAGAGTAGGATCCAAGCCAAGTCCAGCAAAGTTCTTCCCTGCATGCAGCAGGGCAGGGGTGGGGGGCAAGGCTGGACCCAGAGCCAGCTCACTGGGCCTCCAGGCAGGGAGGTAGTCCAAGTGGCGGTCCTCTGGTCCAGCAGCAGCAGCAGCCCCCCTCAGGTAAGATCCTGGCAGAGAACAGTTTCTGTGGGGACACAGCCCCATTTTTATACAGCAAACCCCTTTGTTCTGGGTTCAGGGTGAGGGGAAAAACCAGTCGCAGCTGGTTGGGGAGCACCCTTGATGTGCTCAGCCCCTCACTCTATTCATTGGCAGGGCTAGGGTCGTCAGTTGCACCGCAGGGGGCGGGGCCAGCATTGTGTGTGGAAAACCCTGTCCTATTCAGGACCCAGGTGTACTCCTCCCACCCATCTAGCTGCTGATCTCCCCATTCACCACTGGGTGACTCATCCTGACTCTGGGGAATCCCTAGCCCGTCACATGACATGACCAGCCAATCACGCGACAGACACACTGCACACAGAAGTGCCCACCTCTAGAAGTGGCACTTCCACACTAGGTACATGCACGCCGCACACATCATCGCGCAGCATTCAATCACACGAGTCCGCACATACCAAACTCGGGCCTGCACACCCCACGCATCAGGAACTACTAGGGACACATACATTCCCCATGCATTCCTATGGGAGGGCAGGCCTATCTCACCACATGCACTCAGAGCATGCACGCACTTTACCCTGGGACACAGGGAAAGTGCGCAGAAACCAAAAAAATTACCACACCAAGTCACCAATAAAAAGCCAAAAAGTCCAGGGGTGAACCTGCCAGAAGGGCCAAGTCCAACAAGTGGTATTCGGGCAGTGTAGTGGGTCATGCTGGGGTGGTGTTTCAGGGTTTAGGGCAATGCAGTGGTGTTCGGGCAGTATAGAGGGTCATGCTGGGGGTAGTGTTTCAGGTTTTAGGGCATAGCAGGGGTGTTTGGGTAGTATAGGCGGTCTTGCAGGGTGTTTTGTTTTAGGGTTTAGTGCAGGGGTGTTCGGGCAGAGTAGGGGGTCTTGATGGGTGTTGTGTTCCAGGGCTTAGGGCAGTGGTGCAGTGGTGCTCGTGCAGTGTAGGTGGTCTTGCAGGGGGTAGTGTTTCAGGATTTAGGGAGGTGGTGTTTGGGCAGTGTAGGGGATCTTGCTGGGGGTGGTGTTTCAGGGTTTAGGGCAGTGGTGTTCAGGCAGTGTAGGGGTCTTGCGGGGGGTGGTGTTTCAGGGTTCAGGACAATGCATTGGTTTTCAGGCAGTGTAGGCCATCGTGCTGGGATGGTGATTTATAGTTTAGGGCAGTACAGTGGTGTTTGGGCAGTGTAGGGAGTTGTGCAGGGGGTGTTGTTTCAGGGTTTAGGGCAGTGCAGTGGTGTTTGGCCAGTGTAGGGGGTCTTCCTGGGGGTGGTGTTTCAGGGTTTAGGGCAGTGCAGTTGTGTTCAGGCAGTGTAGGGGGTCATGTTGCGTCTGGTGTTTCAGGCTTTAGGGCAGTGAGATGGTGTTTGGGCAGTATAGAGGGTCATGCAAGGGGTGGTGTTTTAGGGTTTAGTGCAGTGCAGTGGTGTTCGGGCAGTATAGGGGGTCATGCTGGGGGTGGTGTTTCAGGGTTCAAGTCAGTGCAGTGTTGTCCATGCAGTGTAGAGGGTCGTGCTGGGGGTGGTGTTTCAAGGTTTAGGGCAGTGCAGTGGTGTTCAGGCAGTATAGGGGAAGTGCAGGGGTGGTATTTCAGGGTTTAGGGCAGTGCAGTGGTGTTCAGGCAGTGTAGGCGGTTTTGCAGGGTGTGGTGTTTCAGGGTTTAGGGCAGTGGTGTTTGGGCAGTGTTGGGAGTCTTGCTGGGGGTGGTGTTTCAGGGTTTAGCGCAGTGTAGGGGTTCTTGCTGGGGGTGGTGTTTCAGGGTTTTGGGCAGTGCAGTGGTGTTCGGGCAATGTCGGGTGTCGTGCTGGGGCTGGTGTTTCAGGTTTTAGGGCAGTGCAATGGTGTTTGGGCAGTGTAGGAACTCATGGGGTGCTGGTGTTACAGGGTTTAAGGCAGTGCATTGGTATTCAGGCAGTGTAGTGGGTCATGCCGGGGGTGGTGTTCCAGTGTTTAGGGCAGTGCAGTGGTGTTTGAGCAGTATAGGGGGTCGTGCATGGGGTGGTGTTTCAGGGTTTAGGGCAGTGCAGTGGTGTTCGGGCAGTGTAGGCTTCTTGTAGGATGTGCTGTTTCAGGGTTTAGGGCAGTGGTGTTCGTGCAGTGTAGGGGGTCTTTCTGGGGGTGGTGTTTCAGGCTTTAGGGCGCTGGTGCAGTGGTGTTCGGACAGTGTAGGTGGTCTTGCAGTGGGTGGTGTATCAAGGTTTAGGGCAGTGGTGTTCGGGCAGTGTAGGGGGTATTGCTGAGGGTGGCGTTTTAGGGTTTAGGGCAGTGGTGTTCGGGCAATGTAGGGGTCCTTCCTAGGGGTGGTTTTTCAGGGTTTAGGGCAGTGCAGTGGTGTTCGGGCAGTGTAGGGGGACGTGCTGGGGGTGGTGTTTCAGGGTATAGGGCTGTGCACTGGTGTTTGGCCAGTGTAGGGACTTGTGTGGGGGCTTGTGTTTCAGGGTTTAGGGCAGTGCAGTGGTGTTTGGGCAGTGTGGGGGGTCGTGCAGGGCTGGTGTTTCACGGTGTAAGGCAGTGCATTGGTGTTTGGGCAGTGTGGGTGGTTGTGCGGCGTCTGGGGTTTCAGGGTTTAGGTTAGTGCAGTGGTGTTTTGGGCAGTGTAAGGGGTCATGCAGGGGCTGGTGTTTTAGGGTTTAGGGCTGTGCAGTGTTGTTTGGGGAATGTGGGGGGTCGTGCTGGGGCTGGTGTTTCAGGGGTTATGGCATTACAGTGGTGTTCGGGCAGTGTGCGGTGTTGTGCGGGGGCTGGTGTGTCAGGGTTTAGGGCAGTGAAGTGGTGTTCGGTCAGTGTAGGCAGTCTTGTAGGGTGTTGTGTTTCAGGGTTTAGGGCAGTGGTGTTCGGGCAGTGTAGGGAGTCTTGCTGGGGGTGGTGTTTCAGGGTTTAGGGCAGTGGTGCAGTGCTGCTCATGCAGTATAGGGGGTCTTGCAGGGGGTTGTGTTTTAGGGTTTAAGGCAGTGGTGTTCGGGCAGTGTAGGGGGTCTTGATGCGGTTGGTGTTTCAGGGTTTAGGGCAGTGGTGTTCAGGCAGTGTAGGGATCTTGCTGGGGGTGGTGTTTCAGGGTTCAGGGCAGTGCAGTGGTGTTCAGGCAGTGTAGGGGATCGTGCTGGGGATGGTGTTTCAGGGATTAGGGCAGTGTAGTGGTGTTCGGGCAGTATAGGTGGTCATGCTGGGGGTGATGTTTCAGGGTTTAGGACAGTGCAGTGGTGTTCGGGCAGTGTAGGGGGTTGTGCAGGGGGTGATGTTTCAGGGTTTAAAGCAGTGCAGTGGTGTTTGGGCAGTGAAGGGGGTCTTGTTGGGGGTGGTGTTTCAGGGTTAGGGCAGTGCACTGGTTTTTGAGCAGTGTAGGGGGTATTCATGGGGGTGGTGTTTCGGGGTTTAGGGCAGAGCAGTGGTGTTTGGGCAGTGTAGGGTGTTGTACTGGGTGTGGTGTTTCAGGGTTTAGGGCAATGCAGTGGTGCTTGGGCAGTGTGAGTGGTCGTGCTGGGGCTGGTGTTTTAGGGTTTAGGGCAGTGCAGTGGTGTTCAGGCATTGTAGGGGATCGATCTGCGGCTGGTGTTTTAGGGTTTTGGGCAGTGCAGTAGTGTTCTAGCAGTGTAGGGGGAAGTGCTGGGGCTGGTGTTTTATGGTTTAGGGAAGTGCAGTTGTGTTTAGGCAGTATAGGGGGTCGTGCTGTGGCTGGTGTTTTAGGGTTTAGGGTAGTGCAGTGGTGTTCGGGTAGTGTAGGGGGTCGTGCTGGGGTTGGTGTTTTACTGTTTAGGGCAGTGCAGTGGTGTTTGGGCAGTGTAGGCAGTCTTGCAGGGAGTGGTGTTTCAGGGTTTAGGGCAGTGGTGTTCGAGCAGTGTAGGTGGTCTTGCTGGGGATGGTGTTTCGGGTTTAGGGCAATGGTGCAGTGCTGCTCGTGCAGTTTAGGGGGTCTTGCAGGGGGTTGTGTTTCAGGGTTTGAGGCAGTGGTGTTCGGGCAGTATAGGGGGTCTTGCTGGGGGTGGTGTTTCAGAGTTCAGGGCAGTGCAGTGGTGTTCAGTCAGTGTAGGGGATCGTGCTGGGGCTTGTGTTTCAGAGTTTAGGTCAGTGCAGTGGTATTCAGGCAGTGTAGGTGGTCGTGTTGGGGCTGGTGTTTCAGGGTTTAGGCAAGTGCCGTGGTGTTCAGGAAGTGTAGGGATTGTGCAGGGGGTGGTGTTTCAGGGTTTATGGCAGTGCAGTGGTGTTTGGGCAGTGTAGGGGGTCTTGCTGGGGGTGGTGTTTCAGGAACAGGGCAGTGCATTGGTTTTTGAGCAGTGTAGCGGGTCTTCATGGGGGTGGTGTTTCAAGGTTTAGGGCAGAGCAGTGGTGTTCAGGCAGTGTATGGGGTTGTGCTGGGTGTGGTGTTTCAGGGTTTAGGGCAGTGCAGTGGGGTTCAGGCAGTGTAGGGGGTCGTTCTGCGGCTGGTGTTTTAGGGTTTAGGTCAGTGTATTGGTGTTCTGGCAGTGTTGAGGGAAGTGCTGGAGCTGGTGTTTTATGGTTTAGGGAAGTGCAGTTGTGTTTGGGCAGTATAGGGAGTCTTGCTGTGGGTGGTGTTTTAGGGCCCGATTCACAGAACTAACTTAAGACAGAATCCTAAACTTACTACTTTTGGTATTCACAGAAGTTAGGATTTTGTCTTAAGTTTGTCTTAAGACAAACTTAAGACAGACTTAAGACAGACTTAAGACAGACTTAAGACAAACTTAAGACAGACTTAAGACAGACTTAAGACAAACTTAAGACAAACTTAAGACAGACTTAAGACAGACTTAAGTTAGGATTTTGTCTTAAGTTTGTCTTAAGTCTGACTTAAGTCTGTCTTAAGTTTGTCTTAAATTTGTCTTAAGTCTGTCTTAAGTTTGTCTTAAGTGTGTCTTAAGTTTGTCTTAAGACAAACTTAAGACAAAATCCTAACTTCTGTGAATACCAAAAGTAGTAAGTTTAGGATTTTGTCTTAAGTTAGTTCTGTGAATCGGGCCCTTAGGGTTTAGGGTTGTGCAGTGGTGTTCGGGTAGTGTAGGGGGTCGTGCTGGGGGTGGTGTTTTACTGTTTAGGGCAGTGCAGTGGTTATCAGACAGTGTAGGGGGTTGTGCTGGGGATGGTGTTTCAGAGTTTAGGGCAGTACAGTGGTGTTCGAGCAGTGTAGGGTGTCGTGCTGGGGCTGGTGTTTCACTGTTTAGGGTAGTGCAGTTGAGTTTGGGGAGTGTAGGGGGTCGTGCTGGGCCTGGTGTTTCAGGCTTTAGGGCAGTGAGGTGGTGTTCGGGCAGTGTATGGGGTCATGCTTGGGTTGGTGTTTCAGGGTTTAGGGCAGTTCAGTGTTGTTCGGGCAGTTTAGGGGGTTGTGCTGTGATTGGTGTTTCAGGGTTTTGGGCAGTGAGGTGGTGTTCAGGCAGTTTAGGGGGTCAAGCTGGGGTGGTGTTTCAGGGTTTAGGGGAAGTGCAGTGGTGTTCTGGTTTAGGGCAGTTTGGTGGTGTTTGGGCAGTGTAGGGGGTTGTGCTGTGGTTTTGTTTAAGGGTTTAGGGCAAAGAAGTGGTGTTCGAGCAGTGTAGGGGGTTGTGCTGGTGCTGGTCTTTCAGGGTTGAGGGCAGAGCAGTGGTGTTTGGGCAGTGTACGGGAATGTACTGGGGTGGTGTTTCATGGTTTAGGGCAGGGATGCTCGGACAGTGCAGGGGGTCTTGCTGGGGGTAGTGTTTCAGGGTTTAGGGCAGTGGTGTACGGGCAGTGTAGGGGGTCGTGCTGGGGCTGGTGTTTCAGGTTTTAGGGCAGTTCAGTGGTGTTCTGGGCAGTGTAGGGGGGTCGTGCTGGGGCTTGTGTTTCAGGGTTTAGGGCAGTGCAATGGTGTTCAGGCAGTCTAGGGGGTCATGCTGGGGCTGGTGTTTCATGGTTTAGGTCAGTGCCGTGGTTTTTGGGCAGTGTAGGTGTTGGACAGGCCACACGAAGGGCTTGCTCCCTCCCCGCATGACAGGGCCCAAGCCCCGGCCCGCCAGGCGTGACCCACGAAAAGCACCCGCACCCCGTCTCCCGATGGAACTCCTGCCCTCGGACCTCCATGTATCACGGGCCCCAGCCCCCACCGGCTCCCCCGACCGGGTCAAGCCGCCATCTTGGGCCCTGCACCACGAGGCCGCGTGGCCTCCACCCGACCCTAACCCTGGGCCTGGCCGGCCCCGACATCCCGGCACCACCATCCACCCAGGAGGTGAGCGGACCACTTGGCAGGTCAATGGGAGAACGAAGCGTCAAGAGCTCTTCCCCCGCCAGGTGCCGATCGCCTCCAGCTCCCCCAGGCGCTGGCTCCACCCCCTGCTGGGTGTCTGGACACCTTCATCCCGGACCCTCCGACCTCCAAGTGCGAGGGTCCGGACATCAAAGGGCGCCTGCCCTATAACTGGAGCAGCTCCGGAGCAGGAAGGCAGTTGTATCCTGGAGTCGAGAGACACCGAGAGAACTCAGCCTTGACGGACTACTGGCGCTGCCGTAGCCCTATCTTGCGAACTATCGTCCTGCCTGCTGGCGCTGCCGCGGCCTTCTGCAACATCCATCCTCGTCGGGACCTGCTGGCGCTGCCGCGGCCCGTTGTAACGACCATCCTCACCGGGACCTGCTGGCGCTGCCGCGGACCGTACATCGACCATCTTCTCCGGGACCTGCTGGCGCTGCCGCGGACCGTGTATTGACCATCCCTACCGGGACCTGCTGGCGCTGCCGCGGCCCGTACCAGCTAAACCACCAAGCTCGAGGATTGTGAGCTAATCATCATATCATCCGAACTACCAGACTGGTAAACAGACTGTCCCGCTACCCCTTTCCCTATCCTGAGAGACTTAAATCGAGGGGACCCCTGAGTCCAGACCTCCTTGTACCATTTCAGCGTACCTTAAGAAGTGCATATAAAGAACGCTAAATCTTATCCTTGTGTGGCATCTGTCTGTGGGGGGGAAGTTATTTGTCTGTACGATCGCTGGAGACGGCTCTCCCCGGAGACCTCTCCTCCTGACCTCGGCCGACCCTCCCGGTCCGTCTAACATTGGTGGCCAGCGGCGCGATCCGAATCAACGCGTAATCGTACAGAGAGTAGCTCACCCCACGACAAAACCACGATGTCAGCCAAAGATAGCGGTTCCACTGAAAAATTCCAAATGGATAAGTTGGAAGAATACAGCCACCGCGAACTGAAACAATTCTGCATGGAACTAGGCATTGCTACCACCGGCCTGAGTACCAAAGATGATTTGAAACGCGCCCTTGAGTCGTGGACAGAAACTGGGATCACCGGGCCCTCCGACCGAAACAGTGTCACACCAGAGGGGAACGCCACGGCTCCCGAGGAGCGGGGAACGGGCCTCTCGCAAGAGGAGATCCAGGAAAGAGAAAGAACCAGACTACACGAGTTGGAAATGGCACGACTCAAGATGGACGGTGAACTCAAGTTAGCCGAGCAGAAACTAAATCTAGAGCATATGCGGCTCCGAGAAGAACGAGAAGAAAAGCAGAGACAGAGAGAGCTTGAGGAAAAGAGAATAACACTTGAACACGAGCGCAAACTGGCGGAAATAGAACTTCGGAAACAGAATAAGGAACCGGGGGTGCCTGAGCGGCCGCACACCCCGGGGCCAACCGAGAAAAAAGTCCACATCCCCAAGGATGTTGTCCGAGAGTATGTCCGAGAAGACGACATACAACAGTGGTTCAAAGCCTACGAGATCGCCATGACCTCCCACCGGATCGACCGGTGTGATTGGGGAGCCGGACTATGGGGGAGGTTCGTCAACGAAGGTCGCGATGCCCTGCTGCAGCTCCCAGATCACCAAATGTCGTCCTACGACCACATGAAGGCTGCCCTCCTCACCCGCTACGGCCTCACACCCGAGATGTACCGACAGAGGTTCAGAGATTGCACCCGGATCCCGGGTACAACTTGGGTGGAGTACGTTAACTATTTCAGCCGAGCCTTCGAGGGTTGGATCAAGGGGAGCCATGTCACGACCTACGAACAACTCTTTAACCTTATGGTATGGGAGCACCTGTCGAACAACTGTTTCGTCGAGCTCAGGCAGCACCTCCTCGACAGTAAATTGACTGACCCCCGGCAGCTCGCGGCCGAAGCTGACCGATGGGAAAGCACCCGAGTGGGCCGGAGAGGGCCACACGAGCAGAACCGAAGCAACCAAGGCCAGCACCGTCCTCGGGGAGGATGAGGAGGCCAGGGGCGAGGGAGAGACGCCCTACCAGCAACACCCGTGGCCAGCACCCCGCCCCCGGCCGGCCGGGGCAACCCCCCGATGCGTCCTGGGTTCCGAGCCAACGTCACGTGCCACCGATGCCAGCGAGTCGGCCACTACGCCAATGACCCGAGCTGCCCGCAGAACCAAACACCCAAGCCCCGCCAGGTAGCTGCCGCCGCCCTGGGGGAAGAGCGATTATCAGAGGAACAAGAAGAGTATGAGCCGGCCCAGCAAGAGTGGGAACCGGCCGCCATGGTCCTGGCGTGCCTAGGGGGAAAAGACATGGTCCCGCGGGCTCCCCTACCCGCTAACACCAGGAAATACGGTCAGTGGGTGACCATTAATGGACATCGGGCCGAGGCCTTGCGTGACACAGGCGCCAGTGTGACGGCCGTCCGCTGTCACCTGGTGAAGCCCGAGCAGATCCTGCCGAACATTCTCTGCCCCGTCCGCTCAGCCGACAATTCTGAAAGTCTGTGTCAAATGGCCTGCGTCCCATTCGAATGGGGAGGGGTCTCCGGCCTGTTGAAGGTGACGGTCCGGGATGATGCCCCCGTGGACTGCCTCCTGGGGAATGACCTCGAGAGTTCCCCGTGGGCCACCGTCGAGAGAAGAGAGCACCTGGGGATGCTGGGCCTCCCGGACTGGGCCTGCATAACCACCCGGTCCATGGCCGCCCGTGCCGTCCCCCGATCAGAAGAACCGGAATGGCCAGCACCTCCGCCCCCGGTCGCCCCAGTAGGAGACAACGACGAGGCCAACCCCCCGGAACCGACGACCGAAGGAGACGCGCAACCCCCGGACTTTCCCGGCCTGGCTCAGTGGCGTCAAGAAGGGGGGCCCACCCAAGAACAGTTCCGCCAGGAACAAAAGACCTGCCCCTCCCTCGAGGGACTCCGCCAACAAGCCAGCGCCCAGAGCGCAGGGGACTCCACCGGATCTCACTGGGTCTACTGGGATAACGACCTGCTATACAGCGAACAGAGAATCGCAGAGCTAGGGGCCGGTCGGGCGCTGGTGGTACCTCTCCGCTTCAGAGACTTCCTACTCAACCTGGCCCACGATGTCCCCCTGGCTGGACACCTGGGCCAGGACAAAACTTACAGTCGCCTAGTGACCCACTTTTTCTGGCCGAAAATGAGGAACGACGTCCTGAACCACTGCCGGTCCTGCCCCACGTGCCAAGCCAGCGGGAAGAGTGGCCGTAAGCTGAAAGCCCCTCTGCAACCCTTCCCTGTGGTCACCACCCCGTTCGAGAGGGTAGGAATAGACATTGTGGGGCCCCTGGACCTCCGCACGGCACAAGGACACAGGTTCATCCTGGTACTGGTGGACCACGCCACCCGCTACCCCGAGGCGGTGCCCCTACGAACCGTGACAGCTCCGGTGGTTGGCCGGGCCCTAATGGGGATCTTCTCCCGGGTGGGCTTCCCCCGAGAAGTCGTCAGCGACCGAGGCACGAACTTCATCTCCAAATACATGAAGTCCCTCTGGCAACAATGCGGGGTCACCTACAGATTCACGACCCCCTATCACCCCCAAGGGAACGGACTAGTGGAGCGTTTCAACCGCACTCTCAAGGGGATGATTGGGGGATTGGAAGAGCCCCTCCGTCGCCAGTGGGATGTACTACTCCCGTGCCTCCTCTTCGCCTACCGAGAAGTTCCCCAGAAGTCCCTCGGCTTTAGCCCTTTCGAACTCCTTTACGGGCACCCTGTGCGAGGGCCCCTCAGCCTAGTCAAGGAAGGTTGGGAGATGGCCCCCCTAAAGACCCCTCCAGACGTCTTCAAATACCTCCTGGCCCTACGAAATCAGACCCGGCGCTTCAGGGAGATGGCCAAGGCGAACCTCGAGGCCAGCCAGGAAGACATGAAGAGATGGTATGATCACAATGCCTCCTCCGTCGAGTTCGAGCCTGGTCAACAAGTGTGGGTGATGTCCCCCACCGAACCATGTGCCTTGCAAGATAAGTGGACGGGGCCCTTCAAAGTGGTCGAGCGCAAAAGCCCCGTCACTTACCTCATCGACATGGGGACCTCCCGGAACCCCCTTCGGGTCCTCCACACCAACAGACTCAAACCACATTTTGTGCGCTCAGAACTCAGCCTCCTGATGGCTACGGACAGTGGGGCAGAGGAAGACTCCGAACCCCTCCCGGATCTCCTGACGACTCAGGAGAATGACGGTTCCGTGGACGGGGTCTGGCTCTCTGATGCCCTCACCCCGGAGCAACGCCAGGGCTGCCGGAACCTCCTGCTGCGGTTCGCTACACTGTTCTCCCTCACCCCCGGGGTCACCCCTTGGTGTTTGCACGACGTGGACACCGGGGACAGTCCTCCTATCCGACACCGGGCCTACCGCGTACCAGATCGGGTACGGGCCTGCATACAAGAGGAAGTGGCCAAAATGCTCACGATCGGGGTCATCGAGCCCTCGGACAGTCCCTGGGCCAGCCCGGTCGTATTAGTCCCCAAGGCCGCTGCCCCCGGCACCACACCTGAACTGAGATTCTGCGTCGACTACCGGGGCTTGAACGCTGTCACCCGGACCGACGCCCATCCTATCCCCCGAGCAGACGAATTGATCGACCGGCTGGGGGCCGCCCGCTACCTCAGTATCTTCGACCTAACAGCGGGCTACTGGCAGATCGGTCTCACACCCCGGGCTCAGGAACGGTCAGCCTTCTCTACCCCCGATGGCCACTACCAATTCAAGGTCATGCCCTTCGGCATGAAGAACGCCCCCGCCACGTTTCAACGCCTTGTGAACCAGGTCTTGGCGGGGCTCGAAGAGTTCAGCGCTGCCTACCTGGACGATATCGCTGTGTACAGCCGCCACTGGTCCGACCACCTCCTCCACCTCCAAGAGGTCCTACAGGCCCTCCAGCGGGCCGGCCTCACAATTAAGGCCGGCAAATGCCAAATTGGCCAAGGGTCCGTGACCTACCTTGGGCACCAAGTGGGAAGCGGGCTGGTGGCCCCGCTGCAACTTAAGATTGCTGCCATCCAGTCCTGGCAGCCCCCCGTCACCCAGACCGAGGTCCGAGCCTTCTTGGGGCTCACCGGCTACTACCGGCGGTTCGTGAAGGACTACGACAGCATCGTGGGGCCCCTCACGGGTCTCACGTCCAAAAACCAACCAAAACGGATTAACTGGACCCCCGATTGTCAAGCGGCCTTCGAGAAGCTGAAGGCCGCCCTGTGCACCGCCCCTGTGCTCCAGGCCCCCGATTACAGTCGGGAATTCGTGGTACAGACAGACGCCTCCGACCACGGCATCGGAGCGGTTCTTTCCCAATTGAACCCCGAAGGTCATGACCAGCCGGTGGCCTTCATCAGTCGACGTCTCCTGGCCCGAGAACAGCGCTGGAGCACCATCGAGAGGGAGGCCTTCGCAGTGGTGTGGGCCCTCAAAAAGCTCCGGCCCTATCTCTTCGGTACCCACTTCCGGGTACAAACCGACCATCGACCCCTGCAGTGGCTGATGCAGATGCGGGGGGAGAACCCAAAACTATTGCGCTGGTCCATTTCCCTGCAGGGAATGGACTTCACCGTGGAGCACCGACCGGGCCAAGACCACGCCAACGCAGATGGCCTGTCACGCTTTTTCCGCCTCGACGAGGAGAGTCCCCAAGAAGATGGGTGACTCTCCCCGCCTTCAGCTGGGGGGGACGCATGTTGGACAGGCCACACGAAGGGCTTGCTCCCTCCCCGCATGACAGGGCCCAAGCCCCGGCCCGCCAGGCGTGACCCACGAAAAGCACCCGCACCCCGTCTCCCGACGGAACTCCTGCCCTCGGACCTCCATGTATCACGGGCCCCAGCCCCCACCGGCTCCCCCGACCGGGTCAAGCCGCCATATTGGGCCCTGCACCACGAGGCCGCGTGGCCTCCACCCGACCCTAACCCTGGGCCTGGCCGGCCCCGACATCCCGGCACCACCATCCACCCAGGAGGTGAGCGGACCACTTGGCAGGTCAATGGGAGAACGAAGCGTCAAGAGCTCTTCCCCCGCCAGGTGCCGATCGCCTCCAGCTCCCCCAGGCGCTGGCTCCACCCCCTGCTGGGTGTCTGGACACCTTCATCCCGGACCCTCCGACCTCCAAGTGCGAGGGTCCGGACATCAAAGGGCGCCTGCCCTATAACTGGAGCAGCTCCGGAGCAGGAAGGCAGTTGTATCCTGGAGTCGAGAGACACCGAGAGAACTCAGCCTTGACGGACTACTGGCGCTGCCGTAGCCCTATCTTGCGAACTATCGTCCTGCCTGCTGGCGCTGCCGCGGCCTTCTGCAACATCCATCCTCGTCGGGACCTGCTGGCGCTGCCGCGGCCCGTTGTAACGACCATCCTCACCGGGACCTGCTGGCGCTGCCGCGGACCGTACATCGACCATCTTCTCCGGGACCTGCTGGCGCTGCCGCGGACCGTGTATCGACCATCTCTACCGGGACCTGCTGGCGCTGCCGCGGCCCGTACCAGCTAAACCACCAAGCTCGAGGATTGTGAGCTAATCATCATATCATCCGAACTACCAGACTGGTAAACAGACTGTCCCGCTACCCCTTTCCCTATCCTGAGAGACTTAAATCGAGGGGACCCCTGAGTCCAGACCTCCTTGTACCATTTCAGCGTACCTTAAGAAGTGCATATAAAGAACGCTAAATCTTATCCTTGTGTGGCATCTGTCTGTGGGGGGGAAGTTATTTGTCTGTACGATCGCTGGAGACGGCTCTCCCCGGAGACCTCTCCTCCTGACCTCGGCCGACCCTCCCGGTCCGTCTAACAGTAGGCGGTCATGCCGGCTGGTGTTTCAGTGTTTAGGGCTGTGCAGTTTTGTTTGGGCAGTGTAGGGGGTCATGCTGGGGCTGGTATTTCAGGGTTTAGGGCAGTACTTTGGTGTTCGGGCACTGTAGGGGGTCATGCAGGGACTGGTGTTTCAGAGTTTAGGGCAGAGCCGTGGTGTTCGGGCAGTGTAGGTGGTCATGCTGGGAGTGGTGTTTCAGGGTTAAGGGCAGTGCAGTGGTGTTCGGGTACTGTAGGGGGTCTTGCTGCGGGTGGTGTTTCAGGGTTAAGGGCAGTGGTGTACGCGCAGTGTAGGGGGTCTTGCTGGAGGTGATGTTTCATGAGTTAGGGCATTGCAGTAGTGTGTCTTTCTGGGTGTAGTGTTTCAGGGTTTAGGGCAGTGCATTGGTGTTCGGGCAGTGTAGTGGTTCATGCTGGAGGTGGTGTTTCAGGGTTTAGGGCAGTGCAGTGGTTTTCGGGGTGTGTAGGGGGTCATGCTGGGGTCGTGTTTCAGGGTTTAGGGCAATGCAGTGGTGTTCGGGCAGTATAGAGGGTCATGCTGGGGGTAGTGTTTCAGGTTTTAGGGCAGAGCAGTGGGGTTCGGGCAGTGTAGGCGGTCTTGCTGGGTGTGTTGTTTCATGGTTTAGGGTAGGGTTGTTCGTGCAGTGTAGGGGGTATTGCTGGGGGTGGTGTTTCAGGGTTTAGTGTAGTGGTGCAGTGGTGTTCCGGCAGTGTAGGGGGTCTTGCAGTGAGTCGTGTTTCAGGGTTTAGGTCAGTGGTGTTCGGGCAGTGTAGGGGGTCTTGCTGGGGGTGGTGTTTCAGGGTTTAGGGCAGTGGTGTTCGGGCAGTTTAGGGGTTCTTGCTGTGGGTTGTGTTTTAGGGTTTAGGGCAGTGCAGTGGTGTTCGGGCAGTGTAGGGACTCGTACGGCGGCTGGTGTTTCAGGGTTTAGGGCAGTGCAGTAGTGTTCAGGCAGTGTAGGGGGTCGTGCCGGGAGTGGTGTTTCAGGGTTTAGGGATGTGCAGTGGTGTTCGGGCATTATAGGGAGTCGTGCTGGGGGTGGTGATTCAGGGTATAGGCAGTGCAGTGGGGTTCGGGGAGTGTAGGTGGTCTTGCAGGGTGTGGTGTTTCAGGGTTTAGGGCAATGTTGTTCAGGCAGTGCAGGGGGTTGTGCTGGGTGTGGTGTTTCAGGGTTTAGGTCAGTGCAGTGGTGTTCAGGCAGTGTAGGGGGTCGTTCTGCACCTGGTGTTTTAGGGTTTAGGTCAGTGCAGTGGAGTTCTGGCAGTGTAGAGGAAAGTGCTAGAGCTGGTGTTTTATGGTTTAGGGAAGTGCAGTTGTGTTTGGACAGTATAGGGGGTGTTGCTGGGGGTGGTGTTTTAGGGTTTAGGGTAGTGCAGTGGTGTTCGGGTAGTGTAGGGGGTCGTGCCGGGGCTTGTGTTTCAGGCTTTTGGTCAGTGAGGTGGTGTTCGGGCAGTGTATGGGGTCATGCTTGGGTTGGTGTTTCAGGGTTTAGGGCAGTTCAGTGGTGTTCGGCAGTGTAGGGGGTTGCGCTGCGGATGGTGTTTCAGAGTTTAGGGCAGTACAGTGGTGTTCGAGCAGTGTAGGGTGTCGTGCTGGGGCTGGTGTTTTATGGTTTAGGTTGGTGCAGTGGAGTTCGGGGAGTGTAGGGGGTCGTGCTGGGGCTGGTGTTTCAGGCTTTAGGGCAGTGAGGTAGTGTTCAGGCAGTGTATGGGGTCATGCTTGGGTTGGTGTTTCAGGGTTTAGGGCAGTTCAGTGGTGTTTGGGCAGTTTAGGGGGTTGTGCTGTGATTGGTGTTTCAGGGTTTAGGGCAGTGAGGTGGTGTTCGGGCAGTTTAGGGGGTCGTGCTGGGGTGGTGTTTCAGGGTTTAGGGCAAGTGCAGTAGTGTTCTGGTTTAGGGCAGTTTGGTGGTGTTCAGGCAGTGTAGGGGGTTGTGCTGGTGCTGGTCTTTCAGGGTTGAGGGCAGAGCAGTGGTGTTTGGGCAGTGTACGGGAATGCACTGGGGTGGTGTTTCATGGTTTAGGGCAGTGATGTTTGGACAGTGTAGGGGGTCTTGCTGGGGGAAGTGTTTCAGGGTTTAGGGCAGTGGTGTTCGGGCAGTGTAGGTGGTCGTGCTGGGGCTGGTGCTTCAGGTTTTAGGGCAGTTCAGTGGTGTTCTGGGCAGTGTAGGGGGGTCGTGCTGGGGCTTGTGTTTCAGGGTTTAGGGAAGTGCAATGGTGTTCAGGCAGTTTAGGGGTCATGCTGGGGCTGGTGTTACAGGGTTTAGGGCAGTGCCGTGGTGTTCGGGTAGTGTAGGGGTCGTGCCGGCTGGTGTTTCAGTGTTAGGGTTGTGCAGTTTTGTTTTGGCAGTGTAGGGGGTCATGCTGGGGCTGGTGTTTCAGGGATTAGGGCAGTACTTTGGTATTCGGGCAGTGTAGGGGGTCATGCAGGGGCTGGTGTTTCAGAGTTTAGGGCAGAGCCGTGGTGTTTGGGTAGTGTAGGTTGTCATGCTGGGAGTGATGTTTTAGGTTTTAGGGCAGTGCAGTGGTGTTCGGGCACTGTATGGTGTCTTGCTGGGGGTAGTGTTTCAGGGTTTAGGGCAGTGGTGTACGCGCAGTGAAGGGGGTCTTGCTGGAGGTGATGTTTCATGAGTTAGGGCATTGCAATAGTGTTCAGGCTGTGTACTGGGTCTTTCTGGGTGTAGTGTTTCAGGGTTTAGGGCAGTGCAGTGGTGTTCGAGCAGTGTAGTGGTTCATGCTGGGGGTGGTGTTTCAGGGTTTATGGCAGGTCAGTGGTGTTCGGGCAGTGTAGGGGGTCATGCTGTGGTGGTGTTTCAGGGTTTAGCGCAGTGGTGCAGTGGTGTTCGGGCAGTGTAGGGGGTCTTGCAGTGAATGGTGTTTCAGGGTTTAGGTCAGTGGTGTTCGGGCAGTGTAGGGGGTCTTTCTGGGGGTGGTGTATCATGGTTTAGGGCAGTGGTGTTCGGGCAGTTTAGGGGTTCTTGCTGTGGGTGGTGTTTCAGGGTTTAGGGTAGTGAAGTGGTGTTAAGGCAGTTTAGGGGGTCATGCTGGGGATGGTGTTTCCGGGTTTAGGGCAGTGCACTGGTTTTCTGGCAGTGTAGTGACTCGTGCGGCGGCTGGTGTTTCAGGGTTTAGGGCAGTGAAGTGGTGTTCAGGCAGTGTAGGGGGTCGTGCCGGGGGTGGTGTTTCAGGCTTTAGGGCAGTGAAGTTGTGTTCGGGCAGTGTAGGCGGTCTTGCAGGATGTGGTGTTTCAGTGTTTAGGGCAATGGTGTTCAGGCAGTGTAGGGGGTTGTGCTGGGTGTGGTGTTTCAGGGTTTAGGGCAGTGCAGTGGTGTTCAGGCAGTATAGGGGGAAGTGCAGGGGTGGTATTTCAGGTTTTAGGGCAGTGCAGTGGTGTTCTGGCAGTGTAGGCGGTTTTGCAGGGTGTGGTGTTTCAGGGTTTAGGTCAGTGGGGTTAGGGCAGTGTTGGGGGTCTTGCTGGGGGTGGTGTTTCAGGGTTTAGGGCAGTGGTTTTTGGGCAGTGTAGGGGTTCTTGCTGGGGGTGGTGTTTCAGGGTTTAGGACAGTGCAGTGGTGTTCGGGCAGTGTCGGGGGTGTGCTGGGGCTGGTGTTTCAGGTTTTAGGGCAGTGCACTGGTGTTTGGGCAGTGTAGGGTCTCATGGGTTGCTGGTGTTATAGGGTTTAGGGCAGTGCAATGGTATTCAGGCAGTGTAGGGGGTCATGCCAGGGGTGGTGTTCCAGTGTTTAGGGCAGTGCAGTGGTGTTCGGGCAGTGTAGGCTTCTTGCAGGGTGTGCTGTTTCAGGGTTTAGGGCAGTGGTGTTCGTGCAGTATGGGGGGTCTTTCTGGGGGTGGTGTTTCAGGCTTTAGGGCACTGGTGCAGTGGTGTTCGGACAGTGTAGGGGGTCTTGCAGCGGGTGGTGTATCGGGGTTTAGGGCAGTGGTGTTCGGGCAATGTAGGGGTTCTTGCTAGGGGTGGTTATTCAGTATTTAGGGCAGTGCAGTGGTGTTCGGGCAGTGTAGGGGGACGTGCTGGGGATGGTGTTTAAGGGTTTAGGGCTGTGCACTGGTGTTTGGCCAGTGTAGGGGCTTGTGTGTGGGCTTGTGTTTCAGGGTTTAGGGCAGAGCAGTGGTTTTTGGGCAGTACGGGGGGTCGTGCAGGGCTGGTGTTTCATGGTGTAAGGCAGTGCATTGGTGTTTGGGCAGTGTGGGTGGTTGTGCGGCGTCTGGTGTTTCAGGGTTTAGGTTGGTGCAGTGGTGTTTGGGCAGTGTAAGGGGTCATGCAGGGGCTGGTGTTTTAGGGTTTAGGGCTGTGCAGTGGTGTTCGGGGAATGTGGGGGGTTGTGCTGGGGCTGGTGTTTCAGGGGTTATGGCATTGCAGTGGTGTTCGGCAGTGTGTGGTGTTGTGCGGGGGCTGGTGTGTCAGGGTTTAGGGCAGTGCAGTGGTGTTCGGGCAGTGTAGGCAGTCTTGTAGGGTGTGGTGTTTCAGGGTTTAGGGCAGTGGTGTTCGGGCAGTGTAGGGGGTCTTGCTGGGGGTGGTGTTTCAGGGTTTAGGGCAGTGATGCAGTGCTGCTCGTGCAGTGTAGGGGGTCTTGCAGGGGGTTGTGTTTCAGGTTTTAAGGCAGTGGTGTTCGGGCAGTGTAGGGGCTCTTGCTGGGGGTGGTGTTTCAGGGTTCAGGGCAGTGCAGTGGTGTTCAGGCAGTATAGGGGATCATGCTGGGGGTGATGTTTCAGGGTTTAGGCCAGTGCAGTGTTGTTCGGGCAGTGTAGGGGGTTGTGCAGGGGGTGGTGTTTCAGGGTTTAAGGCAGTGCAGTGGTGTTTGGGCAGTGAAGGGGGTCTTGTTGGGGGTGGTGTTTGAGGGTTAGGGCAGTGCATTGGTTTTTGAGCAGTGTAGGGGTCTTCATGGGGGTGGTGTTTCAGGGTTTAGGGCAGAGCAGTGGTGTTCGGGCAGTGTAGGGTGTTGTGCTGGGTGTGGTGTTTCAGGGTTTAGGGCAATGCAGTGGTGTTTGGGCAGTGTGAGGGGTCGAGCTGGGGCTGGTTTTTTAGGGTTTAGGGCAGTGCAGTGGTGTTCTGGCAGTGTAGGGGGTCGTGCTGGGGCTGGTGTTTTAGGGTTTAGGGTAGTGCAGTGGTGTTCAGGTAGAGTAGGGTGTCGTGCTGGGGGTGGTGTTTTACTGTTTAGGGCAGTGCAGTGGTGTTTGGGCAGTGTAGGAAGTATTGCAGGGTGTGGTGTTTCAGGGTTTAGGGCAGTGGTGTTCGAGCAGTGTAGGTGGTCTTGCTGGGGGTGGTGTTTCAGGGTTTAGGGCAGTGGTGCAGTGCTGCTCGTGCAGTTTAGGGGGTCTTGCTGGGGGTTGTGTTTTCGGGTTTAAGGCAGTGGTGTTCGGGCAGTGTAGGGGGTCTTGCTGGGGCTGGTGTTTCAGAGTTTAGGGCAGTGCAGTGATGTTCAGGCAGTGTAGGGGGTCGTGTTGGGGCTGGTGTTTTAGGGTTTAGGTCAGTGCAGTGGTGTTCAGGAAGTGTAGGGGGTTGTGCAGGGGGTGGTTGTTAGAAATGGGATTTCTGGTTGGCTAGGGCTTGCGCCAAAGCCAGGCAGAAACCACCACTCTAGTCAGGGCTGGGGAGTTACACGCTAAAGATAACCCCTGCTCACCCTCTTGGTAGCTTGGCACGAGCAGTCAGGCTTATCCCGGAGGCGATGTGTAAAGCGTTTGCGCGCGCACCCAGCAACAACACCCAAGGCCCACCACAAAGGAAACTCCACACAAGGTATTATATAAAAATAGCCTTTGTATTATACCAAAACAGATTAGATAATATTCACACAATTTACACTGTACCAACTGGTACTGGGCAGAATTTTACAAGGGATTATATGTACAGGGGACAGGGCCACATGGACCACTGTCATGAATTAGCACTTTTAGAACTTAGCACTTAGAACATAGGATATAAAATTACTGTAGCACAAAATAACACATGTAGCACAAAACCAGTAACTACTGGTAACAGGTAAGTACCACCTACGCAACCCTAACCTCCTTAGGAGAAGGTCACGCAGGGAACCAGGACCTCACTAGCACCACCTGTACTAGGGAGAATAACCACCTAAGTATCACAATAACTGGAGGGGTATAAACACATTACACATGATGCATCACAACACATTCAGAGGTGTAAACACAAGGCACATGACGCATAAAAACACATTCAGAGGTGCAGGAAAACACAATTGCGCCACACAGTGCCAGGTATCCTAGGGGAGGGCACAACACAGGGAAACTGCCCCCAGGCCAACTGGCCTCTCACAGGTGCAGAAAGGTCCAATATCCAGCAATGTCAGGGCGCGACTGCGCAGGCTGCGCAAGCCAGGGCGCACAAGGTACAACCTAAACGTTGCAGCTGCCCACTAAGTGCTGGGCAGCTGGAGAAAGGAACCTGGCACCACGGTGCCTTTGAAACCAACGTGTCACACGTGGGAGCCTCGTGGGCTCTAGGACTAAAATATGCCCCAAAACGTGGGAACGGCCCGCTGCCTTCCGATGCCGCTCGACTCACCAAAGAAATGCCCCCGTATGGTGGAGCCACACTGGGCTCTAACCAAATAATGGATCCCAAGCAACGTTGGGGTGGCCCGCTGCCTTTCGGGGCCGCCCGACACTTGCAAGGCCCTGGCGCCTGGCTCAGGCACCACAGAAATGCCCCTGCAGATGAAGCTGGCTGCACGGCAGCCCCACTCAGGACCGAAGCCGGGTTTGGGGACCGGCACTACTTTCGCTACTTTCACCCCCACGGAGCCTCCCAGCCCTGCGAGACTCACCGGCAGTACTCGCCGGCACTTCTCTCGTGGCGGGGCTTCCTTCGCCCGGTCCCACTGGGACCGGGACTTCACTGGGGAACGGGTGAGGCTCCAGGCAGGGTCTTCCACGGAGGCATCTCGCTCTCAGGTGGCGGCCGGCACAAGAGAGCTCCCGCTCCTCGGGAGCTCTCTCTCTCTTCTCACGGCTTCCTCCCTTCCGTCACAGGAGCGCGGGGTAGGCTCCCGTCCGCTTCCTATTCGAAGTCCTGCCCACATCCACAGGCCGGGTACCTGGCTTCCGGTTTCAGACCGGGTCGCGACGGTGATTTTTCGGCAGTAAGAGGGGTAGGCTCCCTCGTGATAAGAAATATATGGCGGGGTGGCACCCGCCGTGAGATAAAACCAAATAAGCCGGGTGGGCACCTGCCAACGAGCGCCACAATGCGGGGTGGGCACCCGCTTCACAACACGGCAGAAAAGCGGGGAATCCCACCCCGGGGTTCCCTCGCTAATTATTGCAGCTGCGCGCTGCTGGCCACAACGAAGGTGCTCCTCTGCAGCACATAAAGATATAGCGCTTCCCAGGCGCTGGGAAGCAGGGTCCAGGGGCAACAAAGTCCTGGCAAAGTTCTCCTTTGTATGCAGCAAGGCAGGGGGGGCAAGGCTGGGCCCAGAGACAGCTCAATGGGCCTCCAGGCAGGGAGGTAGTCCAAGTGGCGGTCCTCTGGCCCAGCAACAGCAGCAGCCCCCTCAGGCAGGATCCTGGAAGAGAACAAATTGTAAGGGGACACAGCCCCTTCTTATACAGTGAAACCCTTTGTTTCAAGGTGCAGGGGAGGGGCGAACCAGTTACAACTGGTTCCTGAGCACTTTGTTTTGCTCAGCCCCTCTCCCTATTCACAGGGCAGGCCAGGGTCATCAGTCGCACCACAGGGGGTGGAGCCAGCATTGTGTGGGGAAAGCCCAGCCCTATTCAGGACCCAGGTGTACTCCTTCCACCCATCTAGCTGCTGATTTCCCTATTCACCACTGGGTGACTCCTCCTGACTCTGGGGATTCCCTAGCCCAACACATGACCTCAGCCAGCCAATCGCCAGACAAGGCACACATTACACACTGCACACAGAAGTGCCCACTTCTAGAAGTGGCACTTCCATACTAGGTACATGCACGCCACACACATCATCGTGCAGCATTTCATCACACGAGTCCGCACATACCAGACTCGACCCTGCATACTCCACGAATCAGGAACTACCAGGGACACATACATTCCCCATGCATTCCTATGGGAGGGCAGGCCTATCTCACCACATGCACTCAGAGTGCGCACGCACTTTACTCTGGGGCACAGGGAAAGTGTGCAGAAACCAAAAATCACTACCACCAGGTCACCAGTAAAAGCAAAAAGTTTAGGGGTGAACCTGCCAGAAGGGCCAAGTCCAACACAACCCCCTTCCAGCCAAAAACGCAGGGCAGACCAATCACCACTGTGATGGACTTCCCGGCTTTGGGCGATAGAACACGGACGCGGGCCCGCAACTGCAGGGACACCCTCCTGTTCTACGCCACGGTGAACCCATGGGATTCCTTCTAAAACCACTGTCCGGACAAACTGGGCTACCCCACTGGTACTCCCAAGCTGTCCGCGGCCAAGACCAGGTCCTAGGCCACCCAGGTGCCACCGGTCCTTGCCTAATCACAGAGTGGGGGGTAGTAACCCCTGGCACATAGCGGCCATTCTCCACTCTTCCTGTCTGCAAGACAGGACTAGACTGCCACTGGTTCTCCAGCCTAGGTTCTACAACCTCAGGCGGACCAGGAGTCTCTGGGAAGGCTCTCCTCCCCCTACCTCTTCTCCTAGGGTTCCTACTCCTCTGGCAAGGGGTACACCTAGAACGCCATTCCAACCCAGGGTTTAACCCCTCAGGTTGCACCGGGGTCAGAAGTGGGCTCTCCCACCCTCTGCACACCCTTCCAGAGCCCTGCTCCCTACCAACTGGGCGGTACCTCTGGAAGAAGAAACGGTCAGGACCCTGGTTACAGTCGTCCTACCCTTCAGGTCAGGCTGATCCTGAACCTGGCCTTCCAACCTCCGGTCTAGAACCTTTGGTGGAATAATCGCCTGGCACTCCAGGACTTCTGGGGATTTACACTCCATCCCCCTGAGGCTAACAAACGACACATACGTCGTGTGACTGTCTGTCTGGCGCAGATCTCCCGCCCCCTGTCCACCTGACAGTGCGCAGAGATCCCCCCGAACTGAAGTGGTGTCACCATGGTCACTACATGGGATCCTAGCCCAACTGGGTAGTCCCTGACCCACTGGCTCTTCCACTGGGGAACTCATCCCCCAACCACTCCTCACGCTGGACTCCTGTACCCTCCCTACCGGAGCGGCACTGCCAGACTCTAGAACCACAGGAGCCCTGTTTATAGGTGCTCCAGGTTCTCTACTCACTAGGAGATCTTCCTCAAATGGACTAACAGGACAGCCTAGGTCCCCAACCTGGTGTTCACTCAAGAAACCATCCAAGTCCTGAGGCAGGGCTTCGTGCGTCTGGGGACCCTCGGTCACCCTCTTACTCCCGCTCCACTGAGCCGGGCAGTAAGCCCCTACACCCTCCTCGCTATCCTGGGACCTAGCTGGGCTACACTGAGCCTCTTCCACCACGCTGGGCTGGAAGATACCTGAACCACTACTTTTGGAGTCACTCCCTAATGACTCTAGAGAACCTCTAGCACTTTCCCAGCGCTCTGCTTCCTCGGCAAGGTCCCAAGGGTCACGGTCCTCCAACCCCAACCCCAACAGGTGTTGGCGCAACTCCGGCCCACAAGGACTGAGCATCTTCTCTCTGATAACCAGCCTAAACATGCCATAATAACTACATTCCGTAATCTGATTCACCCAATCGGACAGTGCATCATTACATTCATCCACAAACTCCTCCCAAGATTAGTGAGACAGTTTCCTACTGCCCCTGAATTTCAACCTTAACTCCTCCTCCTGGGAAACAGGTGCCAGACTGGGGGAACTGGGACTGGGATTTTCTACACTGAAATCTATATAGCTGCCACCACTGGACTCAACCCTACCTGGGGAGCCCAAAAATTAAAACTGTGCGCAGGGGATAGTCTACCCTCCAGAGCTACTTTGCCTCTGGTGGAGGCTCTCTCAGCCTCCTCTATCCTCTCCTACGCCAAGACCCTCTCAGTCTCTAGCTGTTGCTTTTAGACCTCCAGCTGCGCCTTAGCCTGGGCATGCTCTAACCTGAGCTTTTCTAACGCCAGCTGGTACTCCCTTTCTTTCCTCCTATCTTCCCATTCCTCTGGGGACAGGGAAAGTGATGAGGCACTGCCTCCTACGCTGGACCCAGCAAGGGACTCCCTACCTATGGGGTCTTCACTCTCTACTGGTGTCCAGGTACTGTCATCTTCTTCCTCCTCTTCTGAATCTTCAGGGCTCCCCACAGACCCACCACCCTCCAGGTGTGAGGCCCGGGCCCTGTCCCTACTGTGCTCAAGATCCCTTTGATTCTTAACCCACTGGATCAGGTGGTCCCTAAGTTCGTACAGAGTGTCTGACTCTCTCACCCCTATGTCTCTCTCCCTACAGAACCTTTCCAACTCCTGCATACTGCACCAAGCAAGATCACTGAGATCAAAAGCAGGCTCCATTCTGACGGACGTTCTGGTGAAAAGATTACACAGGGAACCTAGGGGTCTGAGCTTAAAACAGGAGTATACAATTCACAAAGCATTCAGCAAGCTCTCTATCCCAGAGAACTCACACTCACTTGTCTAGTGCCACACACCATTCATCCACACACAACCCTCCCCTTGGACTGGTAAGGCAGTTCCTACCACCCCTGATTCCTCAACCTGACCACAAGTGACACAGGTACCAACTCTGGGCGCAGGGCGGGGAACAAATGTGCTGGACACTATTATGCTGCCACCACTGGATCCCACCCTTACTGTTGAATCCAGAAACACATTTCCACAGAAATGACACTTAAGAACAAACTTAGCACAAGAATCCCTATACCATGTGACTATCTAAATGCAGAGTTGTGTGGTGCAGCCAGCTGCTGCTGCGGTACAGCGCAAACGCAAGTCCTAATCCCACTGCTGATCACCAATGTTAGAAATGGGATTTCTGGTTGGCTAGGGCTTGCGCCAAAGCCAGGCAGAAACCACCACTCTAGTCTGGGCTGGGGAGTTACACGCCAAAGATAACCCCTGCTCACCACCTTGGTAGCTTGGCACGAGCAGTCAGGCTTATCCCGGAGGCGATGTGTAAAGCGTTTGCGCACGCACCCAGCAAAAACACCCAAGGCCCACCACAAAGGAAACTCCACACAAGGTATTATATAAAAATAGCCTATGTATTTGTTAGACGGCGACCTCAGAGGAGCCCGGAAAGGGGTCCTGACTACCCTGAGACCCACCCTCGAAGTATCGTAGCCGGGCACTGGCGGGAGACTCCTCAGGGGGAGGAATCTCGTATCTAGGATCGTACCCCTGGCACCACACGACACAGAGACACCACACCGTGCGTTCTTAGGAATCAATCTTTATCAATCAGAATAGCACTGCAAATATGTACAAGGAGAGCGCGGGCTCAATGAGTCTCGGAAGGGATAGGGGGTAGCGGGAGAGTCCCTGGCAAAGGTTCAAGGCAGGGACGTACCCGGCGCACAGCTCACAATCCTCGAGCTGGGGGATACGCTTGTTGTAGTTGGGGTCTGGCGGGACCGTGAGAGTCGGTGGGAGCCGCGAGTCACTCAGCAGGGCTCAGGTACAAGTTCGGAGGTCTTACGATCTTCAGGGAGCCGCGAGTCACTCAGCAGGGCTCAGGTACAAGTTCGGAGGTCTTACGATCTTCAGGGAGCCGCGAGTCACTCAGCAGGGCTCAGGTACAAGTTCGGAGGTCTTACGATCTTCAGGGAGCCGCGAGTCACTCAGCGGGCTCAGGTACAAGTTCGGAGGTTTTACGATCTTCAGGGAGCCGCGAGTCACTCAGCTGGCTCAGGTACAAGTTCGGAGGTCTTACGATCTTCAGGGAGCCGCGACCACGTCAGCAGGCTCTCGTTGTTCCAGCGTCGAATCTACCGGACAGTCCCAGAGCACCCTTTGTTATAGGTCGACCCCTCTTTGATGTCCGGAGTCTGTGCAGGCAGGGGTCTTGTCACCTGGGGGTCGCTTGTCGAGGTTTCCTGCCATTGTCTTTTGATCCTTTCAGGGCCGGGTCGGGAGGAGTCCCAGACACCCAGCAGGCATGGAGCCAGCGCTCAGGGAGGCCGGAGGGCCGATCGAAACCCATCGTCCCAGGGGAGTTCAGAGGTGCGATAGAAACTGCTCCTCCCTCTCTCATCCCCTGGCAAGCGTGATGTCCTCCAGCCGGAGTGGCGCCGCTAGGCCCGGGTCGCGCTGGGGCCGGGCGGCCATCTTGGTGCATGAAGTGGGCACGCGGGCCCGGGGTGGCCAAAAGGAGAGAGGCCATGGACGAGGATGTCCGGGTCGGGTGCGTGTGTTCTGGTGGAAGGGATCGGCTAGGCCGTGTGCTTGGGGCTGCAGGTACCAGGTTATGTGGTGCGGGGGCAAGTAGGGCCATGCTACGAGGCCGGGTCCAACACGCGTCCCCCCCAGCTTTAAGCCGGAGAGAACTGCACATCATCTTGGGGGGTTCTCTTCGCTGAGGCGGAAGAACCGGGAGAGGCCGTCAGCGTTGGCGTGGTCCATACCAGGGCGATGTTCTACGGTGAAATCCATCCCCTGGAGGGAGATTGACCACCGCAGTAGCTTGGGGTTTTCTCCTCGCATCTGCATGAGCCATCGCAAGGGCCGATGGTCGGTTTGGACTTTGAAATGGGTGCCGAACAGGTAGGGGCGTAGCTTCTTGAGTGCCCAGACCACGGCAAAGGCTTCGCGCTCAATGGTGCTCCATCTCTGTTCTCTGGGCAACAGCCGCCGGCTGAGGAAGGCGATGGGCTGGTCTAGGCCTTGGTCATTCATCTGGGACAGGACGGCCCCAATGCCATGCTCGGAGGCATCGGTTTGGACTACAAACTCCTTGGAGTAGTCGGGAGCCTGGAGGACGGGGGCAGTACACATGGCCTTCTTTAGGGCATCGAACGCCTCCTGGCAGGCAGTCGTCCACTGCACCTTCTTTGGCTGTTTTTTGGATGTGAGTTCTGTGAGGGGGCCGACAAGGCTGCCATACCCCCGGATGAATCTTCGGTAGTAGCCAGTGAGGCCCAGAAAGGCTCGGACCTCCGTTTGGGTGGTGGGTGGTTCCCAGGCTAAGATGGCGTCGATCTTTGGCTGTAGAGGGGTGACCTGGCCGCTCCCGACCTGGTGCCCCAGGTAGACTACTGATCCTTGCCCAATCTGGCACTTGCTGGCTTTTACTGGGAGGCCTGCCTGGCGCAGGGCGGTTAGCACCCTCCGGAGGTGCTGGAGGTGCTCACTCCATTCGGAACTGAAAACGGCGATGTCGTCTAGATAGGCCGCGCTGAACTGTTCCAGCCCGGCCAGGACTCTATTCACCAGTCGCTGGAAGGTGGCCGGGGCATTTTTCATTCCGAAGGGCATTACGCAGAAGCGGTAGTGCCCATCTGGGGTGGAGAAGGCGGACCGCTCCTTGGCTCCCTCGGTGAGCGCAATCTGCCAGTATCCGCAGGTGAGGTCGAATGTGCTGAGGAACCGGGCTGCCCCGAGTCGGTCAATGAGCTCGTCGGCTCGTGGAATGGGGTGGGCATCGGCTCGGGTGACGTCATTGAGCCCCCGGTAGTCCACGCAGAATCAGAGCTCGGGGGGACACCGGGGGCCGCTGCCTTCGGGACCAGGACCACGGGGCTGGCCCAGGGACTGTCAGATGTCTCGATCACACCCATGGTCAACATCTTCGAGACTTCAGCTTGAATGCAGGACCGGACCCGGTAAGGGACCCGGTATGCCCGGTGTCTCACCGGCGGGCTATCCCCGGTGTCCACGTCATGGACACACCAGTCGGTGACTCGGGGGATCAGGGAGAAGAGGTCGGAAAATTGTCCTAGGAGCTGGCGGCAGTCCTCTTGTTGCTGGGCAGTGAGGGCTGGGGAGAGGTTCACTCCTTCCACGGAGCCATCCTGCTCCTTGACACACAGGAGGTCCGGGAGGGGATCGGACTCATCTTCGGCCCCGTCATCGGTGGCCAGCAGGAGGCTCAGTTCTGTCCGCACGAAGTGAGGCTTGAGGCGGTTCACGTGAAGGACCCGAAGGGGATCCCGAGGCGACTGGACGTCCACCAAGTATGTGACTTGACTCTTCCGCTCAATCACTTTGTAGGGCCCGGTCCACCTGTCCTGGAGGGCGCCAGGCTTCACGGGGGCCATGACCCATACTTGCTGGCCCGGCTGGAACTCGACCAGAGTGGCATTCTGGTCGTACCAGTGCTTCATCTCTTCTTGGCTTGCCTCCAGGTTGGCCTCGGCCAGTGCTCAGAACTTCTTGGTCTGGTTCCGGAGGGTCAGAACATATTGGAACACATCTCGTGGGGTGGTCTGGGGTGCCGCCTCCCACCCTTCCTTAACCAAACTGAGGGGACCTCGGACGGGGTGTACATAGAGTAACTCAAACGGGCTGAACCCTAGGGACTTCTGGGGGACTTCCCGGTAAGCGAACAAGAGGCAGGGGAGCAGGACGTCCCACTTACGCCGGAGGGGCTCTTCTAGGCCGGTGATCATCCCTTTCAGAGTCCTGTTAAACCTCTCTACTAGGCCGTTCCCTTGGGGATGGTACGGGGTGGTGAACTTATAGGACACTCCACATTGTTGCCACAGGGACGTCATGTACTTCGAGATAAAATTAGTGCCACGATCGCTCACGACCTCGCGGGGAAAACCCACCCGGGAAAAGATCCCCATCAGGGCCCGGCCCACCACGGGGGCCGTGACGGTGCGTAGGGGGATAGCCTCAGGATAGCGGGTGGTGTGATCCACTAGGACCAGGATGAACCGGTGACCTTGGGAGGTGGGGGGGTCCAGGGGCCCCACGATGTCGATCCCGACTCGTTCGAAGGGGGTACTGACGACCGGGAAGGGTTGGAGGGGAGCCTTGCGCTTCCCCTCACTCTTCCCACTAGCTTGGCACGTGGGACAGGACTTGCAGTGGGCTTCTACTGCTGCTCTCATTCTAGGCCAGTAAAAGTGGGTCACGAGACGGCTGTAGGTCTTGTCTTGACCCAGGTGGCCGGCGAGGGGGACGTCGTGGGCTAAGCCCAGGAGGAAGTCTCTGAAGCGTAGGGGTACCACCAGCACCCGGCCGGATCCCAGCTCCACCGACTTCTGCTCACTGTACAAAATGTTATTCTCCCAATAAACTCGGTGCGTTCCGGTTTGGTCGCCTGCGGCTTGGCCCTCGGCCTGGCGCCGCAGTCCGACCAGGGAAGGACAAGTGGCTTGCTCCCGGCAAAATTCCTCCCGGGTGGGCCCGCCCTCGTGGCGCCATTGGGCCAATTCGGGTAGATCGCCTAACTCGGGGACCGGGGCGGTGTCGGACGGTGAGGGTTCGTCGCTGGCGACTGACCCTTCTGATGGGGGGACGGGAGTACCCTCGGCGGGAACTGTTCTGATTTCTTCGATCGGGGTGTCTTCGACTTCTCCCGGGGGGGTGAGTCGGGCTGACATAGATCGGGTGGTGGCGCACACCCACTCGGGGAGTCCCATCATTCCTAGGTGGGCCTTGCGCTCGACGTGCTTCCAAGGAGAACTCTCCAGGTCTTTCCCTAAGAGGCAGTCGACCGGCTGGGAGGTTCGTACGGCAACCCTTAGTTTACCTATCACCCCTCCCCACTCAAACGGCACCAGGGCTACCTGACACATACTCTCTCTATTATCTGCGGAAATTACCGGGCAAAAGACGTTGGGGAGGATCTGCTCCTCGGGGACTAGGTGCCTGAGGACACCGGTGATACTGGCCCCGGTGTCCCGCAGGGCCTCTATTTGGTGGCCATTGATCTTGATGAGCTGCCCGTATTTCTTCGTGTTGGAGGGCAGGAGGCTACCAGGGACCATCTCCCTATCTCCCAGGGATACTAGGGACATAGCTGCGGGTTCCCACTCCCCGGTTTCCTCAACCTCCTCCCCTAGGGCTACGTTGGCTATCTGTCTCGCAGGGGTTGCCGCAGGGGGGACTTGTGTGGCCATGGGGCACTCCGGGTCATTGGCGTAGTGCCCGGGCTTCTGGCAACGGAAGCAAGTGACGGTTACCCGGTGTCCCCGTCTCCCGGGGGGTCCGGTTACTGGTGGGGGGGCGCTGGGAAAGGTGGAGGTTGGGTTTTCGGGGGGCTAGGCTGGGACTCTCTCTGCCCTCCCTGGTTCCCTCCTCCTCTCTGGCGGGGTGGTCCCTGACTGGCTCGGGGGTATTCTCCTACCATGCCCCGGGGGACCCGGGTGTTGGTCCAGCGGTCGGCTTCCACAGCCAGCTTCCTGGGATCTGTGAGTTTGCTGTCGAGCAGATGCTGACGTAGTTCCACAAAGCAGTTCGCAGCCAGGTGTTCCCACAACATGAGGTCGGTGAGTTCCGCAAGGCTGGTGACTTTGCTGCCCTTGATCCACCCATCGAAGGCCCGACTGAAAAAGTTTACATACTCCACCCAGGTGGTGCCCGGGATCTTCCTGCAGTCCCGGAATCGCTGACGGTACATCTCTGGGGTGAGGCCGTACCTTGTGAGTAGAGCCTCTTTCATGTGGCTGTAGGAGGTCCGCAGGGAGATGGGTAGGTCGAGCAGGGTGTCTCTTCCTTCGCTCAGAAACCGTCCCCACAACCCTGCCCCCCAGTCCTTCTGCGGGACCCGATGGGAGGTCATGGCGACCTCGTAGGCCCTGAACCATTGTTGAATGTCATCGTTTTTATAATATTCTTTGACCACGTCCTTGGGGATGTGGACCTTCTGCTCCGCTGGGGAGGCCGCCTCCCGGTTTCCCGGGGGCCTCCCTTCCTCGTTTCTGGCCTTGAGCTCGATTTCCTTCAAGCTGCGTTCGTGCTCTAGTTGGAGCTTCCTTCCTTCGTGCTCCCGTTGGAGCTTCTTCTCTTCCAGTTCGCCTTGTACACGCATTTTCTCTACTGCTAGCTTTTTTTCCGCTAACTTCAATTCGCCTTTGATTTTGAGTTTGGCTAACTCGAGTTCGTGATTGCGACTTCTCTCTCTGTCTGCGAGTTCTTCCGGGGATAGGCCCCCGTCTGGTACGATGCCTCGCACCTGATTGCTGCTGCTTTCGCCTTGGGGGGGTTCGGCTTCGTCGGGGCGCTCCCCCGTGCCTTCTGGGCGGGAGGCCCGACATCCACCCAAGCTTTCAGTGCTTTCTGCAAATCTTCTTTGGTGTTGAGACCGGTGGTAGCGATTTTAAGTTCTTTGCAGAATTGCTTTAGCTCTTTGTGTGTGTATTCTTCTAGTTGTTCCACCTGGAACACCCTGTTGGCGTTGGTTTCTGCGGGGCTCATGGCGCTTCCTTCTGCCATTTTTGTCGGTAGTGCGTCCGTCGTTCACGGTACGATCTCTAGGTGATGGGCCCGAATCCCGTCGCTTGCCACCAATGTTAGACGGCGACCTCAGAGGAGCCCGGAAGGGGGTCCTGACTACCCTGAGACCCACCCTCGAAGTATCGTAGCCGGGCACTGGCGGGAGACTCCTCAGGGGGAGGAATCTCGTATCTAGGATCGTACTTCTGGCACCACACGACACAGAGTCACCACACCGTGTGTTCTTAGAAATCAATCTTTATCAATTAGGTTAGCACTGCAAATATGTACAAGGAGAGCGCGGGCTCAATGAATCTCGGAAGGGATAGGGGGTAGCGGGACAGTCTCTGGCAAAAGTTCAAGGCAGGGACGTACCCGGCGCACAGCTCACAATCCTCGAGCTGGGGGATACGCTTGTTGTAGTTGGGGTCCGGCGGGACCGTGGGAGTCTGTGGGAGCCGCGAGTCACTCAGCGGGCTCAGGTACAAGTTCGGAGGTCTTACGATCTTCAGGGAGCCGCGACTCACTCAGCGGGCTCAGGTACAAGTTCGGAGGTCTTACGATCTTCAGGGAGCCGCGAGTCACTCAGCGGGCTCAGGTACAAGTTCGGAGGTCTTACGATCTTCAGGGAGCCGCGAGTCACTCAGCAGGGCTCAGGTACAAGTTCGGAGGTCTTAGGATCTTCAGGGAGCCGCGAGTCACTCAGCAGGGCTCAGGGGGGTCTAAGTTCCAGTAGCCGCGACCGCGTCAGCAGGCTCTCGTTGTTCCAGCGTCGAATCTGCCGGACAGTCCCAGAGCACCCCTTGTTATAGGTCGACCCCTCTTTGATGTCCGGAGTCTGAGCAGGCAGGGGTCTTGTCACCTGGGGGTCGCTTGTCGGGGTTTCCTGCCAGTGTCTTTGTTGGACTTGGCCCTTCTGGCAGGTTCACCCCTGAACTTTTTTGCTTTTTATTGGTGACTTGGTGTGGTGATTTTTGGTTTCTGCGCACTTTCCCTGTGTCCCAGGGTAAAGTGCGTGCGTGCGTGCTCTGAGTGCATGTGGTGAGATAGGCCTGCCCTCCCATAGGAATGCATGGGGAATGTATGTGTCCCTATTAGTTCCTGATGCGTGGGGTGTGCAGGCCCGAGTTTGGTATGTGCAGACTCGTGGGAGTGAATGCTGCGCGATGATGTGTGCGGCATGCATGTACCTAGTGTGGAAGTGCCACTTCTAGAAGTGGGCACTTCTGTGTGCAGTGTGTCTGTCGCGTGATTGGCTGGTCATGTCATGTGACGGGCTAGGGATTCCCCAGAGTCAGGCTGAGTCACCCAGTGGTGAATGGGGAGATCAGCAGCTAGATGGGTGGGAGGAGTACACCTGGGTCCTGAATAGGACAGGGTTTTCCACACACAATGCTGGCCCCACCCCCTGTGGTGCGACTGACGACCCTAGCCCTGCCAGTGAATAGAGTGAGGGGCTGAGCACATCAAGGGTGCTCCCCAACCAGCTGCGACTGGTTTTCCCCCTCACCCTGAACCCAGAACAAAGGGTTTGACTGTATAAAAATGGGGCTGTGTCCCCACAGAAACTGTTCTCTGCCAGGATCTTACCTGAGGGGGGCTGCTGCTGCTGCTGGACCAGAGGACCGCCACTTGGACTACCTCCCTGCCTGGAGGCCCAGTGAGCTGGCTCTGGGTCCAGCCTTGCCCCCCCACCCCTGCCCTGCTGCATGCAGGGAAGAACTTTGTTGGACTTTGTGGTTCTTTTTGGGCTGGAGCGCTGGGAGTGCTCTATCTGTGTCCCTAGGCGCTTGGAAGCGCTTTTATTTTCCTTTAGCGCTCAGGAGCGCTTTATCTCTAACAGCCGGTGCCCACCCGGCG
Organism: Triturus cristatus; assembly: GCF_964204655.1. Lineage (NCBI taxonomy): Eukaryota > Metazoa > Chordata > Amphibia > Caudata > Salamandridae > Triturus > Triturus cristatus. The sequence goes on along the minus strand of NC_140593.1, from coordinate 10,381,342 downwards.
TTTGCCCTGTCTATACAGATTCTGAATTCCTCTGGCAGGTGCCCACCCTGCCAGGGACATTGCCGGGGTCGTTGGCGGGTGCCCACCCCGCTTATTTGTCGTAATTTCACGGCGGGTGCCCACCCCGCCGTATATTTCACATCGCGAGGGAGCCTACCCCTCTTATTGCCAAGTTTGGAAATCACCGCCGCGGCCGGGCTCACAGGAAGTCAGGCGGCCGAGGGCGGGCCTCCGGGACACCCAGGACCGGAAGTAGGAGGGCGGGAGCCTACCCCGCCTCCCACCGAGGACTCGCGTTTGGTTGCAAGCCCCGGAGCCGGCAGGAGCCTACCCTGCGCCCCGGGGTACTGAGGAGAGAAGCGCCGTCCGGACAGGGGAGAGAAGCGTCGCCCTCCTGAGTCCCCAAGCGGGACTCCACCCTAACGCGGCCGGTGACTGAGACCGGCACCTCCTTCCAGGTGAGTGGGGCTCTGGCCGGGAGGGCGTACGAAGCAGCCGAGGAGGTTGCTGAGCGCGGGGGCGCTCCCACGAGGCTCCCAGTGTTTGATAAGAGCCCAGGGAGGCTCTAAGCGAACAGGGTCATTTGGGTTGAAGAGTCCCCCGTGTGGGACTCCAACGTCGGGGGCATTTCTTTCACACCCAGAGCGGCCCCGGAAGACAGCGGGCCGCTCCCACGCCTACGGGGGCACTTCTTCCGTGTTTCGAGTGGCCCCAGATGGCAGCGGGCCACTCCCACCTTGCCCCCATTGTTTCTCGAGCCTAGAAGGCTCTAGGAGGCATTTCCTGGTTCACGAGCCCACGAGGCTCCACGGGGGCAGAAGTTGTGTAGAGCACAAAGGCTCCGACGACGGGGGCATTTCTTTGATGATCTTGAGTCCCTGAGCAGGACTCCAACAACGCCGTGGTTGTTTGATTGAGGCCCACAAGGCAGCCCCATTGTCATAGCTCAGAGAGGGCTCCAAAGGCACAGTAGTGCCCTCACTCATTTTGTCCAGCTGCCCAGCACTTAGTGGGCAGCTGCAACGTTTAGGTTGTGGCCTCGGTGTTCTGGCTTGCGCAGCCTGCGCCGGCGCGCCCTGACTTTTCTGGACGCAGGGCGTCCTTGCCCCTACTAGGCCAGTTGGCCCAGGGACTGCCACAGTAGTGGCTAATGTGAGTTTTGGCGCCATTGTTCCTTTCCTGCACCTCTGAATGTGTTTATGCGTCATGTGCTCTGCTTTACACCTCTGAATGTTATGCATCATGTGTTTATGTGCTTAGACCCCTGCAGGTATTGTGATACTTAGGTGGTTGTTTTCTCCCTAGTACAGGTGGTGCTAGTGAGGTCCTGATTCCCTGCGCAATATTTTCCTAAGGTGGTTAGGGTTGCGTAGGTGGTACTTACCTGATACCAGTAGTTACTGGTTGTGTGCTACATATGTTATTTTGTACTACCGTATTATTCCTATGTTCTAAAAAGTGCTAATTCCTGACAGTGGTCCAGGTGGCCCTGTCCCCTGTATATATAATCCCTTGTAATTTCTGCCCGTGCCTGTTGGCACATTGTAGAGTGTGTGTTTTTATCTAATGTGTTGTGTATAATACAAAGGCTATTTTTATAGAATACCTTGTGTGGAGTTTCCTTTGTGGTGGGCCTTGGGTGTTGTTGCTGGGTGCGCGCGCAAACGCTTTACACATCGCCTCAGGGACAAGCCTGACTGCTCGTGCCAAGCTACCAAGGGGGTGAGCAGGGGTTATCTTTGGCGTGTAACTCCCCAGCCCTGACTAGAGTGGTGGTTTCTGTCTGGCTTTGGCGCAAGCCCTAGCCAACCAGAAATCGCCATTTCTAACATTGGTGATCAGCGGTGGGACTTGGACTTGCGTTTGCGCTGTACCGCAGCGGTAACTGGCCGGACTACAAAACTCTGCATTTAGATAAATCACATGGTATAGGGATTATTGTTCTAAGTTTGTTTTTAATTGTCATTTCTTTGGAAATGTGGTTTTGTGCACTGTGAGTTAGGTGTCCCTAGCTCGGGAGGGTAGATCATCCCCCTTAGTGCATTGTGTTTTCTGGATTCACCAGAGGGTGGGATCCAGTGGTGGCAGCGTGATAGTGGCCAGTACATTTGTCCCCCGCCCTGCGCCCAGAGTTGGTACCTGTGTCACGTGGTGGTTAGGTTGAGGAATCAGGGGTGGTAGAAACTGCCTTACCAGTCCGAGGGGAGGGTTGTGTGTGTGGATGAATGGTGTGTGGCACTAGGCAAGTGAGTGTGAGTTCTCTGGGTTAGAGAGCTTGCTGAATCTTTTTGTGAATTGTGTACTCCTGTGTTAAGCTCAGACCCCTAGGTTCCCTGTGTGATCTTTTCTCTAGAACGTCTGCCAGAATGGAGCCTGCTTTTGATCTCAGTGATCTAATTTATTACAGTATGCAGGAGTTGGAAAGGTTCTGTAGAGAGAGAGGCATAGGGGTGAGAGAGTCAGACACTATGTGTGAACTTAGGGGCCACATGATCCAGTGGGTTAAGAGGCAAAGGGATCTTGAGCACAGTATGGAAAGGGCCCGGGCCTCACACCTGGAGGGTGGTGGGTCTGTGGGGAGCCCTGAAGATTCAGAAGAGGAGGTAGAGGATGACAATACCTGGACGCCAGTAGAGAGTGAGGACCCCATAGGTAGGGCGTCCCTTGCTGGGTCAGGCGTAGGAGGCAGCGCCTCATCCCTTTCCCTGTCCCCAGAGGAGTGGGAAGATAGGAGGAAAGAAAGGGAGCACCAGCTGACGTTAGAAAAGCTCAGGTTGCAGCATGCCCAGGCTATGGCGCAGCTGGAGGTCAAAAGACAGATGGCGGAGGCTGAGAGGGCCTTTGCCAGAGAGAAACTAGCTCTGGATGGTAGGTTATCCCCTGAGCGCAGTTGTGGTTTTCTGGACTCCCCAGGGAGGGTTGAGTCCAGTGGTAGCAACCAGATAGATTCCAGTGTAGGAAATCCCAGTCCCAGTTCCCCCAGTCTGGTACCTGTTCCCCAGGAGGAGGAGTTAAGGTTGAAATTCAGGGGCAGTAGGAAACTGTCTCACCAGTCTTGGGAGGAGTTTGTGGATGGATGTGAGAATGCACTGTTTGCTTGGATAGGAGATCCCACAGGAGCTGATTATGATAAACTGTGTGATCTGGTTCTCAAAGAACACCTGCTCAGTTGTTGTGTGCCGGGGTTGCGCCAACACCTGTTGGGGTGTGGATTGTCTGAGCCATTTGAGCTTGGAGATGAAGCAGAGCGCTGGGAAAGTGCTAGAGGTCCTCTAGTGTCATTAGTGAGTGATTCCAACAATAGTGGGTCAGAGATCCTCCAGCCCAGCGTGGTGGAGGAGGCTCAGTGTAGCCCAGCTAGGTCCCAGGATAGCGAGGAGGGTGTAGGGGCTCACTGCCTGGCTCAGTGGAGCAGGAGTGAGAGGGTGACCGAGGGTCCCCAGACGCACGAAACCCTGCCTCAGGACTTGGATGGTTTCTTGAGGGAACACCAAGTTGGGGATCTAGGCTTTCCTGTTACTCCACTTGAGGAAGATCTCTTAGTGAGTAGAGGACCTGGAGCACCTGTAACCAGGGCTCCTGTGGTTCTAGAGTCTGGCAGTACCGCTCCGGTAGGGAGGGTACAGGAGTCCAGTGTGAGGAGTGATTGGGTGATGAGTTCCCCAGTGGAAGAGCCTGTGGGTCAGGGACTACCCAGTTGGGCTAGGATCCCGTGTAGTGACCAGGGTGGCACCACTTCTGTTCTGGGGGATCTCCGCGCACTGTCAGGTGGACAGGGGACGGGAGATCAGCGCCAGACAGACAGTCGCTCGACATATGTGTCATTTGATAGCCTCAGGGGGATGGAGTGGAAATCCCCAGAAGTCCTGGAGTGCCAGGCAATTATTCCACCAAAGGTTCTAGGCCGGAGGTTGGGAGGCCAGGTTCAGGATCAGCCTGACCTGAAGGGTGGGACGTCTGTAACCAGCGTCCCGACCGGTTCTTCTTCCAGAAGTACCGCCCCAGTTGGTAGGGAGCAGGGCTCAAGAAGGGGGTGCAGAGGGTGGGAGAGCCCACCTCTGGCCCCGGTACAACCTGAGGGGTTAAACCCTGGGTTGGAATCGCGTTCTAGGTGTACCCCTCGCCAGAGGAGGAGGAACCCTAGGAGAAGAGGTAAGGGGAGGAGAGCCTTCCCTGAGACTCCTGGTCCGCCTGAGGGTGTAGACCCTAGGCTGGAGAACCAGTGGCAGTCTAGTCCTGTCTTGCAGAGAGGAAGAGTGGAGAATGGCCGCTATGTGCCAGGGGTTACTACCCCCCACTCTATGATTAGGCAAAGACCGGTGGCACCTGGGTGGCCTAGGGCCTGGTCTTGGCCGCGGACAGCTTGGGAGTACCAGTGGGGTAGCCCAGTTGGTCCAGACAGTGGTGTTAGACAGAATTCCATGGGTTCACCGTGGCGTAGAACCGGAGGGTGTCCCTGCAGTTGCGGGCCCGCGTCCGTGTTCTATCGCCCCAAGCAGGGAAGTCTATCACGGTGGTGATTGGTCTGCCCTGCGTTTTGGCTGGAAGGGGGTTGTGTTGGACTTGGCCCTTCTGGCAGGTTCACCCCTGAACTTTTTTGCTTTTTATTGGTGACTTGGTGTGGTGATTTTTGGTTTCTGCGCACTTTCCCTGTGTCCCAGGGTAAAGTGCGTGCGTGCTCTGAGTGCATGTGGTGAGATAGGCCTGCCCTCCCATAGGAATGCATGGGGAATGTATGTGTCCCTAGTAGTTCCTGATGCGTGGGGTGTGCAGGCCCGAGTTTGGTATGTGCAGACTCGTGGGAGTGAATGCTGCGCGATGATGTGTGCGGCATGCATGTACCTAGTGTGGAAGTGCCACTTCTAGAAGTGGGCACTTCTGTGTGCAGTGTGTCTGTCGCGTGATTGGCTGGTCATGTCATGTGACGGGCTAGGGATTCCCCAGAGTCAGGATGAGTCACCCAGTGGTGAATGGGGAGATCAGCAGCTAGATGGGTGGGAGGAGTACACCTGGGTCCTGAATAGGACAGGGTTTTCCACACACAATGCTGGCCCCGCCCCCTGTGGTGCGACTGACGACCCTAGCCCTGCCAGTGAATAGAGTGAGGGGCTGAGCACATCAAGGGTGCTCCCCAACCAGTTGCGACTGGTTTTCCCCCTCACCCTGAACCCAGAACAAAGGGTTTGACTGTATAAAAATGGGGCTGTGTCCCCACAGAAACTGTTCTCTGCCAGGATCTTACCTGAGGGGGGCTGCTGCTGCTGCTGGACCAGAGGACCGCCACTTGGACTACCTCCCTGCCTGGAGGCCCAGTGAGCTGGCTCTGGGTCCAGCCTTGCCCCCCACCCCTGCCCTGCTGCATGCAGGGAAGAACTTTGTTGGACTTTGTGGTGCTTTTTGGGCTGGAGCGCTGGGAGTGCTCTATCTGTGTCCCTAGGCGCTTGGAAGCGCTTTTATTTTCCTTTAGCGCTCAGGAGCGCTTTATCTCTAACAGCCGGTGCCCACCCGGCGTTTGCCCCGTCTATACAGATTCTGAATTCCTCTGGCAGGTGCCCACCCTGCCAGGGACATTGCCGGGGTCGTTGGCGGGTGCCCACCCCGCTTATTTGTCGTAATTTCACGGCGGGTACCCACCCCGCTGTATATTTCACATCGCGAGGGAGCCTACCCCTCTTATTGCCAAGTTTGGAAATCACCGCCGCGGCCGGGCTCACAGGAAGTCAGGCGGCCGAGGGCGGGCCTCCGGGACACCCAGGACCGGAAGTAGGAGGGCGGGAGCCTACCCCGCCTCCCACCGAGGACTCGCGTTTGGTTGCAAGCCCCGGAGCCGGCAGGAGCCTACCCTGCGCCCCGGGGTACTGAGGAGAGAAGCGCCGTCCGGACAGGGGAGAGAAGCGTCGCCCTCCTGAGTCCCCAAGCGGGACTCCACCCTAACGCAGCCGGTGACTGAGACCGGCACCTCCTTCCAGGTGAGTGGGGCTCTGGCCGGGAGGGCGTACGAAGCAGCCGAGGAGGTTGCTGAGCGCGGGGGCGCTCCCACGAGGCTCCCAGTGTTTGATAAGAGCCCAGGGAGGCTCTAAGCGAACAGGGTCATTTGGGTTGAAGAGTCCCCCGTGTGGGACTCCAACGTCGGGGGCATTTCTTTCACACCCAGAGCAGCCCCGGAAGACAGCGGGCCGCTCCCACGCCTACGGGGGCACTTCTTCCGTGTTTCGAGTGGCCCCAGATGGCAGCGGGCCACTCCCACCTTGCCCCCATTGTTTCTCGAGCCTAGAAGGCTCTAGGAGGCATTTCCTGGTTCACGAGCCCACGAGGCTCCACGGGGGCAGAAGTTGTGTAGAGCACAAAGGCTCCGACGACGGGGGCATTTCTTTGATGATCTTGAGTCCCTGAGCAGGACTCCAACAACGCCGTGGTTGTTTGATTGAGGCCCACAAGGCAGCCCCATTGTCATAGCTCAGAGAGGGCTCCAAAGGCACAGTAGTGCCCTCACTCATTTTGTCCAGCTGCCCAGCACTTAGTGGGCAGCTGCAACGTTTAGGTTGTGGCCTCGGTGTTCTGGCTTGCGCAGCCTGCGCCGGCGCGCCCTGACTTTTCTGGACGCAGGGCGTCCTTGCCCCTACTAGGCCAGTTGGCCCAGGGACTGCCACAGTAGTGGCTAATGTGAGTTTTGGCGCCATTGTTCCTTTCCTGCACCTCTGAATGTGTTTATGCGTCATGTGCTCTGCTTTACACCTCTGAATGTTATGCATCATGTGTTTATGTGCTTAGACCCCTACAGGTATTGTGATACTTAGGTGGTTGTTTTCTCCCTAGTACAGGTGGTGCTAGTGAGGTCCTGATTCCCTGCGCAATATTTTCCTAAGGTGGTTAGGGTTGCGTAGGTGGTACTTACCTGATACCAGTAGTTACTGGTTGTGTGCTACATATGTTATTTTGTACTACCGTATTATTCCTATGTTCTAAAAAGTGCTAATTCCTGACAGTGGTCCAGGTGGCCCTGTCCCCTGTATATATAATCCCTTGTAAATTCTGCCCGTGCCTGTTGGCACATTGTAGAGTGTGTGTTTTTATCTAATGTGTTGTGTATAATACAAAGGCTATTTTTATAGAATACCTTGTGTGGAGTTTCCTTTGTGGTGGGCCTTGGGTGTTGTTGCTGGGTGCGCGCGCAAACGCTTTACACATCGCCTCAGGGACAAGCCTGACTGCTCGTGCCAAGCTACCAAGGGGGTGAGCAGGGGTTATCTTTGGCGTGTAACTCCCCAGCCCTGACTAGAGTGGTGGTTTCTGTCTGGCTTTGGCGCAAGCCCTAGCCAACCAGAAATCGCCATTTCTAACAGTCTTTTGATCCTTTCAGGGCCGGGTCGGGAGGAGTCCCAGACACCCAGCAGGCGTGGAGCCAGCCCTCAGGGAGGCCGGAGGGCCGATCGAAACCCATCGTCCCAGGGGGGTTCAGAGGTGCGATAGAAACTGCTCCTCCCTCTCTCATCCCCTGGCAGGCAGGATGTCCTCCAGCCGGAGTGGCGCCTCTAGGCCCGGGTCGCGCTGGGGCCGGGCGGCCATCTTGGTGCATGAAGTGGGCACGCGGGCCCGGGGTGGCCGAAAGGAGAGAGGCCATGGACGAGGCTGTCCGGGTCGGGTGCGGGTGTTCTGGTGGGAAGGATCGGCTAGGCCGGGTGCTTGGGGCTGCTGGCACCAGGTTAGGTGGTGCGGGGGGCAAGTAGAGCCATGCTACGAGGCCGGGTCCAACACTGGGGCTGGTATTTCAGGGTTTAGGGCAGTACTTTGGTGTTGGGGCAGTGTAGGGGGTCATGCAGGGGCTGGTGTTTCAGAGTTTAGGGCAGAGCCGTGGTGTTGGGGCAGTGTAGGTGGTCATGCTGGGAGTGGTGTTTCAGGGTTTAGGGCAGTGCAGTCGTGTTCGGGCACTGTAGGGGGTCTTGCTGGAGGTGATGTTTCATGAGTTAGGGCATTGCAGTAGTGTGTCTTTCTGGGTGTAGTGTTTCAGGGTTTAGGACAGTGCAGTGGTGTTCGGGCAGTGTAGTGGTTCATGCTGGGGGTGGTGTTTCAGGGTTTAAGGCAGTTCAGTGGTGTTCGGGCAGTGTAGGGTGTCATGCTGGGGTGGTGTTTCAGTGTTTAGGGCAATGCAGTGGTGTTCGGGCAGTGTAGAGGGTCATGCTGGGGGTAGTGTTTCAGGTTTTAGGGCAGAGCAGTGGTGTTCGGGCAGTGTAGACGGTCTTGCTGGGTGTGTTGTTTCAGGGTTTAGGGTAGTGGTGTTCGTGCAGTGTAGGGGGTCTTTCTGGGGGTGGTGTTTCAGGGTTTAGTGCAGTGGTGCAGTGGTGTTCGGGCAGTGTAGGGGGTCTTGCAGTGAGTCGTGTTTCAGGGTTTAGGTCAGTGGTGTTCGGGCAGTGTAGGGGTTCTTGCTGTGGGTGGTGTTTCAGGGTTTAGGGCAGTGCAGTGGTGTTCGGGCAGTGTAGGGGGTCATGCTGGGGCTGGTGTTTCCGGGTTTAGGTCAGTGCACTGGTTTTCGGGCAGTATAGGAACTCGTGCGGCGGCTGGTGTTTCAGGGTTTAGGGCAGTGCAGTGGTGTTCAGGCAGTGTAGGGGGTCGTGCCGGGGGTGGTGTTTCAGGGTTTAGGGCAGTGCAGTGGTATTCGGGCATTATAGGGGGTCGTGCTGGGGGTAGTGATTCAGGGTTTAGGGCAGTGCAGTATTGTTCAGGCAGTGTAGGTGGTCTTGCAGGATGTGGTGTTTCAGGTTTAGGGCAATGGTGTTCAGGCAGTGTAGGGGGTTGTGCTGGGTGTGGTGTTTCAGGGTTTAGGGCAGTGCAGTGGTGTTCAGGCAGTGTAGGGGGTCGTTCTGCAATTGGTGTTTAAGGGTTAAGGTCAGTGCAGTGGTGTTCTGGCAGTGTAGAGGGAAGTGCTGGAGCTGGTGTTTTATGGTTTAGGGAAGTGCAGTTGTGTTTGGACAGTATAGGGGGTCTTGCTGGGGGTGGTGTTTTAGGGTTTAGGGTAGTGCAGTGGTGTTCGGGTAGTGTAGGGGGTCGTGCTGGGGCTGGTTTTTCAGGCTTTAGGGCAGAGAGGTGGTGTTCGGGCAGTATAGGTGGTCATGCTTGGGTTGGTGTTTCAGGGTTTAGGGCAGTTCAGTGGTGTTCGGGCAGTGTAGGGGGTTGTGGTGGGGATAGTGTTTCAGAGTTAAGGGCAGTACAGTGGTGTTCGATCAGTGTAGGGAGTTGTGCTGGGGCTGGTGTTTCAGGGTTTAGGGTAGTGCAGTGGAGTTCGGGAAGTGTAGGGGGTCATGCTGGGCTGGTGTTTCAGGCTTTAGGGCAGTGAGGTAGTGTTCGGGCAGTTTAGGGGGTTGTGCTGTGATTGGTGTTTCAGGGTTTAGGGCAGTGAGGTGGTGTTCGGGCAGTTTAGGGGGTCGTGCTGTGGTGGTGTTTCAGGGTTTAGGTCAAGTGCAGTGGTGTTCTGGTTTAGGGCAGTTTGGTGGTGTTCGGGCAGTGTAGGGGGTTGTGCTGGTGCTGGTCTTTCAGGGTTGAGGCCAGAGCAGTGGTGTTTGGGCAGTGTACGGGGATGTACTGGGTGGTGTTTCATGGTTTAGGGCAGTGATGTTCGGACAGTGTAGGGGGTCTTGCTGCGGGTAGTGTTTCAGGGTTTATGGCAGTGGTGTTCGGGCAGTGTAGGGGGTCGTGCTGGGGCTGGTGCCTCAGGTTTTAGGGCAGTTCAGTGGTGTTCTGGGCAGTGTAGGGGGGTCATGCTGGGGCTTGTGTTTCAGGGTTTAGGAAAGTGCAATGGTGTTCAAGCAGTTTAGGGGGTCATGCTGGGGCTGGTGTTTCAGGGTTTAGGGCAGTGCCGTGGTGTTCGGGTAGTGTAGGTGTCGTGCCGGCTGGTGTTTCAGTATTTAGGGCTGTGCAGTTTTGTTTTGGCAGTGTAGGAGGTCATGCCAGGGCTGGTGTTTCTTGGTTTAGGGCAGTACTTTGGTGTTCGGGCAGTGTAGGGGGTCATGCAGGGGCTGGTGTTTCAGAATTTAGGGCAGTGCGGTGGTATTCGGGCATTATAGGGGGTCGTGCTGGGGGTAGTGATTCAGGGTTTAGGGCAGTGCAGTATTGTTCAGGCAGTGTAGGTGGTCTTGCAGGGTGTGGTGTTTCAGGTTTAGGGCAATGGTGTTCAGGCAGTGTAGGGGGTTGTGCTGGGTGTGGTGTTTCAGGGTTTAGGGCAGTGCAGTGGTGTTCAGGCAGTGTAGGGGGTCGTTCTGCAATTGGTGTTTAAGGGTTAAGGTCAGTGCAGTGGTGTTCTGGCAGTGTAGAGGGAAGTGCTGGAGCTGGTGTTTTATGGTTTAGGGAAGTGCAGTTGTGTTTGGACAGTATAGGGGGTCTTGCTGGGGGTGGTGTTTTAGGGTTTAGGGTAGTGCAGTGGTGTTCGGGTAGTGTAGGGGGTCGTGCTGGGGCTGGTTTTTCAGGCTTTAGGGCAGAGAGGTGGTGTTCGGGCAGTATAGGGGTCATGCTTGGGTTGGTGTTTCAGGGTTTAGGGCAGTTCAGTGGTGTTCGGGCAGTGTAGGGGGTTGTGGTGGGGATGGTTTTTCAGGCTTTAGGGCAGAGAGGTGGTGTTCGGGCAGTATAGGTGGTCATGCTTGGGTTGGTGTTTCAGGCTTTAGGGCAGTTCAGTGGTGTTCGGGCAGTGTAGGGGGTTGTGGAGGGGATGGTGTTTCAGAGTTAAGGGCAGTGCAGTGGTGTTCGAGCAGTGTAGGGTGTTGTGCTGGGGCTGGTGTTTCAGGGTTTAGGGTAGTGCAGTGGAGTTCTGGAAGTGTAGGGGGTCATGCTGGGCTGGTGTTTCAGGCTTTAGGGCAGTGAGGTAGTGTTCGGGCAGTTTAGGGGGTTGTGCTGTGATGGGTGTTTCAGGGTTTAGGGCAGTGAGGTGGTGTTCGGGCAGTTTAGGGGGTCGTGCTGTGGTGGTGTTTCAGGGTTTAGGTCAAGTGCAGTGGTGTTCTGGTTTAGGGCAGTTTGGTGGTGTTCAGGCAGTGTAGGGGGTTGTGCTGGTGCTGGTCTTTCAGGGTTGAGGCCAGAGCAGTGGTGTTTGGGCAGTGTACGGGGATGTACTGGGTGGTGTTTCATGGTTTAGGGCAGTGATGTTCGGACAGTGTAGGGGGTCTTGCTGCGGGTAGTGTTTCAGGGTTTATGGCAGTGGTGTTCGGGCAGTGTAGGGGGTCGTGCTGGGGCTGGTGCCTCAGGTTTTAGGGCAGTTCAGTGGTGTTCTGGGCAGTGTAGGGGGGTCATGCTGGGGCTTGTGTTTCAGGGTTTAGGACAGTGCAATGTGTTCAAGCAGTTTAGGGGGTCATGCTGGGGCTGGTGTTTCAGGGTTTAGGGCAGTGCCGTGGTGTTCAGGAAGTGGAGGTGTCGTGCCGGCTGGTGTTTCAGTATTTAGGGCTGTGCAGTTTTGTTTTGGCAGTGTAGGAGGTCATGCCAGGTGTTAGAAATGGGATTTCTGGTTGGCTGAGGCTTGCGCCAAAGCCAGGCAGAAACCACCACTCTAGTCAGGGCTGGGGAGTTACACGCCAAAGATAACCCCTGCTCACCCCCTTGGTAGCTTGGCACGAGCAGTCAGGCTTATCTCTGAGGCGATGTGTAAAGCGTTTGCGCGCGCACCCAGCAACAACACCCAAGGCCCACCACAAAGGAAACTCCACACAAGGTATTCTATAAAAATAGCCTTTGTATTATACACAACACATTAGATAAAAACACACACTCTACAATGTGCCAACAGGCACGGGCAGAATTTACAAGGGATTATATATACAGGGGACAGGGCCACATGGACCACTGTCAGGAATTAGCACTCTTAGAACATAACACAAATTACCAAGTGTACATGTAGAACATAACCAGTCTCTACTGGCGCAATAATGACCTCAGCGTCATCACACTAGCATCAGGTATAAAACCTATCCTGCATCTATCACAGGGGCATAAATCACATTTAGAAAGATATTGCGCAGGGAATCAGGACCTCACTAGCACCACCTGTGTTAGGGAGAAAACAACCACCTAAGTATCACAATACCTGTAGGGGTCTAAGCACATAAACACATGATGCATAACATTCAGAGGTGTAAAGCAAAGCACATGACGCAAAAACACATTCAGAGGTGCAGAACAGGTACAATGGCGCAAAAAAACTCACATTAGCCACCATTTGTGGCAGTCCCTGGGCCAGCTGGCCGTGGAGGGGTAAGGACGCCCTATGTCCAGAGAAGTTAGGGCACGGCTGCGCCAGCTGCGCCAGCCAAGCGCACAACCAAACGCAGAGGTCACAACCTAAACGTTGCAGCTGCCCACTAAGTGCTGGGCAGCTGGGAAAAGGAACGTGGGCACCACTGTGCCCTCTGAACACGGATCACAGTCACGTGGGGCCCCTCTGAGCTCTAAGAAAACACTTGTGGCCCCCTGAGCCTCACAGGCTCTGATCAATAATGCGCTCCTTCGTTGGAGCCTCACGGGGCTCGTGGTCCCCAAGGAGATGCCCCCGGACTTCGGTGGAGCCTCGTGGGCTCTGAAAACAATAGGCCCCAAACAAACGATCTGGGGGACGTTGGAGCCCTCTAGGCTCTTTAACCTCTCTGCCCCCTTCGTTGGAGTCCCTCTCAGGGACTCGCGAGCCTCGCAGGCTCGTAACACACTGTGCCCGGACGTTGGGGCGGCCCGCTGCTAGACGGGGCCGCCCAGGAAGTCGGCACCGGCACTGGTGCCTCTCTCTCGCTGCCCCCCCTCCCCTTGGATATATATAGAAAAGGGAGTATCACGGAAAAAATACGTACAATTATTCATAGAGAGAGCACATTTAATTACCCTTTCAAAATTATTAAATAATAATAGCATACATCTGGCATCATTTACAGTATATCACAAGGAAACAGGCGTTTATACAAAGAAAGATACAGACACATATATCACATACCATCAATACAATATATAACAACAAACAATTAACCCAAACAAAAACATTTTTATGAGAGTGTCCCCTTAAGAGGTATCAGGCGGACCACTCGGAGGTAGTCAAACTGAATAATGGGGAACACAAGCAATGTGGGCAAATATAACCCGAACTTTGTTAGATGTGTCCCAGCGGCAGTCTGTAAATCACTGAAACTCAAGTGACTCCTCCATTCAATATCTGTCGACGTGACCACGTTTCAGCCACAGTGAACTTCAGGCCTCTTCAGGACAGGGGTTAAATGGCAACTAAAAAAATGTAAATATATATATATATATATGAGGGGGGTTTACCATTAAAATATTTACAAAGATATGGAACTAAGGGTGGTTCCCAAGTCGTGCGCACAAGCCCAGTAGCCAACAAAAGAACAGATGACACCCTGTGTGCCAACATGATTTATAAAGAGAAGAAAGGGATAAATATTAGTCATGCAACGCAAGGTGCCTGGGAATATCTAATAACAACCCTAACCCTAGTGTGAACAGGCATTAATAAAGTGCAGACAAAACTTCCAATAAAATCTCTTATATAGCCACCATCCTGGCGTGCTGTATATATGTGCCCAATTAGAAACCTTATATCCCTACTCATACAAAACATAGATACACTCACATGTATCTTCCAAATTTAGATCCAAAAATAAGCTCACTCGCAATCGATGGGAGCGTTCTGTAATAGAGGTCAAAAAGGAGCAACAACGTGTCAGCAGGGCTGCTAGGGAGGAGGTATAATGTCCACAGGGCATACTATCGTCACAAACATCAAAATGCACCTACCTAGTAGAGACTTAATTGCGCTTCAAGATTTTGCCTACGGCAGTGATCGGGACACCGTTTCACCGACTGAATCGCGCTTCACCACTTTGCCTTCGACAATGATCAAAGCACCGTTTCACCAACAGATTCTAAAATAAGAATGGAGACAACTATTACGTGTGCTCCGTTTTTACCAAGCCTCTCTAAGGCGGTCTGTCCGGGGAGAGGGGGAGGCACTTACTAGGTCAAACACGGGCAGTTTTTTAACTCGAATTCTCAAAGGCACGCCAATCCAAACACACGCGGGTTCCGAAGTAACGGAGCCAGACGCGTCCAACCCGGAACTAAATACTCGCGCTATACATGGGTCCCTCCCGCTGCCAACGAAGACAAGGATATAGAAAGGGGACTACAAGGCATCTAAGGCTCATAGCGATCTCGGGTCTTCGAGTTCCATGAGTTGAAGACAAACTCCTCTGATTATATTCAACATAGGGCAACAATATATACAGGAACATTCAGTGGAAGTATATTTAAACTAATATTTAAAATAACGACACCATAGCGAAAGGAATCTCAGGCTCATAGAAATCTCGAGTCTTCGAGTTCCATAAGTAGGAGACAAACACGGGGCAACAGTATATACAGAACCATTCAATGAAGATATATTGAAATAACAACACCATAGCAAAAAGAATTCTCAGATACACTCATTACAGCTACTAACTCGGTCCCTCGAACAGAGAAAAGAAAATTTAGAGTGGGCATTGTGAGCACAACATGGTTAACACACCAGGGAGACCCCACCACTCAATAATATACAAAGGATCTGTATAATATATACAGTTACACTAAACAAATATACTTACAGAGAATCTAAGTACATAGCCACAACTGAGAGGAGAAGCGCCCTACAGGTGGCTCATCCATCTGGTACATCAAGGTCATATAACGGTCAGTTTATAGTCTTGGCCAAGAATAAAATTGCATACAGAACCTTACGAAAGCAGGAGCCCCCTTAGACAATTATATAGCAAATCCAGTCAGAAATTGCCTAGGGGAAATCAAATCTATGCAGGATTAATTTCCAATCAACGACCAAACCTCATCGCGGTCATTGAGCCCCCTACTACTAGAGGTCTGAAATCTTTCAATAAGACGTGCTTCTAGAGTATTAAGTTTTTTCTGTAGTAGTATTTTAGTAGTAGCCTTCACTATTGCAAGGACAGTCCACTCCAGCTCGTTTTCACCATGTTCTTTTTCCAAAAAGTGTTGGACCATGGGAGCCCCCAAGGTCTTGCACCGAATGCGGGATTTATGTTGGATAATCCGCATTTTGACTGCTTGTGTGGTCTGTCCTATATAAGAACACCCACACGGACATGTTACGCAATATACGACATTTTTCGTATTGCAATTTGAAAACATCAGCTGTCTATGTATTTTACCATGAATCGTGACTGTTTTAGAATCCTTGGTATGTACACATACAGCACAATTGTTACACTTGAAGTGTCCTACAATTTTAGGTAACCCCAGTAGACCTCTAGTATCTGTGGGCATAGGT
Source organism: Triturus cristatus (assembly GCF_964204655.1). Taxonomy (NCBI): domain Eukaryota; kingdom Metazoa; phylum Chordata; class Amphibia; order Caudata; family Salamandridae; genus Triturus; species Triturus cristatus. The sequence goes on along the minus strand of NC_140593.1, from coordinate 10,366,029 downwards.
GCTTGCCTAGAAGCTTTAACAAGCTGGTTTCTCAAGTTCCTACCACGCCTGAAGGCGAACAGTGGCTTGGGAATATTTAGATGGTCCAGTAATCTCAAGTTCCTCAAGATAATCTGTTTGACTTTGTTGGCTTTCGGGCTGAAGGTCAATACACATACCAATTGTTCTGTGTCCTTTTTAGTTTTAGGTGTAAGGAGATTTTCCCGGGGTGTGTACCACGCCCGTTTAAGTGCTCCCTTTACCAATCGCTTGGGGTAACCTCTATTTACCAATTTTTCTTGTAGATTTTTTGCATTCCTGAAGTAGTCGTGTTTTTCTGTACAGTTCCGTCGTACCCTCAGGAACTGCCCGTAAGGCAGGTTGTCCCTGAGGTTACGCGGGTGTCCGGATGAATAGTCTAATAAAGTATTTCTATCAGTCGGCTTAGTGAATAAATCCACTTCCAACTTGCCGTTTCTAGCAATAATCCATACATCCAGAAAGTTAATGCGTGTATTGCTCACATTTTTGGTAAATTTGAGGTCAGGAGTACGGTTATTGAGCCATATGTGGAATAGTTCTAGTTCTTCATGTGTGCCCTTCCATACCATAAATACATCGTCAATGAAGCGTACCCACTCGTGGATATGCTCCCTGAATGGAGTCTCCTCATTGAAGATGTACCTATTTTCAAAGAAATCCATCACCAGATTAGCGATTTCGGGGGCAAAACAACATCCCATCCCTACACCTTTAACTTGCAAAAACAAATCGGATTTAAAGGCAAAGAAATTGTTTTTCAAACAGATAGTGGCCAATTCAAGAAGGAATTCTGAAGGAACTTGGTGGGGTCTCTGTCTAGTGTCCAGTACATGTCTCATCACCAGAAGTGCTTCATCTTGTGGTATATTCGTGTAGAGACTCTCGATGTCCAAGGAGACCAACAACTGTTGGTCTCCATCGAACTCCGAGAGCTCCACTTTAGAGATGAGGTCCATTGTATCTCTCACGTAGGCTTTCGTTAACGGGACAAATGGCTTAAGAAACACATCAATGTATTTTGCTAGTGGTTCCAAAATTGAACCACAAGCGGCAATAATGGGTCTACCTGGGGGTTTGGAAGCATCTTTATGTATTTTTGGTAATACATATATATTTGGTATTTTCTGTTCGGTGATATTTAGGAACTCGTATTCCTTTTGACATAAATATCCTGCTTCCATAGCTTCTGTAGTTAAGTGTAAGATTTGGGCTTTTAATCTAGCTGTAGGGTTGTCATTTATCGGTCGATAGTGCTCTCTGTTACTTAACTGCTTATTAATTTCCTCATCATAGTTTTTTGCATCCCAAAGAACTATTCCTCCGCCCTTATCCGCTGGCTTAATAACCGTAAGGGGATTACTAGCTAGTTCTTGTAGGGCCAGTTGTTCTTGTTTATTAAAGTTAGATCTGAACGCAATTTGTTTAGCGTTCAACAGATCTATTTCGCGTAAAGTTTGATCTTCAAAGAACAAAATTTCTTCAGGCATGGCTAAGCGTTGTGGACAAAACGTGGACTTCTTTTTGAGGCCACTAAAGTTTCTTTCATTGCTCTCATTATATTCTGCAAAAAAGATTTTCAATCTGATTTTCCTGAGGAAATGTAATACTTCAGTTTTGGTATCTACAGGATCTTGCATAACTGTAGGTACAAACGACAACCCTTTACGGAGAACTGCAGTTTCTACATCAGACAAAGGGTGTTGAGACAAATTATATATAGGCATTAACTCCAGGCTCGTATTATTGTGACTCTCATTGTGATTCATCGTCTGTACACTCTCTGACGTGTCCTGAAGAATCCCTGCTCTTGATTCTGTGGCATCGGAGTGCCCCATCCTCTTCGAAACCCGCGGCCCCTGGGCCTGCCTCTGTCTAAAAAAGGGGGTGGGTGTTGATAAGACTGAGGATATTGATAATAGGGCTGGTACGTAGGGTAGGTTTGGGCGGAGGTACCTTCTCCTGATTCAGAGTCAGATGAGGAAGTGGAGAAGGTTACAAATTTGGTACGGGATCTGCCTCTATATTGTAAATTAAGGTTACTTGGATTATTGTTTTTGAAGAAATCCTCTTTTAGATACGGATACACCCACTCTAGTTTGTAGTTCTTGATGTCTTTCACTACTTTAGATGTTTTCAAATTAACTGTGTGGGTTTTGAAATCCGCCAATGTTTTTTCGATGGTTTCTAACAGTGATTTTGCATCTGTTATGGTTGTATCGTCTCCAATTTCTTCTTCTAATCTCTTAATTTCCTTAAGTTCCTCTTCACTAATCCTTAAAGCAGTTTGGATAGATAACACAATCCAATCCCGGGAACACTTAGTTCCTACCCCACTAAAATCAACCAAGTAAGTTTTGTCGTTTATGAAAATCACAGGAATATTTTTGACCTGCAAGCCTGCAGGTATGGTGTTGGATTTTAGATATTCCAGTAATACTTGTGCATGTAGTTGCGTCCTAGTGTTCTTTTTTCTAAGTTGGATCAACCGTTCACCTTTGTCTGAACTCAGGTTGGTTAATCCAGCAGTATCTACTCCCAAAAGTGATGGTATCTGCTTCAATTTGTTAATGTCCTCCTCTGAATAACTCACCATATAGGGCTCGGACATCCTCAACAATAATGGCTAAAACACAGCGCAAATCATACATCAACATTCACTAACAAAAAAAGTGACATATAACAATTTTAACAAAGAAGAAAGAAAATCTGTCTCTCAATTGCAAAACGTCGTACCTGTGAAAGCAAGTGTATAACTTATTATCCACATCCAATGTGTTATAATTTGAAACGAACCTCACACTTAACAAAGTGTAACTAAACTGGTCAAAAACAACAGGGCTATACCCAAATCACCCTATGATACCTGGGTATAAGGGACAATATATATATATAGAAAAGGGAGTATCACGGAAAAAATACGTACAATTATTCATAGAGAGAGCACATTTAATTACCCTTTCAAAATTATTAAATAATAATAGCATACATCTGGCATCATTTACAGTATATCACAAGGAAACAGGCGTTTATACAAAGAAAGATACAGACACATATATCACATACCATCAATACAATATATAACAACAAACAATTAACCCAAACAAAAACATTTTTATGAGAGTGTCCCCTTAAGAGGTATCAGGCGGACCACTCGGAGGTAGTCAAACTGAATAATGGGGAACACAAGCAATGTGGGCAAATATAACCCGAACTTTGTTAGATGTGTCCCAGCGGCAGTCTGTAAATCACTGAAACTCAAGTGACTCCTCCATTCAATATCTGTCGACGTGACCACGTTTCAGCCACAGTGAACTTCAGGCCTCTTCAGGACAGGGGTTAAATGGCAACTAAAAAAATGTAAATATATATATATATATATGAGGGGGGTTTACCATTAAAATATTTACAAAGATATGGAACTAAGGGTGGTTCCCAAGTCGTGCGCACAAGCCCAGTAGCCAACAAAAGAACAGATGACACCCTGTGTGCCAACATGATTTATAAAGAGAAGAAAGGGATAAATATTAGTCATGCAACGCAAGGTGCCTGGGAATATCTAATAACAACCCTAACCCTAGTGTGAACAGGCATTAATAAAGTGCAGACAAAACTTCCAATAAAATCTCTTATATAGCCACCATCCTGGCGTGCTGTATATATGTGCCCAATTAGAAACCTTATATCCCTACTCATACAAAACATAGATACACTCACATGTATCTTCCAAATTTAGATCCAAAAATAAGCTCACTCGCAATCGATGGGAGCGTTCTGTAATAGAGGTCAAAAAGGAGCAACAACGTGTCAGCAGGGCTGCTAGGGAGGAGGTATAATGTCCACAGGGCATACTATCGTCACAAACATCAAAATGCACCTACCTAGTAGAGACTTAATTGCGCTTCAAGATTTTGCCTACGGCAGTGATCGGGACACCGTTTCACCGACTGAATCGCGCTTCACCACTTTGCCTTCGACAATGATCAAAGCACCGTTTCACCAACAGATTCTAAAATAAGAATGGAGACAACTATTACGTGTGCTCCGTTTTTACCAAGCCTCTCTAAGGCGGTCTGTCCGGGGAGAGGGGGAGGCACTTACTAGGTCAAACACGGGCAGTTTTTTAACTCGAATTCTCAAAGGCACGCCAATCCAAACACACGCGGGTTCCGAAGTAACGGAGCCAGACGCGTCCAACCCGGAACTAAATACTCGCGCTATACATGGGTCCCTCCCGCTGCCAACGAAGACAAGGATATAGAAAGGGGACTACAAGGCATCTAAGGCTCATAGCGATCTCGGGTCTTCGAGTTCCATGAGTTGAAGACAAACTCCTCTGATTATATTCAACATAGGGCAACAATATATACAGGAACATTCAGTGGAAGTATATTTAAACTAATATTTAAAATAACGACACCATAGCGAAAGGAATCTCAGGCTCATAGAAATCTCGAGTCTTCGAGTTCCATAAGTAGGAGACAAACACGGGGCAACAGTATATACAGAACCATTCAATGAAGATATATTGAAATAACAACACCATAGCAAAAAGAATTCTCAGATACACTCATTACAGCTACTAACTCGGTCCCTCGAACAGAGAAAAGAAAATTTAGAGTGGGCATTGTGAGCACAACATGGTTAACACACCAGGGAGACCCCACCACTCAATAATATACAAAGGATCTGTATAATATATACAGTTACACTAAACAAATATACTTACAGAGAATCTAAGTACATAGCCACAACTGAGAGGAGAAGCGCCCTACAGGTGGCTCATCCATCTGGTACATCAAGGTCATATAACGGTCAGTTTATAGTCTTGGCCAAGAATAAAATTGCATACAGAACCTTACGAAAGCAGGAGCCCCCTTAGACAATTATATAGCAAATCCAGTCAGAAATTGCCTAGGGGAAATCAAATCTATGCAGGATTAATTTCCAATCAACGACCAAACCTCATCGCGGTCATTGAGCCCCCTACTACTAGAGGTCTGAAATCTTTCAATAAGACGTGCTTCTAGAGTATTAAGTTTTTTCTGTAGTAGTATTTTAGTAGTAGCCTTCACTATTGCAAGGACAGTCCACTCCAGCTCGTTTTCACCATGTTCTTTTTCCAAAAAGTGTTGGACCATGGGAGCCCCCAAGGTCTTGCACCGAATGCGGGATTTATGTTGGATAATCCGCATTTTGACTGCTTGTGTGGTCTGTCCTATATAAGAACACCCACACGGACATGTTACGCAATATACGACATTTTTCGTATTGCAATTTGAAAACATCAGCTGTCTATGTATTTTACCATGAATCGTGACTGTTTTAGAATCCTTGGTATGTACACATACAGCACAATTGTTACACTTGAAGTGTCCTACAATTTTAGGTAACCCCAGTAGACCTCTAGTATCTGTGGGCATAGGTGCTTGCCTAGAAGCTTTAACAAGCTGGTTTCTCAAGTTCCTACCACGCCTGAAGGCGAACAGTGGCTTGGGAATATTTAGATGGTCCAGTAATCTCAAGTTCCTCAAGATAATCTGTTTGACTTTGTTGGCTTTCGGGCTGAAGGTCAATACACATACCAATTGTTCTGTGTCCTTTTTAGTTTTAGGTGTAAGGAGATTTTCCCGGGGTGTGTACCACGCCCGTTTAAGTGCTCCCTTTACCAATCGCTTGGGGTAACCTCTATTTACCAATTTTTCTTGTAGATTTTTTGCATTCCTGAAGTAGTCGTGTTTTTCTGTACAGTTCCGTCGTACCCTCAGGAACTGCCCGTAAGGCAGGTTGTCCCTGAGGTTACGCGGGTGTCCGGATGAATAGTCTAATAAAGTATTTCTATCAGTCGGCTTAGTGAATAAATCCACTTCCAACTTGCCGTTTCTAGCAATAATCCATACATCCAGAAAGTTAATGCGTGTATTGCTCACATTTTTGGTAAATTTGAGGTCAGGAGTACGGTTATTGAGCCATATGTGGAATAGTTCTAGTTCTTCATGTGTGCCCTTCCATACCATAAATACATCGTCAATGAAGCGTACCCACTCAGGACTTACCGGGCCTCTGGGGGAAGGATTCCTCTTCACCCGGTCCCTTCTTCCTTCAGGGGAGCGTGGGGAGGATCCTCCTCGGGGCCTTCCTTCTTCTCCGGCGTTCGGCCCAGCCTGGGTCGCGGGGGTCACGTCTTCGCTCCGGACCGGCCCAGCGCAGGGTAGGCTCCCGCCTGGGTCTTGAGGGCATAGACCAGCACGGACTTTCGGAGGGAGGCGGGGTAGGCTCCCGCCCTCCTACTTCCTTTTCCGGTTGTCCCGGAGGCCCGCCCCCGGCCCGCCTGACTTCCTGGTCGGGCGCCGGAGGGCGATTCACGGGGCAAATGCCGGGTGTGCACCGGCGCTATTATAATCCAATAAATCGAGGTGGGCACTCGATATTGCGGCAATGTCCCTGGCAGGGTGGGCACCTGCCAGGGGACTTTAGGATTTGCAGAGAACGGGGCACACGCCGGGTGGGCACCGGCTTTTCGAAATAGCGCGCTCCAAGCGCTAAGGAAAGCAAGGGAGGGCGCTCCCAGCGCTCAAGGCCAGTTCAGCGCTTCCAGGCGCTTAGAGATCCAAATAAAGCGCTCCCAGCGCGTTAAGGGTGCCAGTAGCAAAGTCCAGCAGAGTTTTCCCCTGCATGCAGCAGGGCAGGGGTGGGGGGCAAGGCTGGACCCAGAGCCAGCTCACTGGGCCTCCAGGCAGGGAGGTAGTCCAGGTGGCGGTCCTCTGGTCCAGCAGCAGCAGCAGCCCCCCTCAGGCAGAATCCTGGCAAAGAACAGTTTCTGTGGGGACACAGCCCCATTTTTATACAGGCAAACCCTTTGTTCTGGGTTCAGGGTGAGGGGGAAAACCAGTCGCAGCTGGTTGGGGAGCACCCTTGATGTGCTCAGCCCCTCACTCTATTCACTGGCAGGGCTAGGGTCGTCAGTCGCACCACAGGGGGCGGGGCCAGCATTGTGTTTGGAAAACCCTGTCCTATTCAGGACCCAGGTGGACTCCTCCCACCCATCTAGCTGCTGATCTCCCCATTCACCACTGGGTGACTCATCCTGACACTGGGGAATCCCTAGCCCGTCACATGACACGACCAGCCAATCACGCGACAGACACACCGCACACAGAAGTGCCCACTTCTAGAAGTGGCACTTCCACACTAGGTACATGCACGCCGCACACATCATCGCGCAGCATTCACTCCCACGAGTCCGCACATACCAAACTCGGGCCTGCACACCCCACGCATCAGGAACTACTAGGGACACATACATTCCCCATGCATTCCTATGGGAGGGCAGGCCTATCTCACCACATGCACTCAGAGCACGCACGCACTTTACCCTGGGACACAGGGAAAGTGCGCAGAGACCAAACAATCACCATACCAAGTCACCAATAAAAAGCCAAAAAGTCCAGGGGTGAACCTGCCAGAAGGGCCAAGTCCAACACCAGGGCTGGTGTTTCTTGGTTTAGGGCAGTACTTTGGTGTTCGGGCAGTGTAGGGGGTCATGCAGGGGCTGGTGTTTCAGAATTTAGGGCAGTGCAGTGGTATTCGGGCATTATAGGGGGTCGTGCTGGGGGTAGTGATTCAGGGTTTAGGGCAGTGCAGTATTGTTCAGGCAGTGTAGGTGGTCTTGCAGGGTGTGGTGTTTCAGGTTTAGGGCAATGGTGTTCAGGCAGTGTAGGGGGTTGTGCTGGGTGTGGTGTTTCAGGGTTTAGGGCAGTGCAGTGGTGTTCAGGCAGTGTAGGGGGTCGTTCTGCAATTGGTGTTTAAGGGTTAAGGTCAGTGCAGTGGTGTTCTGGCAGTGTAGAGGGAAGTGCTGGAGCTGGTGTTTTATGGTTTAGGGAAGTGCAGTTGTGTTTGGACAGTATAGGGGGTCTTGCTGGGGGTGGTGTTTTAGGGTTTAGGGTAGTGCAGTGGTGTTCGGGTAGTGTAGGGGGTCGTGCTGGGGCTGGTTTTTCAGGCTTTAGGGCAGAGAGGTGGTGTTCGGGCATTATAGCGGTCATGCTTGGGTTGGTGTTTCAGGGTTTAGGGCAGTTCAGTGGTGTTCGGGCAGTGTAGGGGGTTGTGGTGGGGATGGTGTTTCAGAGTTAAGGGCAGTACAGTGGTGTTCGAGCAGTGTAGGGTGTTGTGCTGGGGCTGGTGTTTCAGGGTTTAGGGTAGTGCAGTGGAGTTCGGGAAGTGTAGGGGGTCATGCTGGGCTGGTGTTTCAGGCTTTAGGGCAGTGAGGTAGTGTTCGGGCAGTTTAGGGGGTTGTGCTGTGATTGGTGTTTCAGGGTTTAGGGCAGTGAGGTGGTGTTCGGGCAGTTTAGGGGGTCGTGCTGTGGTGGCGTTTCAGGGTTTAGGTCAAGTGCAGTGGTGTTCTGGTTTAGGGCAGTTTGGTGGTGTTCGGGCAGTGTAGGGGGTTGTGCTGGTGCTGGTCTTTCAGGGTTGAGGCCAGAGCAGTGGTGTTTGGGCAGTGTACGGGGATGTACTGGGTGGTGTTTCATGGTTTAGGGCAGTGATGTTCGGACAGTGTAGGGGGTCTTGCTGCGGGTAGTGTTTCAGGGTTTATGGCAGTGGTGTTCGGGCAGTGTAGGGGGTCGTGCTGGGGCTGGTGCCTCAGGTTTTAGGGCAGTTCAGTGGTGTTCTGGGCAGTGTAGGGGGGTCATGCTGGGGCTTGTGTTTCAGGGTTTAGGACAGTGCAATGGTGTTCAGGCAGTTTAGGGGGTCATGCTGGGGCTGGTGTTTCAGGGTTTAGGGCAGTGCCGTGGTGTTCGAGTAGTGTAGGTGTCGTGCCGGCTGGTGTTTCAGTATTTAGGGCTGTGCAGTTTTGTTTTGGCAGTGTAGGAGGTCATGCCAGGGCTGGTGTTTCTTGGTTTAGGGCAGTACTTTGGTGTTCGGGCAGTGTAGGGGGTCATGCAGGGGCTGGTGTTTCAGAATTTAGGGCAGTGCAGTGGTATTCGGGCATTATAGGGGGTCGTGCTGGGGGTAGTGTTTCAGGGTTTAGGGCAGTGCAGTATTGTTCAGGCAGTGTAGGTGGTCTTGCAGGGTGTGGTGTTTCAGGTTTAGGGCAATGGTGTTCAGGCAGTGTAGGGGGTTGTGCTGGATGTGGTGTTTCAGGGTTTAGGGCAGTGCAGTGGTGTTCAGGCAGTGTAGGGGGTCGTTCTGCAATTGGTGTTTTAGGGTTAAGGTCAGTGCAGTGGTGTTCTGGCAGTGTAGAGGGAAGTGCTGGAGCTGGTGTTTTATGGTTTAGGGAAGTGCAGTTGTGTTTGGACAGTATAGGGGTCTTGCTGGGGGTGGTGTTTTAGGGTTTAGGGTAGTGCAGTGGTGTTCGGGTAGTGTAGGGGGTCGTGCTGGGGCTGGTTTTTCAGGCTTTAGGGCAGAGAGGTGGTGTTCGGGCAGTATAGGGGGTCATGCTTGGGTTGGTGTTTCAGGGTTTAGGGCAGTTCAGTGGTGTTCGGGCAGTGTAGGGGGTTGTGGTGGGGATGGTGTTTCAGAGTTAAGGGCAGTACAGTGGTGTTCGAGCAGTGTAGGGTGTTGTGCTGGGGCTGGTGTTTCAGGGTTTAGGGTAGTGCAGTGGAGTTCGGGAAGTGTAGGGTGTAGGAGAGTAGGGTCTGCAATCCTATGATCACCCCAGATTTTTGCTTTTTGCTTCATTGGTTTACGACTTTTCCTGGCTGTGGGCCTGCTAATCAGACCCACAGCCTAGCTGTTCTCTCTCTAAAGTGACACATGTACCTTAGGTGCATTTACTAATTGGAACTGGGCCACCTTATCAGTCCCTGTATCAGCATACCTTAGGTATCCAGGGCCTAGTTGTACCCAGGGCCTACCAGGGGCTGCAGCATGTATTATGCCACCCCTGGCTGGCCACCCAAATCTGACACAACTGGCTGCACGACGGCCGGGGCAAGGTGGTGTAATCACCCTTTGCTTTAGGTATAGTATTCCTATATCTAACCCTAAAATGGACACATGTATTCCTATCAGTCACTCCTATGGCAGGCCTTATTAATCCTGAAGGCAGAGTGCTTGGAATTATGTGAGATGGTGCTCTGGCGTGAGCTGAGCCCGTCTGCAGCTTGCGGAACCAAGTCCTAATAGCTGTTCCAGGATAACGCATACCATATACTCTTAAAATGCATTATAATCCTCGCGGTTATTTGCTAACTCTGGTATCGTATTATCAAAGCATGTCGAGTAAGGTGTCATACGAATCGGGATACTAACCCCTCGCCAATTCTGGCGACGGGGTTAGCATTCCACCCTTCTAGAGGGACACGACATGCAAGTAACTGTGAACCCCGGTTAAAGTTGACTCGAGCCTCAGCATCACAAAATGGATGCTGCCACCACAGACACAAGTCTGACCTCCTGCTGCTGGGAGTCCTTCCAGCGGGGGAGCTTGGACAAAGGGTTTCCTGTCGGGGGCGGTGCCCGCACCATCCCAGACAGGGTTTTGTGTATTCCAGGTAGGCAAGGCTGAGAGGAAGGTGACTGCAAGTGGCACCCCGGTGCTCACTGTGCATAGGCCGGCTTGAACCAGTTCCAGGTGCACCCCAGCCTCTGAGCCGGGGAGAGACCGGACAAAGGAGAGGGGTGTAACCACCACCCCACTGGTCCCACCCATAGGCAGGACCTAGTCACGGGCCAGCCCCTTTTCTTAGAATAAAGGTAGGAACGGGCCCCCTTCCCAAATTGGATAATTCTGAATCTTGAACTACTTTCCACGAAAGGAACTCTTGACTTTTTCTGAAGACTCTCCGTTGTGGCTAAGGAGTAGCCACCCTGCACCAGCAGGCACCACCTAAGCGCTTGCGGATTGCTGTACGTCTCTCCTACGGATCAAGACTGCCCAGCTCGACGAGACCCGGATTCCCTGCCATCTCTGACCTCTACCTGCATCATCAGCCCAGCTGAGATTCGTGGGTGTGACGAGACCTGCGGGACCGGCCATCATCAAAACCTGCACGACGCTTGCCTAGCACGACCACCGAGGGACCCTCGAGTGAGTGCTCCTGGGGTTTGAGAAGCCCCAACCCTGAGCAGCTCCAGCACCGAAGACCAGCCTCCCAGCATCCCCGAGATCCGCGTGGGGGCCCTTCGGCTCTTTGCCGCTCACCGCGTTGTTCGGCCACGTGCCCGTTGGCTAGTGGCCCTCCTAACGACGCACCACGACATTTCCGTCGCTGGTCTGGTTGCTCCAGACTGGCCTTGGCTCCCTTCCAACAGAGGAGCACCCCGGACCCCTCTGGTCCACTCCAGACGCCATCGTGACTCCACCGCGTGGGCTTGCCTTTGCCAAGGGTTGTTGCCCCAATCCTGGGTCCAGCATCGCCGACAGCAGACACCTTCGTGGGACAGCTCGCTCCTTCTGCCTGGTCGCCGACAACGCCTCCTGCACCGAGGGACAGCAGAGTCCAGCGTCACCCACTCACCTGATCGCGGTGACTACCTCCGGTGCCATCCTGGTGCCAACTCAATCACTGGCTAGTGATTAAGAACTGAGTCCCCTCTGCTTTCAGGTTATCTCCATCACCGATCCAGGCTTGGATCCCTCCGAATATCGACACTGGTCGCCTGCCAGCAACTCCTTCTTTCAGGCTCCTGAGACTACAACGAGGACTCCCGACATCTTGCCGAACCACACGCAGCCGCAGCCCCTGGGCTAGGTAACCCGAGCATTTCGGTGCTCCATCGCAGGTTCGCTCTACAAGTGTCCAGCTCCTTTTTCGTTTAGTCCCACTGATCGGATCTCTCCGGAATCAGTAACTTTAGACTCTCTAACCATTCGCATTCCACTGTTAGTGTATATGGTTTTTCATGCCCCTCGGGCATTTGTGTAAATTGTGCAACTTGAAGTATTTTCATAAGAGTTTTGTAGTGTGCTTAGCTCCCTGACTCATAAAGAGCCAGGGTAGTCTTGTTATAAATAAATATCCTTTATTTTCATAACAACTTGTGTGGTGTCTTTTCACGTGGTGTTCAAAGGGTAAATGTGGTGGTAAAACAGCTGGCTTAACACGCCCTCTAGAGTTTAGCCTAAAGACTGCTCTTGTCCATGCTACTAGGATAGCTGGTCTATAAGGTTGACTTACAACCAATCATCAATAAGGGTCGTTTGGAATGATACACAGTGATCACTAGAATAGTGAGCACTACATATCGGGCCAACTTCTCACATAGGGGGTCATGCTGGGCTGGTGTTTCAGGCTTTAGGGCAGTGAGGTAGTGTTCGGGCAGTTTAGGGGGTTGTGCTGTGATTGGTGTTTCAGGGTTTAGGGCAGTGAGGTGGTGTTCGGGCAGTTTAGGGGGTTGTGCTGTGGTGGTGTTTCAGGGTTTAGGTCAAGTGCAGTGGTGTTCTGGTTTAGGGCAGTTTGGTGGTGTTCGGGCAATGTAGGGGGTTGTGCTGGTGCTGGTCTTTCAGGGTTGAGGCCAGAGCAGTGGTGTTTGGGCAGTGTACGGGGATGTACTGGGTGGTGTTTCATGGTTTAGGGCAGTGATGTTCGGACAGTGTAGGGGGTCTTGCTGCGGGTAGTGTTTCAGGGTTTATGGCAGTGGTGTTCGGGCAGTGTAGGGGGTCGTGCTGGGGCTGGTGCCTCAGGTTTTAGGGCAGTTCAGTGGTGTCCTGGCAGTGTAGGGGGGTCGTGCTGGGGCTTGTTTTTCAGGGTTTAGGACAGTGCAATGGTGTTCAGGCAGTTTAGGGGGTCATACTGGGGCTGGTGTTTCAGGGTTTAGGGCAGTGTCCTGGTGTTCGGGTAGTGTAGGGGGTCGTTTCGGCTGGTGTTTCAGTGTTTAGTGCTGTGCAGTTTTGTTTTGGCAGTGTAGGGGGTCATGCTGGGGCTGGTGTTTCAGGGTTTAGGGCAGTACTTTGGTGTTCGAGCAGTGTAGGGGGTCATGCAGGGGCTGGTGTTTCAGAGATAAGGGCAGAGCCATGATGTTTGGGCAGTGTAGGTGGTCATGCTGGGAGTGGTGTTTCAGGGTTTAGGGCAGTGCAGTGGTGTTCGGGCAATGTAGGGGGTCTTGCTGGAGGTGATGTTTCATGAGTTAGGGCATTGCAGTAGTGTTCAGTCAGTGTAGTGGGTCTTTCTGGGTGTAGTGTTTCAGGGTTTAGGGCAGTGCAGTGTTGTTCGGGCAGTGTAGTGGTTCATGCTGGGGGTGGTGTTTTAGGGTTTAGGGCAGGTCAGTGGTGTTCGGGCAGTGTAGGGGGTCATGCTGGGGTGGTGTTTCAGGGTTTAGGGCAATGCAGTGGTGTTCGGGCAGTGTAGAGGGTCATGCTGGGGGTAGTGTTTCAGGTTTTAGGGCGGAGCAGTTGTGTTCAGGCAGTGTAGGTGGTCTTTTTGGGGGTGGTGTTTCAGGGTTTAGCGCAGTGGTGCAGTGACGTTCGGGCAGTGTAGGGGGTCTTGCAGTGAGTGGTGTTTCAGGGTTTAGGTCAGTGGTGTTCGGGCAGTGTAGGGGGTCTTTCTGGGGGTGGTGTTTCATGGTTTAGGGCAGTGGTGTTCGGGCAGTTTAGGGGTTCTTGCTCTGGGTGGTGTTTCAGGGTTTAGGGCAGTGCAGTGGTGTTTGGGCAGTTTAGGGGGTCATGCTGGGGATGGTGTTTCCGTGTTTAGGGCAGTGCACTGGTTTTCGGGCAGTGTAGACTCGTGCGGCGGCTGGTGTTTCAGGGTTTAGGGCAGTGCAGTGGTGTTCAGGCAGTGTAGGGGTTCGTGCCGGGGGTGGTGTTTCAGGGTTTAGGGCAGTGCAGTGGTGTTCGGGCATTATAGGGGGTTGTGCTGTGGGTGGTGATTCAGGGTTTAGGGCAGTGCAGTGGTGTTCGGGCAGTGTAGGCGGTTTTGCAGGGTGTGGTGTTTCAGGGTTTAGGGCAGTGGTGTTTGGGCATTGTTGGGGGTCTTGCTGGGGGTGGTGTTTCAGGGTTTAGGGCAGTGGTTTTTGGGCAGTGTAGGGGTTCTTGCCGGGGTGGTGTTTCAGGGTTTAGGGCAGTGCAGTGGTGTTCGTCAGTGTCGAGGTTGTGCTGGGGCTGGTGTTACAGGGTTTAGGGCAGTGCAATGGTATTCAGGCTGTGTAGGGGGTCATGCCGGGGGTGGTGTTCCAGTGGTTAGGGCAGTGCAGTGGTGTTTGGGCAGGTTAGGTGGTCGTGCATGGGGTGGTGTTTCAGGGTTTAGGGTAGTGCAGTGGTGTTCGGGCAGTGTAGGCTTCTTGCAGGGTGTGCTGTTTCAGGGTTTAGGGCAGTGGTGTTCGTGCAGTATAGGGGGTCTTTCTGGGGGTGGTGTTTCAGGCTTTAGGGCACTGGTGCAGTGGTGTTCGGACAGTGTAGGGGGTCTTGCAGTGGGTGGTGTATCAGGGTTTAGGGCAATGGTGTTCGGGCAATGTAGGGGTTCTTGCTAGGGGTGGTGTTTCAGGGTTTAGGGCAGTGCCGTGGTGTTCGGGTAGTGTAGGGGGACGTGCTGGGGATGGTGTTTCAGGGTTTAGGGCTGTGCACTGGTGTTTGGCCAGTGTAGGGACTTGTGTGTGGGCTGTTTCAGGGTTTAGGGCAGTGCAGTGGTGTTTGGGCAGTGTGGGGGGTCGTGCAGGGCTGGTGTTTCATGGTGTAAGGCAGTGCATTGGTTTTTGGGCAGTGTGGGTGGTTGTGCGGCGTCTGGTGTTTCAGGGTTTAGGTCAGTGCAGTGGTGTTTGGGCAGTGTAAGGGGTCATGCAGGGGCTGGTATTTTAGGGTTTAGGGCTGTGCAGTGGTGTTCGGGGAATGTGGGGGGTCGTGCTGGGGCTGATGTTTCAGGGGTTATGGCATTGCAGTGGTGTTCCGGCAGTGTGTGGTGTTGTGCGGGGGCTGGTGTGTCAGGGTTTAGGGCAGTGCATTGGTGTTCGGGCAGTGTAGGCAGTCTTTTAGGGTGTGGTGTTTCAGGGTTTAGGGCAGTGGTGTTCTGGCAGTGTAGGGGGTCTTGCTGGGGGTGGTGTTTTAGAGTTTAGGGCAGTGGTGCAGTGCTGCTCGTGCAGTGTAGGGGGTCTTGCAGGGGATTGTGTTTCAGGGTTTAAGGCAGTGGTGTTCGGGCAGTGTAGGGGGTCTTTCTGCAGTTGGTGTTTCAGGGTTTAGGGCAGTGGTGTTCAGGCAGTGTAGGGGGTCTTGCTGGGGGTGGTGTTTCACGGTTCAGGGCAGTGCAGTGGTGTTCAGGCAGTATAGGGGATCGTGCTGGAGCTGGTGTTTCAGGCTTTAGGGCAGTGCAGTGGTGTTCGGGCAGTTTAGATGGTCATGCTGGGGGTGATGTTTCAGGGTTTAGGCCAGTGCAGTGTTGTGCGGGCAGTGTAGGGGGTTGTGCAGGGGGTGGTGTTTCAGGGTTTAAGGCAGTGCAGTGTTGTTTGGGCAATGAAGGGGGTCTTGTTGGAGGTGGTGTTTGAGGGTTAGGGCAGTGCATTGGTTTTTGAGCAGTGTAGGGGGTCTTCATGGGGATGGTGATTCAGGGTTTAGGGCAGAGCAGTGGTGTTCTGGCAGTGTAGGGTGTAGTGCTGGGTGTGGTGTTTCAGGGTTTAGGGCAATGCAGTGGTGTTTGGGCAGTGTGAGGGGTCGTGCTGGGGCTTGTGTTTTAGGGTTTAGAGCAGTGCAGTGGTGTTCAGGCATTGTAGGTGTTGTGTACCCCACAATGCTTACCTCGGCTTGTGGAGAGATTCCGCAGCGATGACAAGAGCGCCCGCCCCTGCACCCACCTACCCCCTTAAGGACAGCAGAACCCAGCGGGGATGAGATGGAAGCAGGGAAGGGAGCCAGTGGGAAGGCAGGAGGCGGCGGGTTGGGTCGTTGGACAGTGGCAGTGTTGGACAGGCTTTGGGCCTTTGGCCTTATGCCGCTCCGGGCAAGGAAGGTGAGGGGCTGTAACGCTGATCCAATGCCCTCCAACTGTACCTCGCTTCTGAAGGCGCACGACGGCGCTTGGACAAGTGTGTACGGGCTCTTCCCCTTGGGTCGTGGTGAAGCAAAACAAGTAAAACCCAAAAAGCGCTCCTGCGCGATGCTAACAAAATAACTACGAGGCGCTCCTGCGCGATTCTAACAAAATAACTAAAAAGCGCTCCTGCGCGGTAACAAACAAAAACAAGCCACACAACACTCCAGTGTTCGCTAGGCTCCTGTGGTGGAGGAGAGGAATTACCTCGCCTCGATGTTCGACGTCAATCAGTCAGAAGGCTTCCCCAACGGTTCTTCGGATGAAAGGGTCGGCTCTTGATCGGCGCGGCTGGGCTCCGGATACGATCTCCGCTCCTCGGAAATCAAGAAGGAATTCGAAGCGGTGAGTTGGCGGGAAGACGCGATGATATGCGTTCTTCCCGGAAGTGCTTCTCATGACCTTACGTCCGTGGTGAGGACTAGACCGGGAACTTGCTTTGGACCGGAAGTGAGTCTCCTGGTTCGTGTCTATGTGTGTGGATGCGGGAGTGCCGGCAAATGCCGCGACCATGACAGTACCCCCCCCCCGAAACAGATCCCCCACCCGCACCTCCAGGGACCCAGTAAGAGGGAGCAGGACGGGGGCTAACGGGATGACCCAGATGGAATGCACGGACTAGGTCGGGAGCATGGCGAACATGAGACAAAGGCTCCCAGGACCGCTCGTCCGGGCCATAACCCTTCCAGTCCACCAGGTAGTATAGTTTACCATTAGTACGACGGGAACCCAGGATGGCCCTGACCTCGTACTCAACATGATCTTCCACTACCACCGGAGAAGGGGGAGACAGAACAGTACCACCCGGGCGGACCGGCTGCAGAAGGGACACATGGAAGACAGGGTGGATCTTCATGTGCGGGGGCAGCGAGAGCCGCATAGCCACGGGGTTAACCACTCTTTCAATGACATAGGGACCCACGAAACGGGGTAGTAGTTTCTTGGGACCATGCACGTTGAGGTGCCGAACAGAGAGCCACACCTGATCACCCACGCTGTACATGGGTTCTTTTTGACGATGAGCGTCAGCGTGAGCCTTGTATGTGTCTTTCGCTTTGACCAACTCAAACCGAGCTTGCTGCCAAAGGCTGCGCAGGGCGTTGTGGTAGGCACGCACAGTTGGCAACGGACTGGCCCGCGGTACCTCCCAGGAGGACGTGCGGGGGTGATGGCCGTGGAGACAAAAGAATGGAGACATCCCGATGGCTGTATGTGTTCCGTTGTTGTAGGCGTATTCTGCCATCCAGAGTACTTCGGACCATTCCTTCTCGACGGTTAGCAGTAAACAACGGAGGTACTGCTCCATGGTGTGATTTGTTCTTTCGGCCTGACCGTCGGTCTGGGGGTGGTATGCAGAGGACAAGCGCACCTCCATGTCGAGGATCTTGCACACCTCCTTCCAAAAGCGGGACACAAATTGCGAACCCCCGGTCCGTTATGACGGATGAAGGGATGCCATGGAGGCGCACCACCTCCTGTACGAAGATCAGAGCCAGCTCGCCGCCGTGGGTAACTTCGCCAAGGGCACGAAATGCGCCATCTTAGACAGGTGATCGACAATGGTGAGAACCGTGGTATGCCCTGTTTTGGTACGGGGTAGGTCCACCACGAAGTCCATAGAGATCGTGTGCCACGGGTATGGTGGCACAGGGATGGAACGCAGAAGACCAACCGGGGGTTCTGACCTGTTTTTACTCAAGAGACAAACGGTACCGTTCTTTACATGGTTCTTCGTGTCAGACACCATAGACGGCCACCAGAACTGCCGTCGCACGAGGTCGAGCGTTTTGTGGAAGCCAGGATGGCCTGCTAAGACATGATCGTGGCACAGGCTGACTGCCGTCCGCTGGCTGGAACACCCAGGAAGGTATAACCTGGCACCGTGGTACAGCAATCCGTCCACGCATGTTACCCCAGCATTTTCCGCCACCAGAGTTTCCCTGTTCGCATGCTCCGTGTCCTTTTCCACTTGAGCCAGAAACTCCGAGGAGGTCACAACACCCTGGAAGCGGTCCTCCGGGAGTATGGGACCCAGTGCGATGGGGTCGGTTTCCACGTCAGATTCCCCTAGGCGTGATAGGGCATCGGCCTTAGCGTTCTCCTTCCCGGGGCGAAACGTGATGACGAAGTCGTATTCGTTAAAGAATAAGGTCCACCGCAGCTGTCGGGCAGTGAGGGCACGGGCCGATCGTAGGAATTGAAGGTTCCTGTGGTCCGTGTAGATGGTAACCGTGTGCTTCGCGTCCTTCAGGAAATGACGCCATTCCTCGAACGCGGTCTTGATAGCCAGAAGTTCTCGGTCGGACACCGTGTAGTTGCGTTCCGCTGGTAGGAGTTTCTTGGAATAAAAAGCCACCGGATGTAATAGTCCTGTGCTGGTGTTCCGTTGGGAGAGGACCCCTCCTAAGGCGTCCTTTGAGGCGTCAGCTTCCACCACGAAGGGCTGTTCCGTGTCGGGGTGCATCAGAACAGGGGCTAGGGTAAACCGTCTCTTCAGTTCCCGGAACGCGTGGTCCGCTTCCTGATTCCAACCAAATGGCACACCCTTGCGCAACAAGCGTGTAATCGGGGCTACCATCTCTGAGAACCCTGTGATAAACCTCCGGTAGTAGTTGGAGAAACCGAGGAACCGTTGAACCCCCTTTACGGATTCAGGAGGAGGCCACGATAGGATGGCGTCTACCTTCTTATCGTCCATCTGGATACCCGCAGGAGTGATGATGTGCCCTAGGAACTCAACAGAGGTGACATGAAAGGCGCTTTTTTCCAATTTGACGTACAAACGGTGTTTCCTTAGTTGTTGAAGGACGGAACGGACATGCTGGACGTGTTCTGCGGAGGACTGGGAGAAAATCAGGATGTCATCTATGTAGACAACACAGAAGATGTCTATGAATTCCCTCAACACCTCGTCTATGAAGTACTGGAACGCTGCGGGGGCGTTACAGAGTCCGATAGGCATGACCTGGTATTCGAACAGGCCAAACTTCGTCCGAAAGGCGGTTTTCCATTCGTCACCCTTTCGGACTCTGACAAGATGGTAAGCGCCCCGCAGGTCCAGCTTTGTGTAAATGGTGGCGTTTTTCACCTGTTCCAGTAGGTTGGTGATCAATGGCAGCGGGTAGCGGTTTTTCACAGTGATGGTGTTCATTGCCCGGAAGTCTATGCAGGTTCTTAAATCTCCCTCCTTCTTCGATACAAAAAAAAGAGGAGAGGAAACCGGGGACCTGGAATGGCGAATGAACCCGTTGTCCAGAAACTCGTCCAAGTACGACCTTAGGTGGAGATTCTCTTTCTCAGTAAGGGAATATATTCTGCTGCATGGCAGCGTAGAGCCGGGAATCAGGTCTATCCGGCAATCAAAGGACCGATGCGGTGGCAGAGTGTTGGCCCCTTTCTTGTCGAACACATCGGCTAGGTCCTGATATTCTTCTGGTATCGCTGCTTGGGACACCACCCCCATACCCTGAAACGGCAGTGAGCGTGCTTGTATGCAGCGATCTCCCAGGATGTTGTCCGTAGCGTAACAGGTTTCACAACAATGTTCGGAATCAAAATGTATCACTCTGGTCACCCAATCAATACGGGGGTTGTTTTTCACCAACCATGGTAAACCCAATATCACCTTGAATTGAGGGGCATCAATGACGTCAAAGCTGATGAACTCAGCGTGATGATTCGCAAAGGACATAGTCATGAGCTCGGTCTGATGTCTGATAGGACCGGAGGTCAGGTCCGTTCCATCGACAGCCTTAACATTTTCGGGTTGGGCCTTCGACACCTTGTTTATGCCCAACGCCCTCGAGTAAACGGCATCAATGAAGCAGCCCGTAGCACCGGAATCCACCATAGCAGTCACCTGCCAGGTTCTGCCCGCCTGATTCTGTAATGAAACTTCCACCCCCATGTGGTGGTTACCGTCGAAAACGGCAGGGATCGCTATGGAGCAATACCGAGAACCCAGAGGACGGATCCCTTTGTCTACTGGGTTACCTCGTTTCCCTTCTGGTCGACTTTGGTGATAGGCAGGGCAAAGGGCCTTCGACCCCGAGGTTTTGATGGCTTTACGGGGCATTCCCTGACGAAGTGTCCGCTCTTGCCACAGTATAGGCATTGGTCCTGCTTCCTCCTTCGTTCTCGTTCCTGACTGGACAAGGGCCCTCTTACGCCCCCAATTTGCATGGGTTCCGCCACCTCTCCCTGGGGAATGGGCTCCTCTTTGGTTTTGTCCGTTCCCCTGTCTCCAAGGGCCAAAAACCGGTTGTCACCGCCCTTTCCTTTCTCGGATCTTCATTCCTGGAGTCGGAAGTTCATTTTTACTACGAGATCGATGAAGGGGCCAATTTCGTCCGGTGGGTCGGGTAGTTGCGAGATGAGATCCTTCAGGTCATCGCGTAGTCCCCGATAGAACACCGACACCTTTTTGTCCTCAGGCCAGTGGGACTCAATCACTAGTCTACTGAACATGGTGATGTAGTGAAGCAATTCCTGGTTGCCTTGCTTTAGGTTCAGCAACTCATTGTCCGCTGCTTGCACGAAGGTGTGACGAGCGAACATGCGTCGCATGGCTTCCGTGAATGTTGGCAGATGGTGTAGCATGGGATCGTCATGTTCCACCAGCGCTATGGACCATTGAGCAGCGTCTCCACCCATGTATGACAGGATGTAGGCTACCTTGGACGTGTCATCAGGAAAGGCTGCGTTTCTGACCATGAAATGCAGGTGGCATTGATGGATGAAGATACCATACTTGGTACTGTCACCGTAGAAACGTTCGGGTGGTGCCAGCTGTACGAGATGAGGGGCGATGACTTGAATGGCATTGTTCGGGTTGGTGGCAGTGGTGGATCCCCCAAAGATGAATGTGGGCTGTCTTAACACGCCTTCTTGCCCGACTCTAGGACTAGGGTTAGTTCCCCACGGGTTGGTGGTCCCAGCAGCCACCTGGCTCTGCAGGGCGGTCATATCTTGACGCAATGTCTGGTTTTCTGCCTGCATAGCAGCCAGCATAACGGCTATGTCGTTTAGCGTAACCTCCGGGTCGCCCATGTCATCTAGGCGGAATGGTAAACGTGGGCTTCGAATTCTGTTGTGTACCCCACAATGCTTACCTCGGCTTGTGGAGAGATTCCACAGGGATGACAAGAGCGCCCGCCCCTGCACCCACCTACCCCCTTAAGGACAGCAGAACCCAGCGGGGATGAGATGGAAGCAGGGAAGGGAGCCAGTGGGAAGGCAGGAGGCGGCGGGTTGGGTCGTTGGACGGTGGCAGTGTTGGACAGGCTACGGGCCTTTGGCCTTATGCCGCTCCGGGCAAGGAAGGTGAGGGGCTGTAACGCTGATCCAATGCCCTCCAACTGTACCTCGCTTCTGAAGGCGCACGACGGCGCTTGGACAAGTGTGTACGGGCTCTTCCCCTTGGGTTGTGGTGAAGCAAAACAAGTAAAACCCAAAAAGCGCTCCTGCGCGATGCTAACAAAATAACTACGAGGCGCTCCTGCGCGATTCTAACAAAATAACTAAAAAGCGCTCCTGCGCGGTAACAAACAAAAACAAGCCACACAACACTCCAGTGTTCGCTAGGCTCCTGTGGTGGAGGAGAGGAATTACCTCGCCTCGATGTTCGACGTCGATCAGTCAGAAGGCTTCCCCAACGGTTCTTCGGATGAAAGGGTCAGCTTTTGATCGGCGCGGCTGGGCTCCGGATACGATCTCCGCTCCTCGGAAATCAAGAAGGAATTCGAAGCGGTGAGTTGGCGGGAAGACGCGATGATATGCGTTCTTCCCGGAAGCGCTTCTCATGACCTTACGTCCGTGGTGAGGACTAACCGGGAACTTGCTTTGGACCGGAAGTGAGTCTCCTGGTTCGTGTCTATGTGTGTGGATGCGGGAGTGCCGGCAAATGCCGCGACCATGACAGTAGGGGATCGTTCTGCAGCTGGTGTTTTAGGGTTTAGGGCAGTGCAGTGGTGTTCTGGCAGTGTAAGGGGAAGTGCTGGGGCTGGTGTTTTATTAAGACAAAAAGGGTACAGAGTTCCTCAGGTCAGTTAAGAACAAATAGTGATTTCAGCAAAAAGTTTTGTCTGTCATGAAAAAAGGGGGGGAGACCCTTTAGTTGGAACTAGGGCCCTCACACACCCAGCAAGCTAGGTGTCATGCTTCATCATTTGAGCCTGCCCCTCGTCAGGTCGGCGCTGCAATTCCTGACGGGCTCCCAATATTGGGGCTCTTTGGCGGGGATCTTCTGTTCCTGCCGAAGGGTGCTGTGGGGGTAAGGGGCCCTAGAATGTGTAGATGTGGTGTACGGATAAAATAGGTACTGTTAGTCCACAGGAAATGTGTTTAATAAAGTGGTAAACAGCCTAGTTAAAAAGAAAATGAGGTGGGGATAGCTACTAGTGATTATGATGCTAGTTGTGTATGCCCTACTCTCAGAAGGATCAACATGTTTCTTGCCCTTTAAGCCAGTAATTGGTCACGGCAATTCGTCAGGATCAGGAAAACATAAACTATCTACAACAAGGTATGTGTGTTTTACATACCCGAAAGGTGCTCAGGAGTCACCTATGGAAACATTGGAGACAGAAAACACATGACAAAACTGTAAAGATAAACAATACATACATAACAACTTCAGCTGAAATCATCGAGAGTCTCATAGGATGAAGCTCTCAGGGTGAGTACTGGAAGGTCTCGAAGGACAGAATAAATCAAAAGACAGGACTGGGGGCGGAGACAGAGCGGAGGTTGTAAACTCACCTCTTGCGTTAGCAAGGCAATCTTGCAGCAGTCTCCGGCGGGTAAAAAGGACTCCTAACGTGGGTCCTGAAGTAAAAGACCGGGAGGAGCAATTAAGAAACCAGGGAGGGACGAAATTAAAAAGTGACATGGTCAGCCCGGCAATCCATGCGGTAAGAGCAGTGTCGGAGGGTAATGACAGCCTTGAATATCAAAAGATGCTAACATGAGCGATTAGGTGTGCAGCCATGGTGACCATCATGCTCAGGGGCCAGGGTGTATCGCCGCCCAAAAGTAGTCAATGAGGTCAGTAACGGGTTGCCACGAGAGACTCAAAAGCAAAGTAGGGGGCGACCGCCATCGCCCCTGGTAGAGGATGGGTCAGAGCAGGACGTACTCGCACAAGCAGCCAATGAAGTCAGGGAGGCGTCACGAATCCCCCTTTAAAAATACTCAAACTCACCTTATGGAAGACGGCTTGGATGAACCCTGATGCACTCACCTGCGTCAAACGACGCGTGGGATGGAAGACCTACCCCTACCGCCGGACCTGGGATGGGTTCCGAACGGAGTCGGTGTTCGCCAGATAAGGATATCGGGATGTGTGGAATGTGTCACATGACTAAGGTAATCACAAGCCCATTGGTCGGGGAGTGTAAAGCGGGTCAGCCATGTTGGAACAGGTGGAGAGAGCAACCATCCATATCCGGTATGACTCGGGAAGTGATACTCAGTGGGTTGGTGTGCTCACAGGGATTGGTTACCAGAGCGGTTGTATCAATCCCATTGGTTGGGGATAGAGGGGCGGCCATGTTAGAGCAGGTGGTGTGGGGAAACTATCGGCATCCGGTCTGAATCAGGAAATGATTCTTCGTGGGTTGATTTACTCACAGAGTTGGTTGCCATGGCGATATAATTAAAGGCAGGCAACGGGTAGGTGACCAGACTAAATGCCACGGGTAACACATGGGAATGTGGAAAAATAATAAAAGCGGTAGTGGTGGGGTTCGCGGGGGCCGTGATGAAGTATCAAAGTCCCACAAAATTGTACGGGGATGTAACCCGTGAATGGGGGTCTAAAAACAGAGCGGCAACCATCCGCATCGGGGACCGGCACATAAAAACACACAGAGGGAGGCACATAAAAAGAAAGAAATAGGATACCAATATAGTGTATCTATTTCAAAGCAGTGGAAAAGAGATCTAGATGGTTCGTGATCTGTTAAAAAGGTGTATTTTCAGAGAACATCACTGCTAAGGATTAAGGATCCGCATCCAAGTTAACAGGTATGGCCAAGGTGGTCGTAGGCGTAACAAGGACACGTAGTGAATTCCGGAAGGGTCACAGGTCCTACCAAGGAGCATGTTTACCTAATGAGTGTGGACCATGGGATGTCGTCGTTAAGACCAGTCAGGTGTGAAGATATTCTAAGGACCCATCTTTGCTCAAGTTTAAACAATGCATTTTGGGACATCTGAGGGTGTGCTTCTAGGACCAACCAGTTGATGGAATCTGTCTGGTGTTGCATCGTTTTAAAATGGGTGTAGAGTTTGGTGGTCACTTTCTGACATCGAATGTTACTCTTATGTTCCATAATCCTGGTCTTTACCATGCGGGTTGTCATGCCTACGTATACCAACTCACACGGACACCTGATCACATATATGCAGTTCTTAGTGTTGCAATTCGTGTGTCTATTTAGTGTCCAGTGGAAGTTATTCGTAAAAGTTATGTCCTTGTAGGTGTTAGTCAGTTTGCACACTACACATGAACCGCATGGGAAATGGCCCTTTACCGGTGGAAGCTCCCATATCGTCCTTTGCGGACCAATGGTGTGTGGTCTAGGTCTAGTGTGGACAAGTAGATCTTTGATGTTTTGTGTGCGTCTGTAGGCAAATCTGGGTTTGGGTATGCTAAGATTCCCTTTATCTAGAATACCCCAGTTGTTCAAAATGATCTTTCTGATCCTGCTTGAATCAGATGTAAAAGACGTGACACAGGTCAGAACATCGGTATCGGGTTTGGTGTGTGTTACCAGTAGTGTCTCCCGTGGGTTGTTCCTGGCCCTTTTCATAGAATTACCGACACATCTAGGTGGATAACCCCTAGCCCGCAGATTTGATGCTAATAACTTGGCTTCTGAGTTATAGTCTCTTAGCTGAGTGCAATTACGTCTGATGCGTAGGAATTGCCCAACGGGCAGGTTGTCCCTCAATGCTTTGGGGTGGTGGCTATCATAACGTAAAAGACTATTGCGGTCAGTGGGTTTCTTGTACAGTGTGGTGGTTAGGGTGCCTTCAGAAAGAGTGATGTTTAGGTCCAGGAATGGTACCGAATGTTCTGATATAGTGTGGGAGAACTTCAGGAACTCATTCTGCTCATTAATCCACTGTATGAAATTCATACACTCAGTATGTGTGCCATGCCAAAAGACGAGTATATCGTCTATAAACCGTTTCCAAACAAAGATGTTGTCATGGAAAGGGTTAGATGTACCAGAGATCACATTCTTCTCAAAATCAGCCATATAGAGGCACGCTACACTGGGAGCAAAGGTACTACCCATAGATGTGCCTTGGCTCTGGTGGTATAGTTGTTTGTTAAATTCAAAAAAGTTTTCAGTGAGAGCCAAGGTAGCACAGTCAATAATAAAGGTGACTGGTGTGGGTGATGACCAGTCTAGTGCCCGTAGTGTTGACTCAATAACAGCCAGAGAGGCCCTCTGGGGGATGTTGGTGTAGAGGGCCTCCACATCCAAGGTCAGAAGATAGTTAATGGGACTAGTGTCTGGAAAGTCATCAATGATTTTGAGGACATCAGTGGTGTCCTTGATGAATGAGGGTATGTCACGTACCAATGGTTGCAAAAAGTGATCACAAAATTTTGACAGAGGTTCGAGGAGCGAGCCAATGCCGGATACAATCGGTCGTCCTGGAACCGGAGTCGTGCCCTTATGTATTTTCGGGAGGGTATAGAAAAAGGGAATCCTAGGTTCCCGAGTTATCAGGAAATCTGCCTCTTTGTGGGTAATCCAGCCATTGGCTTCTGCTTCATAGGCCATAGTGCAGATGGTGGTCTTGAGACGAGGAGTTGGGTCAGACGCCATGGGAGTATAATACCTCTCATTTGTGAGTTGGCGTCTGCATTCAATCTCGTAGTCTGTTGTAGACTGGATTACGATCGCACCGCCCTTGTCCGCCTGTTTAATAGTAATCGTGGAATCCTCAGAGAGGTTTTTCAAGAGCAGGGTTTCATGCCCAGTCAAATTATGGTAAGGCGCCTCCCTGTGGGGTGAATTTAGCTCTTTCAACACCGCTTTCTCAAATGTAAGAATCTCCACAGGAACCATGTTATTTTGTGGAGTGAATGTGGAGGGGTTTCTTAATCCAGAATCTATAAACTCGTTGTGAGGTTGGTCCTGAAAGAAGGCTTTGAGGCGTATCTTCCGAAAAAGACTGTGGATTTCGCAGTGATCCCTGAATCTGTCTACCCTTGGGGTGGGGACAAAACCAAGGCCTTTCTGTAGTAGTGACTTCTCAGGAGCAGTGAGGACCCTATGTGAGAGGTTCACTACTAGTTCCTCTTGTCCCTCGTTCTGCTCCTGGTGTCCATGCCGTTGGTCGGTGGTTCTTGCCAGTGGACCTGTTTCTGTGCGCCTCTTCTGTTACGCCCTCTTCCTCTGCCCCAGCCTCTTCCTAAAAAAGGCTGGCTGTTACCATTGAAAAACTGGGGGGGGCAATGTTGGTATTGAGGAAACTGCCAGTATGGTAGTGGTGGGAGAGGACCTTGGAACATAGGGGGGCCCTGGAAGGGAGGGCCATTGTAGGGTCGATTATTCCGTTGATTTTTTCTCGAGTTATTACTCCCCCAGCTATTAGTGCTAGAATTACTATCGCTGGAGTCTCTCCTATCTGAGGTCTCGTCAGAGGAGTAGCTCGTTTTATCAGAGGTGTAATCGGCCTTCAGGTATGGGTAGACCCTTTCCTTATCAAATTTCTGTATGTCTTTTTGCAATTTTGTTATTTTCTGTTTCATCAGGTAGTCTTTATTGTCAGAAATCTCGGCGTTGATCTCGGCCAGCCTGGTTTTGTAGGCTGTTAGCTGTATAGTTGTTTTTAGGGCCCCTTCCGCAATTTGAATCCTCACGAGAATGGCGTCTGCCAATCTCTTTGCGGTATTAATGATCAATGCGGATGGTTGCCGCTCTGTTTTTAGACCCCCATTCACGGGTTACATCCCCGTACAATTTTGTGGGACTTTGATACTTCATCACGGCCCCCGCGAACCCCACCACTACCGCTTTTATTATTTTTCCATATTCCCATGTGTTACCCGTGGCATTTAGTCTGGTCACCTACCCGTTGCCTGCCTTTAATTATATCGCCATGGCAACCAACTCTGTGAGTAAATCAACCCACGAAGAATCATTTCCTGATTCAGACCGGATGCCGATAGTTTCCCCACACCACCTGCTCTAACATGGCCGCCCCTCTATCCCCAACCAATGGGATTGATACAACCGCTCTGGTAACCAATCCCTGTGAGCACACCAACCCACTGAGTATCACTTCCCGAGTCATACCGGATATGGATGGTTGCTCTCTCCACCTGTTCCAACATGGCTGACCCGCTTTACACTCCCCGACCAATGGGCTTGTGATTACCTTAGTCATGTGACACATTCCACACATCCCGATATCCTTATCTGGCGAACACCGACTCCGTTCGGAACCCATCCCAGGTCCGGCGGTAGGGGTAGGTCTTCCATCCCACGCGTCGTTTGACGCAGGTGAGTGCATCAGGGTTCATCCAAGCCGTCTTCCATAAGGTGAGTTTGAGTATTTTTAAAGGGGGATTCGTGACGCCTCCCTGACTTCATTGGCTGCTTGTGCGAGTACGTCCTGCTCTGACCCATCCTCTACCAGGGGCGATGGCGGTCGCCCCCTACTTTGCTTTTGAGTCTCTCGTGGCAACCCGTTACTGACCTCATTGACTACTTTTGGGCGGCGATACACCCTGGCCCCTGAGCATGATGGTCACCATGGCTGCACACCTAATCGCTCATGTTAGCATCTTTTGATATTCAAGGCTGTCATTATCCTCCGACACTGCTCTTACCGCATGGATTGCCGGGCTGACCATGTCACTTTTTAATTTCGTCCCTCCCTGGTTTCTTAATTGCTCCTCCCGGTCTTTTACTTCAGGACCCACGTTAGGAGTCCTTTTTACCCGCTGGAGACTGCTGCAAGATTGCCTTGCTAACGCAAGAGGTGAGTTTACAACCTCCGCTCTGTCTCCCCCCCCAGTCCTGTCTTTTGATTTATTCTGTCCTTCGAGACCTTCCAGTACTCACCCTGAGAGCTTCACCCTATGAGACTCTCGATGATTTCAGCTGAAGTTGTTATGTATGTATTGTTTATCTTTACAGTTTTGTCATGTGTTTTCTGTCTCCAATGTTTCCATAGGTGACTCCTGAGCACCTTTCGGGTATGTAAAACACACATACCTTGTTGTAGATAGTTTATGTTTTCCTGATCCTGACGAATTGCCGTGACCAATTACTGGCTTAAAGGGCAAGAAACATGTTGATCCTTCTGAGAGTAGGGCATACACAACTAGCATCATAATCACTAGTAGCTATCCCCACCTCATTTTCTTTTTAACTAGGCTGTTTACCACTTTATTAAACACATTTCCTGTGGACTAACAGTACCTATTTTATCCGTACACCACATCTACACATTCTAGGGCCCCTTACCCCCACAGCACCCTTCGGCAGGAACAGAAGATCCCCGCCAAAGAGCCCCAATATTGGGAGCCCGTCAGGAATTGCAGCGCCGACCTGACGAGGGGCAGGCTCAAATGATGAAGCATGACACCTAGCTTGCTGGGTGTGTGAGGGCCCTAGTTCCAACTAAAGGGTCTCCCCCCCTTTTTTCATGACAGACAAAACTTTTTGCTGAAATCACTATTTGTTCTTAACTGACCTGAGGAACTCTGTACCCTTTTTGTCTTACTAGTCGCTTGGGTATGTACACTGGACCTCGTTAAACTTACCCATCTATCCCTCCTTTTGTTGACACGCTGGTGTTTTATTGTTTAGGGAAGTGCAGTTGTGTTTGGGCAGTATAGGGGGTCGTGCTGGGGCTGATGTTTTAGGGTTTAGGGTAGTACAGTGGTGTTCAGGTAGAGTAGGGGGTCGTGCTGGGGGTGGTGTTTTACTGTGTAGGGCAGTGCAGTGGTGTTTGGGCAGTGTAGGCAGTCTTGCAGGGTGTGGTGTTTCAGAGTTTAGGGCAGTGGTGTTCGAGCAGTGTAGGGGGTCTTGCTGGGGGTGGTGTTTCAGGGTTTAGGGCAGTGGTGCAGTGCTGCTCATGCAGTTTAGGGGGTCTTGCAGGGGGTTGTGTTTCAGGGTTTAAGGCAGGGGTGTTCGGGCAGTGTAGGGGGTCTTGCTGGAGCTGGTGTTTCAGAGTTTAGGGCAGTGCAGTGGTGTTCAGGCAGTATAGGGGGTCGTGTTGGGGCTGGTGTTTCAGGGTTTAGGCCAGTGCAGTGGTGTTCAGGAAGTGTATGGGGTTGTGCAGGGGGTGGTGTTTC
Source organism: Triturus cristatus (assembly GCF_964204655.1). NCBI lineage: Eukaryota > Metazoa > Chordata > Amphibia > Caudata > Salamandridae > Triturus > Triturus cristatus. Next base: position 10,336,731 of record NC_140593.1, on the reverse strand, counting down.
AGGGTTTAGGGCAGTGCAGTGGTGTTTGGGCAGTGTAGGGGGTCTTGCTGGGGGTGATGTTTCAGGAACAGGGCAGTGCATTGGTTTTTGAGCAGTGTAGGGGGTCTTCATGGGGGTGGTGTTTCAGGGTTTAGGGCAGAGCAGTGGTGTTCAGGCAGTGTAGGGGGTTGTGCTGGGTGTGGTGTTTCTGGGTTTAGGGCAGTGCAGTGGTGTTCGGGCAGTGACGGGGGTCTTGCAGTGAGTCGTGTTTCAGGGTTAGGTCAGTGGTGTTCGGGCAGTGTAGGGGGTCTTGCTGGGGGTGGTGTTTCAGGGTTTAGGGCAGTGGTGTTCGGGCAGTTTAGGGGTTCTTGCTGTGGGTGGTGTTTCAGGGTTTAGGGCAGTGCAGTGGTGTTCAGGCAGTGTAGGGGGTCATGCTGGGGCTGGTGTTTCCGTGTTTAGGGCAGTGCACTGGTTTTCGGGCAGTATAGGGACTCATGCGGCGGCTGGTGTTTCAGGGTTTAGGGCAGTGCAGTGGTGTTCAGGCAGTGTAGGGGGTCATGCCGGGGGTGGTGTTTCAGGGTTTAGGGAAGTGCATTGGTGTTCGGGCATTATAGGGGGTCGTGCTGGGGGTGGTGATTCAGGGTTTAGGGCAGTGCAGTATTGTTCGGGCAGTGTAGATGGTCTTGCAGGGTGTGGTGTTTCAGGGTTTAGAGCAGTGCAGTGGTGTTCAGGCAGTGTAGGGCGTCGTTCTGCACCTGGTGTTTTAGGGTTTAGGTCAGTGCAGTGGTGTTCTGGCAGTGTAGAGGGAAGTGCGGGAGCTGGTGTTTTATGGTTTAGGGAAGTGCAGTTGTGTTTGGACAGTATAGGGGGTGTTGCTGGGGGTGGTGTTTTAGGGTTTAGGGTACTGCAGTGGTGTTCGGGTAGTGTAGGGGTCATGCTTGGGTTGGTGTTTCAGGGTTTAGGGCAGTTCAGTGGTGTTCGGGCAGTGTAGGGTGTCGTGCTGGGGCTGGTGTTTCAGGGTTTAGGATAGTTCAGTGGAGTTCGGGGAGTGTAGGGGGTCGTGCTGGGGCTGGTGTTTCAGGCTTTAGGGTAGTGAGGTAGTGTTCGGGCAGTGTATGGGGTCATGCTTGGGTTGGTGTTTTAGGGTTTAGGGCGGTTCAGTGGTGTTCTGGCAGTTTAGGGGGTTGTGCTGTGATTGGTGTTTCAGGTTTTAGGGCATTGAGGTAGTGTTCGGTCAGTTTAGGGGGTCGTTCTGGGGTGGTGTTTCAGGGTTTAGGGCAAGTGCAGTGGTGTTCTGGTTTAGGGCAGTTTGATGGTGTTCGGTGTTAGACCTGGCACCTTGGCGTGAGTCTCCCTTCCTCTTTTTGTCGCTGTGCCTCATGTGTTTTTATGGTGTTGGCCGCTCAGAGCGCTGTGCCACTGCCAACCAGTGCCACAGCGCAATTGCTCCCTTTGTAAAATAGATATGTTGATTGAAATCCATGATTGGCCTATTTGGTTTACTATCAGACCCCAGTAAATTGTACCAGAGAGTGCCAGGGCGTGTAAATACAAATACCGCTGGTGGGCTCGCAGCACTGGTTGTGCCACCCACAGAAGCGGCCTGGTAAAATGTGTCTAGGGTCTGCCATTGCAGAACCCGCGGGCAGTCTGGTACTGACATGCTGACTCGGCAAGTGCACACACTTGCCAGTCCCTAAACATTCCCGTAACTTCATATTAGCCACCCCTATGGTAGGCCCACGGGCAGGGTGCATTGTAAGATCAAGGTGGGACAAGCCCTGATGTGTGTGGCATGTCCTAACAGTGAATTACAGCCATTTTCGTTCTTCACTGTTGTAAGGCTACCCTGTTCTCATAGGCCAGAATGGGCTGTTAAGATTGTTACATCCTATGATCCTAACAGGCTCAGGGAACATGGTAGAAGATCGAGTTTAGTATGCCTGAACTCAGAATAATAATGTACACCTTCTCGTAAGGTTTATTTTAATATTCCGCGTTTGCAAATGCCGCTTTTAGAAAGCTGGCCTTTGCTTGCCTAAACCATTTCAGCCGCCTCTGCGCGATGTGTATCTGCTGTCTGGCTGCATGAGTGGCAGGGCTGGAAGCACCCAGATGGGCAGGGCCATGTGGCCTGGTAGTGAATAGGATGATCGCCAGGTAGATGGGTGGGAGGAGATCCCCTGAGCTTTGAATAGGACTGTGCTCTGCCCCCACGATGCCGGCTCCGCCCCCTGTGGAGCGTCTGAGGACTCTGCCCTGCACCTTGAATAAGTGAGCCTGCATCGCGTAAACAAAGTGCTCCAGAACTGGAATGAGCCAGGCAAGGGCCCCCCTGGCCTGAGAGAACAAAAGAATTATGGTATAAATGAAGGAGCCCTGCTCCTAAGAAATCAGATCCTGCTACAAGATGAACCTCTGCCCGAGGAGAAAGAACCAAGGAAAACTGTAGGAGGAGTACTGTCCCTGACCTAGGGGATTGGCCTACAGTGGTTGCCCTGCTGCTGAAGGAGAGGAGAAAGACTGCTGATAAACTTTGCTTCAACTTGTGCTGTTTAAGATCTCCAAGGGCTTGTGCTGAGCTTGCCCCCTGAACGAAGTCCCAGGACCAGTGGACTTCACCGCCGTGTGGGAGAGTAGGAAAACGGTGCGTTTTCCCTGCTATCCTGAAGAGAACTGCTGCCAGCACTTTCCAACCGAAGCGCCCTTTCCCTGACGCTGGTACCCTCTGTCCGGCCTGAACCACGTGATTGTGGCCCCTCTACAAGCCGTAGCTCGCACCGCAAGGCAGGGTCTCACCCCGCTTGAGCATCGTGACTATTGGCCCGTACGAGTCACCCTTGCCCCATGAAGGAAGGCCTGTGCCCGTTCTTGCTTCGCCCCCTCCATGAACCACAATTGCCTGCGTACGCGCCTTCCCTCTGCTTTGGGGAAAGCTGCGGCGCGTGTGGCGATCCCGTGCGGCTCCCCTGTGAGGAGCGTACGAGTGTTTGTATCCTGCAGCGTGATCTTCAAGTGACCCCCACCGGCACGGCGCGAACGCAAGGGGTTGTGTTTCAGGGTTTAAGGCAGTGGTGTTCGGGTAGTGTAGGGGGTCTTTCTGCGGTTGGTGTTTCAGGGTTTAGGGCAGTGGTGTTCAGGCAGTGTAGGGTGTCTTGCTGGGGGTGGTGTTTCACGGTTCAGGGCAGTGCTGTGGTGTTCAGGCAGTATAGGGGATCGTGCTGGGGCTGGTGTTTCAGGCTTAAGGGCAGTGCAGTAGTGTTCGGGCAGTATAAATGGTCATGCTGGGGGTGATGTTTCAGGGTTTAGGCCAGTGCAGTGTTGTTCGGGCAGTGTGGGGGGTTGTGCAGGGGGTGGTGTTTCAGGATTTAAGGAGTGCAGTGGTGTTTGGGCAATGAAGGGGGTCTTGTTGGGGGGGGTGTTTGAGGGTTAAGGCAGTGCATTGATTTTTGAGCAGTGTAGGGGGTCTTCATGGGGGTGGTGTTTCAGGGTTTAGGGCGGAGCAGTGGTGTTCGGCAGTGTAGGATTTTGTGCTGGGTGTGGTGTTTCAGGGTTTCGGGCAATGCAGTGGTGTTTGGGCAGTGTGAGGGGTCGTGCTGGGGCTGGTGTTTTAGGGTTTAGAGCAGTACAGTGGTGTTCAGGCATTGTAGGGGATCGTTCTGCAGCTGGTGTTTTAGGGTTTAGGGCAGTGCAGTGGTGTTCTGGCAGTGTAAGGGGAAGTGCTGGGGCTGGTGTTTTATGGTTTAGGGAAGTGCAGTTGTGTTTGGGCAGTATAGGGGTCGTGCTGGGGCTGATGTTTTAGGGTTTAGGTTAGTGCAGTGGTGTTCAGGTAGAGTAGGGGGTCGTGCTGGGGGTGGTGTTTTACTGTTTAGGGCAGTGCAGTGGTGTTTGGGCAGTGTAGGCAGTCTTGCAGGGTGTGGTGTTTCAGGGTTTAGGGCAGTGGTGTTCGAGCAGTGTAGGGGGTCTTGCTGGGGGTGATGTTAAAGGGTTTTGCAAGACTGGGTATTTTAGTCCCAGCGGTGCAGGGGCACACACCCTATGACTTCTGGGTTCTCCCTGTTCCGGACCTACAGAAACACAGAGTCTTCTGGGTGAAGTCAAAGATTCATTTATTGGCTGCAGACCAATTACAGGTATCCTAGAAGTACAACAGCGTGTATGTTCTCAGGAGACTGCTAAAAATCATAGAAACGGACTTCTTCTTAAATACGCTTTTTCCTGCTTCAGGCATACATTCCCAGGTTTTATGATACGGCAATATACAAGTGTACATTTCAAACAAAAGAGCAGAGTCATGATGACCATCCCACATTCCAGTTGAGCCAGCCCACAATTATTTACCCAGCAAGGTTCAGATCCCACATCAGATATCGATAGGCCCCAATAAAACTCGGGCAGCTCCTGTTGATAGAAACAAGTAATAAAGCAGGAACAGTCAGGTGTGAAAGAGATTAGCCGGGGGGCTCGTGTAGAATGAAAGGGTTTTATAGCGTGTCAAGCCCTGATACTAATCACAGGTGGACGGAGGAAGGGGAGCTCGTGAGACCGGACTGACCTGGGGCAGCAGAGCCAGCTGCCCAGGTCACAGAGAAGTCAAAGGAAAGCACATGTACTGTGAGGCCCGTATTTGCTTCACTATAGCCTATGTGAGGGCAATCACAAGATGGCCACTGCTTCCAAAATGGAACCCGCGTAGTGATGCAGAATACCGTGTACACCGTGCATTTATAGAGAGAACGGTAGACAAAGCGCTTGTACATACCGCATTAACCATTTGCGGTTCGCTAATACCAGGATAGACAGGGGTGGGGCCCTGTCCCCTACGCGGTCCCAGAGATTAAAGTACGACAGTTTAGGGCAGTGGTGCAGTGCTGCTCGTGCAGTTTAGGGGGTCTTGCAGGGGGTTGTATTTCAGTGTTTAAGGCAGGGGTGTTCGTGCAGTGTAGGGGGTCTTGCTGGAGCTGGTGTTTCAGAGTTTAGGGCACTGCAGTGGTGTTCAGGCAGTGTAGGGGGTCGTGTTGGGGCTGGTGTTTCAGGGTTTAGGCCAGTGCAGTGGTGTTCAGGAAGTGTAGGGGGTTGTGCAGGGGGTGGTGTTTCAGGGTTTAGGGCAGTGCAGTGGTGTTTGGGCAGTGTAGGGTGTCTTGTTGGGGGTGGTGTTTCAGGAACAGGGCAGTGCATTGGTTTTTGAGCAGTGTAGGGGGTCTTCATGGGGGTGCTGTTTCAGGGTTTAGGGCAGAGCAGTGGTGTTCAGGCAGTGTAGGGGGTTGTGCTGGGTGTGGTGTTTCAGGGTTTAGGGCAGTGGATTGGTGTTCGGGCAGTGTCGGGGGTTGTGCTGGGGCTGGTGTTTCAGGGTTTAGGGCAGTGCACTGGTGTTTGGGCAGTGTAGGGGCTCATGGGGTGCTGGTGTTACAGGGTTTAGGGCAGTGCAATGGTATTCAGGCAGTGTAGGGGGTCATGCCGGGGGTGGTGTTTCAGGGTTTAGGGCAGTGCAGTTGTGTTCGGGCAGTGTAGGCTTCTTACAGGGTGTGCTGTTACAGGGTTTAGGGCAGTGGTGTTCGTGCAGTATACGGGGTCTTTCTGGGGGTGGTGTTTCAGGCTTTAGGGCACTGGTGCAGTGGTTATCGGACAGTGTAGGGGGTCTTGCAGAGGGTGGTGTATCAGGGTTTAGGGCAGTGTTGTTCAGGCAATGTAGTGGTTCTTGCTATGAGTGGTGTTTCAGGGTTTAGGGCAGTGCAGTGGTGTTCGGGTAGTATAGAGGGACGTCCTGGGGATGGTGTTTCAGGGTTTAGGGCTGTGCACTGGTGTTTGGCCAGTGTAGGGACTCGTGTATGGGCTTGTGTTTCAGGGTTTTGGGCAGTGCAGTGGTGTTTGGGCAGTGTGGTGGGTCGCGCAGGGCTGGTGTTTCATGGTGTAAGGCAGTGCATTGGTGTTTGGGCAGTGTGGGTGGTTGTGCGGCGTCTGGTGTTTCAGGGTTTAGGTTAGTGCAGTGATGTTTGGGCAGTGTAAGGGGTCATGCAGGGGCTGGTGTTTTAGGGTTTAGGGCTGTGCAGTGGTGTTCGGGGAATGTGGGGGGTCGTGCTGGGGCTGGTGTTTCAGGGGTTATGGCATTGCAGTGGTGTTCCGGCAGTGTGTGGTGTTGTGCGGTGGCTGGTGTGTCAGGGTTTAGGGCAGTGCAGTGGTGTACGGGCAGTGTAGGCAGTCTTGTAGGGTGTGGTGTTTCAGGGTTTAGGGCAGTGGTGTTCGGGCAGTGTAGGGCGTCTTGCTGGGGGTGGTGTTTCAGGGTTTAGGACAGTGGTGCAGTGTTGCTTGTGCAGTGTAGGGGGTCTTGCAGGGGGTTGTGTTTCAGGGTTTAAGGCAGTGGTGTTTGGGCAGTGTAGGGGGTCTTTCTGCGGTTGGTGTTTCAGGGTTTAGAGCAGTGGTGTTCAGACAGTGTAGGGGGTCTTGCTGGGGTGGTGTTTCAGGGTTCAGGGCAGTGCAGTGGTGTTCAGGCAGTATAGGGGATCGTGCTGGGGCTGGTGTTTCAGGCTTTAGGGCAGTGCAGTGGTGTTCGGGCAGTATAGGTGGTCATGCTGGGGGTGATGTTTCAGGGTTTAGGCCAGTGCAGTGTTGTTTGGGCAGTGTAGGGAGTTGTGCAGGGGATGGTGTTTCAGGGTTTAAGGCAGTGCAGTGGTGTTTGGGCAGTGAAGGGGGTCTTGTTGGGGGTGGTGTTTGAGGGTTAGGGCAGTGCATTGGTTTTTGAGCAGTGTAGGGGGTCTTCATGGGGGTGGTGTTTCAGGGTTTAGGGCAGAGCAGTGGTGTTCGGGCAGTGTAGGGTGTTGTGCTGGGTGTGGTGTTTCAGGGTTTAGGGCAATGCAGTGGTGTTTGGGCAGTGTGAGGGGTCGTGCTGGGGCTGGTGTGTTAGGGTTTAGAGCAGTGCAGTGGTGTTCAGGCATTGTAGGGGATCATTCTGCGGCTGGTGTTTTAGGGTTTAGGGCAGTGCAGTGGTGTTCTGGCAGTGTAGGGGGAAGTGCTGGGGCTGGTGTTTTATGGTTTAGTGAAGTGCAGTTGTGTTTGGGCAGTATAGGGGGTCGTGCTGGGGCTGATGTTTTAGGGTTTAGGGTAGTGCAGTGGTGTTCAGGTAGAGTAGGGGGTCGTGCTGGGGGTGGTGTTTTACTGTTTAGGGCAGTGCAGTGGTGTTTGGGCAGTGTAGGCAGTCTTGCAGGGTGTGGTGTTTCAGGGTTTAGGGCAGTGGTGTTCTAGCAGTGTAAGGGTCTTGCTGGGGGTGTTTCAGGGTTTAGGGCAGTGGTGGAGTGCTGCTCGTGCAGTTTAGGGGGTCTTGCAGGGTGTTGTGTTTCAGGGTTTAAGGCAGGGGTGTTCGGGCAGTGTAGGGGGTCTTGCTGGAGCTGGTGTTTCAGAGTTTAGGGCAGTGCAGTGGTGTTCAGGCAGTGTAGGGGGTCGTGTTGGGGCTGGTGTTTCAGGGTTTAGGCCAATGCAGTGTGCTAGAAATGGGATTTCGGGTTGGCTAGGGCTTGCGCCAAAGCCAGGCAGAAACCACCACTCTAGTCAGGGCTGGGGAGTTACACGCCAAAGATAACCCCTGCTCACCCCCTTGGTAGCTTGGCACGAGCAGTCAGGCTTATCCCTGAGGCGATGTGTAAAGCGTTTGCGCGCACACCCAGCAACAACACCCAAGGCCCACCACAAAGGAAACTCCACACAAGGTATTATATAAAAATAACCTTTGTATTATACCAAAACACATTAGATAAGAACACACACTCTACAATGTGCCAACAGGCACGGGCAGAATTTACAAGGGATTATATGTACAGGGGACAGGGCCACAGGGACCACTGTCAGGAATTAGCACTCTTAGAACATAGGAATAATACTGTAGTACAAAATAGCAAATGTAGCACACAACCAGTAACTACTGGTATCAGGTAAGTACCACCTACGCAACCCTAACCACCTTAGGAAAATGTTACGCAGGGAACTAGGACCTCACTAGCACCACCTGTACTAGGAGAAAACAAACAACCACCAAAGTATCACAATACCTGTAGGGGTAAACGCACATTACACATGATGCATCGCAACACATTCAGAGGTGTAGGGAAGGAAAACACATGATGCATAAAAACATTCAGTGGTGTAAAACAAGGCACATGATGCATAACAACACATTCAGAGGTGCAGGGAAACACAATTGCGCAAGAACTCACATAAGCCACCACCTGTGGCCGTCCCTAGGCCAACTGGCCTCTCATGGGCTCAAGCGCCCGTTGTCCACAGAGTCAGGGCAAGATTGCACAGGCTGCGCAATCTAGAGCGTAAAGCAACAGGGCACAACCTAAACGTTGCAGCTGCCCACTAAGTGCTGGGCAGCTGGGAAAAAGAACCTGGCACCGGCGTGCCTCTTGAGCCCTTTCTGGGCTCTGGACGATCAAGCAATGCCCCCGTTAGAGCCTCACAGGCTCAATAAACAAATGTGCCCCTCTAAATAACGTCGGAGCGGCCCACTGCCTTCCGGGGCCGCTCTGGTCATGGACGAAATGCCCCCGTCGTTGGAGCCCTCGCAGGCTCTGTAAATATGTTGGGGGCGACGTTGGAGCGGCCCGCTGCCTTTCGGGGCCGCTCTTATATGCACCCGCATGCCCCCGTAGGTTTAGAGCCTCCCTGGGCTCTTCTAAAAACAAGGAGTGCCTCGTTGCAGCCTCTCGGGGCTCGGGAACACTGCTTTCCGCGGAGTCCCACTCGGGGGACTCTCTAAAGACACCGCTGCCCCCCTGAGCCTTGCAGGCTCTGAAATAGCTGGGGGGGGGGTGCGTTGGAGCCTCGCAGGCTCCTTGAATCGGGTGGGCCCCGCTCGTGGGAGCGCTCGAGCGCTCAAACCAAACACCCCAAGCTCCCGCTGGTCAGAGCCTTTGCCGGCTCGCGACCGGAACACTCCGCCCCCTCACTCACCGGGTTGATCCAGACCGGCGAGGATCCTCCTCGGGGGACTCGATCCGACGATCGGCCCAGTGCGGGGTAGGCTCCCGCCTGGGTCGCGGGGGTGCTGCTTCTTCTCCGGGCTGGCCCAGCGCGGGGTAGGCTCCCGCCTGGGTCTCGAGGGGGATACCAGACCAGCCACGAGTCTTCGGAAGGAGGCGGGGTAGGCTCCCGCCCTCCTACTTCCGGTTGTCCCGGAGTCCCGCCTGCAGCCTGCCTGACTTCCTGTGAGCCCGGCCGCGGCGGTGATTTCAAAACTCGGCAATAAGAGGGGTAGGCTCCCTCGTTACAGTGGATGTACGGCGGGGTGGGCACCCGCCTTGAAATAAACAAATAAGCGGGGTGGGCACCCGCCAACGAGCACGGCAAGGTCCCTGGCAGGGTGGGCACCTGCCAGGGGATTTCAGGATTGGCACCGCACGGGGGAAATGCCGGGTGGGCACCGGCTTGCAGCAATAAAGCGCTCCTAGCGCTAGGACAAATAAAAGCGCTTCCAATCACTTAGGGATGCAAATAAAGCGCTCCCAGCGCTTTAAGAAGGATAACAACAAAGTCCAGCAAAGTTCTCCCCTGCACACAGCAAGGCAGGGGTGGGGGGCAAGGCTGGACCCAGAGCCAGCTCACTGGACCTCCAGGCAGGGAGGTAGTCCAAGTGGCGGTCCTCTGGTCCAGCGGCAGCAGCAGCAGCCCCCCTCAGGTAAGATCCTGGCAGAGAACAGTTTCTGTGGGGACACAGCCCCATTTTTATACAGTAAAACCCTTTGTTCTTGGTTCAGGGTGAGGGGGAAAAGCAGTCGCAGCTGGTTGGGGAGCACCCTTGATGTGCTCAGCCCCTCACTCTATTCACTGGCAGGGCTAGGGTCATCAGTCGCACCACAGGGGGCGGAGCCAGCATTGTGTGGGGAAAACCCTGCCCTATTCAGGACCCATGTGTACTCCTCCCACCCATCTAGCTGCTGATCTCCCCATTCACCACTGGGTGACTCATCCTGACTCTGGGGAATCCCTAGCCCGTCACATGACCTCGACCAGCCAATCACGCGACAAGGCACACATTTTACACTGCACACCGAAGTGCCGACTTCTAGAAGTGGCACTTCCACACTAGGTACATGCACGCCGCACCCATCATCGCGCAGCATTCAATCCCACGAGTCCGCACATACCAAACTTGGGCCTGCACACCCCACGCATCAGGAACTACTAGGGACACATACATTCCCCATGCATTCCTATGGGAGGGCAGGCCTATCTCACCACATGCACTCAGAGCGCACACGCACTTTACCCTGGGACACAGGGAAAGTGCGCAGAAACCAAAAAATCGACACACCAAGTCACCAGTAAAAAGCAAAAAAAAAAGTTCAGGGGTGAACCTGCCAGAAGGGCCAAGTCCAACACAACCCCCTTCCAGCCAAAACGCAGGGCAGACCAATCACCACCGTGATGGACTTCCCTGCTTGGGGCGATAGAACACGGACGCGGGCCCGCAACTGCAGGGACACCCTCCGGTTCTACGCCACGGTGAACCCATGGAATTCTTTCTAACACCACTGTCTGGACCAACTGGGCTACCCCACTGGTACTCCCACGCTGTCCGCGGCCAAGACCAGGCCCTAGGCCACCCAGGTGCCCCTGGTCTTTGCCTAATCACAGAGTGGGGGGTAGTAACCCCTGGCACATAGTGGCCATTCTCCACTCTTCCTCTCTGCAAGACAGGACTAGACTGCCACTGGTTCTCCAGCCTAGGGTCTACACTCTCAGGCGGACCAGGAGTCTCAGGGAAGGCTCTCCTCCCCCTACCTCTTCTCCTAGGGTTCCTCCTCCTCTGGCGAGGGGTACACCTAGAACGCCATTCCAACCCAGGGTTTAACCCCTCAGGTTGTACCGGGGGCAGAGGTGGGCTCTCCCACCCTCTGCACCCCCTTCCAGAGCCCTGCTCCCTACCAACTGGGGCGGTACCTCTGGAAGAAGAACTGGTCGGGACGCTGGTTACGGACGTCCCACCCTTCAGGTCAGGCTGATCCCGAACCTGGCCTTCCAACCTCCAGCCTAGAACCTTTGGTGGAATAATTGCCTGGCACTCCAGGACTTCTGGGGATTTCCACTCCATCCCCCTGAGGCTATCAAATGACACATATGTCGAGCGACTGTCTGTCTGGCGCTGATCTCCCGTCCCCTGTCCACCTGACAGTGTGCGGAGATCCCCCAGAACAGAAGTGGTGCCACCCTGGTCACTACACGGGATCCTAGCCCAACTGGGTAGTCCCTGACCCACAGGCTCTTCCACTGGGGAACTCATCCCCCAATCACTCCTCACGCTGGACTCCTGTACCCTCCCTACCGGAGCGGTACTGCCAGACTCCAGAACCACAGGAGCCCTGGTTAAAGGTGCTCTAGGTCCTCTACTCACCAGGAGATCTTCCTCAAATGGGCTAACAGGACAGCCTAGGTCCCCAACTTGGTGTTCCCTCATGAAACCATCCAAGTCCTGAGGCAGGGTTTTGTACGTCCGGGGACCCTCGGTCACCCTCTCACTCCTGCTCCACTGAGCCAGGCAGTGAGCCCCTACACCCTCCTCGCTATCCTGGGACCTAGCTGGGCTACACTGAGCCTCTTCCACCACGCTGGGCTGGAAGATACCTGACCCACTACTTTTGGAGTCACTCCCTAATGACTCTAGAGAACCTCTAGCCCTTTCCCAGCGCTCTGCTTCATCCGCAAGGTCAAATGGCTCAGACAATCCACACCCCAACAGGTGTTGGCGCAACCCCGGCACACAACAACTGAGCAGGTGTTCTTTGAGAACCAGATCAAACAGTTTATCAAAATCAGTTTCTGCGGGAATTCTTATCCAATCAGCCAGTGCATCCTCACATTTATCCACAAACTCCTCCCAAGACTGGTGAGACAGTTTCCTACTGCCCCTGAATTTCAACCTTAACTCCTCCTCCTGGGAAACAGGTACCAGACTGGGGGAACTGGGACTGGGATTTCCTACACTGGAATCTATCTGGCTGCTACCACTGGACTCAACCCTCCCTGGGGAGTCCAGAAAACTAAAACTGCGCGCAGGGGATAGTCTACCCTCAAGAGCTACTTTGCCTCTGGTGGAGGCCCTCTCAGCCTCCTCTACCCTCTCCCGCGCCAAGACCCACTCAGTCTCTCGCTGTTGCTTCCTGGCCTCCAGCTGCGCCATAGCCTGAGCATGCTCTAACCTGAGCTTCTCTAACGCCTGCTGGTGCTCCCTTTCTTTCCTCCTATCTTCCCACTCCTCTGGGGACAGGGAAAGGGATGAGGCGCTGCCTCCTACGCTGGACCCAGCAAGGGACGCCCTACCTATGGGGTCCTCACTCTCTACTGGCGTCCAGGTATTGTCATACTCTACCTCCTCTTCTGAATCTTCAGGGCTCCCCACAGACCCACCACCCTCCAGGTGTGAGGCCCGGGCCCTTTCCATACTGTGCTCAAGATCCCATGGACCCTTTTGCCATAGGACCAGGTGGTCCTGAAGTTCGTACAGAGTGTCGGACTCTCCCCCTGTAGAGGACCTTTCTAACTCCTGCCTCTGGCGCCAAGCTAGCTCATAGGGATCACAAGCAGGCTCCATTCTGGCGGACGTTATGGTGAAAAGATTATACAGGGAACCTAGGGGTCTGAGCTTAACACAGGGTACACAATTCACAAAAATATTCAGCAAGCTCTCTAACCCAGAGAACTCACACTCACTTGCCTAGTGCCACACACCATCCATCCACACACAACCCTCCCCTCGGACTGGTATGGCAGTTTCTACCACCCCTGATTCCTCAACCTGACCACCACGTGACACAGGTACCAACTCTGGGCGCAGGGCGGGGGACAAATGTACAGGACACTATTACGCTGCCACCACTGGATCCCACCCTCTGGTGAATCCAGAAACACAATGCACTAAGGGGGATGATCTACCCTCCCGAACTAGGGACACCTAACTCACAGTGCACAAAAACACATTTCCAAAGAAATGACAATTAAAAACAAACTTAGAACAACAATCCCTATACCATGTGATTTATCTAAATGCAGAGTTTTGTAGTGCAGCCAGTTGCTGCTGCGGTACAGCGCAAACGCAAGTCCAAATCCCACCGCTGATCACCAATGTTAGAAATGGGATTTCGGGTTGGCTAGGGCTTGCGCCAAAGCCAGGCAGAAACCACCACTCTAGTCAGGGCTGGGGAGTTACACGCCAAAGATAACCCCTGCTCACCCCCTTGGTAGCTTGGCACGAGCAGTCAGGCTTATCCCTGAGGCGATGTGTAAAGCGTTTGCGCGCGCACCCAGCAAAAACACCCAAGGCCCACCACAAAGGAAACTCCACACAAGGTATTATATAAAAATACTCTTTGTATTATACCAAAACACATTAGATAAGAACACACACTCTACAATGTGCCAACAGGCACGGGCAGAATTTACAAGGGATTATATGTACAGGGGACATGGCCACAGGGACCACTGTCAGGAATTAGCACTCTTAGAACATAGGAATAATACTGTAGTACAAAATAGGAAATGTAGCACACAACCAGTAACTACTGGTATCAGGTAAGTACCACCTACGCAACCCTAACCACCTTAGGAAAATGTTACGCAGGGAACTAGGACCTCACTAGCACCACCTGTACTAGGAAAAAACAAACAACCACCAAAGTATCACAATACCTGTAGGGGTAAACGCACATTACACATGATGCATCGCAACACATTCAGAGGTGTAGGGAAGGAAAACACATGATGCATAAAAACATTCAGTGGTGTAAAACAAGGCACATGACGCATAACAACACATTCAGAGGTGCAGGGAAACACAATTGCGCAAGAACTCACATAAGCCACCACCTGTGGCAGTCCCTAGGCCAACTGGCCTCTCATGGGCTCAAGCGCCCGTTGTCCACAGAGTCAGGGCAAGATTGCACAGGCTGCGCAATCTAGAGCGTAAAGCAACAGGGCACAACCTAAACGTTGCAGCTGCCCACTAAGTGCTGGGCAGCTGGGAAAAAGAACCTGGCACCGGCGTGCCTCTTGAGCCCTCTCTGGGCTCTGGACGATCAAGCAATGCCCCCGTTAGAGCCTCACAGGCTCAATAAACAAATGTGCCCCTCTAAATAACGTCGGAGCGGCCCACTGCCTTCCGGGGCCGCTCTGGTCATGGACGAAATGCCCCCGTCGTTGGAGCCCTCGCAGGCTCTGTAAATAAGTTGGGGGCGACGTTGGAGCGGCCCGCTGCCTTTCGGGGCCGCTCTTATATGCACCCGTTTGCCCCCGTAGGTTTAGAGCCTCCCTGGGCTCTTCTAAAAACAAGGAGTGCCTCGTTGGAGGCTCTCGGGGCTCGGGAACACTGCTTTCCGCGGAGTCCCACTCGGGGGACTCTCTAAAGACACCGCTGCCCCCCTGAGCCTTGCAGGCTCTGAAATAGCTGGGGGGGGGGGCGCGTTGGAGCCTCGCAGGCTCCTTGAATCGGGTGGGCCCCGCTCGTGGGAGCGCTCGAGCGCTCAAACCAAGCACCCCAAGCTCCCGCTGGTCAGAGCCTTTGCCGGCTCGCGACCGGAACACTCCGCCCCCTCACTCACCGGGTTGATCCAGACCGGCGAGGATCCTCCTCGGGGGACTCGATCCGACGCTCGGCCCAGTGCGGGGTAGGCTACCGCCTGGGTCGCGGGGGTGCTGCTTCTTCTCCGGGCTGGCCCAGCGCGGGGTAGGCTCCCTCCTGGGTCTCGAGGGGGATACCAGACCAGCCACGAGTCTTCGGAAGGAGGCGGGGTAGGCTCCCGCCCTCCTACTTCCGGTTGTCCCGGAGTCCCGCCTGCAGCCTGCCTGACTTCCTGTGAGCCCGGCCGCGGCGGTGATTTCAAAACTCGGCAATAAGAGGGGTAGGCTCCCTCGTTACAGTGGATGTACGGCGGGGTGGGCACCCGCCGTGAAATAAACAAATAAGCGGGGTGGGCACCCGCCAACGAGCACGGCAAGGTCCCTGGCAGGGTGGGCACCTGCCAGGGGATTTCAGGAATGGCACCGCACGGGGGAAATGCCGGGTGGGCACCGGCTTGCAGCAATAAAGCGCTCCTAGCGCTAGGACAAATAAAAGCGCTTCCAGGCACTTAGGGATGCAAATAAAGCGCTCCCAGCGCTTTAAGAAGGATAACAACAAAGTCCACCAAAGTTCTCCCCTGCACACAGCAAGGCAGGGGTGGGGGGCAAGGCTGGACCCAGAGCCAGCTCACTGGGCCTCCAGGCAGGGAGGTAGTCCAAGTGGCGGTCCTCTGGTCCAGCGGCAGCAGCAGCAGCCCCCCTCAGGTAAGATCCTGGCAGAGAACAGTTTCTGTGGGGACACAGCCCCATTTTTATACAGTAAAACCCTTTGTTCTTGGTTCAGGGTGAGGGGGAAAAACAGTCGCAGCTGGTTGGGGAGCACCCTTGATGTGCTCAGCCCCTGACTCTATTCACTGGCAGGACTAGGGTCGTCAGTCGCACCACAGGGGGCGGAGCCAGCATTGTGTGGGGAAAACCCTGCCCTATTCAGGACCCAGGTGTACTCCTCCCACCCATCTAGCTGCTGATCTCCCCATTCACCACTGGGTGACTCATCCTGACTCTGGGGAATCCCTAGCCCATCACATGACCTCGACCAGCCAATCACGCGACAAGGCACACATTTTACACTGCACACCGAAGTGCCCACTTCTAGAAGTGACACTTCCACACTAGGTACATGCACGCCGCACCCATCATCGCGCAGCATTCAATCCCACGAGTCCGCACATACCAAACTCGGGCCTGCACACCCCACGCATCAGGAACTACTAGGGACACATACATTCCCCATGCATTCCTATGGGAGGGCAGGCCTATCTCACCACATGCACTCAGAGCGCGCACGCACTTTACCCTGGGACACAGGGAAAGTGCGCAGAAACCAAAAAATCGCCACACCAAGTCACCAGTAAAAAGCAAAAAAAAAGTTCAGGGGTGAACCTGCCAGAAGGGCCAAGTCCAACACAGTGGTGTTCAGGAAGTGTAGGGGGTTGTGCAGGCGGTGGTGTTTCAGGGTTTAGGGCAGTGCAGTGGTGTTTGGGCAGTGTAGGGGGTCTTGCTGGGGGTGGTGTTTCAGGAACAGCGCAGTGCATTGGTTTTTGAGCAGTGTAGGGGGTCTTCATGGGGGTGGTGTTTCAGGGTTTAGGGCAGAGCAGTGGTGTTCAGGCAGTGTAGGGGGTTGAGCTGGGTGTGGTGTTTCAGGGTTTAGGGCAGTGCAGTGGGGTTCAGGCAGTGTAGGGGGTCGTTCTGCGGCTGGTATTTTAGGGTTTAGGTCAGTGCAGTGGTGTTCTGGCAGTGTTGAGGGAAGTGCTGGAGCTGGTGTTTTATGGTTTAGGGAAGTGCAGTTGTGTTTGGGCAGTATAGGGGGTCTTGCTGGGGGTGGTGTTTTAGGATTTAGGGTAGTGCAGTGGTGTTCGGATAGTGTAGGGGATCGTGCTGGGGCTGGTGTTTCAGAGTTTACGGCAGTGCAGTGGTGTTCAGGCAGAGTAGGGGGTCGTGTTGGGGCTGGTGTTTCAGGGTTTAGGCCAGTTCAGTGGTGTTCAGGAAGTGTAGGGGGTTGTGCAGGGGGTTGTGTTTCAGGGTTTAGGGCTGTGCAGTGGTGTTTGGGCAGTGTAGGGGGTCTTGCTGGGGGTGGTGTTTCAGGAACAGGGCAGTGCATTGGTTTTTGAGCTGTGTAGGGGGTCTTCATGGGGGTGGTGTTTCAGGGTTTAGGGCAGTGCAGTGGTGTTCGGGCAGTGTAGGCAGTCTTGTAGGGTGTGGTGTTTCAGGGTTTAGGGCACTGTTGTTCGGGCAGTGTAGGGGGTCTTGCTGGGGGTGGTGTTTCAGGGTTTAGGGCAGTGGTGCAGAGCTGCTCGTGCAGTGTAGGGGGTCTTGCAGGGGGTTGTGTTTCAGGGTTTAAGGCAGTGGTGTTTGGGCAGTGTAGGGGGTCTTTCTGTGGTTGGTGTTTCAGGGTTTAGGGCAGTGGTGTTCAGGCAGTGTATGGGGTCTTGCTGGGGTGGTGTTTCAGGGTTGAGGGCAGTGCAGTGGTGTTCAGGCAGTATAGGGGATCGTGCTGGGGCTGGTGTTTCAGGCTTTAGTGATGAATACAAGCCCCAGCTAGGCCCGCAGGACACAAGGGTTCGCTCTCCTGCAATGGAATCTATAAGGAAGTTGGCACGGAAACTGCAAAGTTTATTAACCCTTAAGGGTGGTCCTACAATCCATACAACACCCTTCAGTATTGCATAGAGTAGCACAAAGGACTTGCGTACACGCTCCCCTTTTATACACAACAGAGGGGCTCATAAGTGGGTGGATACAACATAGAGCGAAATTCATTACCTTTTAAGGACATTTTCAATACAAGATCAATATGTGGGCGGAGTCAACAATTTCCTGGGCCCGCGAAAACATGGTCAAGCAAGGACTAACTGATAACAGATGTGGTCAAGCCTGGGCGTGCGCCAGACGGACAAAGGAACTATTTATAGACTGTTACTAGGCAGATTGCAAGAGCAACTAACACGAAGATAGGACTCTTCTCGTGTTGGGCACGTGGAGACATGACAATACAAAATGGAGTCCAGACTTTAGTCAACATAACGAAAGAGACATGTTCTAAGGAAGGAGAATTCATGTCTTTAGTAAATGCTTAATCACATCGTGGTTTCAATTTACAACAGACAACCCTTTCAGCATTTACTGAAGACATCCGGTTTGTTAGGATAATCATCATATATGTCAATTGTCATCATTTCTTCTACTTCTTTAGCTAAATGTTTCTGATAAGTGACATCGGCAATAGCTTTCTTATCGGGAATACAGAATGATACACATAAGGAACAGAGCAAGGGACCACATTGGACACAAATGCAACAAGAGAACAGAACTGCTACAATAATACAGAGACCAGTTAAAACCTTCCACCCCCAAGCAGTGATCAATGCCCAAAACCATCCAGAAAAGGACCAAGTGCCGTTTTCTGTATGGATTTCAGCTGCAATTTTATGCAACCTGTTGATAGCATTATAAACTGATGGCGTGTGGTCAGGGATAAACACACAACAACTACTTCCGATAATTTTACAAGCTCCACCTCGGTCGGCTAACATAACATCTAGCACCATACGATTCTGCAATGCAACAATTCTAGTAATCTGTAATTCTTCCGTAAGATTCCCAAGAGCAGCAGCGGTTTGGTTTGTCACAGCCTCTACCACTCTTGTTAACCTTCGAACTTTCCTACTATTTAGGGC
The DNA here is from genome assembly GCF_964204655.1 of Triturus cristatus. Classification (NCBI taxonomy): domain Eukaryota; kingdom Metazoa; phylum Chordata; class Amphibia; order Caudata; family Salamandridae; genus Triturus; species Triturus cristatus. The sequence goes on along the minus strand of NC_140593.1, from coordinate 10,318,471 downwards.
AGCTCCAACGAAGAAAAACAATCCTAAATTAAAATCAATATACTGCTGCAGACTAGTGTCAGTCTGATCCACATCATCAATTGATAGAGTACGTTTATACCTATTTACTGTCACATTATTTAACAACTTCAAATCCTTATGATAGGATGCAGGTGCCAAGAATACAGGGGGCAATAGAAATGCTACATAACATACTCCAGACCAACCGGCTGGCAAACGGTAATAACCTTTATTTCCACATACGAAGTATGTATTATGGGATGCTAAAAAGGTACTGTTATTCAACCCGTCGATGTTTAATATGGTAATGCAATCACTAACACCAACAGGAATATAACCCACACTCTGGACACACAGGTCCGCTTGAGCTTGTGCCACTTGAATCACAAATCTATCTTTTCCCACAGTGTCTCCGGTGTTCGTGAAAATATAGGGAATCGATTCATTGTCTGGTCGATACTCTTCCCATTCCCAAATTGTCCCATTCGCTTGTGGATATCCATCTTTATCCTGATGACATTCTTTATTGAGTCTGAAGAGTAATCGTCCCACTGTGGGTTTCCGGGTGGCAAAAAGCAAAGTGTACCATGCTCTACAAGAGCCATTATGAGAGAAAGGAAGAGGTATGAATGGCGTTCCTCCTTTCTTCTGGTGAGCTGGCATCATACCACATATCCAACAGTTCGTAGCATTCGTGGCAACGTTGGTATGATGCAACATCTGGATGAAAGTGTTATTCAAATAAGACTGACGATGCTTCAATTCTTGATACGGAAGGGTATAGAAGTAGTGCTCCTCAGGCACGGGAGTAGTCAACACAAGTAACTTTCGAGCAAGAGTCACATCCTCCACAAACCATGTGGTTATCCCAACAATAGCTACTGTGAGCATAAAACCTGTTGCACAAAGGATTTTCTTTTTCTCCATGTTAGAAATAAGAATCAATATCTTCCTGAAACTAAAAGGTTTGTCAGAACTCTTCCCCTTAGGCAGCGGTCGATTTCTTCACCAGCGGGCCAAGACGGGTGTCGCTACACTAATGCAGGGCTGATCCCCCCCCCTTGCCTCATTGGCTCTCCGTTTCACTAACCCAAGGGCCGTTCTGACAACATGTCCCGGTACTAAAGAATTCACTTCCTTGGCCTGAGGTGATATCGCTTTCCTCCAGGAGTCGCGTGGTCCGGGAAGAGCTCCTCAGTGTCGTGCGGTTCCCCAGCACGGCCTTTCTCTGCAGCCAGAATTTCTCGTTGATCGGTCAATACAGCAGACTCCACCAATCCGGGCGGTACTTTGCGGCAGTGCAGAGAATGGATCCAGTTCTTTCTGTTGGAAACTCGCACAGCCGACCTCGTTGCAAGTAGAACCTGCTCAGGACCAACCCATCTCGGCTCCAAGCTGTTCGTCCTGTCAAAGATCTTCACCATGACATAGTCGCCAGGCCGGAGACTATGTCCTTCACCGGTGGACCGATCAGGGAGCGCCTCCCGGACCTGTTGATGAATAGAAACCAAGTTATCCGTTAACTGCGCCAGATAATCATTCATCATTACACAAGGTACATCATACACAGTCTTAGGTTTTGGTGGACCCCAAATATTCATTGGGCGCCCAAAGACAATCTCGTACGGTGTAAGACCGGTTCGAGAGTGCGGTACCGATCTAATTGACAATAACGCCAGCGGTAAAGCATCTGGCCAAGTCAAAGACGTCGAAGCTTGGATTTTAGCGATCTTGAGCTTCAGTGTACCATTATACTTCTCGACTAGTCCCGCAGATTGAGGGTGAAACACTGCGTGAAACTTCTGGGTGATGCCCAGACCCTTCAAAACATACTTTATAACATCCGCTATAAAGTGGGGTCCGTTATCACTCCACAGAAGTCTACAAACGCCATATCGAGGGAAGAACTCCTTCAACAGCATCTTGGCGGTAGTCATTGCAGTATTGTCTTTCGTAGGGTATGCCTCAACCCATTTACTAAAGGCACAAACCACTACTAAAAGATACTTCAAATTGTTAGAGCGCTCAAGCTGGATGTAATCCATCTGCAAAACCTCAAAGGGTGCAGTAGGTGTTACAAATCCTCCTGCTGGAGTTCGAGTACCCTTTCCTGGGTTGTACCTCAGGCAGATCATACAGGTCTGCACCACCCTCTTTGCCGTGCTAGCAATCTCTGGATGCTCCCAGACTTGGGTAAGCAATTTTACAATTGCGGAAGCTCCAACATGTGCTAGCCCATGTGCCATCAGAACCATAGGTTGTACAAAAGCCGTGGGTAGCTTCCATCTATCCATCTGCTTATTTCTCCAGCAACCCTCATCATCCAATTCTCCCTCACTGGACCATTGCTCCCGTTCTTTATCAGAAGCGGTCCTCTGTATTTCTCGCACTTCTTCCTTCGCATCGTGCCATCTTTCTACTTGCGACTTCACTACATACATGGCAGTAGCACCGGGCTGCATCGCAGTCTCCCGTGCCACCCGGTCTGCTAACGCATTCCCTTCTCCAACTTTATCGACTACTTTCCTATGGGCGCTACATTTAACGATGGCAATTTTCTTCGGATATGTCAATGCAGTTAAAAGATTGTGAACTAACTCCCCATGCATTATTTGTACTCCATGTGACGTTAAAAACCCTCTCTCCTTCCAGAGCAGGCCGAAATCGTGCGCTACTCCGAAGGCATACCGGCTATCTGTATAAACATTCACACACAATCCTATACTGAGCTCACATGCTCGTGTTAATGCTATCAGTTCCGCTGCTTGAGCTGATTTCTGTGGTATGCGTGCTGTCTCCACTATTGTTTGCAATGTGGTAATTGCATACGCTGCTGAAGTCGTACCATCTGGTAGCTTCAGGCATGACCCGTCCACCCACAGTTCTCCATCCACATCTGGAAAGGGCGTATCCTGGAGATCAATACGACCCTTTGTTTGTTCCTCAGTCACAAGAATACAATCATGTGCTTTCTGTGCTTCAGACTGAATCTCGGGGTATGGCAACAATGTGGCCGGATTTAACGTTACGCACCTCTTTAACGTAATATGAGGAGCCAAGAGCGTCAGCTCATATCCCGTTAAACGGGCGCTGGTCAAATGCTGCGTCTTTGTCTGATTAAGCAGGGCATCAACAGCATGGGGGACTAATACCAACAGCTTATGAGATAACACAATTCCCTCGCTTTGGCGTATTGACACAGCTGTCGCCGCAACCGAACGAAAACAACCAGGCAATGCTCGGGCAACAGGGTCAAGTACAGCCGAAAAATATGCACAAGGGCGCTGCTTGTCGCAGTGCATCTGCACTAAAACTGATAATGCACATCCATCTTTCTCATGCACATACAGCGAAAAAGGTTTTGTATAATCAGGAGTCCCTAACACTGGTGCTGAACAAAGGGCCTGTCGCAATTTCTGGAAGGCAGTGTCACACTCACTTGACCAAGGAAGCGGAATAGGTGTGTCTTTTGTCAAAAGGGCTAACAATGGCTTGGCTATGTGTGAAAACCCTAGTATCCATTGCCTACAAAAAGAAACAAGACCCAAAAATGCACGCACGTCCTTCTGCGTGGACGGCGTCGGCGTGTCCAGAATTACTTGGACACGATCTGGTGTGAGTGCACGCCCCTCCTTAGACAAAAGGTGACCCAGATAAGTCACCTTTGGTCTACAGAACTGCAATTTCTTCCGAGATACTTTGTGATTGTGGGATGCCAAAAAGGAAAGCAAGGACAACGTACTCGTTTCACACAACTCCGGAGTGTCGGCCGCCAGCAAGATGTCATCGACATATTGAATGAGGGCGACACCCTCGGGCAGAACAAAGGAGTCCAATTGTCTTTTCAAAGCTTGACTGTAAATGCTAGGGCTTTCCGTGTAGCCCTGAGGGATTCTACAAAAGCGATAAGACCTATTATTTAGAGTGAAACCAAAAAGGTATCGGCTATCGGGATGAATAGGAATCGAAAAGAAGGCATTTTTCAAATCAATAACTGAAAACGTGGTCGCCGTAGGCGGGACCAAAGTAAGCAACGTCGTGATATCAGAAACCACTGGGTACTGAGGTATCACGATCTTGTTTACTTCTCTCAAATCAATTATAAACCGATAGACTTTAGCATCCGTATCCTTTTTCAAAATGGGTAGAATCGGGCTATTACAGACATTGTAGGGAACTTCCTCCACTACTCCCACCTTAATCAAATCCTGCACAATCTGTATAAGGGCCTCCTCCCCCTCCTGGGAAATACGATACTGCGGGAGGCGTGGTAACATTGCCCCCTCCTTGACACTAATATGGACAGGCGGAATCACCATCCGTCCCACATCAGTATCCGAAGTGGCCCACAAAGCACGAGGGAGGGTAGCTAACACAGCATCCTCTGCAACCACACACATCCGTTCAGACCGAGGGTAATTGTCATTTAATATCACCCGCACTCCAGCAGGGGAGCAGCGGATCGTAGCTCTGAAGTGTTTTAACATATCAAGGCCCATAATGTTGTCCGGCGTGTTCGGGGCAAGCAAAAACGGACAGGGTGCAGAAAAAGAATCAACCTGAAATATGAGGGGCCGCGAAAGAGGGCTTCGGGAGAGTGTACCGTCAAACCCTACCGATGTAACCATTAAGCCAGATGGGGGAGCCCTCGGAACCAATTGTTTAGACAGCGCACTACGAGTCGCTCCTGTATCCACTAGGAACTGGTCAGTAGAACCCAAAACCTCAGCTGATACGTAAGGACCATTCTGATCAACCGGCACCTCAACTGATTCTAACCCCCATCCAACGCATTCCTATGCATGCTGAGAATCATGGTACCCAGAGCGGTCAATCCCCGACACTTGATACTGGTTTTGTCGATCGAAAACATTAGGCCTATCTCGTTGCTGCCCGGCAGGGTCAAAACGAGCGTGATCGTTAGAATTCCCTCTAAAATTCGAGAAACCCCCTCTACCTCTCGGGCCACCCTGATTGTGTCCCTGACGCGAAGCATGCAACGCCGGGCAATCTCTGGCCCAGTGTCCCGATTGCTTACAATACGCACATTGATTCCTGTTCAAATCAGATCGGCCCGAGGGAGGACCATAAAATCCTCCCCTACCTCTATTGACACCCCGACGGGGCGGACCATATACTTGCGCTAACATCACCTTCGTTTTTAAATCCTTCGATTTCTTCTCCTCCTGTCCCTTCGCTTCTTGCTCCTGGCGCTCATAATACTGAGCTATAGTCAGGAGGGCTGTCGGGGTCGCAGTGGACCAAGAACTTTCACTCGCTTTTAGGTGGGCTGCGATCGCCGGTAGTAAATTCGCCACATATTTATCAGCAAAGAGGTGTCGACCCGTATCATCCGTAAGTGACTGACCACTAAAATCATGAAACGTCTCCTCAAAGCGCGTAAAGAAATCTGCAACTGATTCGTCAACTTTCTGCTTACACGAGGCTAGCATATTCCAGTCAATCTTTTTAGGGGGGATGATTGTCTTCAACTTAGTCAGAATAGCAGCAGGGAGATCTAAGATAAGCTGAGGCGGTTTCTGCGCGGGCTTCCTCTCCCTATCCTCATCCTCAAGCTCAGACCACCGAGCTTTAAAAGCGGCAACATCGTCCACCTTCCGCACAGATCGCCACATATCTGGTGGTAAAATAAGCCCAAAGAACAGATCTATATCTGCTAAGGTCATAGTACAAGAATTCAGGGCCCCCTCCACTTCTTCGTAGAAGGCCGCTGGATTCTTGCGGGGATCAGGCAATGCATTTTTTAATGCCATGACATCAGCCCTATGCCAAGGAGTATAAACCCAATTGTACACAAAATATCCCTTAGCATCGGCGGAGGTAATATCCGAACTAGTCCCCGCTCCTTTAGGAGGAACATACAAAGGTGCCGCCTCTCGCATTGGTTTAGCATGCACTAGGTCGCTCTTATCTGACTGGGAGGTGGATGAGTGGCCATCTCCGGTATGCGAATCCGACTGCTTCTCCTCCTCAGCTTGTTGGCGCGCTTTCTCTTTAAGGTCCCTCACCGCGTCCCGCAATGCAAACAGCCGCCGAACCGCATCAGGCGCCTTAGAGGGAAAGAAAACACCATTACGCAATGCTTTAGCATCTGATACCACATCATCAGGCTCAAAAACGCTGGAATATTTCCGGAAAGCAGCAATCACTTCATCAGAAAAGTGGCCCAAAAAATACAACTTCTCTCTATCCTGCCACAGCTCCCAGGAATTCAACAACTCAGCAAGGGATAACTTGCCCTTAAGTGCACGATAGGAAACTTGCCGAAGCTCACCCATTCGGTCAGCCGATAACATGGACCGCGTGTCTACCTTACCCGACACCGATCCAGAATCCGGTGGCCTCGGGGCAGACGCGCCAACATAAGGGGGCGGAGAACGATCTAATAAATAAAAATCATCGTCAGGATTATTAAGGACAGGATTAAGTGACTGACGGACAGCATATTGACCCGAGACTTGCAACCTACGCTCTTTCTCTTGTCTCTCCGTCTGTTCTCTTTCCTCCCGACGCTTCGCTTCCTGTGCTCGCACATGATCATTCTTCCGTTGCTCTTTATCAAACAACGCTTTCTCACGTTTCTCTCGCTCACGCACTTCCTTCACCCATAATCGCACACATTCAAACATGTCTTGACGAGCACGCCGCTTACACATACACTGTTCCACATACTCAATCTTACGCATATCAAACGATCCATACAAAGGCCATCGTAACTCAGGATCCTTCTTGGTGTATTTCCTCCATATCGTGCTGTACATTATAGAGGAAAGACCATGCTTCACATACATATCCCTATTAGGAGTCCCCTCTGGGGGGGCTGGAGCAGATTCCTCGAGGTTTAACCGGTTTCCAAAACAGCAGCACCACTTACGGAGTGCGCTAAAAGCAGGCATGCTCAAAAATAATGCAAAATATGCAGTATTATCAGAAATGGCACTTAAACGTTGTGCCGTTCAAAGTTACACAGTTCCGGAGAAATATCTCCACGTTACCTGCCTATATGTGTTGCAACGCATATATTCTCACAATAGCCAATACAAGATATGACCGGTCATCACAAATCAAACTCAAATAGCCAACCCAGGCTTAAAAAACTCAGAGCAAGAACCGTACAACGGTTCTTACCAATCAAGAGTCCAGATTCCAACTGCCAAGCTCCAAAATTCGCCCAAACGGCTGTCACGGCAGGACCGACAGAAGAGGTCTCAGTCGAGGACCGGCGCCACCCAGATGGTCAGCTCGGAAGGGAAGGAAGAAAAACCTCGGGATGCCAGGACTAAAGTGCCTCTGGCAGTGATCACATCCCCGGCCAAATTCCTCACCTTCGTCGCGACCAATCCTTCGAGCATCCGAGTCGCCGATGAGCCCCACGTGGGGCGCCAATTGATGAATACAGGCCCCAGCTAGGCCCGCAGGACACAAGGGTTCGCTCTCCTGCAATGGAATGTATAAGGAAGTTGGCACGGAAACTGCAAAGTACAAAGACAAAGTTTATTAACCCTTAAGGGTGGTCCTACAATCCATTCAACACCCTTCAGTATTGCATAGAGTAGCACAAAGGACTTGCGTACACGGTCCCCTTTTATACACAACAGAGGGGCTCATAAGTGGGTGGATACAACATAGAGCGAAATTCATTACCTTTTAAGGACATTTTCAATACAAGATCAATATGTGGGCGGAGTCAACAATTTCCTGGGCCCGCGAAAACATGGTCAAGCCAGGACTAACTGATAACAGATGTGGTCAAGCCTGGGCATGCGCCAGACGGACAAAGGAACTATTTATAGACTGTTACTAGGCAGATTGCAAGAGCAACTAACACGAAGATAGGACTCTTCTCGTGCTGAGCACGTGGAGACATGACAACACAAAATGGAGTCCAGACTTTAGTCAACATAACAAAAGAGACATGTTCTAAGGAAGGAGAATTCATGTCTTTAGTAAATGCTTAATCACATTGTGGTTTCAATTTACAACATTAGGGCAGTGCAGTGGTGTTCGGGCAGTATAGGTGGTCATGCTGGGGGTGATGTTTCAGGGTTTAGGCCACTGCAGTGTTGTTCGGGTAGTGTAGGGGGTTGTGCATGGTGTGGTGTTTCAGGGTTTAAGGCAGTGCAGTGGTGTTTGGGCAGTGAAGGGGGTCTTGTTGGGGGTGGTGTTTGAGGGTTAGTGAAGTGCATTGGTTTTTGAGCAATGTAGGGGGTCTTCATGGGGGTGGTGTTTCAGGGTTTAGGGCAGAGCAGTGGTGTTCGGGCAGTGTAGGGTGTTGTGCTGGGTGTGGTGTTTCAGGGTTTAGGGCAATACAGTGGTGTTTGGGCAGTGTGAGGGGTCGTGCTGGGGCTGGTGTTTTAGGGTTTAGAGCAGTGCAGTGGTGTTCAGGCATTGTAGGGGATCATTCTGCGGCTGGTGTTTTAGGGTTTAGGGCAGTGTAGTGGTGTTCTGGCAGTGTAGGGGAAAGTGCTGGGGCTGGTGTTTTATGGTTTAGGGAAGTGCAGTTGTGTTTGGGCAGTATAGGGGGTCGTGCTGGGGCTGATTTTTTAGGGTTTAGGGTAGTGCAGTGGTGTTCAGGTAGAGTAGGGGGTCATGCTGGGGGTGGTGGTTTACTGTTTAGGGCAGTGCAGTGGTGTTTGGGCAGTGTAGGGGGTCTTGCTGGGGGTGGTGTTTCAGGAACAGGGCAGTGCAGTGGTTTTTGAGCAGTGTAGGGGGTCTTCATGGGGGTGGTGTTTCAGGGTTTAGGGCAGTGCAGTGGGGTTCAGGCAGTGTAGGGGGTCGTTCTGCGGCTGGTGTTTTAGGGTTTAGGTCAGTGCAGTGGTGTTCTGGCAGTGTTGAGGGAAGTGCTGGAGCTGGAGTTTTATGGTTTAGGGAAGTGCAGTTGTGTTTGGGCAGTATAGGGGGTCTTGCTGGGGGTGGTGTTTTAGGGTTTAGGGCAGTGCAGTGGTGTTCGGGTAGTGTAGGGGATCGTGCTGGGGCTGGTGTTTCAGAGTTTAGGGCAGTGCAGTGGTGTTCAGGCAGAGTAGGGGGTCATGTTGGGGCTGGTGTTTCAGGGTTTAGGCCAGTGCAGTGGTGTTCTGGTTTAGGGCAGTTTGGTGGTGTTCGGGCAGTGTAGGGGGTTGTGCTGGGGCTGGTGTTTCATGGTTTAGGGTAGTGCAGTGGAGTTCGGGGAGTGTAGGGGGTCGTGCTGGGGTTGGTGTTTCAGGCTTTAGGGCAGTGAGGTGGTGTTCGGGCAGTGTATGGGGTCATGCTTGGGTTGGTGTTTTAGGGTTTAGGGCAGTTCAGTGGTGTTCTGGTTTAGGGCAGTTTGGTGGTGTTCGGGCAGTGTAGGGGGTCGTGCTGTGGTTTTGTTTCAGGGTTTAGGGCAGAAAAGTGGTGTTCGGGCAGTGTAGGGGGTTGTGCTGGTGCTGGTCTTTCAGGGTTGAGGGCAGAGCAGTGGTGTTTGGGAAGTGTACGGGAATGTACTGGGGTGGTGTTTCATGGTTTAGGGCAGTGATGTTCGGACAGTGTAGGGGGTCTTGCTGGGGGTAGTGTTTCAGGGTTTAGGGCAGTGGTGTTCAGGCAGTGTAGGGGGTCGTGCTGGGGCTGGTGTTTCAGGTTTTAGGGCAGTTCAGTGGTGTTCTGGGCAGTGGAGGGGGGTCGTGCTGGGGCTGGTGTTTCAGGGTTTAGGTCAGTGCCGTGGTTTTCGGGCAGTGTAGGGGGTCATGCCAGCTGGTGTTTCAGTGTTTAGGGCAGTACTTTGGTGTTCGGGCAGTGTAAAGGGTCATGCAGGGGCTGGTGTTTCAGAGTTTAGGGCAGAGCTGTGGTGTTCGGGCAGTGTAGGTGGTCATGCTGGGAGTGGTGTTTCAGGGTTTAGGGCAGTACTTTGGTGTGTTCGGGCAGTGTAAAGGGTCATGCAGGGGCTGGTGTTTCAGAGTTTAGGGCAGAGCCGTGGTGTTCGGGCAGTGTAGGTGGTCATGCTGGGAGTGGTGTTTCAGGGTTTAGGGCAGTGCCATGGTGTTCGGGCACTGTAGGGGGTCTTGCTGGGGGTGGTGTTTCAGGGTTTTGGGGAGTGGTGTACGCGCAGTGTAAGGGGTCTTGCTGGAGGTGATGTTTCATGAGTTAGGGCATTGCAGTAGTATGTCTTTCTGGGTGTAGTGTTTCAGGGTTTAGGGCAGTGCAGTGGTTTTCAGGCAGTGTAGTGGTTCATGCTGGGGGTGGTGTTTCAGTGTTTAGGGCAGTGCAGTGGTGTTCGGGCAGTGGAGGGGGTCATGCTGGGGTGGTGTATCAGGGTTTAGGGCAATGCAGTGGTGTTCGGGCAGTGTAGAGGGTCATGCTGGGGGTAGTGTTTCAGGTTTAAGGGCAGAGCAGTGGTGTTCGGGCAGTGTAGGCGGTCTTGCTGGGTGTTTTGTTTCAGGGTTTTGGGTAGTGGTGTTCGTGCAGTGTAGGGGGTCTTTCTGGGGGTGGTGTTTAAGGGTTATGTGTAGTGGTGCAGTGGTGTTTGGGCAGTGTAGGGGGTCTTGCAGTGAGTGGTGTTTCAGGGTTTAGGTCAGTGGTGTTTGCACAGTGTAGGGGGTCTTGCTGAGGGTGGTGTTTCAGGGTTTAGGGCAGTGGTGTTCGGGCAGTTTAGGGGTACTTGCTGTGGGTGGTGTTTCAGGGTTTAGGGCAGTGCAGTGGTGTTCGGGCAGTGTAGGGAGTCATGCTGGGACTGGTGTTTCCGGGTTTAGGGCAGTGCACTGGTTTTCGGGCAGTATAGGGACTCGTGCGGCTTCTGGTGTTTCAGGGTTTAGGGCAGTGCAGTGGTGTTCAGGCAGTGTAGGGGGTCGTGCCGGGGTGGTGTTTCAGGGTTTAGGGCAGTGCAGTGGTTTTCGGGAATTATAGGGGGTCGTGCTGGGGGAGGTGATTCAGGGTTTAGGGCAGTGCAGTGGTGTTCGGGCAGTGTAGGCCGTCTTGCAGGGTGTGGTATTTCAGGGTTTAGGGCAATGGTGTTCAGGCAGTGTAGGGGGTTGTGCTGGGTGTGGTGTTTCAGTGTTTAGGGCAGTGCAGTGGTGTTCGGGCAGTGTAGGGGGTCGTTCTGCACCTGGTGTTTTAGGGTTTAGTTCAGTGCAGTGGTGTTTGGGCAGTATAGGGGGTCTTGCTAGGGGTAGTGTTTTAGGTTTAGGGTAGTGCAGTGGTGTTTGGGTAGTGTAGGGGGTCGTGCTGGGGGTGGTGTTTTACTGTTTAGGGCAGTGCAGTGGTTTTCAGGCAGTGTAGGGGGTTGTGCTGGGGATGGTGTTTCAGAGTTTAGGGCAGTTCAGTGGTGTTCGAGCAGTGTAGGGTGTCGTGCTGGGGCTGGTGTTTCAGGATTTAGGGTAGTGCAGTGGAGTTCGGGGAGTGTAGGGGGTCGTGCTGGGGCTGGTGTTTCAGGCTGTAGGGCAGAGAGGTGGTGTTCGGGCAATGTATGGGGTCATGCTTGGGTTGGTGTTTCAGGGTTTAGGGCAGTTCAGTGGTGTTCGGGCAGTTTAGGGGGTTGAGCTGTGATTGGTGTTTCAGGGTTTAGGGCAGTGAAGTGGAGTTCTGGCAGTTTAGGGGGTCGTGCTGGGGTGGTGTTTCAGGGTTTAGGGCAGTTTGGTGGTGTTCGGGCAGTGTAGGGGGTCGTGCTGGGGTTTTGTTTCAGGGTTTAGGGCAGATAAGTGGTGTTTGGGCAGTGTAGGGGGTTGTGCCAGAGCTGGTCTTTCAGGGTTTAGGGCAGAGCAGTGGTGTTTGGGCAGTGTACGGGAATGTACTGGGGTGGTGTTTCATGGCTTAGGGCAGTGGTGTTTGGGCAGTGTAGGGGGTCGTGCTGGGGCTGGTGCTTCAGGTTTTAGGGCAGTTCAGTGGTGTTCTGGGCAGTTTAGGGGGTCATGCTGGGGCTGGTGTTTCAGGGTTTAGGGTAGTGCCGTGGTGTTCGGATAGTGTAGGGGGTTGTGCCGGCTGGTGTTTCAGTGTTTAGGGCTGTGCAGTTTTGTTTGGGCAGTGTAGGGGGTCATGCTGGGGCTGGTGTTTCAGGGTTTAGGGCAGTACTTTGGTGTTCGGGCAGTGTAGGGGGTCATGCAGGGGCTGGTGTTTCAGAGTTTAGGGCAGAGTCGTGGTGTTCGGGCAGTGTAGGTGGTTATGCTGGGAGTGGTGTTTCAGGGTTTAGGGCAGTGCAGTGGTGTTCGGGCACTGTAGGGTGTCTTGCTGGGGGTGGTGTTTCAGGGTTTAGGGCAGTGGTGTACGCGCAGTGTAGGGGGTCTTGCTGGAGGTGATGTTTCATGAGTTAGAGCATTGCAGTAGTGTTCAGGCAGTGTAGTGGGTCTTTCTGGGTGTAGTGTTTCAGGGCTTAGGGCAGTGCAGTGGTGTTCAGGCAGTGTAGTGGTTCATGCTGGGGGTGGTGTTTCAGGGTTTAGGGCAGGTCAGTGGTGATCGGGCAGTGTAGGGGTCATGCTGGGGTGGTGTTTCAGGGTTTAGGGCAATGCAGTGGTGTTTGGGCAGTGTAGAGGGTCATGCTGGGGGTAGTGTTTCAGGTTTTAGGGCAGAGCAGTGCTGTTCGGGCAGTGTAGGCGGTCTTGCAGGGTTTGTTGTTTCAGGGTTTAGGGTAGTGGTGTTTGTGCAGTGTAGGGGGTCTATCTGGGGGTGGTGTTTCAGGGTTTAGTGCAGTGGTGCAGAGGTGTTCGGGCAGTGTAGGGAGTCTTGCAATGAGTGGTGTTTCAGGGGTTAGGTCAGTGGTGTTCGGGCAGTGTAGGGGGTCTTGCTGGGGGTGGTGTTTCATGGTTTAGGGCAGTGGTGTTCGGGCAGTTTAGGAGTTCTTGCTGTGAGTGGTGTTTCAGGGTTCAGGGCAGTGCAGTGGTGTTCGGGCAGTGTAGGGGGTCATGCTGGGGATGGTGTTTCCGGGTTTAGGGCAGTGCACTGGTTTTCGGGCAGTGTAGGGACTCGTGCGGCGGCTGGTGTTTCAGGGATTAGGGCAGTGCAGTGGTGTTCAGGAAGTGTAGGGGGTCGTGCCGGGGGTGGTGTTTCAGGGTTTAGGGCAGTGCAGTGGTGTTCGGGCATTATAGGGGGTCATGCTGAGGGTGGTGATTCAGGGTTTAGGGCAGTGCAGTGGTGTTCGGGCAGTGTAGGGACTCGTGCGGGGGATGGTGTTTCATGGTTTAGGGCAGTGCAGTGGTGTTTGGGCAGTGTAGGGGGTCGTGCGGGGGCTGGTGTTTCAGTGTATGGGGCAGTGGAGTGGTTTTGGGCAGTGCAGGGGTTCATGTGGGGCTGGTGTTTCAGGGTTTCTGGCAGTACATTGGTATTCGGGCATTGTGAGTGGTTGTGCGGCAGCTGGTGTTTCAGGGTTTAGTTTAGTGCAGTGGAGTTTGGGCAGTGTAGTGGGTCATTCGGGGGCTGGGGTTTCAGGGTTGAGGGCAGTGTAGAGGTGTTCGGGGAGTGTGGTGGGTCATGCTGGGGCTGGTGTTTCAGGGGTTATGGCAGTGCAGTGGTATTCATGCAGTGTGCAGTGTTGTGCTGGGGCTGGTGTTTCAGGGTTTAGGGCAGTGCAGTGGTGTTCGGGAAGTGTAGGCAGTCTTGCAGGGTGTGGTGTTTCAGTGTTTAGGGCAGTGGTGTTCGGGCAGTGTAGGGGGTCTTGTTGGGGGTGGTGTTTCAGGGTTTAGGGCAGTGGTGCAGTGGTGCTCATGTAGTGTAGAGGGTCTTGCAGGGGGTGGTGTTTCAGGGTTTAAGGCATTGGTGGTCGGGCATTGTAGGGGATCTCGCTGGGGGTGGTATTTCAGGGTTTAGGGCAGTGCTGTTCAGGCAAAGTAGGGGGTCTTGCTGGTTGTGGTGTTTCGGGGTTCAGGGTAGTGCAGTGGTGCTCAGTTAGTGTAGGGGGTTGTGCAGGGGGTGGTGTTTCAGGGTTTAGGGCAGTGCAGTGGTGTTTGGGCAGTGTAGGGGGTCTTGCTGGGGGTGGTGTTTCAGGGTTAGGGCAGTGCAGTGGTTTTTGGGCAGGGTTGGGGGGTATTCCTGGGGGAGGTGTTTCAGGGTTTAGGGCAGAGCACTGGTGTTCGGGCAGTGTTGGGGGTTGAGCTGGGTGTGGTGCTTCAGGGTTTATGGCAGTGCAGTGGTGTTTGGGTAGTGTGAGGGGTCGTGCTTCAGCTGGTGTTTTAGGGTTTAGAGCAGTGCAGTGGTGTTCTGGCAGTGTAGGGGGAAGTGCTGGGGCTGGTGTTGTATGATTTAGGGAAGTGCAGTTGTGTTTAGGCAGTATAGGGTGTCGTGCTGGAGGTGGTGTTTTAGGGTTTAGGGTTGTGCAGTTGTGTTCGGGTAGTGGAGGGTGTCATGCTGGGGGTGGTGTTTTAGGGATTAGGGCAGTGCTGTGGTATTCAGGCAGTGTAGGGGCTTGTGTTGGGGGTGGTGTTTCAGGATTTAGGGCAGTGCAGTGGTGTTCAGGCATTGTAGGGGGTGATGCTGGGGGTGGTGTTTCAGGGTTTAGGGCAGTGCAGTGGTGTTCGGGCAGTGTGGGGGTCATGCGGGGCTGGTGTTTCAGGGTTTAGGTCAGTGCAGTGGTGTCCGAGCAGTGTGGGGTGTCATGCTGGGGCTGGTGTTTCAGGGTTTAGTGTAGTGCAGTGGTGTTCGGGGAGTGTAGGGGGTCGTACTGGGGCTGGTGTTTCAGGGTTTAGGGAAGTGAGGTGGTGTTCAGGCAGTGTAGGGGGTCATGCTCTGGCTGGTGTTTCAGGGTTTAGGGCAGTGCAGTGGTGTTCAGGCAGTTTAGGGGGTCGTGCTGGGGGTGGTGTTTCAGGGTTTAGGGCAGTGCAGTGGTGTTTGGGCAGTGTAGGTGGTCATGCTGGGGCTAGTGTTTCAGGGTTTAGCCTAGTGCAGTCATGTTCGGGCAGTGTAGGGGTTCGTGCTGGGGCTGGTGTTTAATTGTTTAGGGGAGTTCAGTGGTGTCTGGGTTTAGGGCAGTTTGGTATTGTTTCGGTAGTGTAGGGGATCGTACTGGGGTGGGAGTTTCAGTGTTTAGGGCAGAGCAGTGGTGTTCTTTGCAGTGTAGGGGTTGTGCTGGTGTTTCAGTGTTTAGGGCAGAGCAGTGGTGTTCAGGCAGTGTAGGGGGATGTACTGGGGTGGTGTTTTATGATTTAGGGCAGTGGTGTTCGGACAGTGTAGTGGGTCTTGCTGGGAGTGGTGTTTCAGGGTTTAGAGCAGTGGTGTTCGGATAGTGTAGGGGGTCATGCTGGGGCTGGTGTTTCAGGGTTTAGGGCAGTGCAGTTGTGTTCTGGGCAGTGTAGGGGGTTGTGCTGGGGCTGGTGTTTCAGGGTCTAGGGCAGTGCAGTGGTGTTCGGGCAGTGTATTGGGTCACGCTGGCTGGTGTTTCAGTGTTTAGGGCAGTGCAGTTGTGTTTTGGCAGTGTAGGGGGTCATGCTGGGGCTGGTGTTTCAGGGCTTAGGGCAGTGCAGTGGTGTTCGGGAGGTGTAGGGGGTCATGCTGGGGCTGGTGTTTCAGAGTTTTGGGCAGAGCAGTGGTTTTCGGGCAGTGTAGGGTGTCAGCGGGGGTTGGTGTTTCAGGGTTTAGGGCGGTGCAGTGGCGTTCAGGCAGTGTAGGGGGTCTTGCTGGGGTGGTGTTTCAGGGTTTAGGGCAGTGGTGTTCGGGCAGTTTAGGGGGTCTTGCTGGAGGTGATGTTTCATGGGTTCGGGCAGTGCAGTAGTTTTCGGGCAGTGTAGGGTGTCTTGCTGGGTGTAATGTTTCAGGGTTTAGGGCAGTGCAGTGGTGTTCGTGCAGTGTAGTGGTTCATGCTGGGGTTGGTGTTTCAGGGTTTAGGGCAGTGCAGTGGTGTTCGGGCAGTGTAGGGGGTCATGCTGGGGTGGTGTTTCAGGGTTTAGGGCACTACAGTGGTGTTTGGGCAGTGTAGGTGGTCTTGCTGGGGGTAGTGTTTCAGGGTGTCGTACTTTAATATTCGGGACCGCGTAGGGAACAGGGCCCTACCTTTGTCTATCTTGGTATTAGCGAACCGCAAATGGTAAATGCGGCACGTACGAGTGCTTTATATATCGTTCTAGCTATGAATGCACTGCGTACACGTTATTTTGCTTCGCTACGCGGGTTCCATTTTGGAAGCAGTGGCCATCTTGTCATTGCCCTCACATAGGCTATAATGGAGCAAATACGGGCCTCACAGTACATGGGCTTCCTCTCTGACTTCTCTGTGACCTGGGCAGCTGGCTCTGCTGCCCCGGGTCAAACTGGTCTCACGAGCTCCCCTTCCTCTCTCCACCTGTGATTCGTATCAGGGCTTGGCCCGTCATAAAACCCTTTTCATCCTACACAAGCCCCTGGCTAATCTCTTTCGCACCTGGCTGTTCCTGCTTTATGACTTGCTTCCCAAAACAGGAGATGCTCATGTTTATTGGGGGGATCTGTAAATCTAATGTGGGATCTGAACCTTGTTGTGTAAATCATCGTGGGCTGGCCGAACTGGAATGTGGGATGGTCATCATGACTCTGCCTTTTCTTTGTAACATATCCTTGTATATTGCCGTTTCATAAAACTCAGGAATGTATGCTTGGGGCCAGAAAAGGCCTATTTAAGATGTAGCCTGTTCCTATGATTTTCAGCAGTCTCCTGAGAACATACACGCTGTTGTACTTCTAGGATACCTGTCATTGGTCTGCAGCCAATAAACGAATCTTTGACTTCACCCAGAAGACTCTGTGTTTCTGTAGGTCCGGAACAGGGTGAAACCCAGAAGTCATAGGGTGTGTGCCCCTGCACCGCTGGGACTAAAATACCCAGTACTTCAGTTTGGCGCCCAACTCGGGACGATTTCAGCGGTACCAGTCCAAGCCAGAGGTTCGTGAGGAGCTTCGTGTGGAAATTCCGGAGGAAGGCCGCCACTTCATCGACCCCTGCATGTCGACGTGGTCCGAAAGTCTTTTCTGCGAGGTTCTCCGCGTCCCGACGGCTACGAAGGACTGCTGCCCTGATTAATCGACCTGTTTTGGACCCTTGACGAGTTTGAGAGAGCGAAACAATCGAGAGAGTCTTCTGGTGACGTCATCGATCAGCAATATTCAGTTAAGTATAAGTGGAGCGTCTCCCATTTGTTTTGGTATCCTTCGGGATCGTTTGGTTTGATTTGGTAATTTGGTGATTTGGTGTTTGCAAACCCCAAAGCCAGAGGACTCGTGTATTCACGAGAATATCGTAATCGATAATCCTCTGACGTTTGGATCTAGACTAGTGAGCGAAGATGCCTGGTTCTGGACTATTTGGTAGATTATTCTGTTTGGGTTGTGGAAAAGGTTTCCAGCTGGAAGAATCATGTCCGGTTCCTCCGGTTGGAACTCCAACTTATGAGCTCTATGTAAAACATGGCGTAGGCCCAATTGCATATAATGAGGTGTGGATCCACTACACCAGGAAAGACGGTGTTTTAAAATGGCCCCAAAATGGTAGTTTTGATACCGATATTTTAGATAATTTGGAAATTAAATTGTTTAAGAAGAAAGCCCGGCCGGCGATGTTTGACTCTTTCCGCTTATGGCGAAAGGAAGCCAAACAGAAGGAAATTAAGCTAGCGAAGAAGAATAAAAGAGAGAGAGGTATGTCAGTAATGCAAGCAGCTGTACAATTTAAAGACAATGAGGAGGAGCAGATGAGCGAGCAAATGCACAGGCAGCGTAAGTTAGGGATTGACAAATGTTACCCAGCTTTACCACATTCTAAGCAGAATGAGTTAGAAGAAAAGGAAAAAGATCCCCTGATGTCACATTTGTTGAGTTCACCACCTCCGTATGCTCAAAATGCCACAGCACCTCCCCAGCTTGTGAATATGCCACCTCCAGTTGATATAATACAAGCCTTGCCGTTACCGCCAGCTGCTGTGCAGCCGGCTCCTATCCATGTAACGCAACCCTCTCAAGGGCTGCCAGTTGTGCTTCCAACTGCCCCCGCACTTCCTGCGACTTTGCCTAATCCAGCAGCTGCCTCCCCTAACACTCTTCCTTGCACCACTCCAGTACCCGTTTCTACATCCTCTTTTCTTCCCTCTGTTTTTCCCCCTGTTTCCGCTTCAGCTTCTCCTTCAGCGCGACAGCGTTTAGCTAATGTGGTTACTACATTAATGCCGCCTCTCTTTGAGTCATCTGGTGCGACTCCTGGTTTACGGCGTAAGCAATTGCGTAGTCAGTTGCCTAACCCTGATGAGAAAAGGGTAATAGATAGCATGGCGCGTAGATGGATTGTTTTCCCTTCATTGTATGATGTGGAATCAGTTGTCAATGTCTTCCATCAGTGGGATGCCCCAAAACAGAGATATGTGTTTGAGAAAATGTGCGAATTTCTCTGTGAGGAATTGGAGGATAGTGGTAAAAATCCGAGCCCGCAGGAATTGTGTAGAGTGAGGTTTGATTTCGGAACTGGTGTAATTGTGGACCGCGATATAGATAAAGCAGTTGCGGTCGTATTTTCCTTTAGGAATGATGATTGTCATCAGTCATTGTTTGAGCAAGATGTCCTTGCGGGGAAAAAGGTAAAAGCGCGACAATATCCCATGAGAGAAGTTCCCCCGGTATGGAAGGAAGCAGTTGCAGCTGTCGGCAATAACCCCGCTGTGCCAGCGCATTTCCAACGTGTCTGGGTGCATGTTCCATGGAAGCGCTCTGAGGTGTTAGCACTTAAACAGACATTGCCTGATCCCCGTAAAAACCCAGCAGGTTATTATAAAGAGTTGTCACAGACGGCAGGGTCATGCGTTATGAACCTGGCCGATATAGACATGTTGTTTGGTAATGTTGTTCCACAGCCTCTATGGGGGTCAATTCGTAATGCAGATCACGATGCAGAACTAGGGGATACATGGGCTAACATTATTGCTGCTGATGCAAGACAAACTGGTGGCGCGAAACCTGAGCCTTTAGTAGCTGAATTGCCTGGTAGAATAATCACGTATATGAAGACACTAATGCCTGCGATGCGCGTAAATTGGGACAAGTTATCTGCATGTAAGCAGAAGAAAGATGAGACAGTGTCAGACTTCTTTACTAGGTTTGAGGAAACGTTTATTGACCACAGTGGGCAGGATATGAGTACTGAGGGTGGCCAACGGCTGTTTGTGGATAAGTTTGTGCAGAATTTACTTCCTGACCTGTGTAAAAAGTTGAAAGACTCAGAGAGTTCTTGGGCTGTTTCTTCTTCAGCGCAAATACTGGCTACTGCACAGTATTATGAAAACAGAGATAAAGACGAGAAAGATAGGACAGAAAAGAAAACGAAGGAATTAAAGACAAAGGTCCTTTTACAGCAGGCCTATCCACCACGTGGAGGTCAGAATAATTATAGGCAACCCCAAGGTGTTTATCACCAACCCCAACAGTTTCAGACTAATCAGCAAATAAATGGGTATTATCAACCACGTGTCCCTGTAGGTCCCAACCAATGTTCATACTGCAAAGAGGAAGGTCATTTTAAATATAGTTGCCCTAAATTAATGCAACGGAACGGTAATGCGTATGGCGCCAGAGGTAGAGGTGGTCAGCAAGCTCCTAGAGGCAGAGGGCGTGGAAGTGTTCCCCAAAACGCGCGTCCTCTTCCGCCCCAAAGCGCCATTAATAGTTTTGATCAGCAAGCTAACGCGACTAGTAATACGGCCCAGTATTACAATAATGATTATTATGTGGAGGATGGCGATGCAGAAAATAATGATTACTAGGACAGCCATAGACAGAGAGAGGGAGTTGTTTCAGTGCCAGTGGATCAGAGTGGACCGTATGTTGATGTGACTACAGCAAATGTAACGGAGCCTTTCCTGCTAGACACTGGTGCTGCAAAGAGTTCAATAATGCATTCCAAACTCCCTGGCGCACCTTTGTCTGGCGATATAAATGTTTCAGTAGGTTTTTCTGGCGCCCCAGTTAGGAACCCGATTTCTAGTCCCATGTCACTTTCTGTTGGACCTTGCGAACTGAAAGCACCCCTGATCCTAACAACAGGTTGTGGTGAGAATTTGCTGGGATTAGATTTGTTGAAAAGATTGCACGCTACACTGTATTGTTCTCCTTCAGGAGTACAACTTACATTAGGCAAGAAAGTGATTTCCCCAATGTACTTGTCTAAAAATACAATGCCACCTGAATTGTCATCCCTTCCGGATGCCCTTTGGGCTACTGGTCCCAATGATGTGGGCCTCTTGGAGATACCGCCATACGTGGTGACTTTAAAGGCTAATGTCAGACTGCCACGTATTCCCCAGTACAAAATCTCTAATGAAGGCCAGAAAGCATTGTTAGACATTGTCAGCGACTTGATTAATAAGGGTGTGATTGAAGAGACAAGAGGCAACATTTGCAATAGTCCGATTTTACCTGTCTTAAAACGAACGGACCCTTCACAGCCACCTGTTTACAGATTTGTGATTGATCTTAGAGAGGTTAATAAGATTGTTGTGCCACAGTTTCCGGTTGTCCCTGATATAACTGCCTTGTTAACGATGATTCCAGCTTCTGCTGCATGGTTCTCAGTGATAGATTTAAAGAATGCTTTCTTTAGCATCCCAATTGCAGAAGAGAGCAGAGACATTTTTGGTTTTAGTCTGGGAGGCCGAAGCTTCCGCTTCAAACGCGCTCCCCAGGGCTACTGCGAGAGTCCATCCATATACAGTCAAGCTTTGAAAGCGCAGCTTGATGCACTTGTTTTACCTAGTGGAGCTATCCTGATTCAGTACGTGGATGATTTACTAATCGCCGCGGATACTGAGAAGATCTGTAAAGAAGCCACATTGTCATTGTTGCGCCATTTATCCGCTTACCATCACAAAGTGTCTCTCTCTAAGCTGCAATATTGTCGACAAGAAGTGACCTACTTAGGTCATCTCTTATCGAAGGAGGGAAGGAGACTGACCCCAGAAAGAATTCAAGCCATCGCACAGTTGAGTGTGCCAAGAACACAGAGAGAAGTGCGTGCTTTCTTGGGCATTACTTCATACTGTAGGCATTGGATCCCAAGTTTTTCTTTGTTGGCAAAACCTTTATTAGCATTAACATGCAAAGACACACCGAATCCTATCCCATGGTCTGAAGAGTGCCAGAAAAGTTTTGTGGAATTGCGCAATGCGTTGTGTTCAGCACCTGTGTTGGGCACTCCTGACTATAGCAAGCCTTTTACATTGTATGTTCACGAGAAAGATGGATGTGCGTTGTCAGTGTTAACACAGCCTTTTGGCGACAGACCGCGCCCATGCGCATATTTTTCATCCACCTTGGACCCTGTAGCGAGGGCTTTGCCAAGCTGTCTGAGAGCGACAGCTGCTGCAGCAATGTCTATCCGACAATCTGCTGGTCTGGTAATGGACAACACATTGATCGTTATGGTTCCACATGCTGTAGACACATTATTAAATAGGACCAAGACACAACACTTGACTAGTGCGCGATTATCAGGGTATGAACTCACACTGTTAGCGAATCATATACACATAAAAAGATGCAATACGCTGAATCCAGCCACGTTATTGCCGATTCCAGCAGACTCAGATGAGATTGAGCAGCATGACTGCCTGTTCAGAACGGAAGAAGAAACGAAAGGGAGAGTGGATCTGAAAGATACTCCCCTGACTGAGTGTGATGGTACTTTATGGGTGGATGGTTCATGCTTCAAACTCCCTAATGGTGACACGACTGCTGCATATGCTATCACGACTTTACACACGGTCGTGGAAACTGCACGAGTGCCACATAATTCGGCCCAAGCAGCAGAATTAATTGCCCTCACGAGAGCATGCGTGTTGTCTGAAGGAATGAGAGTGAATATATACACAGATAGCCAGTACGCCTTTGGCGTGGCTCATAATTTCGGGCGACTGTGGAAAGAGCGTGGGTTCCTGACGTCACATGGAGCTAAAATCCAGAATGGCAAGTTGGTGAATGATCTCCTTGAGTCACTGACCCTACCGTTGCAAGTTGCGATCATGAAATGCAGTGCGCACAGGAAAGTCACAGATGATGTTGGACGTGGGAATGCGTTTGCTGATGAGACCGCGAAAGAGACAGCACAGAATGTGAAGACTAGAATGTACGTTGCAGGCCCCGCAAGATGGGTTAATGATGTGGGAATGTGCGAGAACACAATAGAGAGTGTGAAGTCGCTTCAGGCTGAAGCTACAGAAGAAGAGTTAAGCAAGTGGAGAGAGAGTATGGGTAAGTTGGATGAGAATGGTTGTTGGATTGATCTGACAGAACATAAGCGATGGTTGTTGCCTGATGCATATGTGCTTCCAGTGGTTACTATGGCACATGGAATGGCACATATTAGTACGAAAGGTATCTGTAAGTTGTTGGCTCCAGTATGGCAGAATGCTGGGATTCCCAAGTGTGCAGAGAATGTGGTCAAGAATTGTATGGTATGCTTGAAGTACAACCCTGGTAGGGGAACCCCAACTCCAGCCGGTCACTTTGCACCCCCATCATGTCCATTCGAAGTTTTGCAGCTGGACTTTATTCACATGGACAGATGCAGCAACCTAAAATATGTACTGGTGGTTGTTTGTGCTTTCTCCAAATGGGTAGAGGCTTATCCTCTGAAAGATAACACTGCCCTATCCACAGCCAAAGCCCTTGTGAAGGAATTTTTCCCCAGGTTTGGAATGCCGAGAATGGTATGGTGTGATAATGGAAGTGAGTTTGTGGGTAAAGTGATGAAGAATGTATGTGAAGGTTTAGGCATAAGGCAGAAATTCCACGCTGCAAATCACCCCCAATCAGCTGGACTAGTTGAACGCTACAATGGAGCCTTAAAGCTCAAGCTGGCCAAAATCCAGGCGAGCACCGGTCTTAAATGGCCTGACGCTCTGCCTTTAGCACTCCTGTCCACCAGAATTACGATACACTCACGAGTGGGACTTAGTCCTTATGAAGTAGTCTTTGGCCGCCCGGCCAACGTATGGGGTGTGCCAAGGCCTACGAAGTTCAGTGAAATAGAGCATCCAGTACTGCTCGATTACCTGTATGATTTGACTGTTAAACTGCGTGTTTTGCACCAACAGGTACATGATACTCTTCCCCAAGCTTCTGAACCTCCTGGACACCCTATCAACCCTGGCTCGTGGGTCCTGGTCCGGAATTTCCAGCGTAAGGGCAACGACGAACCTCGCTGGATCGGCCCTCATCTTGTGCTTCTGTCAACGAGATCAGCGGTGCGAGTAAAAGGAAGGAAGCACTGGATTCATGGTGCCCACTGCAAAATAGTCCCTTTGCCTCTGCCATATGACCAGTGGGTCAAAGAGGGTATCGCCGACACTGAGACAGACACTGTGCTTCGTTTTGTACCATTCAGTGACGCACGCCTAAAAGACACAGCTTCAGTCCACGAGAGTGACAATATTCTGCAGGAAGCTGTGCCGCCATCGAATCGACTGGACACCACTGAGCCTGAACTTTTGTTTCAAGACCAAACGGCACCTGGCCGTCTCCGTTATAATT
Source organism: Triturus cristatus (assembly GCF_964204655.1). Classification (NCBI taxonomy): domain Eukaryota; kingdom Metazoa; phylum Chordata; class Amphibia; order Caudata; family Salamandridae; genus Triturus; species Triturus cristatus. Next base: position 10,295,041 of record NC_140593.1, on the reverse strand, counting down.
TGAGACCAAGGCCCATGGACAAATAAAGATTTTTCCTTACTCTTTCCTTTTTGACATTTTTTGCTCTCCCATCTGAAGGACTTTCTTGATTTTTGTTTTTCGAACCACCATCCGGGTTCTGCCGCAGGGTCGCGGTGCCAAGACTTTGGGGTACAGGCCGAAGACGTTAGGTCAACGGTTCTGGTTGGTCTAGGGCGTTTCCCTGGACTGACAGGCGTACTCCTTAGCAGAAGAAACTCATCCGCTGCGAGCGGCCCGAGTAGAGGATGGAGTTGTTTAAGATGGAGAGACCGATTGAAGAAATGAACTTTCAAACAAGGATGTGTAGAATTGTAAAAAGTAAATGTTTTGTCTTTTTGTGCCTTTTTGCACTGTGTAGTATAATGATGTTTATTGTAGGATGTGTGTTTTTCTCTGCTCAAAAGCCCATTGCACCCACTGAACAGCCTATACCTCTTTCTACTGCCTCCTCTCACTCTTTTCACCCTTTGCCTGAACACGAACAGACCAGACGATCAGAGTTCGTAAATAACTCGTTCATCCAGCTCTTGCACCAGCACCAACTAGTAGTGAACACGACCAATTGCTGGGTGTGTGGGTTAATGCCACATACCATTAACAAGGGTATTCCCTACCTGGTGCTGCCATATAGTTACAATGGATCGTCATGGGCATTCCAGACCATGTTTCTCTATGCTCTAGATACGTACTCCCCTCGCCAACCGCGTTCCATCAGACCTGGTACAAATAATAAAGCCTTAGTGAGAGGAATTGCCGATATGAGTAGGGATATTGATGCATACTCATCCATTCCCAAAGAAGAGCTGAGACCTTATGTAGGATGGAACGCGACGGGGTATAGTATTAGTCTGGGTGAAAGACAGCGAAAAATCTCATCTCCAATCTGGGTCGTACCCCACATGGGTCGGTTCTGCTTACAGGGTAATGGTCAGAATCCTAGAGCTCAACTGGGAAGAAGTGACTGTACTGAAACGTACACTTTTCCGTCACAGTTTTCCCCTGCGTTTTTGACTGCCAAGGGTACATATTTCGTCTGTAATGATCGAGCATATACATGGTTGCCCCCTGATTTCTCGGGCACATGTTATATTGCGAATCTGCTACCGCCTACATTCACTGCTGCCTCCGACTATCACAAGACCAGAGTTGTGAGAGGCGTGATTAGTAAGGAGGACACTGCCGGTCAGGAAGCAGGAGATTTCTTCTTGGGTTTCCTGCCGTTTTGGGGACCTATGGTCAATAGTAGGAACATGAGACAGCTGACTCGTGTGGTTGAATCCACTGTCAATGTAACGGCTGGTGCCCTTAGTAATCTGACAGCTGAGCTCCAAGCGGATCGCCTTATGACTTTGCAGAACCGCATGGTCCTAGACGTTATTCTTGCAGACCGCGGTGGGGTATGCAGGGTTATCCAATCCAGTTGCTACATTTTCATACCAGATAATGCTCCAACAGTGTATCAAGCCATCTCCAAACTCCATAAAATATCTGAATCCATACACGTGGATAAGGGAGATTGGTCACTGGTGGGGTGGTTCTGGGAATTGATATCTGCCTGGGGTTGGAAAGTTCTAATGGTCATTGGAATGATCTTAGCCATTCTTTTCCTGTTCTGTCTATGCATACAGTGTGCTCCTGCGATATGTGGCCTCTGTGCTACCTTATGTGTAAGGAAACCTGTATCGAGGGACGAGCTAAGTAATAGGATGATGCTACAGCAACATCTCCATGACTTTGTGAACATTGACCTAGACTCGGATTAAGATGAGTATAGTGATTGCCTATGTAAGGGCAAAAGGAGGGTCTGTCGTACTTTAATATTCGGGACCGCGTAGGGAACAGGGCCCTACCTTTGTCTATCTTGGTATTAGCGAACCGCAAATGGTAAATGCGGCACGTACGAGTGCTTTATATATCGTTCTAGCTATGAATGCACTGCGTACACGTTATTTTGCTTCGCTACGCGGGTTCCATTTTGGAAGCAGTGGCCATCTTGTCATTGCCCTCACATAGGCTATAATGGAGCAAATACGGGCCTCACAGTACATGGGCTTCCTCTCTGACTTCTCTGTGACCTGGGTAGCTGGCTCTGCTGCCCCGGGTCAAACTGGTCTCACGAGCTCCCCTTCCTCTCTCCACCTGTGATTCGTATCAGGGCTTGGCCCGTCATAAAACCCTTTTCATCCTACACAAGCCCCTGGCTAATCTCTTTCACACCTGGCTGTTCCTGCTTTATGACTTGCTTCCCAAAACAGGAGATGCTCATGTTTATTGGGGGGATCTGTAAATCTAATGTGGGATCTGAACCTTGTTGTGTAAATCATCGTGGGCTGGCCGAACTGGAATGTGGGATGGTCATCATGACTCTGCCTTTTCTTTGTAACATATCCTTGTATATTGCCGTTTCATAAAACTCAGGAATGTATGCTTGGGGCCAGAAAAGGCCTATTTAAGATGTAGCCTGTTCCTATGATTTTCAGCAGTCTCCTGAGAACATACACGCTGTTGTACTTCTAGGATACCTGTCATTGGTCTGCAGCCAATAAACGAATCTTTGACTTCACCCAGAAGACTCTGTGTTTCTGTAGGTCCGGAACAGGGTGAAACCCAGAAGTCATAGGGTGTGTGCCCCTGCACCGCTGGGACTAAAATACCCAGTACTTCAAGGGTTAGGGCAGGGCAGTGGTTTTTGGGCAGTGTTGGGGGATATTCCTGGGGGAGGTGTTTCAGGGTTTAGGGCAGAGCACTGGTGTTCGGGCAGTGTAGGGGGTTGAGCTGGGTGTGGTGCTTCAGGGTTTATGGCAGTGCAGTGGTGTTTGGGTAGTGTGAGGGGTCGTGTTAGGGTTGGTGTTTTATTGTTTAGGACAGTGCAGTGGTGTTCAGGCAGTTTAGGGGGTCATACTGGAGGTGGTGATTTAAGGTTTAGGGTTGTGCAGTTGTGTTCGGGTAGTGGAGGGTGTCATGCTGGGGGTGGTGTTTTAGGGATTAGGGCAGTGCTGTGGTATTCAGGCAGTGTAGGGGCTTGTGTTGGGGGTGGTGTTTCAGGGTTTAGGGCAGTGCAGTGGTGTTCAGGAATTGTAGGGGGTGATGCTGGGGGTTGTGTTTCAGGGTTTAGGGCAGTGCAGTGGTGTTCGGGCAGTGTGGGGGGTCATGCGGGGGTTGGTATTTCAGTGTTTAGGTCAGTGCAGTGGTGTCCGAGCAGTGTGGGGTGTCATGCTGGGGCTGGTGTTTCAGGGTTTAGGGTAGTGCAGTGGTGTTCGGGGAGTGTAGGGGGTCTTACTGTGGCTGGTGTTTCATTGTTTAGGGGAGTGAGGTGTTTCAGGTTTTAGGGCAGTGAAGTGGTGGTCGGGCAGTTTAGGTGGTCATGCTGCGGGTGGTGTTTCAGGGTTTAGGGAAGTGCAGTGGTGTTCGGACAGTGTAGGTGGTCATGCTGGGGCTGGTGTTTCAGGGTTTAGTGTAGTGCAGTCATGTTCGGGCAGTGTAGGGGTTAATGCTGGGGCTGGTGTTTCAGTGTTTAGGGGAGTTCAGTGGTGTCTCGGTTTAGGGCAGTTTGGTATTGTTTCGTTAGTGTAGGGGATCGTACTGGGGTGGGAGTTTCAGTGTTTAGGGCAGAGCAGTGGTGTTCAGGCAGTGAAGGGGGTTGTGCTGGTGTTTCAGGGTTTAGGGCAGAGCAGTGGTGTTCGGGCAGTGTAGGAGGTCATGCTGGGGCTGGTGTTTCAGGGTTTAGGGCAGTGCAGTGGTGTTCTGGATAGTGTAGGGGATTGTGCTGGGGCTGGTGTTTCAGGGTTTAGGGCAGTGCAGGGTTGTTCGGGCAGTGTAGTGGGTCATGCTGGCTGGTGTTTCAGTGTTTAGGGCAGTGCAGTTGTGTTTTGGCAGTGTAGGGGGTCATGCTGGGGCTGGTGTTTCAGGGCTTAGGCCAGTGCAGTGGTGTTCGGGAAGTGTAGGGGGTCATGCTGGGGCTGGTTTTTCAGTGTTTTGGGCAGAGCAGTGGTGTTCAGGCAGTGTAGGGGGTCATGCGGGGGTTGGTGTTTCAGGGTTTAGGGCAGTGCAGTGGTGTTCGGGCAGTGTAGTGGTTCATGCTGGGATTGGTGTTTTAGGGTTTAGGGCAGTGCAGTGGTGTTCGGGCAGTGTTGGGGGTCATGCTGGGGTGGTGTTTCAGGGTTTAGGGCAATGCAGTGGTGTTCGGGCAGTATAGAGGGTCATGCTGGGGGTAGTGTTTCAGGTTTTAGGGCAGTGCAGTGGTGTTCGGGCTGTGTAGGGGGTCGTGCTGGGGGTAGTGTTTCATGGTTTAGAGCAGTGCAGTGACATTCGGGCAGTGTACGGGGTCATGCTGGGGGTATTGTTTCAGGGTTTAGGGCAGTTCAGTGGTGTTCGGGCATTGAAGGGAGCTGTGCTGGGGTAGTGTTTTAGGGTTTAGGGTTGTGCAGTTGTGTTTGTGTAGTGTGCAGTGCATGCGCTGCATCGCTAGGTGAGACCTTAAGCATTGCACCAAAATGGCTGCCAACACTTCCTGGATTGAAGTGTTGGCAGCCAATTAGAGCCAAGCTTGTGCTTGTGTAGTTAGGTCCCGTCCAGATATATAAATATTTGTTTCCTTTAATATCTCGAAAACTACTCAACGGATTTATACCTTTTAAAAAAAAGGTCGGTTTATGAACCAAGCTTTTCTGCCAAATTTGGTGTAATTCCGTTCAGCAGTTCGGGCTGTAGTTGTGTCTAAAGTTTCCTATGGGAAATAACATGGAGAAAACACGTTTTGGGACCCCCCTTTTTTCTCGTCCTCTGCTTGGCGAATCACCCTGAAACTTTCAGGATAGGAGCTGACTGGAGCGGGACCAACATTTTAAATATTTCGCGAAGATTCGTCAACTGTCGCCAAAGTTATTGGGAAAATAATAAACGCTTTTTGAATAGAAACAAGATCCTAACTATAACTACCTACTGGTGACTGCATGTATGTATGTATGTTTATATATATGTGTGTATATATTCTACTCACACACCTAGTCAGTCATGCAAATTAATCACACTGCCTTTTACTCACCTATACAGTTATACACACACCAGCTCAATTACTCATACAAATACTAGCACATTATTATGCTCTTATACTATCACTGATACAAGCACACACTCATCCATACAGCCACTCTCACAATCACACACTCTCACTTATAGCCATTTATATACTCCAACACACATATATACTGTCTTTCACATATGTAGTTACTCACACGTACCACTGAGATACACATTCACTCACTAACACACCATACATATACTCACCCTCCCATACAGTCCATCATAGACGCACTCTTGAAACCATGCACCCAGTGAATCAACCACTCACACATCTATGCACAGAGTAACACACACCCCACCCACACAAATACTCAGGCACCCATACAGATACTCAGACAAACTATCAATACCCATATAGATACTCATGTAGCTATTCGCAAACCCATTCAGCCACTTATACACCAACAGATAGACAGATACAGACATTCACACAGTTTACTCACTAACCCATGCATTCAGTAAGATATGTTTAATCACTCACTTATAGAGTCATTCATGCACCTAGTAAGTCATCCATTCAGACACTTATACACCCACTCATTCTTCAATACACCTTTCCCTATATATATTAAACATATTTAAACTTTACAGAAACACACAGTCACTGGATGATGTCATCAGTGATGTCACTGACCAAGTCATGTGTGATGTAATATGTGACATCATCAGCAGTGTATATCGGGTGCGCGAGTTAAAGTTAGCTGAACTAACTATAACGGGGAAATTTCTATTGTTTTGTACAAGCGAAAATTCAAACTAACTATAACTTTCCCTAAAACCTATGGTTTTTTCAGTGAATTTCTAAGGTTTTTTAAATGCTAATTGCTGTGTCTGTGTGGGTAGGTGTGGGGATGTGTGACTCTGTGCATAGATGTCTGAGTGGGTGATTCACTGGTTGTATGGATTCAAAAGTTCATCTCCGAAGGGCTGTATGGGTGAGTTAGTGTGTGTATGGGTGTGTTGGTAAGTGAATCAATGTCTCAGTGGTATATGTGTGAGAAACTAGATATGTTTTAAGGCAGTATATGTGAGTGTTGCAATATATAAATGACTATACGTGAGAGTAAGTTTTTTGAAGAGTGGGTGAATAAATGAGTGTCTGCTTGTATCAGTGATTGTATAAGACAGTAAGTATGTGTTAGTATCTGCATAAATAAGTGATGTGGTGTGTGTATAAATAACTGAGTTAATGTGTGTATAACTGTATTCATGAGTAAATGGGTATGTGATTGATTCTTTGCATGACTGACTAGGTGTGGGAGTAACTCTATGGATGAGTGGTGGAGTGTGACTGTATGTATAGGTGTATGAGTGCATATTATAGTACTGTATTGATGAGTAACTGCATGTATAAATGTAGGGATGGACAGAATTTGCGAAGTTGCCTTCTGCAAAATTCCGCGAAACTGCAAGAAACTACACAAGCACGCAAAATTAAAGCACGCAAAATTTTGCGTGCTCGCAGAGATTTTGCTGCGCCCGTCAAAAGTATCACCTGCAATGTCGCGCTCTGTGTTTGCATGAGAATAAAACCAACCTGGTCACCGTGTCTTGCTTTATTTATTTATTTATTTTATTTATTTGCCGAGGGTTGATGAACCTCGCTCTAACGGGCTATTTGAGAGAGCCCGAGCATCGATCCAGTAGCGAGAGCAATGACATTCAGCAAGTAGATGGTTGGGGCAATCATGTGAGCTCCACACGAAAGCACCTCAACACAACTATGCACTATCAGAAAAATAGAGCACATCAAGACACTTTTGTATTTCACATCAGCTAGTGGATTGCATAGAGCTAGCAGGTGCACAACTGTCAGTGCAACTCTAGGTTGTCAGCATACTACAGGGTACCAGTACTGACAGTGTCTCCTAGGCATTCGTACATAACAAACCTCCCTGCCAGACACCAATAAACTACATTTCATCAGTGCACTTCCAAGCCATTAGTGCACTCACAACCCATTAGTACACTGTTTCGGTGCTGACTGTAGTTGAAGAGTATCGAATGATGTTTGTACTCCTAGGCACTAGTGAGGGTGGCACGCTTAGCCACTAGTGATATTTGGACACACAGACACTGATGAGGACTGAACTCTCGGGTATCCCCAGACGTTGACACTTTCAGGCACTAGTGATGGCTGCACTTCTAGGCTTTAGTGAAATTGCACTTTCAGGCACGAATGATGATTGCAAGTCATGATAGATTGACTCCCTGACACAGGTAACAACTGCACTCCCTAGTCCTGGTGATAGCTGTACACCCAGGGACTAATGGTGGCTCCACAGACTCCCAGGCTGCTGTAGCGGTTTCACTCTCAGGCACTACAAATAGCTACAGTCGAGAGCTGTAGTAATTGTTTGCTTGGGAGTGCTGAAATGGCTCCACTCCCCGACAGCAGGGGTAAAACTTGTGACCTTGGGATCACTGCATTTGTCAGCGGCAAGTATCTATCACACTGAGACATTCTGTCACCTCCAAGCACAATGCAAATGTGACAAATATCACACATAGGGAAACGAAAAAAAGTAAACCGTGGATTTCATCCAGAATTCGACAGGTTTTTTTTTTTTAAGTAGAGAGTTTCCCACTCTCTACTATTTACATCCAGATGCTCGTCATCTCCGGAGGCGGAAGCCGGGAGACCACCTACTTTTTAAAATTGTATTCTGTGTCACAATTTTGCTAAATAACTGTATTTTAAGCTCACTCACCCGTCTGCCACCACTGGAGCGGGCGATAGAAACGCCGAAACAGCGATCCCTTCGCTGCAACATAGTAATTGGAAACAAACAATTTTGCCGCCATTGACGGCGAGGGAGAGAGGCCACGCCTACTCCTAGGCGACGCCCACCCGCCCCTTTTCCTTCCCATAAAAGATGTGCAATTACCGGACGCGCAGCGGACGGGCGCAGCGGACGCGCCGTCAGCGCGCCGAAGGCGCGCCAAAGGCAAGCCTCAGGCCCAGACACTATGCCCAACTCACAGAATCGCATATCCTACACCTCGGATACACTCCGAATCTGGAACACTAAAAAACATCCTCAGTGTGAATTCATCCTTAAGGATGATACCCCGTTCACAGGATGCACCCTCTGTGACCCCCCTGAAGCCACGGAACTCAGCCAAACGCTTCGACTCGGCCTCCTGAACTGCAGGTCCCTGGTAAAACACTCCCACGAGATAAACCTCCTCACCCAAACCCTCTCGCTAGACGCCCTGTTTCTGACCGAAACATGGCTGACCCCCAACAACAACTTTGACTTGGTCAATGCAACCCCCCCGGCTACCAAATCTGCTGCCTGAACAGACCGGTCGGAAGAGGTGGCGGGCTCGCCATACTCTATAAAGATCATCTCAGCTGTAGAATCGACGGCGGCACGGTCAAGGACTGTGAAAACTGTAATTTCACCCTCCAGATCTCCCCAACCACTTCAATATCGGGACTGCTGGTATACCGACCACCAGGCTCGCTAGGAGATTTTTCAAGCACCCTGATGGACCACATCCTTCTAAAAACAATATAAACCCCCAACTTCCTCCTCTTAGGGGACCTGAACCTACACTTCCTAGACCCGGCGGATAACACTGCCGCCAACCTACTAGCAGACCTTATGTCAGCTGACCTCCTGCTTCTGAATTCTAAAGCCACCCACGAGAAAGGACAGCTCCTAGACCCAGTCTTCACCAACATTAGGAACCTCCAAACCCAAGACCCCACTCCTCTCCCATGGACTGACCATTTACTGGTCCCTATGTACTGGTCCCTCCAGTCCACCCCTGTTCCCAAACAGAAAACTAGGATACAAACTAGACGATGGCACAAGTTAATACCAGAAGAATGGGAAGCGAAGCTACGGGAATCCGCTGGCCCCCTCTCAACCGACCCTAACACCGCCGATAGAGAATTCAACAGCTGGCTCACCAACCCCCTAGACAGCCTTGTCCCACTAACCAGCTCCCTTAAGCATGTAAAAAGGATCAACCATGCTCCTTGGTACACTCCGCCCCTGAACATGTTAAGGAAGGAGTGCAAAAAGACAGAACGTACATGGAGAAAAAACAAATCGGCGATGGAGAAAAACGCTTATCAAACAGCCATGAAAGCTTATAAACAAGCCCTCCATAACGCAAAAAGCTCTTTCTATGAGGAAAAAATAAAGAACTCCTCTTGCTCAGCCAAAGAGACTTTCTCTATCCTCAAAGAGCTCCTCCATGTTCCAGCCCCCCCGCAGATACCCATGGACCCCAAAGCAGCCGTAGAAAAATGTGTCAACCTGGCCAATTTTTTCGACGATAAGATAAAAAAAATCCTTTCCTCCCTTCCTGCTACCAATTCTGCCACCTCAGAAAAAGCCAAGGATTCACCCCCTTCGTTAGGGAACTCCCCTGATAAACCCGATTCACCTCATTTAGCGTCATTCGGACCAGTCACCGAAGAGGAAGTGGCAGCAACTCTAGCAACTACTAAGAGTGGCGCCCCCAGTGACTCAGTTCCCATACGGTTCGCTAAAGACATCACTCGGACCATCATAGCTAAACTTACTGTCCTTATTAACACCTCGCTTGTCCAAGGAGAAGTCCCACAAAGCTGGAAGGAGGCTGTCGTCAAAGGACTACTTAAGAAGCCTTCGCTAGACCCCGCGGACCTATCCAACTACAGACCCATCTCGCTCCTCCCTTGGATAGGTAAGGTCGCGGAGAAGCTTGCAAATAAAAAGCTATCTCACTTCCTAGAAGCAAACCATCTCCTTAAAAACTCCCAGACAGGCTTTAGACCAGGCCAGGGCACTGACACCGCCCTCCTTGCTGCCGTAGAGAGGGCAAGAGAAATCATCGACACTGGAGGATCAGTGGCAGTGGTCCTCCTAGACCTAAGCGCGGCATTCGACACTGTCAGCCACCAGGTCCTAGCCCAGCGCCTGGATAACATCGGCGTGAAAGACAGCGCGTTGAAATGGCTCACATCCTTTCTCTCCCGACGCTCCTTCCAAGTCTGGGAAGGAGAAAGCCGCTCCCCCTCTATCCCCCTCCGGTGTGGAGTGCCTCAGGGCTCTTCACTGAGCCCCACGCTTTTCAACGTGTATATGGCCCCACTGGAGGAGCTGGTCTCACCATTCGGAGTCACTATCGTCAGCTATGCTGACGACACTCAGCTGGTGGTGACACTCTCCCACCCCAAGCTAGAGCCCTCCAATCTTCGAGACTGTCTCTCCAACGTCCATCAATGGATGAGTGACTCAGACCTCAAACTAAACGGGTCAAAAACAGAGATCCTGCTCCTAGGTCACAAAACTATGAGCCTTCCCTCCAACCTCTGGCCCGCCTGTATGGGTGAACCCCCTACTCTCAAGACAGAGGTTAAGAGTCTGGGAGTATGGCTGGAGACAGATCTCACCTTCAGGACACAGGCTAGGAAAACAGCTGGCATCTGCTATGGCCTACTCAGATCATGCAGAAAGGTGCTCCCTTTACTACCATCCCAGTCCCGTCTTCTGCTGATTCAAGGCTTAGTTCTATCCAGGCTGGACTATAGCAATGCCATTTACCTCGGAGCACCGGAAGCCACTCTCCAAATACTGCAAAAGACCCAGAATGCCGCAGCTCGCCTACTCACGAACACCCCAGCAAGAACATCAGCCAAACCAGCTCTGAGGAAACTTCATTGGCTCCCCGTGAGGGAAAGAATCATTTTCAAAGCCCTTTGCCTGGCCCACAAGGTTCTGCACAACGCCGGCCCCCCTATTCTGAATAATTGGATCACTCCATACAGACCGACGAGAGCGCTCCGGTCAGAACAGGGAAACCTTATCATTGTCCCCAGGGTGAAGAAGGCCCGCAAAGGTGGCCGCCGCTTCTCAGTCAACACAGCTAAAAAATGGAACGCGCTCCCCCCGAGTCTCAGAGCTGAAGCAAACCTCCTACGATTCAGGAAGTCCCTCAAAACCCTTCTTTTTCCCTGATTCGTCAGCAGCTTCTCTTTGCCCCCTCCTTAGGAGTCCGAGGTTTCAGCACTGGGATACTACGCGCTCTATAAAAACCTAAAAATAAATAAATGCTGCACTTTGAAAGAGAAAAATGAAAGAAACAGACTGCTTTTCCAGCAACAGAGTTTAATTCGATTTTGGATCCATTTAACTAGGGAACAAATGGAGGAAGTTTGCCAGCAAGTCAGTAAGATCGAGATTGAGGAGACAGATGGAAAGAAAGTGAGAGAAGGAGGGAGGGAGGGATGGAGAGAAGGAGGGAGGGAGGGATGGAGAGAGGGAGGGAGGGAGGGAGGCAGAACAGTGGATACTCGGGCTCCTGCAAGTGCTTCCCGGTGAGGTTTTAAAATACCTCATGCCCCCCGAAATTCGTTCCGCTGCATATCACGGAATTTTGACATTTTCATGTTCCACGCGAAACGCGAAAATGCAGAAATTTCGCAAGTTCCGTGAGCAGGACGGAATTTGCCACCCACCCGTATAGGTGACTGGATGTGTGTATAGACCTAGGAAATAGTGGGTCGAATGTAGCATCTGGCATTGTTGTGTGTATGGTTTCAAAAATAGAAGTTTGTATTTTAGAGTGGGTGTATCAAAGTTTATATGAGGGCATCAGTATGTGCATCAGATTATCATGTGGATGATGTCATCAGTGATGTCATCAGTGATGTCATTTGAAATGTCATCAGTGAAGTCACTAACCATGTCATGAGCGATGTAATATGTGATGTCATCAGCAGTGCATTGTGGGTGCACGAGTTATAGTTAGCTCAACTAACTATAATGGGCAAATTTCTCTGGTTTTATATGAATCTAATGTCCAACTAACTATAACGTCCCTGAAACCTGTTTTTTGCTGTGAATTTCTAAGGTTTTTTAAATGCTAATTCCTAACTATAACATCTGTAAAACCTATGGTTTTTTCTGTGAATTTAAAAGGTTTTTTATTTGCTAATTCCTAACTGTAACGTCTGTAAAACCTATGTTGTTTTCAGTGAATTTCAAACATTTTTTAAATGTTATTTTCATATTTTAATATTTATAAAACCTATATTTTTTTCTATTTTTTAAAAAATATTTTGGAACTCCATTATCCTTTTTTTTACTTTAAAAATTATGTAATGTTTTATATCTTAAAAAAAAAATATGTATATATTTTATTTTTTGGGGGGGAAAACTAGAGTCCCATACCAGTAGTGTACCAAGCTCCATCAGCACGCGAATCCTATCCGCCATATTGCTAAACTCGTAAATGATGCGCATTTCGTATCTGACGGGTTCGTGGCACCATGTCCCACATAACATCATATACGTCTGAGGTCGCGCCAGCTGCTACTTTGGTATGCGACGGGTATGCAGTACCAAGCCACGCATTACGTCATGTACGTATGGGGTCGCACCCGCTGCACATTGCGTATGCGACAAGTGCACGCTGCCAGGCCCTGTGTTACGTCATAGACGTATGTTGTCACACCGGGTACACCATTCCCTCATTTTTTTTTATGTCTCAAAACTATATCTAAATACGTTTAAAATGTATATGAGATCAAGTGATAATTTAAAATATTTTAAACATTTAAATTTTTCTAACAGTAGTAAACTTATATTATGGTAAATATATTTTCACAAATCATGCCCAGTGCAGCCTCCTTGCACGCTCGGTGCACGATTGCTATGTGACCTTATAAAAAAGCATTTGATTGGTTCATAACATTTCCCATTGTAACAGTTGGAGGACCCCACACATTTTAGTCATTCTCTCTACAGCGTTTGATGAGAGACACCTCTTATGCTTAGAGAGCTTTTTTAAAACTTTTTAGCTGTGTACACATATCTCCTACTACACACAACATGCAACCCTGCTGTCCTTTATGTTGGACACACAACAATGAGAGCAGGTGAGCAGTGGGGCCTGGGTGCACATGGGCTGCAATTGAGTACGGTGTGGTGGGAGGGTGGGTTGCATCAGCCTGGGTGAGCAGGTGAAACAAGTGATGTTGCATTGCGTAATGATGTGATCTCTGACCTCATTCAGTCACATCTCTGTCTCATTGTAGGGACCTGCTGGACCGTACTGGTGGTCTGAGCCAGCTGGCAGCACTGCCCCACAGACACATGGTGTTGGCTTTTGGGGCACTGTAGTGAGCTGATTACTTAGTGTACATGCACACAGGCTTGCACCACTACTTTAAACGCACACACTATGCTTCTAGCATGCGCTCTGTTCCTTTGTATGTGAACGTTGACATAACATATTATTATTTAACCTTGTGTATTCTTGTGCACTCCAACTCCTATTTGAACCACGATTACCAGTTGGTAGATCGTACTTCAAGAAGGAAGGATGCACTCAAATGGTGTTCTCTATTAAGCTTGAAATAAACCTTCATTTACCTCAAGACGTTTCCAACATTATATTATTTCTCTATTTTCAGACAATGGGTTAGTGGCACCATAATGGGTGAATCAGGTGCCTGTAATGATGCCCTGGGCAGGCTGACACCTTCCGTCATGATTTCAAGACACCGTCCCCGACCGGAGACCTGCTGTGCCACGCTGAGAGAGGCACCCTGGACTTGGAGCTTGCACCGGCACGTCGTTGGACACACCGATGGTGGCAGGTGAGCCTCAAAGCTTCGGTGCGGAGGAGCGGCAATTGAGCACAATGCGTGGGAAGGGGCTGGGGTGCAGCAGCCTGGGTGCACAGGTGCAGGCAAGCGATGTTGCCGTAGATAATAATGTAATCTCTGGCCTCATTCAAATCTCTGTTTCATTTTAAGGACTTGCTGGAACGCACTCTTTCTTGCAGACCCCAGCACTTCATACACATGGGTGATGGGATGTGCACAGTGAGGGCTGGGTGCAGTAGCCTGATGCTTTGTCTCCTCCTCCTCTGTTCTTTTGACTCTCCCTCCTCTTCCCCCTTCCACCCACTCTCTCTCTGTCCCATTCTCACTTTCTTCCTTTCATTCTGACTACCTTTCTTTTTCTCTTGGACATGGCACAAATACCTATATTTCTTTTTTATCTTGCAGGTTTTGTGCGATGCTTCTAGAGGAGTCCCACCCACTTATTTCATGTTATACAGTTGTTTGTTCGAATAAAGTTGTGTTTCCATTTATTTGTGTTGTTTTAATAAAGGTTATTTTTTTATCAATAAATAAGTGAGTGTATGGGTCTTCTTTTTCTGACAACACTTGTCTGTAGTTTATTGTGAAAATTGGCGTTTGATAGGAGTTTATGAGGGAAACATTTGTAATTTTGCGGTGCACCTACACAATATAAACCAACAGAATATTACATAAATAAAGCCTGGGTAATTCTACAACTGCGAGGGTTCTATGAGTGTATCACTATACAACACCATAAGTACTGCCCGTGTGATTACAGAACCAATAAGGCACTGCCTAGGGCCACTGAGGCTTCAGGGACTGGCGAGGCCCACCCTGCATATTTAAGTAAAGCTCCGGAGGGTGGCGGTCCCCGAACTTGAGTTGGCCTCGAAGCCCCCCAAACAATTAGTAAACAATACTCGGGGAGGTGGCGATCCCCTAGGCTGCGAAACGTCTCTGTGCCCTCCCGCGCCTAATTTACATGTGAGATTAAGGTCCCCAGTGCTGCAGAGACCCCATAATATAATAATAAGATTGCTCACCACGGGGCTCATTTAAATGAACGGGTGAGACCCCGCTTCATTTTTTTTCCATGGTTACCATCCGGATCCGCTTTATTGAAGAGATACGAGGTTTTCCTCCTCTCGCTACAACGAGGTAAACAAGGATTTGCTATCACAGGGTGGTGGCCTTGCTCCCGCCCTGTAATAGCAAACATAAATGTCCAGCGGATGCACACCCCAGGACATTGTATGAGCTGCGCCTGGGAGGTGGCACGCCATAAGGCCATGATGCATTGGCTACTGCATAACTACAGAATTAGTATTAACGCATACCAACACTACTTGCACATGTATAGTACGGCAACCAGTGTGTAGTGAAGAGGCAGAGAAATCCCAAAATCAAAAAAATTAAATCCTACCAGAGGTCGGATGACATAGTTCGATGAGCCGACGACCCTGGGATGAGTAGAAACAGCTTCACGAAGAAAACAGGTCTTCAGCAGAAACGCAAGGAAGCTAGAAATATTGCTGAGTGCTCCCTTCTTTTTACCTTCTCCCGCTCGTCGCCAAATTTATGTAGTGAAGAGGAAGACAGCAGTGGATCCGATAAGTAGATTTATTGCAGGAAAAGAAGACAGCTTAAACAGCCACCAACAGGAGCAGACAGCAAGGCAACCGTCTTCTCCAGCACTGTGTACAAACTCCTCAAGATTCCCCTCATGACAGCCCTACATTCTAACATTACATACTTACATTATAGTAGCATTACATACTAACATTCTACTATGACTTACATTGGAATACTACACAGAGCACATGACTTTACAGCAATGAGCTCATGGTTTCATCCACGAGTCTTGTGACCGGTAGGGGTGAGTAGTTTGCTTCCCACACCCTGTATTCTATAAATTCAAACTAAGACTACTTCCACTGGTATGCTACAGCGCCCATAGCACATCACTTTACAGCAATGAGCTCACGGTTTAATCCCCGAGTCTTCAGACCAGTAGGGGTGAGTAGTTCACTTCACACTCACTGTATAGTATAAACGCATACTAACACTTCTTACACAGTTATACTACAGCAGCCACTATGCAACAATGCCCAGAGCCCATCACTTTACAGCAATCAGCTCGGTTTGATCCCTGAGTCTTCACACCGGTAGGCGTGAGTACTTCGCTTCTCACTTCCTGTATAGTATAAACGCACGGTAGAGGTCAGTAGTTCGCTTTTCACTCCCTGTATGGTATAAACGCCTAATAACACTAATTGCACAGGTATGCTACAAAGACCAGAGCACATCACTTTACACCAATGAGCTCACGGTTTAGGCTCTCAGTTTTATACCCGAGTGTAGCAGCATCTCATCTCAGCACCATGCCTGTCCGTGACCCGACCGCGACCAGTGGCAGGAACCCTGGACCTCCGCAATGCTGACACTATGACCCAGTGGCACTCTACGCTCTCAACCCAGGATGGAACTACAACTGCAAGCTAGCATCACCAGCTGACACCCACAGACGCTTCAGCTGTCACCACTGCCAGCAGACCTGCAGCACCACCAAGACCATGGACCCGGCACAACCCACCCGCAAGACCACAACCGAACCAAAGACCCTGCAATGCATCCTCCTCAATGTCTGATCCCTCCACAAACACACCACTGAAATCTGGGACCTCCTCGACAGCACCACCCCTGACTTAGTGTTCTTCACCGAAACATGGACCAACACCACCTCGGAACTGGACCTCGCCATCGCCATTCCCCAATGATACAAGGTCTCCAGGAAGGACTGCCCCACCCACCTGGGAGGAGGAATCACCATCACCCACAGATCCACCCACCATCTGAGCACACTCCCCAATGAGCCCACAGACCTGATGGAACACCTTCACTGAACTCAACTGAACCCCAGCACCACATCCCTCCTGGACAACCTCCACAACATTGGACTCCGACAGATCGTGACCGAACCCATGCAGTCAGCAGGACACACCCTCGACCTACTCTTCACAACAAGAAATTCCATTACCTTCAGCCACACCACCGAACTCCCATGGACTGACCATTGATGCGTTCACTTTACCTTCAGAACACCCACCATCATCGGCACCTGCTCCCACAAAGAAACTGGACCAGAATCACTGACAACCAGCTAACCTCATTACTCAGCAACTCCACCCTAACCATAGCGAAAAAGGATGACCCCAACACCGCCGGCCGAGCCCTGCACAGATGGAGCCCCTCTCAAAAAAAACAACACCCACGCCAAGAAAACCAGATGGTTTACTACCGAACTTCAACCGTCCTGACGCACTTGCCGCCAGCTCAAAGTGACCTGGAGGAACACCAAATCCATAGACACCCACAACAACTTCAGAGCCGCCACCAACGCCCACCACCAACTCATCAGAAAAATTAGGAAAATAGTGATTGAAGACAGAATCTCCTCTCACGCACACAACAGCAAAGAACTGTTCAACATCATAAAGGAGTTCACCCAACCCACCAGAGAGTTCACCGACATCACTCCCTCAAAAGACCGCTGCGAGAAACTCAGCACCTTTTTCCACCCAAAAATCAAGAGCATCTACGACAACTGCGACGAAGACAACCTACCACCCCGACCCCTTGAAGCCAGTGATCAATAACTAGACAGCCCTCACCAGAAAAGTCACACTGAAGACGATGAAGTCAATCTACTCCGGGGCCCCCATGGACCCCTGTCCCACCACATTTTCAACAAAGCTGCCAGCACCATTGAACCCATGCTCTGCAGCACCATCAACCGCTCCCTGGCAACTGCCTCATTCCCCGACAACTGGAAAGACGCCGAGGTCAACTCCCTCTTGAAGAAACCCTCAGTGGACCCCACCGACCTCAAAAACTACAGACCCATATCCCTGCTCCCGTTCCCAGCAAAAGTCATCGAGAAAGCCATTAACGGCCAAATCACCACATTCATCGAAGAGTACAACATCCTCAACTTCTCCCAATCCGGCTTCAGAAAAAACCACAGTAAGGAAATCCCCTCCTCGCTGCAACAGATGACATCCGCACCCATCCTGGACAAAGGAGAAACCCTCATCCTCCTCGACCTCTCAGCGGCGCTCGACACAGTCTCTCACTGCACCCTAATACGCAGACTCCACGATACAGGGATCCAAGACATGTCCCTCGACTGGACCCGCTCCTTCCTCTTCGGCAGAATGCAGTGGGACAGACTCCCCCCTTTCCTCTCCGACCCTACACCATCCACCTGCGTAGTCCCTCAGAGGTCCTCCCTCAGCACTACGCTCTTCAATGTCAACATGGCTCAGCTCGCCCCCATCGTCAGAACCTATAGACTCAACATTGTGTCATACGCAGACGATACCCAACTCATCCTCTCCCTATCCAACGAACGTAATACCACCAGACACAACTTTTGAAGAGGCATGGAAGCAGTCCCCAAATGGATGAAAAACAGCTGCCTACAACTAAACACCAACAAAACAGAAGTACTCATCATGTGCCCAAACCCCGATGCCTGGAACAACACCTGGTGGCCCCCCGCTCTCGGAAGCCCTCCCACCCCCACGGACCACGCACGCAACCTTGGAATCATCCTGGACTCCAAGCTCAAAATGGACCACCAGATCAAATCCTTCTCGTCCTCTTGCTTCCACACCCTCTGACTCCTATGTAAGACCTTCAAATGGATCCCCCTAAAACACAGAAAGACCGTCACTCACGTCCCGGTCACCAGCAGACTCGACTACGGCAACGCACTCTATGCGGAATAAACAAAAACCTCACCTGCAAGCTACAGAACATTCAGAACGCAGCCGCAAGACTGGTTCTCAACCTGCCAAGACACTGCCACATCTCCCAGCACCTGCACAGAATACAATGGCTCCCCATCGAAGCTGGAGTCACCTTCAAGATGCTCACCCATGCCCACAAGGCCCTCCACGACACCGGACCAGCATACCTGAACAGCTGACTCAAATTCCACGAACCCCAGAGGACGTTACGATCAGCCCAGCTCTCCTACGCCATGGTCCCCCACACCAGAAAGACCGGATCGGGAGGCCGCTCCTTCTCATTCCTCGTGGCCAGAGCCTGAAACGCCCTTCCGCTCCACCTCAGACAGACAACATCGCTCCCCATCTTCGAAAGAAACCTCAAAACCTGGCTCTTTGACAGCCCCCCTTGATGGACTGGAACCTACTAGCCCCCAGCGCCTTGAGACCCTTACGCGTGAGAAGGCACGCTTAACAAATATCTGATTGATTGATTGGAGATTGTGCCTAAAAGGATACATATATTTGCTTTGTATTGGTTTCAGAATAAGGAATGTCTAAGGCATGTCATATAAATAAGCTTCTTCTTACCTGCAGGTGCCTGTAGAGCCCAGTGATGGTTGCCATAGCAGCAGATGTAGTTGATAACATGTCACCAATGACAGCAGCCAGGACCCCTCTCGACCGACATCTGTAGTTAGGGACTGGGACCGAATCTTCTCTTCCTGATAATAACCCTATTGTGCCTAGGGTCACTTGGGCCACGTTGAGAAATGAATTAAAGACCTCAAAGCCCAGGGTGATGTTGGGTAAAAGGTCAGGATTCTTGTTAATTTCCTCAATGGCAAAAACAAAGGCGAAGAAATGTCGAAAGTAACGGTGGTTAAGGCTGCAAGAAAAATAAATTACTTTGAGTTACTTATTATGCAGGTGGCTTTTGAAGACAATGTTCTTTATTTTATAGAGTTACTATTTTTCAAAAAACAATCAACCTCACTCTTCATTATCCATTTTATCCCCTTGTGATTAGGACTCTGTAAACACCCTTGGAGGTTCCACAAGGATCTACCCCCTCCATCTCTTTTAAATTCTATCTGGAACCTCTTCTTGATTTCTTTAACTCATAGAGTCTCCCTTCCCATCAATATGCATATGATATGCAGATTTATATAAGACTTAACAAACCAACTTCTTTGACCGGATCAAAGACTACATAATGCTGAGCGTCCTGACAGTATCTGAAACTGGATTAAAATACAACTGACCTTTTGATTTCATTAGCTAGGGCCCTGAAAAAACACAACTAAAGAGAGGTGGATTCTCAGCAAGGGCATCAGAGTTCTGTTCCTTTTACATTTGCCTCCATTGCCAAAAAGCAAAGTTGTTGTTACATACGTTAAAATTCCATGCAGCGCTTTTTCTTGCTTCGGTACATGCTGGTCAATTATGCATGCAAAACCATACCTATTTGGTATCTGTTTCGAAGCTACTAATATTACTCAAGAATATCTATAGCCTTGTGAGCTATGCACAGGAGAGGAGGGCATCTGTAGTTAGACAGTCATCATGGCTACACGCTCACCTGTGTAATACCTCTGAGGTATTACCCCGGTGAGCTTGAAGCTTACATTGAGAGTCAAATAATATTTATTATTAATTTATACTTGAGTGGACTAGGGATCTTTCACGGTCCTGACGAGAAAGCCGAGGGGATGGCTTTCGAAACATTTTGACCTACAATTGTTTCGAAACATTACAATAGATCACCTCCATTCCCCTTTTTAGTGCTACCAGCTAGGGAAAGCAATAAATCATTTTTTCTACTAGCCAGATACCTTTTAACTAGCACCACTAATCCTTTTGACCCTACCTCTCTCACATCTGCACCACAAATAGTCTTTTCACAAAAAAGTGCTCCTGCGTCTCCGTTGGTCGCAGCATGCCCCGTCCCGCAGCAGGGCGGGAAGAACCTGATGATGAAGCATGACCCCGATTGAGCATTTGGTGTGTGTGGGTTATCAAAAAAACACATAGTGTTTCCCTGGTCAATTCATTGGGCTACACTCATTGCAGCCATCCATCTATATATAAGAGTTTCAGATTCAGGAGGATACATTAACGTTATTAGTAAAAGGTAGAATCTTTTTGGTTGTTTTACATTTTTTGTCTGCTCATATAATCCAATTACTATGAAGCTACTTGGCTAATGCACACACAATTGCCTGTTTTGTTTCAGCAGGCAGCAACCTAAGAGCAATGAAACAGTGTTTCACGCCAAGATTGGTGTGAGCCAACTCCTCCCTGGGCGTGGGTACCCCAGGCTGAAAAAGAAATGGTGTAAAAAGAACTCACCTTCCTGTAGGCAGCTCGGGAACGTAGTGCCGCAGCTCGCTGTAACATTCCACCCTCGACAAACATCAGCACACAGAGAGTGCGAAAGTGGAATTGAATTAATAATTTCCTAGCTGTCCTAGCTATTTGTGCAGAGATAAGATCCAACAATACTCCAGACTTAGGGTCTTATTTACAAGTCCCTTGTGCCACTTTTGTGTCACTTTTCCCATGTTAAAAACGATGCAAAAGTGGTGCATGGGCCCTGTAAATCTGCCCCTTACAGTTTAACTCGTGGTCCATGACATCGATGGTGAGGCGGCTACACTTGTGTCACAGACACCTGCTCGTCTTACACAAGCCCAATACAGATTTCTTCAATCAAGCCTCCGTGCCCCAAAGGTTCCTAAGCAGGAAAGACTTGACTTAAGAAAGGATAGCCTGTGAACTTGCTACCCTTATCCCTTGGAAGTCTTGAAAGTGGCTAATCAGAGCTGGAGCGGACCTTAGTCTATGCCTATGAGTGATTGGTCTAAACCTAGCTTTCTTTGTTATTGCCTTTACTCCTGTGTCCAAAAGTGTGAGTGCTCACACGGAGGTTTAGGGGTGATCTCAGAAAGTTTTTTCTCCGGTTGCCAGGGGTGCAAGACTTATATGGCCCCATAGTTCGGCCCCATACAGAGCGCATGCTCCTGCTTTTGACTGATATATGTTTAAAGCAGGTGAAACCTGCCGAGTTTAAGAAAATGGTAATATTTTAACACCCTTGAGGCATGATGGGTCAAATGACTCTCTAACCTGGGGGATCCAGGACATGTGGATGGAACCTAATACCCAGATATTCACATTTGGAGACCCTTTCCAAACTGGCGACTTCTAAACTAATCAGTCCTCTTAAAGATCTGTGAGGATTAAGGGCCATACACTTTGTTTGGCTCAGGTTGATTAGAAAGCCTTTATCCTTACAAAAGTCAGCAAATTGATTCATCAAAGCCTGTAAATTCCTTGGGGAGCTTGATACTAATAAGGTATCTTCAGCAAATAACAAAATCAGTGTTCTACACCGAACTAACAGTGGCTCATCACCCCTACATTGCCCAATAGAGGCCAATGCATCATTCAAGTATAGAGCAAAGAGTGTAGGAGCTAATCACCAGCCCTCGTCTGACCCTAATCGGACCTCTGCGCTCTCCTTGTTGCCCCCATCGCACTTGTGCACAGGTATCCGAGTGCAGACGCATTAAGGTGTCAAGAGGTGGAGTAGGAGTCCCCTTGGCTCAGGAACCTCAGTTAAAAGCTGTTTTTACGTCTATGAAGATGACATAAAGATGTTCCTTCTGGATAGCCACCATTTTCCCGTATTTAGTCATAAATCTGAAAACCTGGTCTATTGCACTGACTTCTTTTCAGAACCCTGCCTGGAGCTGCGAAAGGGTGCCCACCTCTTCAATCCAGGTTTCAAGGGAGAAAAGGATTTGCGTTGTAAATATTTTTGGGGAGGAGTCTGACAGGCTAATTGGCCTGTAGTTGAGTGGAATGTCCTTCGGGCCCTTCTTATGGATGGGGACTATTTCAGTCACTTGCCAAAATTGTGGAATCTGTGGGCCTCCAAATGTGCCTGAGTAAGTTTATTCACATACTTCGACTATTTGTCGATAAGTGCAATGAAGAGATCCCCGGGGATTCTGTCCAGTCCGCAGCTTTCTCAGGGATAAGACTCCTTGTTGCACTCCTAGTTGTCTGAACGTTTATAGTGAGGTACAATTTTGGGCCAGGCCTCTTTTGACTGCATAAATCCAGGATGTGGAAATCTGCCTCCCCTACTCTCTCATGGAGTGATGTATAATCTTTCCACCAGGAGTGGCGCAGGATATGGTTGGACATGGCGGTTCCTGCAGGTCATCTACCTTTGGCCACTAGCTTCCAAAATATTCTGAAGTCAGTGGACTTAGCTACATCAGAAATAGGATCCCATAAATAGGAATCCACAAACTACAGCCCCTCTGCTGCACTGCTTTACACTGCATCCATCTGATCACAGTTTCCACTTTTTAAAGCAGAGTGAAGTTTCCTTTTGGCAATCCTTGTTGAATCAAGAGTCATTAGCTGTGGATTAGGGGCAAGCCCTCCTATAATAGGACTGGAAATGGTTGCTAACCAAGAAACCTAAATCCTTATGTATGGTGTGGATGCACTGGTTTCTTGTGACTGAATCAAAGACATTATCTATGCTCTCCAAGTCAATCAGAAAGGCCCTGTTTATACTGTTTAGGGTCTCGGGATGGATAACAACGTAGAACTATCTGTTGTTGGCATGGCCAAAGTCCCTACTAAGGGATGAAGGAGGGGGCTAATGGTGAAGTGTGATATCAGCCATCGTCCAATGAATAGCATTGTGGCTGCCTTTCTAATCTTTTTACTTCCTTTATATCAACCACAGAAAGGCATGGATACAAGCAATTAGTCAAGCTTGCTAATGTGTCCTTGCATAATATATTCACGATGCTCATGGAAATCTGATTTGATGTGTCCACTGGAGAACTGCAAGTCACATGCTAGTGTAGGGGATAGCATCTTATAAAATACCTCTGTGTGTCTCTTAATGGGAGGTATGTCCAGCAATGGGATTCCCCATTCCTCATCCTCTGTCTCACCAGAGTTTCATCTGGACTATTCAAGGGCTAAATGGTGGTATTTAAATCCACTGGGATGATCAAATGGTCATTGGATCAAGGATTTCCTATATGGGCCAAAAAATGCTTAAATACCCATCTGACCCCTCGATTGTAGATATCATAGATGCATAAGGGTCCCCCTCATTCCTTAATACACAAATGCCTTGAAAATCAGAGAAGCCTTGTATTTGCACCCAATGAGAGCCAAGCTCATATTAGAAGGAGGGCCACTTCCTGGCAGTGGTGCAGGAATGCTAAAGTGTCAATAGCTCACCATATATACTGGTTCCATGCACCATGTCTCCTGAAAAAGACACACATTGAATTGGTCTATGAACTGTTCTCAATCTGGGTTGCCCAATTTCGTTTTTTGGCCTGCAACATTCTAAGATTAGATACTGATATGTTTGAGGTGATTGTCAACTTCAAATGCCAGGGCAGGTGGACACTCAACTATGCATACTCCAGACAACCCCGCTCTCCTCCCTAGGGGTTCAATGAGGCTGGCACTGCTCATATCCCCTGCCATAGGGGCTTGAATGGAAGTCAAAATCTCCACTACCAAGAAGGCTGGGAGGTATCGGAGGAGAGTCAGTCGATCAAGGAAGCCTGGAGTGCCTCATTTCCGGGTGTGATATCAGAGGAGACCGAGGTGGCCTACTGGCGGCACAGAGGTGGGCTAAGCTTGTATTGGATTGATGAGCCAAAGGAAACATTTTTGCGTGGCCCCATGCCCACCAAGCCTTCCACCAATTGCACGTGTTTTACTCTGAGCTACATGTAATCCCGATTTGTTTTTGAGGGTTCATGGAACCATATCTCTTGTACTACGTCGGAGTGGATTACAGAGAAACATTTGTGTATGTGTCTAATCAAATGTATGCATTTATTTTGAAACAAATCCTTGCCTTCACTTACCCCAGCAGATACTTTGAAACATTGGTAAAAAAACAGTTGGATGTCCAAGCAAGGTTGCTCTATTGCCTCCTCCTAAAAACAAACCATCCCTTCCGGTTTGGCATTCGCTATGTGTGTGATTGTTGATCAAACATCGATGGTCTGGACTACTTCTCCCCATGCGTAGGTGTTGCTGACTGATGAGTATAGGGGGTGGTGTCAGAGTTGCGCTGTCTCTTATTTAGGCTCCCTTTAACCTGGACCCCTGTGTCTTTACGATTTTTGAACAGATTGCACTTATCATTAAGAGATATATAAGTATGTTTAGGGCTCGTATTAGGCATGCTGTATCCTCAAGGCTATTTTGGGAGATTTAACTTTCTTTAAATTCCCTACTTCATTGGCTGGAGTCGACACTTGGGCCTTCAAATAAATAACCTGTATTTGTAGAATCTTCGTAATAGCGAGCCCTTGGTCACATTGCAAACAGCCATGCAGGATACACCACCCACTCTCCTCTGTTACTACCCGCTGTGGTATTACATTTGAGGCGCTGTGATGGCCAGAAGGGTCACAAATCTATTTGTCATAATAATTGCAAGGGCCAATGGAGCGAGAGGTCCATGGGCCATGGCAGACATATCTGGGTCCCCCTGTACTGCACTTGTTGAAACAGGGTACACGCCAATGAGTTCAGCTGAGTGACTTGGCATAGGGTGTATTAGTTTGTTGGTAAATAAGGGAACAATTCTTCCAGCTGGTTTTACTTGGGACTTACATCTCAATTTGAACTCCCAGTATGGATTCAATGTTCTCTATCAACCTGTTGATATGCTCGGGCTTTGGGGCCCTCTGGGTTGGAGTAGGAGTTTTGGGCCAGGAGATGTTTGAGCCTTTGGTCCTTTTCCCAGCCGGGGATTCTGCAGCCTTCCTCCTGCCCATTGAGACACAGGGTCAGATGATCCGTGGAGGAAATATAATTCCCATCTAGAAGGCGAGAGGACGAGAGAGCCCAAAGCAGACATGAGGGGGATGGCCCTGCCCTGCCTCTTCCTAGCACTGAGAGGTACAGGATGGTCTTGCCCTTGGCCTGGGCTTCCCCCGGTATGGCCTGCATGTGCCTGTACTGTGGGAGCACAGATGACTCCATATAGCACAAGCAAGCAGAGTCAGGTGCAATATAAAGCAGGTCTCCTCCTCTGCCCCGATGATGTTTGGGACCTGCAGCCCCCAGCAGAATGACCCCACATGTTTGAAAAGGCTTTTATACAGAATAAAAGAGAAAAGGAATATTGGTCAGCTATTGGTAAGATAAAATGGCTGAGATCACACAATTTAAGTGGGTAAGCTCCAATGTATCCACTTTCTCTGGTTTCATTTTGTACAGCTCAGCCATTAAGTAATTGAATTTATTATGTAGAGACTGCGATAACTTGACCCAAATGTATTTCTTATGTTGCACAGAACTTACTCTATATTAATCTGCACCACCTACAGCATTTACATGACAACTGACTTGCCTCTTACTTAGTGCACTAATGGTTTATGTTTAAAACCTCTGACTTCAATAAGTACTTCACAGTGCAGAGTTATAAAGGCAAAGGTAAACATGAGGGAGTGTCCAGTAATACAGCATATGCAGAAATAAAAAGACTCTATGGGACACTAGTGAAGCATACAGAGGGATATCCTACACTGGCGTGGCATTGAGTGGAGTGGCATACAGTAGAATTGTGAAGAGTGGAGTGCGAGTACAATTAAAAAGATCACAGTGTGGTTGCATGCAGTGGAGTGGTGTACAGTGGAGTGGCATAGACTGAAGTGGCATACAGCAGAGTAGCATGGAATGGAGTATTGTACAGTGAAGTGCTGTTGAGTTTAATAGCATATAGTGTAGTAGCGTACAATGCAGTGATATCAAATGGAGTGGTGATTTAGTGGAGTGTAATAACATATAGCGAAGTGAGGTGAAATGGAATAGCATAGAGAGGAGTGGTGTACAAAGGAGTGTAGTAGAGTGTAATGCCATACTTTAGCGTTTCAAAGATTGAAGATGTGTATAGTGTAATAGCATACAGTCGAGTGGCGTACAGTGGAGTGACATACAGTGGATTAGTATAAAGTGGATTATAGTGGAATGATATAGAGTTAAATAGCTTAGAGTGGAAAAAAGCACAGTGGCGTGGCATACAGTGTAGTGGTGTAGACTGGATTGGCATATGGTGGAGTGGGGTAAAGTGGAAAGGCATCCAATGCCATAGAATTGATGTCCATAGTGTAGCACACAATGGACTACTGGACAGAGGAGTTTACTGTACTGAGGAGCATAGAAGATTGACGTGACCTAGAGTGGAATAGCATAGAATGGAGTGATGTACAGTCAAGTGGGGTGACGTGGAGTAGGGTATAATGGATTAGTATTGAGTGGAGTGGCGTACATTAAAGTGGCACAGTGTAGAGTTGAGTAAACTATTATAAAATAAAATAGAGTCCCATACAGTAGAGTGGAATGCTGTGTCAGACAGTGTTGGAAACTGTTGTAGAGTGGAGAAGAGAGTTGTACAATAGAGTGTACGGGCATAGAACTGAGTATAAATATGGACAGTGAAGTCAATGGGGATAGAGTGCTGTAGAGTGGCATAGAGTGTAGTAGGGTTTTAAAGAATGGAGGTATATAATTTTTGCTATTTACAATCTCATGAGAGTTCTATGAGATGTGGCCTTCTGCTTCCCCCTTATATAGTTTTTTACTCCATTTCCACAACACCTCAAATTTTTTAACAGAAAACAGCTAATCGCACCATTTAATTTCTAACATTTCAACAGCCAGCCAATCAGAGCTCTTGCTTTTGAGGTACTTTTGGGAGCCTCTTGCTCCCATGAGAGGTTGAAAGCTCACAGGAAAAACTGATCTCTAAACCAATCACAGGGCTTTATGTTTGAATTTGTGCTCTTGCAGGAGGCTTGTGGGACTCTTGCGAGCCCAACCGTTCAAATATACAATTATATTTACCCTAAATTTCTCAAAAACTACTGACCGGATTAACACCAAATCACAAAATGTACAATATGCATTCCAAGATCTAGCTTTCTGCCTACGTTTGTGTAATTCCATTCTGAAGTTTTCATTCTAGCCATGTCTAAAGAAATCCATTGAGAATGCACAAGGATTTTAAGTTTTGGAACCCCCTTTTTACCTTGGTTGCTACTTGATGGATCACTCCAAAATGTTCCAGGAAGGAGGTGCGGTTAAGGTTTTAACTGGAATGTTTTGTGAAGATTCGACAAACTGGGCCAAACTAGCAAACCAAAAAACTCTCTGTTCATGGAAAAGCAGACCTAAGTACCTACCTACTAGTGACCACCAGTTGGGAATATATTATCTACTGGCGGTCGCCAGTAGATAGTTATAGTTAGGATCTATTTTCCATAGGAAATTCGCAACATTCTATTACCAATAACTTTAGTGCCGATTGACTAAGCTTCGCAAAATTTTCAAAACTCGTGGGGCACTCCGGTCCGCTACTATCTTGAAAGTTTCGGTGCGATTCGTCAATCGGGGGCTGAGAAAAAAGAGGGGTCCCAAAACGTGTTTTCCCCATGCAATTTCCCATAGGAAACTTTAGACACAGCTACAGCCCGAACTGTTGAACGGAATTACACCAAATTTGGCAAAGAGGTAGTTCTTGGTTCAGAAAGAACCCTTTTTGTTAAATGGTGTAAATCCGTTCAGTAGTTGCTGAGAAATTCAAAAGTAAAAACACATATATATCTAGGGCCACGGATCTTCCCAAGCGCGAGTTTTATGCTAATTGGCTGTCAACCGTCCAAACAAGGAAGTGTTGGCAGCCATCTTGTGCCTCGTGTTGGCAGCCTTCTTGTGCCTCGATAGAACCGAGGCACTAGAAATCAGAAAAACAAATGAGAAAAAAGAGAAAAGGGGGCAAGGTAGAAACACCCTGACCCCTTAGGCCTGCTCAGAGGGTCCCACAAGGGAATCAGCAAGATTCGTGCACCCAGCATGAATTTTGGCCGAAATTTTTAAAAAATGAAGCGCGGGCTCTGCGCTTCGTTAATATTTAGCCCCCGGGTGGGCCAAATGCCTGGGGCAATAATTGTATTGGGATGCTGGGCCCAAAGGGGCCCCCCAGCTCCAGGGACCACCACCCCCGGGGCTTTTCAAACAAATTTGGCAAAAGGTAGCCCTGGGTTCAAAAAGAGTCCTTTTTGTTAAATGGTGTAAATTCGTTCAGTAGTTCCTGAGAAATTAGAAAAAGAAAACATTTTGATATCTAGGATAGCGGTGGGTTCGCGACCCCTCCCGAGCACGAGCTTCATTCTGATTGGCTGTCAACACTCCAAACCAGGAAGTGTTGGCAGCTATCTTGTGACTCGGTGGAACCGTGTCACAAGAAAACAGTAAAATAAATATAAAAAAACAAGAAAAGGGGGCAGGTTAGAAACACCCTGACCCCTAGGCCTGTTCATGGGGTCCCACATGGACCCCCAGGGACAACAAAAGCATTTTTTTTATAATTTTGGCAGAAAGCACGATGGAGTCGTGAATCCTACCGAAATTATTTTAATAAATGAAGCGCAGGCTCCCGCGCTTCATTTAAATTAGGCCTCTGAGTGGGCCAGGTCCCAGAGGCAATGCCAGATCAATCAGAGTGGGGGCCCCCACAGCCCCAGAGGACTGCTACCTCTCTGGGGCAGAAATAAAAATGAGTGGGGGGGCCTCGCAGGACCCCCCCGAGCCCCGGGGACTGCCACCTCCCCGGGGCTATATATATAAAATAGTGTGTGGGGGGATCAAGCCCCCCACACTGCCCCAGGGACCACCACCTCCCAGGGGCACTTAATATTTAAATTTGGGGGTCCGTTACGGACCCCCCTGGGGCCTGCCACCTCCCCGGGGCATCAAACACATTGGGAGGGGGCCACGCGGCCCCCGTCCCGGAGCTCTCGATAGCCCTGGGGACCGCCACCCCCCAGGGCAGGCTCCTGCAGTGTCCCTGGTGCCCACCCTCAGGACACTGCTCTTTGCTATGACAGGGTGGGAGCACACCTCCCGGTCTGTCATAGCAAACCCTGGTTTGCTTTGTTGAAGCGAGAGCAGGAAAACCTGCTCTTGCTTCAACGAAGCAAAGCAGATTGCTTTGAGTAAGGGGAAGCTCCTCTTGCTCAAAAGCAATGCTGGCTCCCCCAGAAGGCGGGGAGCTGGTGGGACCATGGGGGCATTGGGGCTCGCCCAACAGTCTCCAAAGTAGAGGCCTGGCCTTGGGGATGTGGTCCCTGGGGCCAAAAGTGGCCCAGGAGGCCCACATGGCCTTTCTCCTTTAGAATTTTTGTTTTTTTTAGATGTGGGCATGCCTCGGGGGATAGGGTCCCCGAGGCGAATGTAAATTAGTGAAATTGGATGTTTTAATGCGACCCTTGCGCGGCTTTCAGTGTGGCCCCCTAGTGTGGATGCGAAGGATGTGCGGCTCTCAGCTCGGCCCACTATTGGAAACACAAAAGATGCTCAGCTCCTGAAGTCGCTGTGGGTGCGCGACTTCAAACAAAAAAAAACAAGATATTTTTTTCTAAAAGTAAGTTATATGTTGAGTTATTGGGTGGCTCTAAAAAGAGCCCTTGTGTTTATTGCGAGATTTTTGTAGCTACATGTAAGTGCCGATGTAGAGCCTTAGGTTGTTGAGAAGGACTCTGTTTCCCTTATCTATGAAATGTACACCAACACTCCTGTAGATGCCATCCATATCAAAACGCAGATTGTTGTTGTATATGGAGCCCATACTATGGTCTCTGAGATAAGCAGAAACAGCTTTATTGACATTTTTTCAAGCTTTCTCAATTTGTGGGCAGAATTGATTGGACCACTTTCATTTCTGTCTTTGGTATATGTTAGAGTATACAAAGACAGTTTGGGGGAAAATCAACATCAGTTCTGCAAAGGTGTGCTTCATTAGCATTTCCAGACCTACCCCAGTCAATGTGCCCAGGTCAGTGCTACCACAGTGGACAATCATGAGGTCAGGAGGTTGGAGATGTAAAAAGGTTTTAACCAAAGGCATCAATTGGTGCCACTTTAATCCTTTTTGTCCAATCCATTTAATGTCCTCATTTTGCAAAGCTAGGTCTTTGTCAATACCTCTCTTTTCAGCATACCTTTTGCAACTGAAAACATGGCTGTGTCCCACAATCCACACTCAGCATCTTGAAGGGAAGTCTGGCTGTAAGGAAAAGATGTCTGTAGCTGAAGTAGTCAGTTGGTAGAATGAGAGGAATCTAAAATGGTGGACGAGATGCAGTTTTTAAAAAGGAAGATAAATGATTGGCTGTTTACGAACATTGTACAATCGTAAATAGGGTGCATGTTATTGTCATTAAGAAGCATGTTTCTTATTGGTTAGAAAATAAAGTTTAAAAGGTACATTACATAGGATAAGCTCATATTTTGGAGATTCAACCACACCTGCTGTTTGTATTTGAAACATTTTGTGGTGAACTTGAAAACTTGAATTTGTGACCTGTGAGCTCAGTTGAGTGTTCCATTAACTGTTACTATGGAAACAGGAATGAAGCAGATTGGGGGTAGGGTTGACCGATAAGTGTGGCATTAAAATGTGAATGTCTTATAATTATTAAAGTAACATCTTATTGCAGTGAGATTTCCCAAGTTACTGCTATCTTTAGAGGTGCTGTGTTATTAAAAAAGAAGTGGTAACATTATTTGTAATATATTTTTGAACTCCCGTATGGACTCGCAGTGCCATCGCTTACGTTACACAGTGGAGACGCGACTTCAAAAAATTCCAGAAGCAATTTGAGTTCATTTTGAAGTCAGTTGGCAAGGGTTCTTGTGTGTAACCAATAGAAATGTGTTTTAGAATTTGAAATATTCTGGTAAGCAATGTGATTTGTTATTTAGATGTATATTTGTGGAGAAAGAGAGGGAAACATTGCAAATTACTGTTTTTCCTTTGCTAAGAGCAGTGCCTTATATTGATTATGTGCATAAGAAAATCTTTTCAGAGTTTCTGATACTTCATAATCTAGAAATCAATTTGAAAGGTGAGTTACAAATTTGTGAGTTGTATTATGTGTTGGCTTTGTTTTTAAAGGTAAAATATAAATCATAAACTTTGAAATTTGACATATAGTTTTAAATGTAGAAATGTTTACTACAGTTTGTTGTAATGTATTTAAATGTTGTTGAATATAGATTCTGTATAGTATTATCTGTATTTTGGAATATTTATTACTAATTATGGTATTTTGTTTCAGTGTGTGGATACGTACATTTGTAGTATACCGCATGATTTTAGGTGTTGCTTTGATATTGGAAGTGTATATGTTCAGTCGAGGTATTAGTGATTAGACTAGTTTTTAAGTCTCTAAAGAGCTATAGTTGAAATATGCCACAAACTTTTGGGTGTTTGGTTCAAATTTGAAGTTTGTTCTGTGAATTTATGAGGTTTACATAGTGTTGTGGTACAGTGATATCCATGCATGTTTTCAGAAATATGGTGAGACTTATAGCAGAGACATGTGAACGGTTCCTGCTTTCTATTTGGTTAGGTGTTGTTACGGCGCACCGCGGCGGCAGCAGGAACACTGCAGGCTCGTCGGCATTGCCATGACACCGGCGCCGGGAAGAACTACACTTCCCATGAAATGCTGGTCTCAGACGTGCGTGACGTCATCACGCAGCCGGAAGCCGATAAGAGAACTTCCAGGGCATCGGGCAATGCCGTTGATTGCAGGATATTGTCCCGTGCACACGCTCCAGGCAAAACCGCGGAAGGCTGGTAGGGGTGCCCTGAGCACTAATCCTTGATATTTCCTTGATCCTTTGAGACTGCCTTCCTTTGATCCTCCGTGACATTGTGCGATTTCGTATGGCACCCTGTTGGACGAGCCGAGTGGCTCTTGCAGGGCGTGCCTATTTTCCGGTGCATTTTCAGTGACTTGCTTTGCATTGCATAGCGACGCAATCCACAGACCTTTTCTCTCAACTCCCAAGTCCTTGGCTTAAAGATACCCAGCGGCTGCTGGGAATGAACCCCTGACTCCTCTCTAAACGCAATGCTGGAAGGGCGGGGGAATTTTGGCCTCATTGGGGTAGAAACAACAATAAAGTTCATGAGGCGAGCGCCTTTCATTGTTGTTGCCCAGTTATGATGATTATGTTGTGACTGTTGTATGCACCATGTGTTTGCTTTGAAACCACATAGAGGGGTGGGGGTGAAACCAGAATTTGAAACCCGTGCTCCCGAGGCACCTCAAAACAATTGAGCCTAACAGAAAGCAGGATGTTTCTGTAGCTGTGGTGTCTATTTTGCATTTTTGTTTTCTATATAAAGAGATAGGAGGATTGGCGCAGCAAGTACAGTGAATCGCTTCACTCCTCCTTCCTACTATTGGCTTCCGACAGACTCACTGGTAGCTAGTTGCTGCATTCCCCGCTGGTATTCCTGAGTGAATGTCTACACTGCTTACTTTCTTTTACAGGTATAGCGCAAGGCGTAGCGTATGTTTCCCTGTATTACTGTTTCCTGGTGCTGTAATTGTATGGTGAATTTCATAGTGCTTTGCTCTCATTACAGGTCTCCCTCCCCGCTGTCCCCATCCTTTCCTCCCCTCACTTGATCCCTCCACGAGTCTGTCTATTCACCCAGACCTTGGGGATATCAAGGGGTGGAACCCACTTGAGCATCGTACAACTCCGACGATTCGAGCACCTTGACAGGTGTAACATTATAAGTAGTTGCAGAATGGTAAAGCAGCAGTCCAAAAGTGAGGTTTGTGAAATGTTTGTAGAGATATTATCAGTCAAGCAGTTTGTATGTACTCCTAAAATGTCCCAGACATTTCCCTAGCACTCATGGAACCACTAGGCAATACCTATGTACTTGTGTAATCCCCCAGACATACTTTTGCAAACAGAGATTCATCAATGCATTAGCTATTCATTGGTTCAACCACACATGCACTATCCTTGCACTACTCCAATCACACTGTCAGGATCTATGCACTCTTCTAATCACTTAGGCAGTGCTGATGCTCTTTCAAAATTACGTAGGCCCTACCTATGCAATTATGTATTAATCACCCAAGCACTACTCTACTACTGTTTCAATTATCCAAGCACTACCCTTGCTCTGATGCAATCACACAGGCACTACCACTGCACTCCTTCGATCACTCAGCCACTACTGCTGAAGTGCTTCGATCACACAGCCACTTCCTAAGCACTTATAAAATCACCCAGAATCTAGTTTTGCACTCCTAAAATGCCCCACATATTACCTGTGCATTCATGGAATCAACAGGCAATAACTATGTATTCCTCTAATCCCCAGACATTACTTCTGTAATCATGTAATCATCAATGCATTAGTTATAGACTGGTTCAATCACCCAGACACTACTCCTACACTCCTGCAATCAACCTGTCAGGATCTATGCACTCCTTCTATCACTTAGGCAGTGCACATGCACTACCTTTAGCCTTCTCCAATCACATGTGCATTTATAATATACCGCATAATTTTAGGTGTTGTTTTCAAATTGGTTGTGCAGTCTGTCAAGTTTTAAGGTGTGAATGGAGTTGTGTGTGAAGTATGTCTCTGCTTGCATATGTTGATTTAAGGTATTTGTGATTAAACTAGTTTTAATAATTCTCTAGCGAGGTACAGTTGATATATGCCACAAAAATGTTGGTGTTTGGTTCACATTTGAAGTTTCTTCTGAGAATTTATGAGGTTTACATAGTGTTGTGGTACAGTGATATCCATGCATGTTTTCAGAAATATGGTGAGACTTATAGCAGAGACATGTGAACGGTTCCTGCTTTCTATTTGGTTCAGTGAAACATTATAAGTAGTTGTAGAATGGTAAAGCGGCAGCACAAATGTGAGGTTTGTGATATATTTTTAGAGATATTATCAGTCAAGCAGTTTGTATGTACTCCTAAAATGTCCCAGACCTTTCCTAGCAGTCATGGAATCACTAGGCATTACCTATGTACTTGTGTAATTCCCAGACACATGTTTGCAAACATAGATTCATCAATGATTCATCAATGCATTAGTTATACACTGGTTCAATCCTTGCACTGCTCCAATCACACTGTCAGGATCTAATCACTCTTCCAATCACTTAGGCAGTGCAGAAGCACTTTCAAAATCACGTAGGCCCTACCTATGCAATTATGTAATCACCCAGGCACTACCCTACTACTGTTCCAATCAACCAAGCAATACCCTTGTTCTCATGCAATCACCCAGGCACTACCACTGCACTCCTTCGATCACTCAGCCACTACTGCTGAAGTGCTTCGTACACACAGCCACTACCTAAGCACTTATAAAATCACCCAGGAACTAGTTTTGCACTCCTAAAATACCCCACATATTACCTGTGCATTCATGGAATCAACAGGCATTAACTATGTATTCGTCTAATCCCAAGACATTACTTCTGTAATCATGTAATCATCACCCAGCCACTACCCGTGCACTCCTGTTATCACCCTGTCAGGATTTATGCACTCCTCCTATCAATTCAATTCAATTCAATTCTTTATTCGGATACAAAGAAATATCCATGAAAGTACAGAATAAAAAATACCAGCACAACATTAAACCGGTACATGCATTAATAAGAAGTTAAAAACAATGAGTGCGATAAACATGTAGCTATAAATACACAGAAATATATACATAGTGCAAAAGGTCAGTGCAACAAATTCATCATGGATCTATAATTTAAATTGTTAGATCAGAGGTAGTAACAATATAATACTTAGAATATAACAGCATAAAATATTAAAATGCAGACACTTTGACACATACAATAATACAATCAAATGCATACAGTAAACTATTTATGCGGCCCGCATATTGATTAATTCAGATATCGGGCATACAATTGATACTGTTTATACTGTACTCATAGAGGCAGGGGAGCAAACAGCCAGTCTCAGAAAGGTACTAACATAAAGGGTTACATTTTCCCCATTGAGCATGACAATATCCCTGTATGCCACCTTAAAATCAGTAATGGCCGAAGACTTAAAGTAAGGGATCAGCAGCTGCTTGCTATATATTTGATAAAAATTACAGAAAATAAAAAGTGTAGCATGGATTGGCTGCCACGATTTCCACAGGGACAAGGCATTTGCTCAAGATTAATATTAAAGCCTAAGGGGAAGCAAAGTAAATATGTTAAAGTGCCATCCCTGAGACAAACGAGCAAGCTTGGTTCCCAGCGGTTATTCACCTTTAAAAGATAATTGGCTGGAAGTTTTGTGGGGGGGCCATCGACATCCACCATGGTTATATACCGGGCGACTGAGGATTTCAAAGTTTCTCGCTTACGTCTCAAGTTGTCATAGTATTTTTAGAAAACAAGGATTAATGGCGGACTCCAAAAACCGCACCTCCTTACTGTGTTCCCATAAGGTGTAATTAATAATATAGTTACGGTTGGTGTGCACAAAACCGCTCCTACATCCGCCGTTAAAAGATGCAAACTGCCAAGCAGATCTACGAAATTTTGAAGAAATTGTCATAATATTTGTACAGGGCCCCCTGGATGATCTTTTTTTTAATGCCTGCCATATTCCCTGGGCCTGTAAAAATGTGTGACAGATTTACAGTGGTGGGGCGAGCCTTGACAGCCACCAACCATGATATGTCACTGTCCTTATCACAATTAAGGCAATCAACTATGATGTCTCTAGTTAACGTGGCTGCTGGATTTTGCCATACTTTTATCCAGAAAATGACTGGACGTGTCCTTGTGTAGTACTCAATAAAACTAAAATTTAACTCATGATGGCAATCAAAGGAAGAACAAATCGATGCCCCCAAAACTCTCCGACAAAATCTATTTTCTTCTACCTGGATGCTGTTGCAGTTCACGTGGCCCCAAACTTCCGCTCCATATGTTGCAGTAGGTAAACACTGAGGGGCATATCAGCAACAACCGGCGATAATTATCGCTAAGCGCACTTAGCGCTAGGATAATTATCGCCGGCTAGCGTGGATTTTTATCGATGAGATAGTGTGCTATTAGCAACCCTTATCTCAAAAGCGATAAAAATCCTAGCGCTAACTGCCTAACGTGAGATTATCGCTGGAAACCCAGCGATAATCTCACGTAGTGTGGCGTTAGCTTGCTGATAGGGACTCACAAACTAAGCCATGATATCCACCTTCCATAGGATATCATGGCTAAGTCAGTCCTGAAGCAAGTGTAAGGTAAGTAGCGATACCAGGGGTTATCGCTACTTTTCCTGCCACTATGCTTCATAGCGTGGGGCATGATGATAGGAGAAATGTCGCTTAGCAACATTTCTCCTGTCATGTCAGGTCAGGAACGCCCACTTTGCATCTCATTAGAGATGCAAAGCTGGGCGTTAGGAATCCCGACGCCTTGCTAATTAGGCGATAAAATTATCACTGCTTTTCGGCCGAAAACGGCCGCAAAAGTGGCGATAATTTTTTATCGCCAGCTTGATGATATGCCCCCATGTTCTATATATTTTCAGTAGGGGTAACACTACCTCAGTTCTACTCGGTTGGGGGAGGCACAGAATCGAGTTGGTAGCCTCTAAAAATGTACTCCTGCTATGTGCCAAATGGGCAGCCCAAGAGCCATTGTCTGAAAATACCAAGACCAGATAAGGAAAAGTGCGTGTGCATAATAGTTTTTCGGAACCAGAGTTGATTACATTCACAGAATATTTTTTGGGGCCGCAACTCATTAAAAATGTTTTTTTTAAATTTGTACAAAGGTCCAGCTTATTCATAAAATCTACAAAACCCCCAACTAAGACGCGCAATGCATTGGGTGTGCGGCCCATTAGGACCGCATCATCCGCATACAATAAGGAGGGTAGCTTGTTGTCATTGATCAACGGGACGTCCTTAGTCAATTTGGACAACTCATTATTCAACTCATTAATATATAGGATAAAGAGCAGAGGGGCAGTACGCATCCCTGCCTGAGCCCTCTGCCAATCACAATGTTACCTGATACTGCCCCGTCCCTACTGATCCTCACCTTATCTCCCAGATCCCTGTGTAAGTAAGCCAAAAAGTGTACTAAGGACTCATCCAGCCCGTAATTTAAAAGACATATCCAAAGACGTGATCTATTTACAAAATCAAATGCTGAGGTGAGGTCCATGAAGGCCAGGTAAATTGGGGGCAGTTGATCTATCGTGTATTCACCAATAATTACATTTAGATTAAGGCATTGCTCTACAGTTCCCAATTTGCTTCTGAAACCTAACTGAAATTTATCTAAAATACTTTCATCCTCAGCCCAGCTCCTAATTTTATTAAATAATACCCACCCAAGTATCTTGAGTGTGTTGTCAATTGAAGAGATCGGTCTGTAACAGCTAGGGTTGGACCTGTCCCCCTTTTTAAAAATCGGGACTATAATACTAGTTGACCATGTCTTGGGGATATGAGAATTTGTTAGATTGCTAAAAACATTGAGTAAAAGCGGTACCCAAAACTCTGGTTTATGCTTGATAATATCAATATAAAGCCCATTCGGGCCAGGGGCCTAGTTACTAACCCTGGGCGTAGTAGCACTTTGCGAAGCTACGAAAAGTGCAGTTCGCACTACGCGAGCTAAGCGTAGCACTTCGCGAACTGCGTAGTACCTTGTTCGCACTGTGCCAGATGTCGTTTTCAATGATTGCACAGTGCGGACAAGCAACCGGCACTGTGCAATCATTGAAAATGGCACCTTGCACAGTGCGAGCTGTAGTTTTCTGCTGCTCGAGTAGATTTTTACTCGAGCAGCAGCTTTCTCAACGCGAACTGGTAGTTTCTAATCGCGAGCGGTCGCGAGCATACGCGACCACTCGCAATGAGAAACCTGACCGCGCGTTGGGAATCTCGCCGGGAGGTTTATTTTCCATGCTTGCGATCGCCAACTTGATGTTGCTGATCGCGAACAAGGAAAAAGTCTCGCCGGGATGTCACTTTGCTTGCTCGCGGTCGCCAACTTGACGTTGAGGACCGCGAGCAAGCAAAAAATGACCGCAGCACTACGCAACACTACGCTACGCGTGTTCGCACTGTGCTACGTGCAGTTCGCGTAGTGCGAAGTAGCGCGAACTTCGCAAACTTCGCAAACTACGCGAGCGTAGCGTAGTGCTTTGCCCAGGCTTACTAGTTACCTAGACTTTGATCAATAGCATCCTCATCTTCAGTTATCGATATGTGGACTCGTGTAGCAACGTGAAGATCTATATGGGCCTTATTCTGAGTAGGAGCTGTATATATTTTTGACCCATGGTTCTCATATTTTTTACATATGTCCAAAAGCCATTTGTGTTGTTTAAACCAAATTATCCCATTGTTCTCTAAGGATCTCATCTTTCCTCTGCTTGACACTCCTCCTATCACTTAGGCAGTGCACATGCACTACCTTTAGACTTCTCCAATCACATGTACATTTATAGTATACCTCATAATTCTAGGTGTCACTTTCAAATTGGTAGTGCAGTCTGTCAAGTTTCAAGGTGTGCATAGAGTTGTGTGTAAGGTATGTCTCTGCTTGCATATGTTGAGTTAAGGTATTTGCGATTAGACTAGCTTTTCATAAGTCTCTAGAGAGGTACAGTTGAAATATGCCATATCATTTTTAGTGTTTGATTCAAATTTGAAGTTTGTTCTGTGAATTTATGAGGTGTACGTAGTGTTGTGGTACAGAGATATCCATGCATGTTTTCAGACATGTGAATGATTCCTGCTTTCTATTTGGCTAGGTGTAATATTAAAAGTAGTTGTAGAATGGTAAAGCAGTAGCACCAACTCATGTACTGCTACAATCCCCTAAGCACAATTCTTGCAGTGCAGTCATTGCCCTGTCAGTACTCATGCACTCCTCCAATTACCCATCCAGCACCATGTACTTATCTAATCACTCTGCCAATACCCAAGCACTTATAAATTCACTTTGCACTCTCTTTGCCGCACTATAATTATCCAGTCACAACTCAAGTACTCATGCAATGACCCAAGCACTAAGATATGCACTGCTACAATCCTCTGTGCACTATCCATGCCGACCTCTAACCAGCTACATACTACTGATTCACTCCTCCAATTACCCAGGTACTACCCATGTAGTCCAGGAATCACACTGTCACTCCCCGTGCACTCATCCAATCACCCAGCCAGTACCATGTACTAATCCAATCTGTCCGCCAATACCCAAGGACTTAAAATTCACAATGCACTCTCCTTGCAAAACTCTTATCATCCAGTCAGTACCCATGTACTCATGCAATTTTTCAGGCACTAACTCATGCACTTCTAAAATCCTTTGAGAGCTACCTATACAATTTAGTAATCTCCCTGTTACTACCTATGCACTCCTCCAATTACCCTTCCAGTCCCATGTCCTTATTCAATCCCTCTGCCAAAAACCAAGCACTTCTAAATTCACCATGCACTCTCCTTGCAGCACTCTAAGTAGCCAGTCACTATGCATGTACTCATGCAATGACCCAGGCACTAACACATGCAGTGCTACAATAACATGTGCACTATCCATGGAGTCCTCTAACTACCTACACACTACTGATTCACTCCTCTAATTACCCAGGTACTACCCATGCAGTCCAGCAATCACACTGTCACTCCCCGTGCACTCCTCCAATCACCCAGGCAGTTCCATGTCCATATTTAATTATTCCGCCAAAACCCAAGCACTTATACATTCACCATGCACTCTCCTTGCAGTACTCTGATCATCCAGTCAGTACCCATGTACTCATGCAATTACCCAGGCACTAACTCATGCTCTGCTACAATCTTTTGTGTGCTATCTATACAGTTTAGTAATCTACCTGTTACTACCTATGCACTCCTCTAATTACCCAGCCAGTCCCATATCCTTATCAAATCACTCTGCCAAACCCCAAGCACTTATAAATTCACCATGCACTCTCCTTGCAACACTCTAAGTATCCAGTCACTAACAGATGCAGTGCTACAATCACATGTGCACTATCCATGCTGTCCTCTAACCACCTACATACTACTGATTCACTCCTACATTTACCCAGATAGTACCCATGCAGTTCAGCAATCACACTGTCACTCCTCGTGCACTCCTACAATCACCCAGACAGTACAATGTACTAATCCAATCACTCCGCCAATACCCGATCACTTATAGATTCACCATGCACTCCCCTTGCAGTACTTTAATCATCCAGTCACTACCCATGGTATGACCCAGTCAGTAAGTCATGTACTTTTACAATCTCTTAAGCACTACCTATATAGTTTAGTAATTTCCCTGTTACTTGTTATGCACTCCTCCAATCTCCCAGACAGTACCATGTCCTTATCTAATTATTCCCAAAAAAAACAAGCACTTATAAATTCACCATCCACTCGCTTTGCACTACTCTAATGTACTCATGCATTAATGCAGGCACAAACACATGCACTTCTACAATCACCTGTGCACTTTCCATACAGTTCAGTAATCTCCCTGTTACTACCTATGCAGTCCTCCAATCACCCAGCCAGTCTTATTTCCTTATCTAATCCTCTTTCCTTGCAGTACTCTAATCATCCAGTCACTACCCATGTACTTAAGCAATTATTCAGGTACTAATACATGCACTATTACAATCCTCAAGCCACTGCCCATTCAGTCCTCTAAACACCTAAACACTACTCATTCACTCCTACAATTATCCAGTTAGTACCTGTGTACTGCAGTAAATGCATTGTGATTTCAAAACAAAGCGTTTAAATGGTTTTTATGTAGAACGTGTTTGTTTGGAAATAGAATGGTATATTTTATAGATTTATAATAAAATATTACTTTTTTTTCCAGATATTCTTCATCATCATTAAAAAAAGTCTTAAGATGACTAAAAAAAACAGTAAGGAGGAAACAACAAAAGCAAGAGTATTATTTAAAGAAAAGACAACAGCAAGAATTAGATGAACTACAACATGTGGTAAAAAAGAAAAAGTCTTGCGGTAAGAGAACAAAAAACAAAAAAATGTATCAAAAGACTTTCAAAGACTAGAAACAGTTTGCAAAATGCAGAACGTAGGAAGAATACCTCAACAACAAAGAAGAGTGAAAAGAAAAAAGGGGAAATGAATGGGAAATCACGTTTTCAAAAAACTATCTATGGTGAAAGGAGAAAGAATCAATTTGATGAAATAAGGAAAAGAATGTTTCATAATAGAGTGGCACTTCATTTATTAAAAGATGGCAAGAAATATATAAAAAAAATCAGCATTTTATAAAAAGAAGAAACAGATTGTAACTATTGTTGAGAAGTCTTTTGAATTTAAAAGGAAATTAATAATTTTAGTTTTAAACAGAATTTGATCATTAGATAAGCCAATACATTTTATGAAGGCCAAAAGTAAAAAGAAGAGACTAAATAACAGAACTAACTTTTGTGATATTTTTTGGGGTGAATGGAAGTTCAGTTCAAGTTCAGAGCATTTGTTTAATGAAGAGAGCTATTCAATCTGTGCACCTGTTTATGGCTATTGTTCGTATGGAGCCTAAAACAGGTAAGTTGCCTCCCACAGATTTACAAAGAGGATTAAAAGGAAGAGTTGTGTATTTACCTTTAGATTTAAAGAAAAACATTGAAACTATTGCTGTAGAGAAAGAGGAAACTGAACCTGTAGTTATTCTAGTTAATGGTGTTCCTACTAAGAGTTGGAAAATATGTCAATAATTAGTAGATGTGAGCAAAGTGCAAAAGGCTACGTTATATCTCATAAAAAACAATGATTACTACAAAAATGAGTAGGTGGAAATAGAAGAAATACTTTTAGGAGATAATAGCAAAATTTCAAGTTGCCAAATTGAAAAAGTGGACATGTCCAAAACTGAAGAAATTTATGAACATTATAGTGTACATCCTTTACATTCCAAAGAAGTGATGGGAAATACTATTGAATTATTCCAAATGAAGACAGTGAAGTGGACCCAATGAGTGTTTGGGAAAAAAGTTTGGAAACTCGTTGTTTTCCGACGCTTTTCCCCACTGGAAAAGGTGGACGACATGACGAACGACCAGTACAGATTCCCGCATCAGAATTTCAGACAACAAGATTGTACTCTGAAGATCCAAGATTTCGACAATGTATCCCATATAAATTTCATCTTTTATTTGAAAGTGACTTGTCTGGACTTTCATTTGCAGTGAACCACATATTAAAGGAGTTCATCTTCAAAATGATTCTGCAAAGGAACTCTTGGACAAAGTACATCGGAGAGATGATCATTTAGAATCTCAATTGATTAATTTGATGGCGTGTCAACGTGGTACTAAGGAGTATTGGTATCGTCGTCATGGAGAACCTAAATGTATGATAAGGAACTCAGGAACTCATACGTGGTTTGTTCCGCTAAATTGTGCTGAATACACATGTTTTTTGATTTTATTTTGAGTTTTATATAGCGCTGGCTAGACCCGGAGGTATAAGAGTGCTTTACATAAGGATCCACAAAGTTACAAAATTACATCAGTTACAAGTTACATCTGTTACGATAAAACCTTTTGAGAGCGTCGAAAGACAGAATAAATGGAGTTTAGAAGGGTAAGGGGGTGGGGTAAAGGTGTAGGAGGGAAAAAGGATGGAGAAAGGATGGATGAAAAGACGAAGGAGAGTCTTCCCAAAGTCCGGCTCGGTAGGTGACAGCCGAGGGGGAAGTCCACAGCCCATCTCCTCTATAGCTATCAGGTAGCTCCACCGGGCATCAGTCAAGCGGCTAGGTCTCAATGAGAAAACAATAAGAGAGCAAAGAGAAGGGATAAATTGAGCGTAAAGGGGAACGTGGGTGGAGTAACGGGGTAGGAGGGAGAGTACAACGGAGAGACAAAGTGTGGTTTGCCCAATGTCCGGCTGGGTAGGTGACGGCAGAAGAGGTAGTCCACAGCCCATCTCCTCTATAGCTATCAAGTAGCTCCACCGGGCATCGGTGAAAAAGCTAGGTCTCTACGGTCTCCACAATGTTGTTTTATCCCAGTGTTAAACAATGAAGTCCCACAAATGTTTGGTGGCTGTCAGTAAGGTTAGCTTAATGCTTTGGCAGAAGGAAAATGACACATTAAAGGGCTAAGCTCCATGAGTGATGTAGAGGGCATCAGCACTTTGAGGGATCATCCGATAAGAAATTGGTAATGTTGGTGTACTGCCTCCCAGCATGGTGTAACAGAACAGGGTTGAACCGATCTCTACCTTGCAGCAGTGTCCAACGGCGATATCACTGAATGGATGAGCAGAAATCTGAGTCATGGGCGCCATCTTAGGGTCAGGCTCTGCTCGCATGAAGGTCACCGTGGAGATGAGGTCGGATTTGCAATGACGCTGTTCAAACCTGTGCCCAGACCCACTCCGTCACCAACTGGCCCCCGTCATGCTGGCGGTTCAGACTAGCGCCAATATTTAAGCCCATAGATGGTAATCAGCTGCTATGCACACTATCATTCCAGCGTTGACTCCAGCACTTGGCTAACGGAGCTGCAGCTATGTCGCAAACAGTCACTGAGGGAGACCATGGTACCACCTGTCTACATGCCCCACAATGCTCCCAGCCAAATTTAAGCAATATGTCCAGACTCCACATCAAGGAGATCAGCTCCGCTACTATTCTCGGGGTTAGCACCACAATAATAACGCTCCACAGTCATCCGCTAGTCCAGTCCATTTGCTAATTAGCATGATGCGTGTCTCACTCACCCCACCACATGACCCAGGAGTGCTGATCCACCACAGCCCCGTACACTCCCAGTGCAGCCGG
The DNA here is from genome assembly GCF_964204655.1 of Triturus cristatus. Lineage (NCBI taxonomy): Eukaryota > Metazoa > Chordata > Amphibia > Caudata > Salamandridae > Triturus > Triturus cristatus. The sequence goes on along the minus strand of NC_140593.1, from coordinate 10,250,816 downwards.
ACACGCACCTCACTTGTTTCAGCGCCTAGGGACAGCACCTCCACACAGTTCGGCGCGAGAAAAACTCCGTCACCCGCTGCCCTGTGAAACTCCAACCGCAACCCCTCGCTGCAGACCTCCGATAGCAGGTGCCCTCTGGGAGCAAGGGGAGACGCTCTCACGCCAGCTCACCCTCAGGATACCGCTGTTTAGGAGGCAGCGCCACGTCAATCTCAGAGCGTGCTCTGACTTTCTCCTGTTCAGGGTAAGTTTCTGCTCGGCCCCGCTGCCATTTTGCATGCCCGGGAGGCTGGGGGGGAGAAAAACACGTATGCTGCATTGCCGGCTTGTCAGTTATGGAACCCAGCACTGCCACATACCAGGCAATTCCTGAGGGGTTCCGCTGCAATGCGCTGTCATTTGTGGGGCATAATCTTCAGCGGATCCGCAGATTTTTAACGGATCATTTGCCCGGCCAGGAGAGCCTTACTATCCTGCGGCCAAACTCAAATATTAAAAACATTGAATTCAAGACACCTGGAGAACTGTGTTCCTTGGATCCTGTAAGTGTGTGCATATATTTTAAACATTGCTTTCAAGCAATGATGTCTTTTATCTGCAATAAAAACAATCCTCCTCTTGGAGAAGTTATTGATTTATTTTGGAGTAAGGCGTATCAAGCTAGAGGTGCTACTCATATACGTATGCTTTTATGGATCAAGGATGCACCCAAATTTGGAACTGATTCAGAGGAGACTGTTTTATCTTTTATTGAAGACTATGTTACATGTGCTATACCAAAAACAAGAGAAGAAAACACCTAAAGGCAACATGTTTTACGGTTTTAAACTCATCAATGTGGCAAGTAATGTCAACGGAAATACAAGTTGAAGGAAACGTTTTATACCAAATGTCATTTTGGATTTCCACATCCAGTAATATCCAAAGGAAGAGGCAAACGTTTCATGTCAGCAGTGAGTCATACCATCACTAGAAAATCTCCCATAAAGGCTTACAATTAAAAAAAAAGTGAACAATCAAAGTATATTAATGATTATAATTCAGTTATTTTGTCGATGTGGAATGCTAATATGGATATCCAGTATGTTGCGGATAATTCCATTGATGTTTCTCGGTATGTAACATCATAAATAGCAAAACCAGAAAAGACAGAGTTGAAAGAAATTTACTAAGAAATTGTACAACTTAAGTTTGAAGATGCTGGCCCATCGACAGATTGGATCCTACAAATGTTCGGATCGGTTGTCCTCTGCAAGTTTATATTCAAAGTCAAGAGGAATAATTTGGGTTAGTTTAGGTCTTGCTGCAACACGAAATCGAGTACTTTAATCTATACAAGAAATTGAATAATTAGCATTAAAGTACCGGAGGAAAGCCCAGATATTATTGAAACAAACATGTTGGATACGTACTATCCAAATAGAAGTCCTCATCTCGAAAACATATGTCTCTATGAAGTGCTGCAATATTACAGTTTTAAGAGAAATATTACAGAGAACATAAATGAAGAAAACTATGCAGTGATTGGTTCAGAAGGATGTTTTGTGAATCATAGTAAAGTAAATCTTATTAATCATAGCAAACTGAGTTGCCATACTCCTGATAAAAGGGAATTTTACTATTTAGCACTTCTGCGACTCTTGAAGCCTTGGCGTACGAAACTGGAATTACTTGGAGATTTTCATTGCTATGAAGATTATTTTAATGCATGTAAAGATAGCATTGAATGCACAGTTTTTCCAAATTATCTCCAAATGTTGAATGAAGAAATTGAACAGGAAGCTAGTATTTCAGCTGAGCTTGCTAGAGACAGTTCTCAAGATAGTCAAAGTTCTGCTGCACTGAGTCAAGATCCACTAGGAGAACCAATGCTTGAAAATGAAGCAGCAATCACCATGAGTGAAGTGGAAAGAAGCAATTTATCAAGCACAACACAGTATTATGAACTTAGGAAATTTGGAAGAGCAACTAAACATTGAACAGAAAGAAATATATGAGCAAGTGACACAACAGATCGACCATGGTTTACTTCATGAAAAAAAAATGCAACTGCACATCTTTTAAAACTATTCAAATGTATATCAGTCGTCAAGCTGGTACAGGAAAAAGTTTCTTAATTAAAGTTTTGACAAGTTATTTACAGAAAACCACAGAATCACATTTATCTTGTGTTGTAACTTCTCCAACTGGGTTAGCAGCACACAACATTAAAGGGATTACCTTAAATCGTTTACTAATGTTATCTGTTGAACATGAAAACAAGTTGGAATATCACAAGCTTTCTGGAGAAGCTTGTTTAGAAGTTTCAAGAGTACTAAGGAAAATGAAACATTTGATTATTGATGAGGTGAGCATGGTCTCAAACTTAATGCTTGCCTTTGTGCAGAATGCAGCAAATTTTAAAAACAGAATATGATGTGTTATTTGGAGGAAAACGTGATAGTTTTTGGTGATGTACTGCAACTTACTACTGTAAAAAGGGAAACCAGTTTTCAAAATATTTGTGCATGAAGATACCAGAAAATCTTTGGGAAGTATTGGAAATGTCAACATTTGGTCATATTTTGAATACAAAGAACTTATGAAAAATATGCGACAGGCAAGTGATGAAGATTATGGAAGTATTCTGGAAGATATAAGAATTGGTGTATTGCAGGAAACATGGAAAAGAAGCTCTGCAAAGCCGGCTACTTTCAAACTTGATTCCAAATGAAAATGTTGTTCCGGAAAGAATATACAAAACAATTGGAGAAAATAAATCTATAATCTGCCTAATGCCAACACTGCAAGAGTGTTCTACATTCAATAAAGAACTTTTACAGCTGAAAAAACAACAAATAATAAAAATGAAAGCCATTGATAAAATAGAGCACAAAGGAATTACTATTATTTTGTCAAAAAAATTAAAAACAAAATTGAATTATTTGGAAAAATCTATATCTAAAACTGATGGTTTGGAAAATAATTTATATGTATGTGAAAACTGTCGGGTCATTTTACGGCATAATTTGGATGTGGAAAAAGGTTTAGTAAATGGAGCAATGGGAAAAGCTGTTGATATTGTTAACTATCAAAATAGAGATGTAATTGAATTTTTAAAGATTAAACTTGATCAGATTGAAGAAGTAAAACAGATTAGACGTTGTTCTGTTCATTTTTTGCCAGTTAAAGATTTGTATGTTCGTAGAAAAAAGTTTCCTCTTTCCTTAGCATATGCGGTCACCATTCATAAATCTCAAGTTTTAACTATAGACAGCGCTTTGTTAAACAATGGAAGTACCGTGTTTAAAGAGGGAATGGCATATGTTGCATTGACCCGAGTCAGAAATTATCTGGATTGTATTTGATTGATTTTGAGGAGAGAAAGATTAGTGCAGATGCAAATTGTGTAAGCGAGTATAATCGGTTAAGAAGACTGTATTCTCCCAATTTAGGTGAATATCCTGTATATGAAAAGTGTGTAGTAGGTCGAAAACAAAGATATGAGAATCTCTGAGGTGAAGTTGGAAAGAAGAAAAAAAAATCAAGACAATGTTGAGATTCCAAACAGAAAGAAAAAGGACACTGTTGAAGAGATTGTAGGATATCAATTAGGAAATAGTTCAGGTATCAACTGCTATGCTAATGTAGTGGTGAACGTTGTATTTTTTCTAGAAAATGTCCAATAGCAAATTATGGAGAATCAAGAAAAAAGTAGGCCTGGGTGGTAATTTCTGTTCCGCTCGAGAAATTTGGGTAATTTGGATAATTAAGCGTTCTGTGGAAAATGCAGAATTGCCCAAAATTCTGTGATCCGCGGCTTCGCCGAATTTTTTGCTTGTTCGCGCTTTCAAAATACGTGTTCGCAAGATATTTTTCCCCGAGCATGCAAACAGCGGTCACGAACAGGAAAAAAGCATCGCAAACGGGTGGAACAAGCAATTCGGCGTGTTCGCTGAACTTTTGCATGCTCGCAGAGATTTTTTACCATTTAGCAGAGCTTTGCGTAGCGCAACTACGCACATTCCGCCCAACCGTAGAAAAAACGTTTTGTTCCTTGTTGCTTTCTATTTTTGAAAAATTGAGTACTGATAAAACTAAAATCCAAAGTGTTTCTGGCATTCGGAATCTTCTGGATATATGTTCTTGTTCTTCACAATTTACAAAGAATGTGCAACAAGATGCTCAGACATTTCTCATGTTTATGCTTGCAGTATTGGAAGATGAAGGAATACAAATTGAAAATCTGTTTGTACTTCATTACAGATGAAAACATGAATGTGAAGACTGTACCTTTAATTCTACCACTGAAATAGACACTGAAAGATTCATATATTTGACAATACCAGATTGTAAAACAGTGTCTTTTAGAAAATTAGTAAAATTAGCAAATCAAAATATGGAATGTAGTCAGTGCAAATCTGAAATGTTATCAACATTATTTATAGAAAGATTTGGACAATTATGTCATTTTAATGATACAACATTGCAGACCAGATGGAAGAAAATTGGAAACTAATATTAAAGATTTTTTGGCAAGTCAACTGTCAATTTCAGAAAGAACTTTCAAAGCAGTAGCAATTATTTTCCATGATGGAGCATCTACAAGATCTGGACACTACACTGTGTATTTAAAATGTAATAAAGGATGGACAAATTGTAATGATGCTGTGAGAAGTTGGCCTGGTATATGCTGTCCGCTAAATATAGAGGGCACCTTGTACCAGTCCAAACAATCCCTTATTGGTTATAGGTTAAAGACAACCTTTAATGAAAGCTATCCTAGTGGTAGCTATGGAGAGCAGCCTTCAGGCTAAGACTTGAAGGAATTTAAAGCAGCTTTTTTTACCAGTCTATAATCTCTTGAATGAAAGACAACCGCACCAGGTATATATATAAAATATATGTATTTATTTCTGAACACACACTCTTAGTCTCTTTATGAGGCTAGAGGTCAAAACACATAAGCTATACTTCACATATGACAGTAATAAGCACAAATACACGTCAGGCCCTAGGGGCGAGCCAAACCATATACTAAAATAGTAGTATAAGGACCACAACTTAACTAGACACAAGGCCTAGAACCTGTAGAATCGCTGGGACCCCAAGGAACCACACAAGGTAGGGACACAGGGGACCCACAGGGGCCGTGTGCAGTGTGAGAACACAGCCAAGAGCTCCCGTTAGCTTCAATGGGGAAAGTTGCGGTTAGATTTTTAAAGATTAGGAACACTTAGAAATGAGTCAGGACTAAAACCTTTGGGACTTAGGAAGTTCTAGGGTGATGAACCATGGGAGCACTGGAGTACTTGAGTTACCTCACCCAGGAAAGCCGGGTGCATAGGTGTCAAATGGTGTCAGGTTGCGTCGTCGATTTCAATAGGAGCTTTCAAAGAAGTGTTGCTGCTGGGAAGATGCAAAGTGTCTGAAGAGATCCAAGCCTGGATCGAGGCTGAGAGGAACCTGAAAGCAGAGGGGACATAGTGTGTGTCACTAGAAGGTGATAGGCAGATGTCCACTGATGTCAGGTGTTTCAGGTGAAGAAGGTGAAGCTTGACTCTTCAGCCACGAGGACCAGGAGGCATCGAGGACAACCTGGAGCTGGATTCGAAGGGACTCACAAGGGTACCCCAGAATCCAATCTGGAGTGTACGTAAAGTACATGGAATCAATTTATAAAAGAAAGCAGATAGGCTGGGGTCCTGAATAGCAGGTCTCCAGCCAAACTAATTTTAAAACCATTAACACTAGGAAAAAAGTGGGGGCAACCATGCAGTCAGATTCCACCTTCCTACAGATGCCCATTTGCAATTCAAATAACAGTTGCCCTATGAATTACCAACTTTATAGCTAATATTTTTGATTCCAAAGTTCTGAGAACGTCATTCCGCCTATTGGGAAGATGCCAACAGGAATTAATGAGGTTATTATTGGAAATGTATCGAAAAAGTAAGATTAAGTAACCCAAACACTACCCATGCACGACAACATTCACTTCTGCACTATCCATACAGTTCTCTAACCAGCTAGATACTGGCCATTCACACCTTTATTTACCCATGTAGTACCAATGCAGTCCAGCAATTCCCTTGTCACTCCCCATGCACTTCTCCAATAACCCAGTCAGCACCATGTATTTATCCAATCACTCTGCCAAAACCCAAGCACTTATAAATTCACTATGCAGTCTCCTTGCAGCACTCTTAGAATCCAGTCATTACCTATGTACTCATGCAATGTTCCATGCACTAACTCATGCACTGCTACAATCAAGTGTGTACCACCCATGCAGTCCTCTAACCACCTAGACACTGCTCATGCACTCCTCAAATCACTCAGGAAGTATCCATGTACTCCAGCAATCCCCTCGTAACTTCCCATGCACTCCTCCAATCACCCAGCCAGTACCATATACTAATCCAGTCACTCCGCCAAAACCCAAGCACTTATACATTCATCATGCACTCTCTTTGCAGTACTCTAATCATCCAGTCACTACGAATGTACTCATGCAATGACCCAGGCACTAACTCATGCACTTCTACAAAATGTTCAGCACTACATATACAGTTCAGTAATCTCCCTGTTACTACCTATGCACACTTCTAATCACCCAGTCAGTCTCATGTCCTTATCTAATCACTGCGCCAAAACCCAATCACTTTTAAATTCACCATGCACTCACCTTGCAGTACTGTAATCTACCAGTCACTACCCATGTACTCATGCAATGACCCACGCACTAACACATACAGTGCTACAATCACATGTGTACTATCCATGCAGTCCTCCAACTATCTACACACTACTGATTCACTCCTCCAATTACCCAGGTAGTACCCATGCAGACCAGCAATCACACTGTCACTCCCCGTGCACTTGTCCAATCACCTAACCAGTACTATGTACTAATCCAATCACTCTGCCAATACCCAAGCACTTATAAATTCACCATGCACTCACCTTGCAGTACTCTAATCATCCAGTCAGTACCCATGTACTCATACAATTAGCCAGGCACTAACTCATGCACTTCTACAATCCTTTGAGTGCTACCTATACAGTTTAGTAATCTCCCTGTTACTACATTAGCGCTCCTCCAATTACCCAGTCAGTCCCAAGTCCTTATCCATTTACTCTGCCAAAACCCAAGCACTTATAAATTCACCATGCAGTCTCCTTATAGTACTCGAATCATCCAGTCAGTACCCATGTACTTATGCAATGACCCAGTCTCTAACACATGCAGTGCTACAAACACATGTGCACTATCCATGCAGTACTCTAACCTCCTACACACTACTGCTTCACTCCTCCAATTAACCAGGTAGTACCCATGCAGTCCAGCAATCACCCTGTCACTCCCCATGCACTCCTGCAGTCCCCCAGCCACTACCATGTACAAAACCAAACACTCTACCAATATCCAAGCACTTATAAATTAACCACACATTATCCTTGCAGTACTCGAATCATCTACTCATGCAATGACCTAGTCACTATCACATGCACTGCTTCATTCCTCTATGCACTACCCATGCATCCACCCAAGAATTACTCATGAGCTCGTCCAGTCACGCAGGCACTACGCATTAAGGGTGGGTGGACAACTCCGTGCCGCCCACGGAATGTGCAGAGATTTGCCCTTCCGCCTTCTGCGATAATAGGCGGAGAAACAGGGCAAATCTCCGCACACTCGGGGGCATAACGGAAGTTGTCCGAACGCCTCCAGCCCGCCTTAAATACATTAGAAATACAATTGTTAATAGTAACCTTACCTTATCAGCGGCGTCCCCGGGCTCTGATCCTTCTGCAGCGCGTCTTCTTCTGGAAACTGTGCATGGGAACTATGCGGAGAGTGCAGAGAGTGGTTTAATCTATGTGCCTCTCCACGTAGGTCCCTTACGCACATTACGCCCACCCCTACTACGCATACACTTATGCAATCACCACACATTTTCTATGCACTTACGCATCAAGCAGGCACTACCCATGCACTCATACAATCAGCCAGGTATTACCAATACACTCGTCGAATCACGCAGGCACTACCCATGCACTCATTCAATCAGCTAGGCATTACCCATACACTCGTCCAATCAGCAGACACTATCCATGCACTCATGCAATCAGTCAGGTATTACCCATGCACGTGTCCAATCACACAGGGACTACCCATGTACTCATGAAATCACCCAGGCACTACAACTGCACTCATCCAATCACACAAGCACTAGTGATGCATTCATACAATCACTTATGCACTATCCATGCACTCTTTCAGTCACTCAAGCTCTACATATGTATCCATGCAATCATCCAGGCACTACCATACACATATTGCTCTTTTTTAAACAGAATAGGTGGTTCTGAAGAGAACTGGTTTTTTTTCCATTTTATAATTTTGTTTGTGTTTTTTAACTATTTTGTACATTTTTGGGGTGTTTTTTTAAAAAAAGGAAAAACAACAGAACAAAGTGCCCAACTTTGTAAAAAAAAAATAACATTAGTGGCAGAAACCACAGCATGAATAAACTGCTTGCCGATACACACTATAGCGTTGCACTTGATGCAAAGTTGTTTAAGATTAGCAGACTCTAGAAGAATGTCAGATCCACAGTTTACTACAGAGGTGCTTGGTCTAGCATCCTGGTCATCATGCTGCGCAGCTTTCTGGGCGCGACAATGTTGTTCATGGGCCAGATGCTGAGGATGTAGTGTCTGGAGATGTTTGAGCATGCTGGACGTGACACATGAAAAATAAATCGCTTACGCATGAGAGCACTCCTGGGCATAGTGTGCAGCTTACTTTCTTGCATTGACCTTCTTCTCCCCATCATGAATTCTGAAGAAGGCCCAAATAATAGATTCTATCTTCTTTTTTACTTCCTCCTGAATCTCTTCTTCTTCCTCTATCACCAAGTTGCCATCAGTTGAAGCAGCCATTTGTTAGATGAAAAAAAAAACAACAAAAGGTGCGAGGTAGCTAGCAAACACAACAGGTGTGTCTCCTAGGATGCAGATGAAGGAATGAAAAAAGGGAGGGGGTCCTTCTAATTCTAGAAACAAAACCTTGTAAACCGACAAGATGCTTTCCTTTCAAATCGCATGGGGTTCACACACTGGGTGCAAAACGAGCACGCACCCAGCGCGACTTCAGGAAAATATATTTAACAATAGTAGAACTTTATTCCAATTAGAAATATATGATTTTTCTATTTAGTTTAGATAATCTCTTCCTTTAATACACAAATTAAAGTTATGTATATATATATATGTATATATATTACCTACTGGCGGTCGCCAGTAGGTAGTTATAGTTAGGACCCCTTTTCCATAGGAAATCCGCAACATTCTATTTTGAATAACTTTGGCGCCGGTCGATGAATCCTCGCGAATTTCTCAAAATAGGTGGGGCGCTACGCTCCGCTCCTACCCTGAAAGTCTCGGGGGGATTCGTCAAGCGGGGGCTGAGATAAAAGGGGGGTCCCAAAACGCGTTTTTCCCATGCATTTTTCCATAGGACCTTTAGAACGAGCTACAGCCCGAACGGCTGAACAGAATTACTAGAAATTTGGCAGAGAGGTAGCCATAAGGTCAAGGAAGTGCCTTTTGCAGGTCTGGTGTAAATCTGTTCAGTATTTCCTGAGTAAATAGCATTTAAAAGCATATATATATATGGGCGGAGCCTAACCACACATCTCATCCTGAGATCTGATTGGCTGTCAGCACTTCATCCAAGAAGTGTTGGCAGCCATCTTGGGACAAATATACATGATAGCACCTCATTAAAAAGCATTGCAGTTAATAGAAGGTTTTAAGACTTTAGTTACATTATAAATCATTTGTTGATGGTACCATACTCATTTTAGGAATTGTGGTATGTTCTAAGGTGATTTCACCATGTGAAAAAGCCTTCTGCTGGGATATCATGATTGAGAGAAAAATATTTTCTCATGCTTTTACCACAGAGGTTTGGAAGGTGATCTATAGGCTAAACTGAGAGCTTATTTTCTGTAAATTCACATTATCTTTCTCAGTCATGTGAGAATGAAGTCTGATATTCTCAGTAAAACATGTACATCCAACAAGGGCAGAAACTGTCAGTTGATTCCTTTGTGTTCTACTGCAGCTTCCCAGAGTGTTCCAAAGAACTACTAGAGCGCTAACAGTCCTACTTATGATAAACGTATGGCACACCTGAAGCCATCTTGCTTGGATTAAAGTGGTAACTCTTAAAACATTTAATTTAAAAAGGAACAAAATGAGGGGGTTCATTTTTCCATAAAAAGTATGATTAGTGCTGCAGAAAGAAAAATTAGGGCACATTTTGAGTGACTTCTCAAATCCTCTTCTATTTCATTAAAAAATTCTGACATGCAGACTGAAACATGCCCTTTCAATACATACCAGCAGCAGTTTTCCCTGGTGAGCAGTAGCTTTACTACAGTGATCTAATGAGCAAAAAGAGTGCTAACATTCTGAATTTATGGCAAATGTGTGACACATCTGAATGCCTTCTTGATGGAATCAAAGTAAAAAACTGAAAGTATTTCCTACTGAGGAGACTGCAGTAAATGAGGAAATTAGGAAACTTCATAACAAATAAGTCTCCCAAGATGGCCACCAGAGACAAAAGAGCCCAAATGTAGCCCAAATATCACCCAGATGTAGCCCAAGTATAGCCCAATGACAGAATGTCCCAGAATGTTCTTAAAAACAACTAGAGCGCTTACTGTCTTCATTATGACAAAAGTATGGCACACCTGAAGCCATCTTGATTGGAATAAACTGGTAACACTTAAAACATTTAATTTAAAAAGGAACACAATGAGGAGGTTCATTTTGCCATAGAAATTATGATTAATACTGAAGAAAGAAAATGAGGGCACATTTTGAGTGACTTCTCAAATCCTCTTCTATTTCATTAAAAAATTCTGACATGCAGACTGAAACATGCACTTTTAATACCAGGAACAGACTTCCATGGTGGAGTAGTTTTACTACAGTGATCTAATGAGCAACTAGAGTGCTAACATTCAGAATTTATGGCAAATGTGTGACATATCTGAATACCTTCATGATTGAATCAAAGTAAAAAACTGAAAGCATTTCCTACTGAGGAGACTGCAGTACATGAGGAAATTAGGAAACTTCATAACAAATAAATCTCCCAAGATGGCCACCAGAGACAAAAGAGCCCAAATGTAGCCCAAAATCAACCAGATGTAGCCCAAATATAGCCCAATGACAGAAGTGTGCAAAACACTTATTATTTTGTGTTTTTGCAGTGTTATATAGTGCAGACTTGTCAGGTATTGGAGTGCTTTACATGAGCATTGGTTACATCACACAAGAACAAATTCATTTTGGTTGTAGACATGGGGAGACTAAGTGATTTGACCAGAATCACAGAATGTCGAGCTGAAGCAGAAACTTCAACCTGGTTCCCCAGTTGCAAAGTCTGCAGTTCTGGAAGTAACACCACATCCTCTCCCCTAAGTGCAACATTTAATCAAGTGGTCAACTGGATAAAAAAACATAAAGATAACAAATAATTTAAAAGTGCTTTGTCGCTATTTGAAAACTCAGAAAATATGTCCTTATTTTAGTCTTTTAGAGCACTAACCATAATTTTGATGCCAATAAGACCCTCTCATATATGTAATTTCTAAAGGAAATGCTCTAGGTATTACAGTTTTGATTACATCAAGATGATGTCAGGCGTTCCACACTTTTGTAATAAATATAGAATGTTAGCAATCTAGTTGTTCATTAGGATACTGTTGAGAGGCAGAGGCCAGGGGCACGGACTCTGAAAATTGAAGGCAGGTAGGAGGGTGCAAAGGCAACAATTTAACCACACTGAGCAGGCAGGAAGGGCCGTGGAAGCACAACAGACTATGGAGGGCAGTGGAAAGGGGGGCAGGGGCAACAAACCAACAATACAGGACTTGCAAGAGAGGCTGTTGGAGGGAAGATCTATTACGGGTCAAGGAAGCTAGGGGCGGTCCCCAGATCCCCGGGAGCCACCACAGAACTGAGCAGGAGAGTGAGTCAGGGACAAAAGGGGCACCTTAATTTGAGCCGGGGTGCCTAGGAACGCTTGCTCCAAAAATGAAGAAAACAGACATATGAGACATGGAATTGGAGGCAGAATACAATGGCAGTTTAATGAGAAGATGCAACTTCAAAGAAACCGCAGAATAGAGACATAAAGTACAAAAAACAGAATCCAGATAATCATACAGCTGTCATAATATTCTCTGTATCTCAATTAATGTACTGACAGAGAGAGAGAGAAAACACATCTATAAATGCATCATGAGAAACAAGTTACACCAAGGAAAATGTTACCTAGGAACACTCACGTTTACTCTTAGAGCAAGCATTCCTGCAATTACAATACAAAATCTTTTAAATGCAAAAGTAAAGAGAACAATGGTTAAACATAACATGACATTTCATATAGGTAAAATAGAATAAGATACTTCAAGCAAAGCAGAGCAAGACATTTTAAGCAAAGGAAGACAAGAGCTCCCAGCTCTTGGGGAAAACCTGCACTGCCTGTTAACCTACATACAGACGGCGAGGTAGTCCGTCGATATCTGTGGGTGCTCCCTTTTTATATCATTTTGTGGGCTCCTTTGCACGCTACATCTACCTACGTATGCTACCCAAAAGCTTCGACTGCAGATTTTACCAGACATTTCGTCATTTACCCACTTAATGCTGACAATGGACTGGGTGAAAAGGTCAGTCTCTCAGGCCAATCGCTTATCGTAAGTTCCATAGAGCAAGCAGAAAATAATGGGTATTGTACGGGAATTCAATATATTCATGTATAAAATCTCCTCAGTTCTCCTAACTTGACGCTCTGCGGTTGCCACTTCCTTAAAAGCGGGAAACCTGCCCAGGAAGCAAGTACCAGTCCAGGATGCAGCCTACTGTATGTCGACAGCTTCAGGGGGATGTTGAACTTTGATACCGAGCACGGAGCACTCGGGTAGGGTGGGGGCTACTAGTTTGGATCAGAAGGCCTCGCAGACCTGCCTTCAGACTGCTATACACTAAAATTGCAGAGCTATGGTCAATTTAACAAAGAGGCCTACATATTGAACAGAAGGGCCTACACAGGGGTTTTATGCTGGCTGAGTGGTAAGGATGTCTCAGGATAATTATATAGCAATACAGGACCCGCTGGTCAATTTAATACGGCCTACAAATGCAGCTGGCAGGGCAAGGACAAGGGTCTCATACTTCAGGTGTGGACAGAACGGGCCAGGGGCCCCCTGTGATACAAAATCTACCCTCCTTCAAGGCTGTGGCAATGTAATAGACCATTGTGGGCAGAAGGAAGAGGCAATGGTAGTACAACCATACATGCCAACAGACCCGATTCAGCCAGGAAACGTCCAATGTTTTTAAGCTCAAATGGGCTTTATTTGATCTGTCTCCTGTCTACAATATCCTCTTTTTCAATGTAACTCAAAGGGGAAAATCAATACCCCAGTTTTTTTTCAAAATCTCCCTCTTACCAAGTTCAAAATGTTCGCAAGTATGGTACATTGGATCATGGAAGGAAATGGGATAGGGACATGGACTTGGATAACAGAGGACAGGAGGGACATGGAGAGGTGCACCAAACTGACCCTGCAGGGCAGGCATCAGGGTTTGCAGCAGCACAATACACCACACAGGGCATGCAGGACGGGAGTGCAGCACAACAATCCATAGAAAGCAAGAGGGAGGGGACAGGACCATGCACATGGACAACAGAGAACAGAGGGGCAAGAGGCAATGGTAGCTAGCTGACCATAATGGACAGACAGGAGAGAAAGCTGCAGCATAACAGACCATAAAGGGCAGGAGGGACGGATCAGGGGCATTACAATGGAACAGACAAGCCAGGAGGGAGGGAGTAGGGCTGGGGGCAAGGGGGCAGGGCAGGAGCAGCAAGATAGCCATGGAGGTCAGGCAGGATGGGCACTAGAAGCAAGACACACCATGAAGAGCAACAGTGAGACTGTGATGGCATACACACAGACCATGGAGGGAAGGTGGGAGGGGGTCAGGGGCAGCTAACTGACCACACAGGGAAGGTGGGAGGGGCCATGGCAGCACAGAAGACCATGCATGGCAAGTGGGAGGGTTAGTGGCAGCACAATGGCTATGATGGGCAAGAAGGAGGGTGGAGGGGCATGCACAAAGGACAATGGAGGATAGAAGGGAGGGTCAGGACCTGTGCACAGACAAGAAAGTTCAGGGGAAGGGACCTCATAACAGACCACACGGGGCAGGCAGGAGGAGCAGTTGCAGCACAACAGACCAGGGAGGGCAGAAGGGTGTGGCAGTACAATGGACCATGTAGGACAGGAGGAAGAGGATAGGGGCATGGCATGTGGACAGGCAGGGTGGAGGTGGCAGGGACAGGTTACAGTCATCTGACAATGCTAGGCAGGTGGGAGGGGAGTGGCAGCTCAACAGAACACTCAGAGTAGATAGGAGTGGCAGGTCCATGGGACATGGTGGGCAAAAAGGATGGAGCAGGGGCATGCACAAAGACATCGGAGGGCAGGGGGAAGGAGAATAGGGGCAGCAAGCTAAGCACAGAGTTTAAGCAGGAGGTCAATGATGGGGCATAGAATAGGGCAATGGAGGGCAGGAGGACTGGACTGGTACATCATACTAAATTGAGGGCAGTGGCAGCACATCAGACCATGCATGGCAGGAGGGAGGAGGCTAGTCCATGGATTCACACAACAGAGGATAGGGAGGAAGGGGATGGGGCAGCAAGCTAACTGTTCAGAGAAGGCGGGTATTAGGAACTTTATTGTTTTTAAAACATTGTGTCTGTGCGAACTACTTAAAATATGAACAAGTATGCAGCATAATCTCACTTTTATTCAGGAAGAAGAGGACGTTTGTGACTGTGACTCCGGGCTCACTTGGCAGAAACACCCCCTGACCCTCCACCCCTTATCGCAAAATGTAATGCCCGTGAAAAGGGTAGGTGAACACAGTGTTATATAGAACATAGTCCTGAGAGCACGATTGAAAATGAAAACTAGATATAGTGTATGGTATAAACTATGCACCAAAAAGTGTGATATAAGATGAACCGGGCGTGAAATATAATTTGCAATACATTGTGCGCAATGACAGATTCATTGGAGAGCGCGAGATAGCACAGGCACTAGCGCGTGCTATGCGATATGCGCCTTGGAGTGTAATATGCACAGGGCAGTGTTGTGTAACCTAACTAGTCTCTAAAGTTGTAATATAAAATATGTGCTGGGGAGTGTAACGTTGCATATGCACTGTGACAAATATATGGATCCCAGATTGTAATATGTATGGCATAGCACTGTGCGTTATAACATAGGCATCGAGAAAGGCACGTTAGATGGGGCAATATAACCCGTGCGAAGACAAGTGTGGCATGACATATTCACGGGGTGGTGTTACAGTGCACATGGGCTAGAGAGTGTCATAGCATATGCACTAGCTAGTGGAATACAACACAGAGGTGTGTGGCACTCGGCAGGCAATGGTGGGTGTAACACAGCATTGGGCTCTGTCAGGAGCACGCTGTGACTCTCAAGTGATGTTCGTCCCCTTTCCAGAGAGTAAAATAAAAAGTATTACACATCCGGCAGTGGATGTGTGTTTTATTAACCGTGAGGGGGGTTTCTTGCATAGTTTTGGTCGAATTTTTGTCGAATCCCCTTTGAATGGCTTGGTGTGCATGTGTATTAAATGTGCCCGTCAATAGCTACCCATGTTTGTATAAATAAACGACAAGGGTGTCTACCAGGATTAGGCACGGTAGGGCATCAGACATGTCAGAGCTTCACTAGTGGTGTAAATACATTCCACGTGGATTCATTGCATGCATAGTCGCCTTTTAATGAATATCACGCAAATCGTCAAGGTGATAGGTACGTACGGTTTGTCCAGCATGTCCTAGATGTGTCTAAAAATATATATTTTTTAAAAATAATAAAAAACAGTGGCCGGCCCTGGGGATTGGGGTCAAAAAAATATAATTAGGAGACTGGCCCTGGGGGATGGGGTCATCAGGGCCAATAAATTAGAATAAGAAGGGGAACCAAACAGCCCCCCTTCTTAAAAAACTAAAATAAATAAAAGACTGGCATCGTGCCGGAGGCCATGCCCCCTCCGTGCAGCACTCTGCAAACGCGCCCCCAACAGGCATCTCCAGTATGCGCCAGGGAGCTGCGCTGCAGCCAGGTGTTCTGAGGCCAAGCCCCTTTTTACACCTCTCTGCAACGCAGCTCTGTGGCGCTTACTGGAGGTACCTAGTGGTCTTGTTTGACCCTAGGGACCCTTAGGATTCAGGGGGACTCTCAACTTATAACAGCCACAGGGCGCGTTTACACAGTGGTGAAGGGAGGGGACGGGGCCTGAGGTGACGTGTGCAAACACGCACTATGGCATGTTTTAAATTGGGGATATAATTTCCCTTCAATACTGAGGGCCCCTGGGGGCTAACTAGCCCACCAAGTGCTTCCAGTAAGCGCCACTGAGCTGCATTGCAGAGAGGTGGTCCAGGCCGTGCCACTTTTTACACCTCTCTGCAACGCAGCTCTGTGGCACTTACTGGAGGTACCTAGTGGGCTAGTTGGACCCTAGGGACCCTCAGGATTCAAATGAACTTAATCTCCCAACTAAAAATGGACACAGGGCGTGTTTACACAGTGGTGAAGGGAGGGGACGGGGCCTGAGTTAATGTGTGCAAAAACGCCCTGTGGCCTGTTTTAAGAGGTAGTTTTAATCCCCATGCCCTATTATACACTAGGGGCTTACAGAGGAGGTCATGCTAATCACAGGGGGACCCCAACGCATAATGTTCCCTAGTGTATGTAGGTGTTTTCACTGTATTCTAAGTGTCTTTTAACATAGCACTGGCTCTAGGACTGGTTAGTCAGACTCAGTTACCACCAGTATCCGTCTGAAAAAGTTGAGGGTACAGGATGATTTTGCAACAAGGCTTCTTTCTGCTCTTCTTTTTGTTCTTTCTGCACGTTATCCTTCTTCCTGCATTTATCTTCGTATTTGAGGACTTCTGTTGCTTCTTTCTGCACTTCTTTTGTTTCTTTCTGTGCATTTTTTCTTCTTTCTTCACATGTCCTATCTCTGTAGGCATAGTTAGAAATTAGCATTTAAAAAACCTTTGAAATTCACTGAAAAAACCATGGGTTTCACACACGTTATAGTTAGGAATTAGCATTTAAAAAACCTTAGAAATTCAATGAAAAAACCAAAGGTTTCACACATGTTATAGTTAGCTGGACATTTCACTCGTAAAAAACCATTGAAATTCCCCCGTTATAGTTAGTTCAGCTAACTATAACTCGCGCGCCCGCAATGCACTACTGATGACGTCACATATTACATCACTCATGACATGGTCACTGACATCACTCATGACATCACTGATGACATCTCAAATGACATCACTGATGACATCACTGATGACATCATCCAGTGATTGTGTGTTTTTATGAAAATTATATATTTTTTATATTTATGTATATCTCAAGGTCAAAGGAAGAATAAATGGGTATATAAGTGTCTAAATGGATACTTTTTTTGGGAATTTTTTTTGTGTAACTGACTGTTTAAGTGTATCATAGTGAATACATGGCTTACTGAGTAATCTTTAAATATTTAAATATCTGTATCAGTTTCTTACTTTGTGTATAAGTGGCTGCATGGGTTGGTGAGTAGCTACATGAATGTCTATATAGGTTATTAGTTGGTTTTTTATCACTATGAGTGTCTGAGTTTCTGTATGGTTCGGTGGGGGGTATTACTTAGTGCATAGGTGCATGAATGAGTGACTCACTGTTTGTATGTGTTGAATACAGCATGTGTGCAGGACTGTATGGGTGGATGAGTGTGTGCATGGGTGTGTTAGTGAGTGAATGACTGTCTCAATAGTGTCTTTATGAGTAACTACATATGTTTTAAACTAGTATATGTGACTATTGGTGTATATAAGTGAGTATATGTGAGAGTGAGAGATTGGAAGAGTTCCTGTATGAATAAGTATGTGTTTCTATAAGTGATTGTTTAAAAGAGTAAGTATATGTAAGTTTCTGTAGAAGTAAGTGTGGTGGTGTGTGTATAACTGTATATGCAAGTAAATGGATGATTGATTCTTTATTAGCATGAGTGACTATGTGTGTGAGTTACTCTATGGATGAGTGGCATTGTGTAACGGGATGTACAGGTGTATGAGTACATATGATGAGTGAGTACATGTATGAGTGACTGTAGAGGACTGTTGGTGAATTACTGTATGTGTATGTGGTTCTTAGAATTACTGAATAGGTTGTTGTAACTGATATTGATATGTTCATTATTTTGAACATTTTAGTTTCTATTTTTGAATGTGTGTTTCAATGGTTATATTAGGGGGAGAGGAGGTCTGCCACTCTATCACAAGGATGATGTCATCAGTGATGTCATCAGTGATGTCATTTGAGATGTCATCAGTGATGTCATGAGTGATGTCAGTGACCATGTCATGAGTGATGTAATATGTGACGTCATCAGTAGTGCATTGCGGGCGCGCGAGTTATAGTTAGCTGAACTAACTATAACGGGGGAATTTCAATGGTTTTTTACGAGTGAAATGTCCAGCTAACTATAACATGTGTGAAACCTTTGGTTTTTTCATTGAATTTCTAAGGTTTTTTAAATGCTAATTCCTAACTATAACGTGTGTGAAACCCATGGTTTTTTCAGTGAATATATATATATATATACTTTTAGAAGATAAACATTTTATGGGAGTCCCATCGCAAACCAAATGTGCATCGGTCGTGACTCTCGGAAAATATATTTATCAATAATATACCTTTATTGCAATTACAAATATGTGATTTTAATATTAAGTTTAGATAATCTTCCTTTAATACACATAATAAAGCTACATACAGATACTTTTCAAATTTAAACATTTTACGGGAGTCGCGCACCGACTGCATATGTAAGTGACGTTACGCAGGGCCTGACACTTGCACCCGTCACATACCAAACAAGCAACCACCATGACTTTAGCAATATGGTGGCTTGAATCCACGCAACCACCGAAATAGGTACACGATCGGTACGCCACTACACTTTTTAACCCCTTCCCCGCTCATGACGGAGCCGCTCCGTCATGAGCCAGGTTGCCGTGTGCTCATGACGGAACGGTTCCGTCATGTCACGGCCGTTGGCGGCCGCTCCGCCTACGCGTCGCTGTTTCCCCACCTGTGCGGGGGGACAACGCAAATGGGCGGAGTCATGACGGAACCGTTCCGTCATGAGCACAGCTCAACTGTGGCTCATGACGGAGCGGCTCCGTCATGAGCACAGCGCCACCGCGCTGCCCCCCCGCACCCACCAGCGCCGCGGCGGAATTCCCGCCGCGGCGAAAGGGTTAAAAAAAAATGTATATATTTTCAAAAACAAATGTATTATATTATTTTTACATCAAATAAAAACCTATCTAAAATATTTTTTACACATAACACTTACAAAAAATCACTTTAAAAAAACTTTGAAAATCACTGAAAAAAACATTGGTTACAGGCACATTATAGTTAGAAATTAGCATTTAAAAAACCTTTGAAATTCACTGAAAAAAACATAGGTTTCAGGGACGTCATAGTTAAAAATGAACATTTAAAAATCCTTTGAAATTCACTGAAAATACCATAGGTTTCAGGCACGTTATAGTTAGAAATTTGCATTCAAGAAAAGTTAGAAATTCACTGAAAAAAACACAGGTTTTCAAAGACATTATAGTTAGTTGGACATTTCACTTGTACAAAACCAGGGAAATTTGTCTGTTATAGTTAGTAGAGCTAACTATAACTCGCGCCCATGTGAAAATCTGAAGCACCTCCTCGCACCCTAATATAACCATTGATACACCCACTCTAAAATAGAGACTACCATGTTCAAAATCATAGACACAACAATACCACTTACAACATACTCGCTCACTCATTCCTAGGTCTACACACACATCCACTCATTTACCTACACAGTAACTCATATATGCAGTAACTGATCAATACAGCAGTATCATATGCACACATACACCTATGTATACACTCACACACCACCACTAATCTATAGACTTATTCACACACCTACTCAGTCATGCAAAGAATCAATCACACCCATTTACTCAC
Source organism: Triturus cristatus (assembly GCF_964204655.1). NCBI lineage: Eukaryota > Metazoa > Chordata > Amphibia > Caudata > Salamandridae > Triturus > Triturus cristatus. Next base: position 10,230,618 of record NC_140593.1, on the reverse strand, counting down.
CTATACAGTTATACACAGACCACCTCACTTATTTATAGAAATACTAACACATACTTACTCTCTTATACAATCGCTTATACAACCATACACTCAACTGTACAGCCACTCTCACAATCACTCACTCTCACATATAGTCATTTATATACTCCAACACTCACATATACTGTCTTTCACGTATGTAGTTTCTCATATATACACCACTGAGACAGTCATTCACTCACCAATACAACCATACACACACTCACCTACCCAACCCACCCTTCACAGATAGACTGATACACTCTTGAACATATACACCCATCGAATCACCCACTCACACATCTGTGCACAGTCACACTCCCCGTTCACTCACACAGACACTCAGACACCCATACAGATACTCAGATAACCAATCATTAACCCATATACACACTCATATAGCTATTCACTAACCCAGGCAGCTGCTTATACACCAACTGACAGACTGATACAGACATTTATACAGTTTACTCACTAACCCATGCATTCAGTAAGACACACTAAATTACTCACTTATTCACTGAAAAAACCATAGGTTTCAGGGGTGTTATAGTTAGCTGGACATTTCCCTCGTACAGTGTCATTTGAGATGTCATCAGTGATGTCATCAGTGATGTCACTGACCATGTCATGAGTGATGTAATATGTGACGTCATCAGCAGTACATTGCGGGGGCGCGAGTTATAGTTAGCTGAACTAACTATAACAGGGGAATTTCTAGGGTTTTGTACGAGGGAAATGTCCAGCTAAATATAACACCCCTGAAACCTATGGTTTTTTCAGTGAATTTCTAAGGTTTTTTAAATGCCAATTCCTAACTATAACGTGCAAGAAAACTATGGTTTTTTCAGTGAATTTCAAAGGTTTTTTAAATGCTAATTCCTATCTATAACTTATCTCTGTAGATATCATCTTTACATAGTACAGATAATATTGCATTGCGAGACGCTAGAGTAGTACAGGAAGTGACATATTTGGGCATTAAAATTAGAACCTTGCCGGCAGAATTGGTTGAAGCCAACTGGCTGGCCATAGTACGTAGTACCAGGGACTCATTAGAGAGATGGGGTCGACTTCACCTTACATTAGTAGGCAGAGGTAATATTATAAAAATAAATATTTTACCAAAGGTGCTATATCTTTTTAGATCTATTCCTCTGGAAGTGTCATCGGCCCAACTCCTACAGCTACAATCGCTCTGTGCCAAATTTCTTTGGGCCCCCAGATTCATGACATTACCTATTGAGAGAGGTGGCCGGGCTATACCAGACTTCACTATGTTTGCTTTCTTTTGAAGATGCGGCTATTACTGACTGGTGAGGATGCTAGTAATAGAGCAGAGGCTCCCTCGATATTCTATTTGCTACTAGGGCCTGAGGCTAAACAATTTTTATTTAAAGAAATCCATGGTAGTTACTTCAAAAGAACTAGGTTCAAAGTACTGGCAGTTGCTTTCAAAGTTTGTCAGAAAATACGTAAGCTAAGCTCCTTGACGGGGTTAACCTATTATACACCCATGAATGCTTCAAAGATCCTCCCTCTCATTTTTTGGGATAGTGTGGCATTGGGTTGGAGGAAACAAGGTATTTCACAGGCGGGTGACTTTTATCAAACTAGGGGATTGTTTCCCACGTATGAAGATTTAGCGAGACAATATAACTTGCCTAACTCCCAATTTTTAAAATTTCTCCAAATTCATGATTTTCTTCGTCGTAAAAATCTGATATTGACATCAAATCCACTTATAGAGGCTATTAGACAGCAGGAGAAAATAGGTGGGCTCTATAAACTATTATTTTCTTTTAGAATGGATGACTTGGAGAAGCATAATGCCCAATAGTCTATCATATTGGGAGAATGCAATATTTCAATAGAGCAGGCTATTGTCAGATCTAGGGAAACTCTCTTATCTGCCAACCTGAAAGCACAATTTTTCAAAACGATTTTTAATTTGTATTATACTCCAGCACGCATGCTCAAGTGGGGAGGTAGGAATGACGGGAAATGTTTTCGTTGTGGGGTGGATAATGCGGATAGTCTTCATATATTTTTTAACTGTGTAAAATTGTTTAAGAATTTGACTGATATTGAAAATTTTTTGACCATGATTACCGGAACTATTATTAATATTACCCCTGCCTTAATGCTAATAGGAATTGGGCAAGGTGTAGAAAAGGGGTACCCTTTGTATAAACACCGTTTTTTGATTTTCATTGCTATGACTGTCGCTCGATTGTGTATTGCCACTAATTGGCTTCAACCCGAACCCCCCGCGTTTGAGCACTGGCGTGCTAAAATGTATAATTTATTTAATTTAGAAAATAGTTTGTATTCTGTAAAGAGGGTAAGGAAACGGCAAATGGGAATGCTTATTTGGGGGCCTTTTTTGATCATATGAACTCATGAAATAATTTCCTTTTGTTTTTTCTTTTCTTTTGTTTTTCTGACTTTTTCTCGCATTATGGCTGTCCCTGTTTTGTCGCTGTGGAATAAAAAAAAAAAAAGAAGATATCATGTTTAATGATTTTGATTGGATTTGTATATTTTTCAAATTCAGTGTGTCAATTTCATTAATTACATTTTTTTAAAATACTTTTTTATCACCATTTTTTAAACTTATTTTTTCAATTAATCATTTTAAAAATTCAAAAATAATATTTGAACTTAATGGGTTTTTCAAACATGTTTTTTTATATTTTTCAAAATATTTTTTTAACTATATGTGCAAAACTTTATTTTATATATTTTTTCAATGTTTTTGGATCCGCGCACCCTAAGCGCACCGTTCCCGATCCCTACGCGATAGCATCCACGCATGGTATGCATTGGGTACGTGTTTAGTGTGCGATCGCAATGCGACCGGTACGCGACTCCCAGCGTATACGCGACACGTTCGATGTACGTAACGTGACGTTTACGCACTTCCGTGATGCGTCATCTGCGTCTATGACGCGGTAGGTGTGCGGATCCCGCAAAGTATTTAACATTTAAAAAAACATATGTATATATTTCATGTGAATATTAATTAAAGACAAACTCTAAACTAGTCTTAAAACTAATATATTTTTACATCTAATCCTATACATTTTTTTAATTCAATTTCGCGGATGCGAGCTGGGTGCGTGCTGCGTAAGCGCATGGTGCGCAGATCCCATGTGACCTGCAAAAAAAGAGATTTGATTGGTTCATTACACTTCCTCTTCTAACTATTGAAAGACCCTACCCATTTCAATCATTCTTCTTTGACCTTCTTTAGAGCACCATCTCTTTGGAGAGAAGAAGATTTTTTTAGACTAAGTTTTACACTTAGCTCTAACTTTTTTCAACCAAAAATGGCTTCAGGGCAGCAAGCATCACCTGCATCTCCTCATACTTCTGAGGATGAATTTTTGGATGAGGCACCACCCAAAGAACATTTTTTCTTCAATGGTGTGGAAATTTTTTACTTTTCCCGAGGGGCAGAATAAGACCAATGCCACCTTGGTCACATGCAAGATTTGCAAAAGAGTGCTGTCAGGAGGGGATCCTAACAAGAAATACTCGTGCGGCACGGCAAGTATGATGAAGCACCTGAGGAGCCTTCATCCAAACAATCTTGCATGACAAGAGTGCAAACGGGTGAGAAACACTCCTGCTCCTGCGCCTTCCACCTCATCTCAGCCGAGCACATCAAGAGTGCATCCATCAGCCAAACCTTGGACATCCGTCCTCAATTTCAATTTTTAAAAGTGCTAAGCACTAAGTGCAATAAGACTTTGTGCTATGGTGAGCAGTCGATCGATCTGATCTGCCACTGGCAAGAAAGTCACATTTGCTATTTTTTTTATTTTTTTTTATTGTTCCCTGAAGTTCATTGTTTGGTTCCTCCTGTTTTGTTTTTTGGGGGTTTTTTTTGCAGAAAAACTAAAAAAAAATTAAAATTGTTCCGAAAACCCAAAAAACATTATAAAAGAAGATAGAAGAAAAAGAAACGTTCTTGTAAGAACTAATTTTCCTGGTTTAAAAAAAGAGCTACATTTCTTTGTTGGTGTTAGTTTAGATGAATGTATGTGTAGTACGTAATTGACTGAATTAATGCATTAGTAGCGTATGGTGAATATATAAGTGCAGAACTATGAGGAAGTGCTGCAGCATCACACAGTAACCTCTTTAACTGCAGTGTGCTGTAGTACTTCCGAAGTACAGGGATGCAACATATGTACATAAATATGTTGCAAATCTATGCTTCTCTCTGCACGGCTGCTTAAACTGCAGCCATGTGGTGACACAGGCACCCTTGCACCATAGTGCAAGAATATCTGTGTCATGTGCTGTCTGTTTTTCTGCAGGAAGACACACCTTCCTGCACAAAAAAAATGAGAAAATGCATTTCAGCATGCATTGAAGATATAAAAATGTGGAGAAATGAAAACAATTCTCCTTGTTGTGCTTTCCTACACCAATTTTAGAATGGTGCACCATTCACACACATATCGAGATTTATGATTTCTGATAAATCTAGACATGTGTCTTGTTCTATGAGTATTAAGTGCAATCATGCACAACAACACTTATAGAACACCCTTTCAACACAAAGTGATCTGCATGATGAGGTTGTATTTACATGGAGTATAAAAAGTGCACAGAGTGGCTTTCCTTCTTTTGTAAATATGAAAGAGTATCTTACACAATAACTATGTTACAAAAAGTGACATATTTCCGTTTTTTAAAATTCCTTGCGAATGATAAAAGGTAAACACAGAGTTTTGTCTGCAAAGATGTTCAAAGAAGAATGATTGAAATAATTGCGGTCCTTCAATAGCTAAAATAGGAAATATTATGAACCCCTTGTGAGAAGTTGGCCTGTTATATGATGTTCACTAGTTAAAGTGACCACCTTGTACCCTGCCAAGCAACCCTTATGGTGTGGTTGTAAGTCAACCTTTTTGGACTAGCTGCCCTAGTGGTAGCGTAGGCTAAGCAGTCTTTGAGGCTAAACTCGTTAAAGCGTGTTAAGCAGGCTGTTTTACCATAAGTAACCCCCTTTTATACCAATGAAAGGACACCACACAGATATATATTCAAAATATATATGTATTTATTTCTCAAAGTATCCCCTAGACTCTTTATGAATACAGGAGCACAAATCGTTAAATAAGAATACGTTAGAATACACAGAAGTTGCACTTTATATGGATAGGCCCTGGTGGCCACACGAACCATTAACTAAAATAGTGGTATAAGTATCACAAACAGAAAAGGGAAAAGGCCTAGGGCCTCTAGAATCGCTGGGCCTACAAGGAGCTAACTTTAGTTAGTGACCAGGAGGTCCACGGGTTGCGGGTGCAGAGCAAATAGTCACACGCGGGCTCCCATAGGTTCTCAATGGGTGCGTAAAAGTTACAAAGTTACTGCAAAAAGGATCTTCCGGATGGACCATGAACTCAAGATTGGAAACACAGACACTAGAGATGATACTCTACACTTGGGCACCGGAGTGCCAGTTTTACCTCACCCACAGGAAGCGGGTGCATAGGTCTCGAAGTGCGTCGGGTTTCTTCTATCTGTTTAATTGAGCCTGAAGACAAAGATGCTGCAGGCGGTCGATCCGGAAGAGATGCGGTGGATCCAAGAGTGGATCGGAGTTGTAGAAGACCTGTAAGCAGAGGGGACAGTGTTCACAGTCACTAGCCAGTGACCAGCGTGGCACCAGGTGGGTACCAGGCGATGTCGGGTGCAAACGGGAGGAAAGGTGCAGCTTGTCTCTGCAGCCACGTGGTCCCTGAAGGTCGACGACGTCCAGGAGTTGGTTCACGAGCTGTCCCACGCAGGCTCTCGCTGGCGGCGGTGTCGGCGACTTGGTCGAAGCAAACAAGCCTTGGCAAAAGCAATTGTTGTGGAAAACAAAATAAGCTGATGGTTCTGACCAGCAAGGTCAGAGGGACTGCTCCTTTGGAGGGGAGCAAGGGCCCGTCTGGAGTAACCAGACCAGTGGTGTAGTTCTTGAAGTTCGTCGCCAAGGTGGCCACTAGCCAGCGGGCCAGCAACCGGTTAGGCGCATCGAGTGGCAAAATGCAGAAGGGCCCCACGCAGATCGTGGAGAAGCTGGAGGGCTCACCTTTAGTGCAGATGCTGCTCGGGTGTTGGGTTTCTCGGGAGCCAAAGCACAACTTGGAGGGAGTCTTGGTTGTCGCGCTGGCAGCTTGTCGTGGTCTTTTCAAGATGGCTGGCTCCACGTGTCTCGGTGCCTTCACGGGTTCCTTCTTGAGAGCCGTGAGAGGTCTGGAGGTCCAGGTCTTGTCAGTCTCTGGGCTCGGGCTCCGGCGGGAGGCAGCGGCAAAGCAGACGTTGATTCGCTGGATGGTGCTTGCGTTAGCAAGGTGGTCACTCCCTGACCACAGGGGAGATTTCCTTCAGTCCTCTGTGCAGCAGAGCGTCGAAGTTCCCGTCTTCTTCTTGTAGTTAAGTTGATTCCAGGATGTCTGAAGTCTTAGGACACAGCTCCTACCTTTAAGCGGATTCTAGGGGCCGGACTACCTGCTAGGTCCCTCCCTAAGAGTGGGACCAGGAAGGGGGGTGGTTACACCCCCAATCCTTTGTCCAGCTCGCCCCAGGCCCAGGACTGGTGTGCCCCAGGACCGGATTGAACTGGCATATGCACCGAGGCTCCTTGTGAGCCTCAGGCATGTCTGGTTTCTTTCAAGCCCTACCTGACCAATACACAAAACCCTGTCTGGGGTGGTGCACGCACCTCTCCTGGCAGGAAACCCTTTGTCCACACCTCCCAAGCTGGAAGGACTCCCAGCAGCAGGAGGGCAGACTTGTGTCTGTGGTGGCAGCATCCATTTTGTGGAGCTGAGGCTATGTCTGATTTTACCCGGGTTTCAGGTACTGTACATGTCGTGTCCCTCTAGAAGGGTGGGATGCTAACCCCTTCGCCAGAATTGGCGAGGGGATAGTATTCCAATTCGTATGACACCTTACTCAACATGTTTTGATAAAGCCAAACCAAAGATAGCATTTAACCGCGAGGTTCATAATGCACTTAAGAGTATATGGTATGACGATATCTGGAAACAGTAGAAGGAAGTGGTTCCGACCACTGCAGACAGGCCCAGCTCATGCCAGGGCACCATCTCACATGGAACCAAGCACTCTGCCTTCAGGATTATCAAGGCCTGCTATAGGAGTGGCTGATAGGTTACCATGTGTTCCATTTAAGGTTAGGTATATGTATACTACACCTAAGTAAGAGGTGGTTACACCAACTTACCCCAGCTGAGTGATCAGCCAGTTGTGTCAAATTTGTTAGGCCAGCCCAGGGGTGGCATAATACATGCTTCAGCCTCTGGGGGCCTTAGATACACCAATGCCCTGGGTACCTAGTGTACACTGGTACAGGGGCTCACTGGGTGATCCACTTCCAATTGGTTATGCACCTAGGGTGCATAGTGTAAATTTAGTAGAGAGAACAGCAGGCTGGGGGTCTGATTGGCAGGCCTACAGCCTCAATATGTCAAAAACCAGTGAAGCAAAAAGCAAAAATTTGGGGTGACCATAGGATAGCAGACCCTACTCTCCTACACCCCTCAAATCTCTTTTTTTGCAGGTCACATGATATCTGATTATGGTCAGATTTCAAAACTACATAGGTATAAACAGATTGTTTTTAGAAACATGTTTCAACTTTGTAGCTTCTTGCAGACCTCCTCATTCTGCATATTGTAAATGTAATTTGATACTTGTATAGCGCACTACTCACACGCAAGGGTCTCAAGGCGCTTGTACGAATACCGCTGTGGAACCCATCCTGGCTTTCCCTGTGAGGTGTCCACTCCTGGGCACCCCCAAGGTGGAGGCCAGGCATCCTTAGCGTTGTGGGGGCCGTTGTGGAGATTAAGCAAGCTATTGCCCAGAGTTGCAGAGTGGGACTCCATGATTGGAATGGCACCGAGGCGAGAATTATCAGGTCCGTGGAATCTTTGAGCCCAAGACCCGCCGAGGCGGGGAATTGAACCCTGGTCCCGGGCTAGACCTCTGCATCAGGGTCTGCCGCGAACAAGGAGTACCTGCACGCGACGGACAGACATGGACCCGAACCTACGTGTCATCCCGGCACTCATAGCAGTCGACCTCCTCTACAGGTTACGACGCAGACGCCGCAGAAGGTCAGAACAACAAACGGAGGGGGGAAACGGGGGGGGCAGGACCAGGGGCAGGCCATAAAACCCCCACCAAAGTCACACAGCACACATGCCCTGGACATACCTGAACCCCAGGCCCTGGTCACTACGAAGGGGTGGGGGCGTGTCCAGCAAAGCCAGCGTCCGCCACAACAGAAGTGCTTGACGACGCGAACCGGCAACACAACAATACAGGTACGTCCCGTACCCACGCCTTAAGAGCGTGGGTACAAGTTGTACCCCGCCCACACCTACGTCACCCCAACAATGGTGGGACGGCAGTACCCACGTGGCAAAGGCCTGGGTACGGCCCGCACAAGCATTCCATAGCGTGGGTACGGATATGTACGGACCGTACCCCCACCCCCGTATGCATGGAGCGTACCCCCAACCCAACAGTGTAAGTACGACCCGTACCCTCACCCGCATACGTATGGAGCGTACCCCCACCCCAACAGTGTAAGTATGACCCGTACCCTCACCCGCATATGTATGGAGCGTACCCCCCACCCCAACAGTGTAAGTACGACCCGTACCCTCACCCACGTATACATGGAGCGTACCCCCACTCCAACCGTGTATGTACGGACCGTACCCCCACCCCAACAGTGTAAGTACGACCCGTACCCTCACCCGCGTACGTATGGAGCGTACCCCCCACCTCAACAGTGTAAGTACGACCCGTACCCTCACCCGCGTACGTATGGAGCGTACCCCCCACCCCAACAGTGTAAGTACGACCCGTACCCTCACTCGCGTACGTATGGGGCGTACCCCCCACCCCAACAGTGTAAGTACGACCCCTGCACTCACCTGCGTACGTATGGAGCGTACCCCCCACCCCAACAGTGTAAGTACGACCCGTACCCTCACCCGTGTACGTATGGAGCGTACCCCCCACCCCAACAGTGTAAGTACGACCCGTACCCTCACCCGCGTATGCATGGAGCGTACCCCCACCCCAACCGTGTATGTACGGACCGTACCCCCACCCCAACAGTGTAAGTACGACCCGTACCCTCACCCGCATACGTATGGAGCATACCCCCACCCCAACAGTGTAAGTACGACCCGTACCCTCACCCGCGTACGTATGGAGCATACCCCCCACCCCAACAGTGTAAGTACGACCTGTACCCTCACCCGCGTACGTATGGAGCGTACTCCCCAATCCCAACAGTGTAAGTACGACCCGTACCCTCACCCGCGTATGCATGGAGCGTACCCCCCATGCCAACAGTGTACGTACGGACCGTACCCCCACCTCGTATGCATGGAGCGAACCCACACCCGTGTATGTTCTAAGCGTACATATCGTGAAATAGGAGGGTTGGGTGCAGAGTCCTCCCAGCAGTGCCCAGTCACAGGAGGGGTGTGTGCAGAGTCCTCCCAGCAGTGCCCAGTCACAGGAGGGGTGGGTGCAGAGTCCTCCCAGCAGTGCCCAGACACAGGAGGGGTGGGTGCAGAGTCCTCTCAGCAGTGCCCAGACACAGGAGGGGTGGGTGCAGAGTCCTCCCAGCAGTGCCCATACACAGGAGGGGTGGGTGCAGAGTCCTCCCAGCAGTGCCCAGTCACAGGAGGGGTGTGTGCAGAGTCCTCCCAGCAGTGCCCAGTCACAAGAGGGGTGGGTGCCTAACACTCCCAGCAGTGCCCAGTCACAGGAGGGGTGGGTGCAGAGTCCTCCCAGCTGCGCCCAGTCACATGAGGGGTGTGTGCAGAGTCCTCCCAGCAGTGCCCAGTCACAGGAGGGGTGGGTGCAGAGTCCTCCCAGCAGTGCCCAGACACAGGAGGGGTGGGTGCAGAGTCCTCCCAGCAGTGCCCAGACACAGGAGGGGTGGGTGCAGAGTCCTCCCAGCAGTGCCCAGTCACAGGAGGGGTGTGTGCAGAGTCCTCCCAGCAGTTCCCAGTCACAAGAGGGGAGTGTGCAGAGTCCTCCCAGCAGTGCCCAGACACAGGAGGGGTGGGTGCCTAACACTCACAGCAGTGCCCAGACACAGGAGGGGTGGGTTTAGAGTCCTCCCAGCAGTGCCCAGACACAGGAGGTGTGTGTGCAGAGTCCTCCCAGCAGTGCCCAGACACAGGAGGGGTGGGTGCAGAGTCCTCCAAGCAGTGCCCAGACACAGGAGGGGTGGGTGCCTAACACTCCCAGCAGTGCCCAGTCACAGGAGGGGTGGGTGCAGAGTCCTCCCAGCAGTGCCCAGACACAGGAGGGGTGGGTGCAGAGTCCTCCCAGCAGTGCCCAGACACAGGAGTGGTGTGTGCAGAGTCCTCCCAGCAGTGCCCAGACACAGGAGGGGTGGGTGTCCAACACTCCCAGCAGTGCCCCTGCAAAGAAAAGGATGGAGTACCCACAGATCCAATGCCAACAAATGTCAGTCAGGTGCACAAAGATCCTGCAGTACATGTACCACATGTGTGCGAGGCTGGGAGTATACACATGCATAGCGCCAAAAAGAAAACATGTACACATGAAGTCATGACAACAGTCTACATACACAAGTACAGTGACCACCAAGGACGCAACGAATGATGCAGGTGGAGACATCGCTCAGCATGCATGGCCCAAGTGTAACGAGTCCGTCACACACCCAGCCAATGTAGACACAGCTCAGCACCACATATTGGAAAGACCCTGCAGGGAAGATGTCAGGTTACACAGAGGAAGGGACACACCTTGGGACGATGTCACCATGCAGTAACTGCTTACATGAACAAAGTTATGTAGCCAACAGCTTGTGATGGCACACAGATACCAGGATCCACCCTATGACCAGCACAAGACTACAATTCCCACACACCCAACACATTATCACCACCCAAAATAATGGGGCAGGTCGACCAACAGCAGTACCAGACAGACAGTAGTGTACTAAGGAAAAATAAATTGCTTTATTCAGCATCCAAAAATAAGTTTGTCCCTTGAAAGTTCAAAATGTACAATGCCCATAGGGCAATCCAAAGTTCAAATCCAGGTGGGGGACACAGTGGGACGCGTGTCCCCTAGCTTGCCTGCACAGTCAGACTCCTTCGTCTTCCAGAGCAGGGAGGTCATCATGTGGGGGGGAAGGACCAGGCACCGCAGGGACATGAGGGCGAAGGGTAGGCGTCGTGGGTGCAGGGATGGAGGACTCCACCACAGGGGGTGGGGCAGGGCCAAAGGCGGAGGCCAGGATGTCGCTGCACACCTTAGCAAGGTCCTCCAGAGACTCCCCTGCACCCGAAGGAATCACAGGCCCCAAGGAGGGGGGGGCGGAGGGATGGGTCGCAGCGCCACTGGGAGAGGGTGTGTACAGGGAGGGGACTCAACCACCCTGACCGTGGACTCCCTTGACCGCTTGCGGGGTGGTGTCACAGTGGGGCTCAGGGACAGAGCGGCCATGAAGGAGTCTTTGCCGGATGTGTGGCCAGGAGAGCTGAGGGGAGGGGATTTGGAGGGAGTGGATTGGGTGGAATGCGGACTCCCACTCTGGCTGCATGGCTTACGTTTGCCCCCCAACCCAGTGGGTGTGCCTCCTTCACCCTGTGTGTGCATGCCAGGAGGTGTGCGTATGACCTTCCCTGCTGGTGTGGTGCCTGTGTCTGTTGTGGTGAGTGCATGCTGACGTCTGGGTGTATGTGGGACAGGCACGGGAGTGGGAAGTGTGGATGGGTCAGGGGTAGGGGGTTGGACGTAGCGCTGCAGGAGACCCACTGCTGCAGTCAGTGTCGAGTCAATGGACCTCAGCAAGTTGCGTTGGTCAGTCTGCGATGAGAAAATGCCCTCCAAGTATGCCTCCATGTTGTTCAGCACTTGGCTGTGGCCATGGAGGACATTAAGCATCGCAGCCTGACCAACCTGCAACTGCCGCTGGATGTCCACAGACTCGGCATTGGCGGCAGCAGTGGAGACAGGGGCAGGGGGTGCGGTGCCTGGCAGTAAGGAGACATGTGGTGACCGGGCACGCTGGGAAGGGACACGAGCAAGTGGGAGGCGGCTGATGGCAATGGAGGGGGCGGGGTGAGATGTTGTGCCGCTGTCAGCTGCTGGTGCAGCCTCCGCCCACTCGGAGAGATCATCCTCGGACCCGTCAGCTTCATATTCTGTCGTGCCAGTGGACAGGTCCTCGGCCTCACTCTCCTCCGCCTCAGTTCCACTCAATGTGCCAGCCACGATGTCAACGCTGGCACTGGTGCTCGGTCCCTCCACTCCGTCTGTGCTCATGTCTCCCTCCGTGTCCCCCGACGATGCTGTGGGCAAGGTGAAGAGACAGCAATTAATCATACACCTGTATACATATGTCACATGAGTCCAATCTACATAGGTTACAGTGCATAGCCTGAAAAGAAAGATCAGTAACATCTACTAAACAAGGTACAGATGTAGGGCATGCAACACACAGTTGGTTGACCCACCATGCCACTGAAAAACCATGGAGAGCATGACACAATAGCAAATGACATGAAATGGAGTTTGACAGAGGAGCCAGGCCCTGGGGACAATCCAGCACTGCATCTGCACCACACAGCGTTGCCGAAAATAGGGATGAGCAGGGACCATATCCATGAACTTGAGGCACATGCTGCATAGGTTATACTGAAAACATGCCCACCATGACTGGCTCACTGCACCTTGAGTGTATGTCCAGACAAACATCACACACTGGCCAGACCTAGCAAGGAGACATCAGGTTTTGACATGTAGGCTTTGCCCGCACCAAGCACCCCCTACATGAGACAATTTGTTGAGACACAGGAAGCACTTACATCTCTTAGTCTGGGTGAAATACACAGGGGCTGCATAAATGCAAGATTGGACACCAAATACCCAAGGTGCGCCTGTCCAAATATTAATGTACAAATGGTCATCATCAGATGATTGTAACAAGACACACAGGCATTGGCCACCGTGAGTATGAACAAGGAAAATCAGGTCAGGCTGTACAGTGGACACTTGTACTACATATTATGTCAATATACATGGTGCCAGGGGACAATGGCACAGAGCACAACCTATGCTGTAGACACTGAGAGTGTCCACATTTTGTGATGACACACATGACACCTATGAAAATATGCCCCAGGGGACAGTAGTGGCCACACAACTCCATGGTCCTGAATGGGAATGACTGCAACACACACCACCATCCCTGCACTATGCGTATCGCACACTTATGCACATCATGTCACAGCCACAACATAGGACATGCGTGCTGTAAGGCTTGACACTTGAGAGACTAACTCCCATGTCTGGACTCAGCATCGGTGCCAACTGACATGGAACCCACAAGTACTGAACTGGACAGGGCACAGGCAAGGTCCCAAAACCTGTTACACACCACCCCCACACATGATGCTACAGGCATAGTTCACGTGGAGAAAGTGCCAGCCTACATAACCTTGTGAAGGAGTGACTACACACAGACCAGGGAACACATTGCAAGGAGGGGAAGGGAGGCAGGAGAGCACCGCTATACTGTGGGTAACAGGATCTGCACAGCACCTTTAAACCCTGGCAGTGTATCCATGCAACTGTGCACTTACAAATGCTGGTGACACACAACAAACACACAGGTACCTACCCCCTTCCTGCTGCTGTTTCTCCTGTAAGCGCCTGTCCAAGTCTGGAAATACCACCGCCAGCACACGCTTGTGGATGTGGGTCAGACGGCGGCGCCCGCGGTTCTTATGGGTCTCAGGTGAGTCCCCCAGCAGGACCCGTGCGATCCTCCGCGTCCAGCACCAGATATCCTGCCAGTGTTTCCTCACCTGGGCCAGGCGCCGCTTGCAACCGTCCGTCCTCCTCACGGCACTGACGGCGTTCATCCATATCTGCTTCTTGGCAGAGGCGCCTACCTGTGAGGAAGAACAAGTGACACTACATCAATACACCTGGCACATGTCACAGAGACACATATTAGAACCAATTTGCTGTTTACAACAAGGCATAGTATGCATCCAACGCATTGCACCTTTGTCATAGGGACATGATCCTCTGGGGAAGGGCAAAAGCAGTATGTGCCATTGAAAGTACACAGGTGGAATGAGGGCAACGACACAATCAATGATCCAGGCTCACACTGTGCATCACAAGCTACACCAGGATTATGTGCAGCACCTCTAAGCAGTCACATGCTACAGGCCACTGACGCTACCTCAGCAGAGTACACAGACACACACAGGCACAGGACATTCACCTGCCATTGCCAAATGCATCGACAAACCTCACTCTGCACATGTGCCACTAGACGGGGGGGCTCACAGGTGTGGGGCTGGCTCTGCACGTCAGACACACAGCACTGCTCCCTGCTCACATCACATGGGCAGGATATATCCATCCCTCATGCAGCCCGGGTGCCACACTCCACATATGCACCCACCCACATGACAGGGGACTTACACACACACCGATGTCCAGTGTACGAACACATCATGTGGACACTCTCAGCACAGGTACACAGAACTAACACACATCTGTGGGTACAGTCACCTGTCACACTGGGGTGACCACATAATCACATGAGGACTGTAGAGGCTACATTCCCAGGAGGACAAGACAGGCAGAATGTGGCATGCACCATGCAGTGATTGTCACAGTAAACACAATGCAAGTGAGGACAGTAGACATGCACCCCAGCATGCTCTGGCTGGGAGACATCAGGCATTCCCCCCCCCTGGGACCCCCCCTACAGTACATAGCATGTGCGTCACACCTGGACACAATGCCAGAAGTCACAGTCACAAACAAGGGACACAGTCTGTGCTAGTAGACTCTGCACTCACCTGATACCCTGGTCACCCATACAGCAGGGGGTACTGTGGGAGGATCACATCCAGCAATGCCAGGTTCTCCTCCAGGGTGAAAGACTGTGACCTCTCCACAGACCTTGACATGGTTCCAGGGAATCAGTAGCAGCAGCTGGGTCGTAGAATCCAAAGATGTGCAGGCAAGTGCTCCCTCATGGGACCTGGCTGCCTTATATCTGCCTTGCTGGCCTGTTTCATGCACAGGAGTACAGAGTGATTGGTCACTCACATTTGCATCCTATGTTTCCTCCAATCCCTTCAAACCTAGCACAGTCAGTGGGTTCTGATTGTGTTTTTTTCTTGAGCATGATGTCAACTCCAGAACCACATTGCAACAAAGTAGATTTATTCAAACTGACTTCTGCTGTGCACCTGCTGAAAAAAATTCAAACTTTAAACTTGGTCTCCATGACAACCAGCATGCATGTAGGCCTATATACTTGTCCCTCATGTGTCCCCTATGTAATTTGGAGTTTCACACACATGTACGGTGCGTACCAGGGCCCTAGGGCACCCCAAAAGCATAGCAACGGCCCGTACAGGCGTGTGTACGGTCCGTATCACTATGGGTGTGCTCGCGTATGCGTACCCATAGTGATAGTGAGCGTACAGGCGTGTGTATGGTCCGTACCACTATGGGTACACATACGCGAGAACACCCATAGTGATAGTGAGCGTACAGGCGTGCGTACGGTTTGTATCACTATGGGTACGCATACGCGAGAACACCCATAGTGGTATGGACCGTACACGCGTGCGTACGCTCACTATCACTATGGGTGTTCTCGCGTATGCGTACCCATAGTGGTACGGACCGTACACACGCCTGTACGCTCACTATCACTATGGGTGTTCTCGCATATGCATACCCATAGTGGTACGGACCGTACACACGCCTGTACGCTCACTATCACTATGGGTACGCATACGCGAGCACACCCATAGTGATACGGACCGTACACACGCCTGTACGCTTACTATCACTATGGGTACGCATACACGAGCACACCCATAGTGATACGGACCGTACACACGCCTGTACGCTCACTATCACTATGGGTGTTCTCGCATATGCGTACCCATAGTGGTACGGACCGTACACGCGCCTGTACGCTCACTATCACTATGGGTACGCATACGCGAGCACACCCATAGTGATACGGACCGTACACACGCCTGTACGCTCACTATCACTATGGGTGTTCTCGCGTATGCGTACCCATAGTGGTACGGACCGTACACACGCCTGTACGCTCACTATCACTATGGGTACGCATACGCGAGCACACCCATAGTGGTACAGACCGTACATGCGTGTGTACGCTCACTATCACTATGGGTACACATACGGCAGCACTCCCATAGTGATAGGGAACGTACACAGGCCCTCTGAGCGAATGTACGGTGCCTTTCACACATCACAGTGGTGACAGGCAGCACACAGGAAGGAATAGGGCTGACATACTTGTCCATGGATGAACATCAAGGCATTGTCTGGGCAGTACTACATGTGTGGGGCACAGGTGTGAAAGGCTGTATGTGGCACATTACTCCTGAGTCGAGAAGGCACCAGATGTATGATGAGATGTGTACAGATGTCATGTGTGACGGTGCAATGTGTGCCAGGCATGCCTTAACTCCTGCATGTCGTACTGCACACTTGGGATGAGCGTCACTGGCATGGCACAGTCAACAACACACGCAAGTGTCCCCTGATGCCCGCTACAGGGGTTACCACACCAGCCATGTCACTACCCACGGTGCACGATGTGTCTATGTCATGTATGTGTGGGGTGTTCCCATTAGCTTGATGTTGGTGCTCCCTCAAAAGCATCAGCTGTTGCAGCAACCAACATGTGTCTGTGTGTAGATGGACATGGCACACTGTTACGCACACCAGGCCACATGTGGTATCGGATGTGAGGTGCGTATGTATGCATGGGACACGGAGTAGCGTCACAAGGACATGTCTGCATCCTCTCAATTAATGTGTGGTTAGTCATTACATGTACACCTTATTGGCAAGGTGTGTGTGCTGTCCTAGTGTCAGGTCATGTGACCTGTGGCTCTAGTGTTCCGCAACCAGTCTCTGAAATCGACATCCTACTTCTGCTGATGTGTTGATGTATGTCACTCCTGTGTTGCGTCTGGCTGTTCACTTACACTGGGACACAGCTAATCCCATGCCATGGCATGTGGAGGTTCACAATCTCCATGTGTAGCTGGGTCTTGGTAGGAGTGTCACCTGGCAGCCATACGTGTCCAGGGCATGTGGCACATACCTGACTCCGTATGTCGCATATGTGTATTGACAGATTAACATGTGCTCAGTACAAATCAATTGTTGTTGTAGTGCACTCACTCTTCCTTGTCACTTCCAAATTACTGCAGAGCACCGCCTCTTCCCCGACCAATTCCGGACTTGGCTGACATGCGGGAGAATGACTGTATCAGGTGCTACCGCTTCCCCCAACCGTTGATTGAGGAGTTGACGGCGAGGCTGGCACCACACCTGCAACCGCGGCACAGGTATCCTACGGCACTGACACCCAAGCTGAAGGTAATGGCAGCCCTACATTTTCTTGCCACGGGTACCTTTCAATATACCATAGCTCATGTTGGTGGCATGTCCCAGAGCATGTTCAGCCGTGTGCTGCATGATTTCTTAGAGGCCATGTTGCTTCACCTGGATGAGTTCATCCATTTCCCAACTCCTCAAGTGTTGACTGGGGTCAAGCGTGGATTCTATGCCCTGGGAGGGATGCCCCATGTCATTGGGTCCATAGATGGGACACATGTGGCTTTGGTACCACCACAGGCACAGGACGTAGCATACAGGAATCACAAGCACTACCACTCCATCAATGCCCTTGTGGTGTGTCTGTCCAACATGGTGATTTCACATGTCTGTGCTCGTTTTCCAGGATCAGCACACGATGCCTACATCATGAGGCGTTGCAGGGTGCCTGAAATGATGACGCAGATGCGCAACGAACGAGCATGTGTTGTTGGTGGGTACACTCTGTCTGTCCTGTATTTTGCGTAGACTTACAGCACGACCGCTTCTCCTGTCCTACTCATGTCCATGTGGTTTCCATGTAGGGGACGCTGGCTATCCCAACATGCCATGGCTGATCACACCTCTCCGCAACCCCATCACGCCGGCCCAGCTCCGCTACAACACCGCCCATGGCCGGACAAGGCGAGTGAAAGAGAGGACATTTGGCCTCCAGAAGAGCCGATTCAGATGCCTCCACAAGACCGGCAGCGCCCTCCCATATGCCCCGGCGAAGGTCTGCAAAATCTTCATGGTCTGCTGCATGCTGCACAACATGGCAGTTGAGAAAGCTATGCCACTCATCCTGGATCAAGATGATCAGGACCATCCACCCGTGGAGGACGAAGGGCTTGGCAATGGGGCTAGTGATGTGGAGGATGTGGTTCCGCAAGAGGACATCTGGAGTCGGCTCATACGCGACTTCTTTGCTTAGTGGTGAGTACCAGTGTCTGTGTGTGCATGCATTGGTCCCCGTGTGGCATGTGTTGCGATGTGTGTGTCCATCTGCATGTATGGCACGTGAGTCAGAGGTGTGTGTAGATGTGTCACTGGAGTGATGGTGCCAGTGATGAGTGTATTTCCCCTGTCATAATTGTGACCTAGCATGTTGTCATCCTTACATGTGTCGAGTACATGCACATGCAAGTGGCTGTGCTTTTTGGGGCTGACTTCTTGTGTGTCTCTCATCCCCAGGAACTTGCGCATGCCGTCTGCTGGTTGCATTGTTGTGGCACTGCTATTCCTCATGGACACGTCATCGTGTGCTGACTCAGCGTTACACGCACGGACAAGTTTGGAAGTCTCCTTAGGGTAAGGGATGCATCAGGGGTGTATTGGGTGTGGCAGTTGTTTACGATGTGTGCACACTGCCCCTGTCGATGTTTGGTTCCTCTGCAGACATGTCGTATCACCATGGGACACTTGACATGCAGCTGAGTACACCTGAATAGATGGTCAGACTTGTTGACAGTCATCTGTGATGGGATTGTGGATTGTTTGCATTGGCTTGACATGGACTTCCACATAAGAGGATCAATGGTGTATGGCAGCCTCTCCGTGAGCAGCAGGGGGTGTTAGCCGACACTTGTGTGCCAGTTCCATGGCTATCACGCATTAGTGCTGCAGAAGGGGGATTCCAGTGTTGGACCCACATGTTACTCCACATGACCTGTTCATGTGTACTCCGAGTTGCCTCTGCATTCCCGAATACTTGAATAATAAAGGTGTCCCTATGCCTCCAAGATGCCTCTTCTCTGTCAATGCTGGTGTGTTGCCACGGTGCATCCGGCATGTCTGGCATGGTTTTCAGTGATAGTGGCTATGTGTCTATGTGTAGAGTAGCAAGATGCTAGCTGTTTGTGTGGGATTAGACTGTGTATTGTGCATGATGTCCATGACTGTGTGGGTATTGTGACATGTGCCATCCCCATGCATCCAAAATTGGCCAGGCCACCATTCTCTGCATCCACCTGACTCAAGCTTGCAGTACATGGTTCTGCAACCTGTCCACACATACCTGGGTGCCCCCCAGGACACTCCACATGATCCCTGACCTCTGCGCATGGCTGTCGCTGTACTCAATATGTCTGTCGGCACGGTTGTGCGGCCACCCCCTCAGCTGGTTGGGCCCATCACGGGTGTGTATGGTGCTCCATGTCTGTCTTGCCTAATACAATGTGACCCATGTGTGTCCTGTGCCAGACTCAGGCCCCAGGGTGTGGATTATTGAAGTCAAATGAGAACTCAGGCATGGTTAGACTTTACAAGACGCATGTAAGGTAATAATGCAAAATGTAGGCATCTTCTCTTCATGGTGTAACTTTTTATTTTGGTCTGGGTATGTGGGGGGAGGGTATGACATGAGGGGCTTTCCGGGTGTGTGGAATCCAAAGTTCACTAGGGGAGTTGGTGTCCTTGCCATTGGAAATCCTCAGAGTCCATGCCACAGTCTTTGTCAACATTGGTCAGACAGTGACCAGCAAGTCCATGTGGCAGAGAATGTCTTTTGCTGCTGTGCTGCTGTTGGTCCAGTGGGCCAGGTGCCAGGCCAGGTGTCCTGGGAGATGGTGCTGTTGCGCTGACCCTCACGGTCTTTTCCGTGGACGACCCGCCCTCCTGCAGGGACCCTCAGAAGCAGGCCGTGACGATGTTTGGGATGCTCCGTCGGATGTCTCCACCTCCTCCTCATCCCTCCCTGTGGGTGGTGATGTTCTACGCCTGCTGGCACAGGGAGGGTTGCCCATGTTGTCGGCTATCCGACGGAGTGTACTGTGAATTCCCGTGAACACCGTCACAAGCTCAGCCTGTCTGTCCTCCATCCGCCCTTGGTGTCGCAGTAGACAGGCATGTTGCTCCGCATGTTGCTGGGCCTGCTGGGTCTTGATCTCCTCGAGGATGGACCCAACCTGGGCCATGCCCGTGGTGTCCTGCCAGTATGTGTCCAGGATGTTTCTGACATGGGAATATACCGGTTCCGCAGCCAACTGGTCAGGCTCGTGCCTCCGCCGTCCTCCTCTCCCTCCACCCCTGCCCACTTGCACCTGGCCTGCCCTTGTGGGCACATCGGGTCTCCAGGACCCCTGAGGGGTGGCATTGGCGTTGTCGCCTGCCTCCTCCTGGGTGCCCGGTACACCGTGTCCCTCTTGGCCAGCCTGGCTGCATTGTGGTGGTGGGGCAGGGATCCTGGGTGTCTCCTGGGATGTGGCAGGAGTGGGGGTGGTGGTTGGCCCAATTGTACCTGACGCAGGTGCTGCAGGTGGTTGGACACCAGAGGGGCCAGGTTGGTCGGGGTCGGGTTCGTCCACAGAGTGGTGAGAGTCGTCGCTGCCGGTGGGTCCGTCATCCCGCCGAGCCGGGTCCTCTGAGTCTTCCCCCCCAGTGTTGGGGGTTGATCCACGACGTTGACCTGTGTGTGAGAGAGACAATGTTATTTTTGTTCCATGCAACATCCATGTTTCATTCGTTTCTAAGTTGGCACATTTCCTCTGGGAATTTGGATATGTCTTGCATTCCACTGAGAGTGCACTTGTGCATGGGTATGTCCCTTGGCCACAGCTTTTGCGACTTTACCTATGTGTGGCACAGTCTTACTTGCTGCGTCAATTGTGACTGCAGTCAGCAGTGGAGTGAGCAGGTGTGGCGAGCCATGCATTGGTGCCTTCCGTGTTGCACTGTACGTGGGCACATGGAGTTGTTCCACACACTTAGATAATGCAGGTAGCTGGCGTTGTGCTCGTGCACAGGTTGAGACATGGCCCTGTGTTTTGCCATGGAGAAGAGGGGGGGTTCAGGCACTGGCCACCCTTGTCTACATGCACGCAGTCCACCTGCTGACGAGCAGACATTCCCACACCCCCCAAGGCTGAATTGGGCTCCCTGTGTGTCCCTTTCTCACTCCCTCTCTGTCCCCCTCTCCCTCCCTCTGTGTGTCACCCTCTGTCACCTCAGCCCAGCTTCCTAGGCACACACTTTTAGCAGATCTTTGAATGGCCCTTGGCTTGTTGATGTGAGTTTGTTTCTGATCTCCAGGCACCCATTGGGTGTAGTGTGTGTGTCTGCGCTGCTGCTGTGGTGGTGTGTGCTGCCACTCTTTCAGAGTGTTGGCTGTTCATTAGCTGCTGTCATGTGCAAAAAGTGCCTTCACCCCCATGTCTTGATGCAAGGCGTCCGCCATTTGCTGGCAAGTCTTTCCTGTGTGGGGACACAGTGTTTGTCTGGCTGTGACCTAGGCCATATGGGCAGAGGGCATTGTTGTCTGCTTCTGAGTTGCACTATGTGATTTTTGGGGCCCACACTCCCGCCATCCGGCTTACCGTGTGTTGTGTTGGTGTTTTCTGTGGCCTGTGACTTGGCATTGTCCAGCTGGGTGCATGGGGCATGGTGGCGCTAGTGGCATGTGCGTGTTCATGGAGTGTGGTTGAGTCATGCGATAGCTTGGGGTGGTTACGTGACTGATTGTGAGTTTGGTTGTGGATGACGTTCCCTCCATGTGAGGTGAGTTGTTTGTGTACTCACCCGGGTCTCGGAGTCCTTCTAATCCGTCCACTGCCACCACCGGCAGTATGGCCATCACCCTCTCCTCCCAGGGATGGTATTGTACGGGTCTGCGGGGCGGCCCTCCTCCTGTGATGTTGGCCTGGTTGTGGTCGTCGGTCATTTTGGCTCGGACCCTCCTCTGCAGATCGTACCACCTGGCTTGGCATTCATGCCTGGTCCTTCTGGTGGACGCAACAGCATTGATAGCATCCACAATCCTCTGCCACATGGCTGTTTTTTCGGAAATGCTGGTCTGTCTGACCAATGTTCCAAAGAGGTGTGGCTCGACTCTGAGGATTTCGTCGACAAGGACCTCCAACTCTTGGCTAGTGAACTTTGGATTCTTGTTAGTGGGCATGGTGAGGGGTGTGGGTATGGATGTGTGGGTTGTTAAGGTGTGTGTGTGAAGGTGTGCAAGTGTAAGGTTTAGTGAAGGTTCAAGTATGGTGCTGTAGGTTGTCTGTGGGGTCTGGCAGCAGTGAGTCTGTTGCAAAGGCTCATGGTTTGTGTGTGTGGGCCCTTTTTATTGGTCTATTGGTGGGTGTGGCTGTCTTTGAACTTTGGGTGGGTGTTTTATAAGGAGTGGTTGTGTTTTGGGCCTCTGTTTGGGATTTTGGCTGTTGCAGGTCAGTGAATGTGTTGTATTTGTGCTTGTTGGACATGTTTTGTGGCTTTGTGCCATTTGAATAGTGTATTCTTGTGTTGTTGTGCTTTGTCCTGGTTGTGTACGTGCGTTTTTAGCGTTTGTACGGTGTGTACTTCGCCAATTTTGTTGTACAGTGCTGTCCTTGTGTCTGGCTTGGTATGACTCGTACATGCGCGATGTTGGGTGAAGGTGCTGGTGTTGGGGCCTGGGGTGCGCTCCGTACTTAGAATGTTGGGGTGGGGGTACGCTCCATACATACGCGGGTGAGGGTACGGGTCGTACATACACGGTTGGGGTGGGGGTACACTCCATACATACGCGGTTGAGGGTACGGGTCGTACATCCACGGTTGGGGTGGGGGTACGGTCCGTACATACACGGTTGGGGTGGGGGTACGCTCCATACATACGCGGGTGAGGGTTCGGGTCGTACATACACGGTTGGGGTGGGGGTACGCTCCATACATACGCGGGTGAGGGTGAGGGTCGTACATACACGGTTGGGGTGGGGGTACGCTCCATACATACGCGGGTGAGGGTACGGGTCGTACATCCACGGTTGGGGTGGGGGTACACTCCATACATACGCTGGTGAGGGTATGGGTCGTACATCCACGGTTAGGGTGGGGGTACGGTCCGTACATACACGGTTGGGGTGGGGGTACACTCCATACATACGCGGGTGAGGGTTCGGGTCGTACATACACGGTTGGGGTGGGGATACGCTCCATACATACGCGGGTGAGGGTACGGGTCGTACATCCACGGTTGGGGTGGGGGTACGGTCCGTACATACGCGGGTGAGGGTTCGGGTCATACATACACTGTTGGGGTGGGGGTACGATCCGTACATACACGGTTGGGGTGGGGGTACGGTCTGTACATACGCGGGTGAGGGTACAGGTCGTATATCCACGGTTGGGGTGGGGGTACGGTCCGTACATCCATGGTTGGGGTGGGGGTACGGTCCAGACATACACAGTTGGGGTGGGGGTACGCTCCATACATACGCGGGTAAGGGTTCGGGTCGTACGTACACGTTTGGGGTGGTGGTACGCTCCATACATACGCGGGTGAGGGTTCGGGTCGTACATACACGGTTGGGGTGGGGGTACGCTCCATACATACGCGGGTGAGGGTACGGGTCGTACATCCATGGTTGGGGTGGGGGTACACTCCATACATACGCGGGTGAGGGTACGGGTCATACATCCACGGTTGGGGTGGGGGTACGGTCCGTACATACACGGTTGGGGTGGGGGTACGCTCCATACATACGCGGGTGAGGGTTCGGGTCGTACGTACACGGTTGGGGTGGGGGTACACTCCATACATACGCGGGTGAGGGTACGGGTCGTACATCCACGGTTGGGGTGGGGGTACAGTCCGTACATACACGGTTAGGGTGGGGGTACGCTCCATACATACACGGGTGAGGGTTCGGGTCTTACATACACGGTTGGGGTGGGGGTACGCTCAGTACATGCGCGGGTGAGGGTACGGTCCATACGTACGGGGGTGTACATGCACGGCTGGGGGTTCGGCGCGTACATACGGGGGCTGGGGGGGTGGTTCGGCGCGTACATACGGGGGCTGGGCGGGTGTTCGGCGCGTACATACGGGGGCTGGGGGGGTGGTTCGGCGCGTACATACGGGGGCTGGGGGGGATGTTGAGCACATATGCGGGCAGATGTCTCCATGGTTGCTATGTGAGTTCGGTGCGGACGGTGTTTTTTCCATCCGGTTGTAACATCGGACGCACGGGATGGATCGTACTAGCGCGGTCGGACTTCACTTTTCACATTTGTACGGTAAATCGTCCGAGGATGTGTCGGACACATTTTCCGACCCGAGGACGTGACGGGAATAATTCCCAATGCGATTCGTATGGTCTTTTTCCCATGCGAATCGTACTTGGCAGTTTGTACGGCACTTGTACGATTCGTACGGTAAAAAGACCGGATACGAGTCGTACGGGGAATTTTTTTGCAGGATCGTAATCGGCACCAAAGTGTCCAGCCTTTGTCACATTTTAGATAGGCAGTGTAATGTCCAGATATGGTGGAAGGACCATCATGGAAAATTATTGCAATTGCTACAAAAGTCCTTCCTGATATTGATAGTTGTGCTGCTAACAATTGTTTTATTAAAGTATTCAATTTTCTTCCGTCAGCTGTACAACGTTGCATCATTAAAATTATGTATTTTCCATATTTTGTTAAGAATAATGTGGATAACATTTCTGATTTACATTGGCTACACTCCATGTTTTGAATTGCACCTTTTACTAATTTATTGAAAGACACTGATTTAAAGTCTGGTAATGTTAAATACAGAAATCTCTCAGTGTCTACATTGGTGCTACATGTATACATGCAATTTTCACAATAATGTTCCCATTTGTAAGAAAGGCCAAAAATATTTTCTATTTCTACACCTTCATTTCCAAAAATGGTAAGCATATACATTAAAAATTCCTGAGCATCTTGTTGGATATTTTGTGTAAATTGTGTAGAACCAGAACACACATCCAAAAGACTACGAACATCTGACACAGATTTTATTTTACTTTTATCTGTTGTCACTTTTTCATAAACAGAATGTAACAGAGAACAAAATCTTTTTTGCCGATTCTCGATAATTTGTTCTTGCAAACCTTCAAGATAAAAAACAACATTGACCACTACATTGGCATAGCAGTTGACACCAGAACTATTTTCAAACTGATAACCAACAATCTCTCCAACAGTGTCCAATTTCTTTTTACCTGCAATCACAACATTATCTTGTTCTTTTCTTTTCTTGACATCTTCAGAACAGATATTCTCTAACCTTCTTTTTCGACCAACCACACGCTTTTCAAATACAGGATATTGACCTAAATTTGGAGCATACACCCTTCTTAACCTATTATACTCTTTTACACAGTTTGCATCTGCAGTAACCTTTGTCTCATCAAAATCAATCAAAAACAAACCAGATAATGTTCTGACTCGCGACAAAGCAACATATGCCATACCCTCTTTAAATATGGTAGATCCAATGTTCACCAATGCACTGTCTACACTTAATCCTTGAGATTTATGAATAGTCACTGCATATGCCAGAGAAAATGGAAATTGTTTCCTACGGACAAATAAATCTTTAACAAGCAAAAAACAAACAGGCCAACAAGCAATTTCTTTAACTTCATCAATCTGATCAAATTTAATTTTTAAAAATTAAATTCCTTCTTTTTACTGATAATTCACAAAATCCACCACTTTGCCCATTGCACCATTAACTAAACCTTTCTCTACATCCAAATTACGCCTTAAAATTACCCGACGCATACAGTGTCTTTTCCAAACCAGCAGTTTTAGATATTTTTTTTTCTAAACAATCCAGTTTTGATCTCAACTTACCCGTCAAAATAATAGTGATTCCTTCATGCAGTATTTTATCAATGGCTTCCATTTTTACAATTTCTTCATTTTCCAGTTGTAATAATTCTTTGTTGAATATTGAACACTCACGCAGTGTTGGCATTAAGCAAATCACTGACTTATTTTTAGCAATTTCCACGTACACTTTTGCAGGAACTGCATTTTCATTTGGAAAGACAATTCAAAGTAGTCGACTCTCCAAAGCTTCGTTCCCTTGTTTTGAAAGAATTCCAATTCTTATATCTTGAAGAATACTTCCATATTCAGCATCATTTGCCTGTCGCATATTTGTTGTCAGTTCTTTGTATTCAAAATTACTCCAAATGCTCACATTACCAACACTGCCAAGAGACTTTCTGGTATCTTCATGGGCAAGTGTTTTAAATACCGGTTGTCCTTTTACGGGAGGAGTTCCCAAGTTCCGTAGCATACATTTCAGTTCTCCATGTCGACGGTACCATTATTCATTAGTCCCACGCTGACATGCCATCAGATTAATCAACTGAGATTCTAAATGATCATCTCTCTGATGCACTTTATCCATAAAATCCTTTGCAGTTACATTTTGAAGATGCATTCCAGTTTTTAAAATGTGATTTACTGCATATGAAAGTCCAGATAAGTCACTTTCAAACAAGATGAAACACATAAGGGATACATTGTCGAAATCTTGGATCTTCTGCATATAATCTTGTTGTCCGATATTCAGATTCAGGAATATGCACAGGACGTTCATCATATCGTCCACCTTTTCCTGTTGGAAACAACTGCGGGAAACAACGAGCTTCCAAACTCTCTTCCCATACACTCATGGGACTTCCTGTTGCTTTTTTCATTTGAAACAACTCAATCATATACCCCATCACCTCTTTGGAATGAAGTGGATGTACACTGTAATGTTCATAGATCTCTTCACATCTGGACATGTCCACTTTTTCAATTTGTCCACTTAAAGTTTCACTATCTTCTGCTAAATCTATTTCTTCTTCTCCAACAATCACATTTCTATAGTACTCATTATTTTTTAACAGATACAATGATGCCTCTTGCACTTTTCTAACATCCACTAACTCTTGCCAGATTTTCTTATTCTTAGTAGGAACACCATTAACTAGATTGACTAGTGGCTCATTTTCTGCATGATTTACTCCAATATTTTCAATATTTTTCCTTACATCTAATGGTAAATACACAACTCTTCCTTTCAATCCTCTTTGTAACTCTGATGGAGGTAATTTACTTGTTTTGGGCTCCATACGAACAATAGCCTGAAATGGGTGAACACATTGTATCAGAATAGACTCATACGTATTTAAATCTATCAGCTCTGGAGGAATAGCAACCAACTCTAGATTATTATGAACAGATCTAGCAGGCATTTTATTCTCATCTAATTTATTATAACAATATTTGCAAATGCGCTGCTCACATCCCAAATCAAAACAATCCTCTACCAACAAATAAGTTGCAAATTCCATCCACTTATCATTATCTTCTATTTCACTTTTTAAATACAGATTGACACCCCTAGTCTGATTTTTATAGTGACTTCGCCGACAACAAATACAAGAAACATTTGGTCTTTCACCTGAAATTACCTTAAACTTTGTGATTTCATCCTCAAATTTTTCAGTAATTACGGGTTCTACATTGTCTACAACATTTTGTTCTACTAATGTGTCAGTTTCTTCACTTGCTTGCTGAGGACCAAAGTAACAAAACTCAATATCCTCACAGACCTGCTTCACATCTGAAACTGACCCACGTAAAAGAGCACTGTTCAACTCACTTAACTTTAGTGCTGGACTTTTTGCATAATACAACCTTCTCACTAACTTCCGCATTTGAGTATGATGTACTGCCAGCATTCTAAAATGGTGAAAAACACTTTCACAAACTTTCCTAGAAAGACAAACCAGAGAATGACCTTGCAAACCAGTATGTTTTTTCACTCTGCAAGGGTCAAGTCCTTGCAACAGCTTAATCTTTTGTTTTACACTTTTTTTAGTATAGGCTCGTAAAAAAATACATCATTTTTCAATAGATTCCTGTCGTACACTTCAAACACTACTGCAATCCCAAGTATACACAGGGTTTTTAGCACGTCTCCCTAAAACTTCATCAGCTATTACTTCTTCTGCATTTCTTTCAACCATTTTCTCTTTCTCCATTGGAAAACCATCACTAACCTCATAACCTCTACCACTGGTGTCAACTGCATACAATACTTTTTCGCTCAGTGAATAACTCTCTTCATTAAAAAAAGGCTCTGAACTAGAACTGTGTTTCCATTCTCCCAAAAAAACATCACAGGTTTGTTTTTTATTAATAACTCTTTTCCTCCTACTTTTGGCCTTCATTACATATATTGGTTTATCTAGTGAACAAATTCTGTTTAACACTAAAATAAACAGTTTCCTTTTTACTTCAAAAGCATTTTCCACAATGCTTTCAATAAGCTTCTTCTTTTTATAAAATAAAGCTCTCTTTTTATATTTCTTCACATCTTTCAGGAAATTATGCAATACTCTCTTGTAAAATATTTTTTTGCGTAATTCCTTATACTGATATTTTCTTCTTTTACCATACTTTATCTCCTTTGACTGAGCATTTGCTTTTTTACTTTTCCTCTTATTTTGAATTTTTTTCTTACTTGAAAAATTCTCTAAAGTTGCAGCATTATCTACATTCTGTTTGCTCCTACAAACATTTTTAATAAATTGCTTTGTGATCTAACCAGAAGATTTTTTCCTTTTAGCCACATTATCTTGGTCATTCGATACTTGTGGTTGATGTTTCTTCAAATTACCCTCCTGTCTCTGTTCTTTTCTTTTTCTTTTATAATTTCTCTATTTTAACGTTGAAAAACAGTATCTGTAAAAAAGAATCACAAATAAATGTATATTAATAACTTTTAGATTTACACTATTCCATTACTGTACAAACACATTTTATATAAAAACTGACTAAGAAACTATAGCCCTGAACCACAAGTGTGACGATGGTTAAAACACTACATGCATAGTACATACTACTTTGAAGTAGTTCATGCCCTAAAGCCTACCTCGCTAAAAGACTACATGCAAACTGACTGAATGATTACAGTACTATAAGGAGACACACTGGTGTGAGTAACACAGTGTTTGCTAGAAGTGTATGAATACTAACTGGGGAATTGAAGGTGTGAAAGACAACTGTGGAGGTGATTACAGGACTGAATGCATACTGGATAGGCATTGAAAGCAGTCCATGTGCTAAGACCTGGCTCACTGCATGAGTACTTGGGTACTGACTGAATGATTAGATTACAGCAAGGAGAGTGCCTGGGTGAATTTATAAGTGGTAGGCTTTTGGCATAGGGAATGGATTAGTACTTAGTACTGAATGGGTCACTAGAGGAATACAAAAGGAGTGACAGGATGTTTGCTGGATGGTATGGATACTGACTAGGGAATTGAAAGTGTGAAAGACAAGTGTCTGGGTGGTTAGAAGAGTGCATGCATACTGGATAGGGGTTTGAAGTAGTCCATGTGTTAAGGCCTGGCTCAGGGCATGAATACTTAGGCACTGACTGAATGGTTAGAGTACTGCAAAGAGAGTGTCTTGGTGAATTTATGAGTGTTTGGGTTTTGGCACAGTGAATGGATTAGGACATGGTGCTGAATGGGTAACTAGAGGACTGCAAAGGGAGTGACAGGGTGTTTCCTGGACGTGTATGGATACAGACTAGGGAATTGAAGGTGCGAAAAACAACTGTGTAGGTGGTTAGAGGACTACATGCATAGTGAATAGGTGTTTGAAGCAATCTATGTGATAAGGCTTGGTTCACTGCATGAGTACTTGGGTACTGACTGAATGATTAGAGAACAGCAAGAAGACTGCCTGGGTGAATTTATAAGTGGTAGGCTTTTGGCGCAGGGAATGGATTAGTGCTTGGTACTGAATGGGTCACTAGAAGAGTGCAAAGAGAGTGACAGGATGTTTGCTGGACTGTATGGATACTGACTAGGGAATTGAAAGTGTGAAAGACAAGTGTTTAGGTGGTTAGAAGACTGCATGCATAGTGGACAGGGGTTTGAAGAAGTTCATGTGCTACGGCCTGGCTCAGTGCATGAATACTTAGGCAGTGACTGACTCATTAGAGCACTGGAAAGAGAGTGTCTTGGTGAATTTATAAGTGCTTGGGTTTTGGCACAGTGAATGGATTAGTACATGGTGCTGAATGGGTCACTAGAGGACTGCAAAGGGAGTGACAGGGTGTTTCCTGGAAGTGTATGGATACTGACTAGGGAATTGAAGGTGTGAAAAACAACTGTGTAGGTGGTTAGAGGACTACATGCATAGTGAATAGGTGTTTGAAGCAGTCTATGTGATAAGGCCTGGCTCACTTCATGAGTACTTGGGTACTGAGTGAATGATTAGAGAACAGCAAGAAGACTGCCTGGGTGAATTTATAAGTTATAGGCTTATGGCGCAGTGAATGGATTAGTACATGGTGCTGAATGGGTCACTAGAGGACTGCAAAGGGAATGACAGGGTGTTTCCTGGAAGTGTATGGATACTGACTAGGGAATTGAAGGTGTAAAAGACAAGTGTATAGTATGTTAGAACACTACATGCATACTGCATAGACATTTGAAGCAGTCTATGTGGTTCACAACATAAAGTACTTAGAAACTGACTCAATCATCAGACTACTTCTAGGACAGTGCCTGGGTACAACTTTTATATTTTCTGTTCTGCCACAGTGAAGAGAATAGTACATGGTACTGCACCTTAGTGTCAAACCCTGACTCATTTTATCAATGCATAAGCAAAGACTAGCTTATAATGCTACTAAAACTTGACAACATGACCGGTTTTAAAAGAGTTATCTGTCAGAAAATAAATGATGTTACCCAATCCTTCTCTCACAGTGGTTCCCAAATGCACACAGACTCGCTGTGTGATTCTAGACAACAACCACTGTCCCTAGAAGTTTACCAAAACTCATTCACTACTGTGGAAGTGGTAAGGGAACTGCACACAATCTACATATTTCAGGACTGCACTTTTGTGTCAAAGACTGACTCATTTAATCAAAGCATAAGCAAAGACTGGTTTCTAATGCTACTAAAACTTGACAACATGACAGGTTTTTAAACAGTTATCTGCCACCAAATACACGATGTTACCAAATGCTTCTCTCACAGTGGTTCCCAAATGCACACAGACTCACAGTGTGATTTTAGACAACAAACACTATCCCTAGGAGTTTACCACTAATTCACTACTATGGAAGTGTTACGGAAACTGCACACAATGTACATATTTCAAGACTGCACTTTTGTGTCAAAGCCTGACTCATTTAATCAACGCATAAGCAAAGACTGGCTTCTAATGCTACTAAAACTTGACAACATGACCAGTTTTAAAAGACTTATCTGTCAGAATATACACGATGTTACCCAATCCTTCTCTCACAGTGATTCCCAAATGCACACTCACTCACAGTGTGATTCTAGACAAGCACCACTATCCCTAGGAGTTTACCAAAACTCATTCACTACAGTGGAAGTGGTAAGGGAAATGCACACAATCTACATATTTCACGACTGCACTTTAGTGTCAATGCCTGACTCATTTAATCAAAGCATAAGCCATAACTGTCTTCTATTGCTACTAAAATTTGACAACATGACATGTTTTAAAACAGTTATCTGTCAGCAAATACACAATGTTACCAAACACTTCTCTCACAGTGGTTCCCAAATGCACACAGACTCACAGTGTGATTCTAGACAAACAACACTATCCCTAGCAGCTTACCACAACTCATTCACTACTGTGGAAGTGGTAAGGGAACTGAACACAATGTACATATTTCGGGACTGCACTTTTGTGTCAAACCATAACTCATTTAATAAACGCATAAGCAAATACTGGCTTCTAATGCAAATAAAACTTGACAACATGACAGGTTTTAAAAGAGTTATCTATCAGAAAATACACAATGTTACCAAATGCTTCTCTCACAATGGTTGGCCAAATGCACACAGACTCACAGTGTGATTCTAGACAAGCACCACTATCCCTAGAAGTTTTCCAAAACTCATTCACTACAGTGGAAGTGGTATGGGGACTGCACACAATCTACATATTTCAGGACTGCACTTTTGTTTCAAAGCCTGACTCATTTAATCAAAGCATAAGCAAAGACTGGCTTTTAATGCTACTAAAATTTGACAACATGACAGGTTTTTAAAATAGTTATCTGTCAGCAAATACACGATGTTACCAAACACTTCTCTCACAGTGGTTCCCAAATACACACAGACTCACAGTGTGATTCTAGACAAGCAACACTATCCCTAGGATTTTACCAAAACTCATTCACTACTATGGAAGTGGTAAGGGAACTGCACACACTGTACTTATTTCAAGACTGCACTTTTGTGTCAAAGCCTGACTCATTTAATCAACGCATAAGTAAAGACTGTCTTCTAATGCTACTAAAACTTGACAACATGACAGGTTTAAAAGAGTTATCTGTCAGCAAATACGCGATGTTACCAAATGCTTCTCTCACAGTGGTTCCCAAAGGCACACAGACTCACAGTGTGATTCTAGACAACAACCACTATCCCTAGGAGTTTACCAAAACTCATTCACTAGTCTAGAAGAGTTAATGGTACTGAACACAATCTACATATTTAAGTACAGCACATCAGTGTCAAAGCATTACTCATTTAATCAACACATAAGCAAAGACTGGATTCTAATGCTACTAAAACTTCACAACATGACAGGTTTAAAAAAAGTTATCTGTCAGCAAATGCATGATGTCACCAAATGCTTCTCTCACACTGATCCCAAATACACACTAACTCACACTGTGATTCTAGACAAGCACCACTATCCCTAGGAGTTTACCAAAACTCATTCACTACAGTGCAAGTGGTAAGGGAACTGCACACGATCTACATATGTCAGGACTGCACTTTTCTGTCAAAGCCTAACTCATTTAATCAAATCATAAGCCATAACTGTCTTCTAATGCTACTAAAACTTCACAACATGACAAGTTAAAACAGTTATCTGTCAGCAAATACACAATGTTACCAAATGCTTCTCTCACAGTGGTTCCCAAATGCACACAGAATCACTGTGTGATTCTAGACAAACAACTCTATCCCTTGCACTATACCAAAACACATTTCTTCATCGAGAAGTAGTACTACATTTTAGTATAGAAACATAACATAACTCATTTCACAAATTCATAAACAAAGACTGGTTTCTAATTCTACCAAAATATAAAAACAGCACAGTTATCTGTCTGCAAACACATGAAAAACGCAAATGCTTATCACAGAATGGTTTCTACATGCAGACTCACTGTCAATAAGATTGTAGAGAAAAAAAGTACTCCCTACACTTTAGCAGGAGAAATACATTAGTCTGAATAAAATCAAAATAGTCTACATACATCCCCTCACAATTAAATAACTCATCTTTCAAGTTCTTTTGTAGATTAAGAAGTATATCAGTCACTCACCATATTTTCTTTTACAGAATCTCAGCACTGTGCACCTCTCAGCAAAAACAAAGAATGGAAAAGTTTCCCTTTCATTTCCCACACATATACATGTAAACATCAAATCACAATCCTTCACACATAAACTCAAAAGCAAACACACATTTCTATTGGTTAAACATTTAAACCCTTTCCAACTGAAATACATTTCTACCCTTCCCCCAATCTGCCTTCTGCCTGTTACCATAGAAACAGGTCATGGAACACTGTACTAAGCTCACTGGTCACAAGTTCAGCACACAATGTTACTAAACAAGACAGGTAGTGTGCTTGACTTTTCAACATATCAGCTTATCATATATAATGTTCCTTACAATCTGTTTTTGTTAACTAATAAGAATCATACCTTTAAAAAACAGAAATATACACCCTACCTTTCAGTGTAGAAAGTAGTCATACAACCAATGATTTCTTGTCTTTTAAAAAAAAACATTTCCGTGGATCCGCGCACCCAACGCGTGAGAATCCGTTCACCCAAAGCGATAGGATGCGCGCACCTTGCGCGTATTTCGTCATTTTTTTTTTTTTTAAAAGGGGGCCCCATGGGGTCCTTCTGGGACCCCTAAGCACCTCTAGAGGGTCAGAGTATTTCCACTCTGCCCCCTTTATATTTTTTACACACTTATTCCCCTTGCTTCTTCAGCCTCGCTTCTACCGAGATCGGGAGGTTGCGCGCTCGGTTCGGGGAGGGTGCGCTTACGGTGCGGGTACGGTCTGCGGATCGTCCGTGGCCATAGATATTTATGTACTTTTAACTCTCATTTTCTAAGGAACTACTGAACGGATTCACACCATATATGCAAAAGGCATGAGTCCGAACTGAGGACTACCTCTTTGCCAAATTGGGTGTCATTCCATTCAGCGGTTCGGGCTGTAGCTGCGACAACAGATCCTATGGGAAATTGCGTGGGGAAAAAGCGTTTTGGGACCCCCCTTTTTTCTCAGCCCCTGCTTGACGAATCACCACAAAACTTTTAGGGCAGGAGCAGAGCGGAGCTGGCCAAAAGTTTGGAATTTCGCAAAGATTCGTCAACCGGCGCCAAACTTATTGGGAATAGAATGTTGTGGATTTCCTATGGAAAATAGGTCCTAACTATAACTACCTACTGGCGACCGCCAGTAGGTAATATATATATATATATATTGAGCCTCTGGATAGTACCGAAAACCCATTAGGACAGGAAGAGGACAATCTATGGGGTGTTCCCTCCCTGAATCTTGCCCCTGTCAAAAGTTGGTCAAAAGATATTCTTTCCTTAAATGCTATGTGTTTAGAATATGGGATGCGTGCCCTCAATGGTAGAACAAAGGGAGATAAGGAAGGTATGTGCACATATGATAATGGTCATAATAGAAGCAGGATAGACTACGTTATTTGTAGTCTTAATCTTTGGCAGGGGGTTTGTGACATGGAAGTTAAGGGCAGGATAGAAAGTGATCACAACCCCCTCTGTGTGACCCACACTTGGTGGAAGCACACTCAGCCTTATCTACATGCTAGTAATGGGTTGCTCCCAGACATGGCGAATAATATGCGTAGATTGAAATGGCCCTCGGTATTGGCGAATGCAGCCTCCATGGATTTTATTGGGTCTGAAGTGGACAAAGCAATTGTTTCCATGGAATTAGCTAGTGCAACACTGCCAGGATCTAGGGCGATCACTGAAATCCATAACAATCTTTTCGCCACCCTAAAACCATACTTTATGAGAACATGTAAGGGTAATCGCACAGCTTCCTCTAAACCAGCAGGGTGGTTTAACAAACAGTGCAGGGCAGCCAGATTAACACTGGGTAATGCTATTAGAAGCAGGGACAGTGTAGCAATCAAAACTGCCAGGAAGCAATACAATACTAGCATTTTCTTGGCCAAAAAAGACTGGGATGAGAAGCATTGGGAGGAACTGAAGGAGGCTTCTGGAGCAAAGGATTCCAGGCTTTTCTGGAAGATAGTAAAGTGGGGCAGAGGCGGTACCCCAAACAAACCGGATAATAATGTTGCTGAATCCGATTGGGTGAATTACTTTAGGCCCCAATATGCTGAAACAAAGGAGTGGGGTGGTGGGGATGTAATCTTGGCTGTATTTCCTAAGGATGATCTGTTTTCCTCCAAGGAAGTTGAATTTGTAATTAGCTCCGTTCAAGGGGGTAGGGCCCCGGGATTAGACGGGATACCCTCGGACGTTTTTAAAAATGATAAAGATAGGTGGGGCAGATATGTGCTCCTATTGGGGAACGCAATTGCAAAGGGTGCGCAAGTCCCGGAACAGTGGAGGGGAGCCATCATTATACCCGTCCACAAAAAAGGAGATCGATCCCTTCCAGCTAACTACAGGCCCATAAGTTTGATTGCCACCGTCCAAAAAGTAATTGGGAAGATGGTGGTAAACAAACTTATGGACTGGGTGGACGAAAATGATTCTCTTTCCCCTTTTCAGGCAGGCTTTCGAAGGGCTACCAGTACTATCGACCAGGTGTTTCGCTTCACTATGCTACGGTGGGGGACGGTTCTTCTTGGTGGGGGCAGCCTGTATGTCGCTTTTGTCGACCTGCGGGCTGCCTTCGACCTAGTCCCAAGGGGTAAGCTCTGGGCAGTGTTAAGTAAGATAGGCATTCCCGCAGAATTGCTTACTTTGGTTATGAGGTTGCACGAATGCAATTTTGCCAAAGTACAGTGGGGGTCAAATGGCCAATCCTCTACTGACTTCCCTGTGGAGCGTGGGGTGCGCCAAGGTTGTGCAATGGCGCCCTTGCTCTTCACATTATATATCAATGGGATAGTCAGCAGGATGCAGGACGCTAGTGTGGATGCGCCTTCGTTGGCGGGCATCAGGGTTCCGATCCTGATGTTCGCTGACGACACTTTGATAATATCCAAAACCCCAGCTGGATTGCAACGGGCCCTGAATGTTTTTGATGACTTCTGCCAGGAGCATGGCCTGGAAGTAAACATAGGCAAGACCAAGCTGATGGCTTTCTCCCAAGGACAGAAGCCTCGCCCTAGGATACACTTGAATAATATCGGGCTTGAGGTCGTAAGGGAGTTCACCTACTTAGGGGTACAAATCGCAAGTAATTATGGTTGGTCCCACCACATAGAAAAGGCGGTCCTGAAATATCAGCAAATATCGGGGGCCTTACGGGTGGAGCACAATAGATCCAAAACAAAACCCATAAAACCTGTCCTCGCTGTATACGATGCTAAGGCAATAGGATCGGCCTTATATGGGGCGGAGCTGTTTGGCTTTGACAACTTAACCTCATTACAGATAGCTGAGAACTGGTTTCTTAGGGGCATTACGGGATTGCCCCAGAGTACACCATTAATCCCCCTTAGTCTTGACCTGGGAAGAAGATCGGTAACCGACCGAGCCAGACTGCGTCCCATCTTATACTGGAGGCGACTTTGGTCCACCCCTGAAATTAGGCATTATGGGGAAGGCTTCCTGGCAATAATCAAGAGTGATATATTCCATAAAATATCATGGTTAAAAAACCTAAGGGTATTGCTAGGTGAACTAGGTCTTTCCAACCTTTGGGACAATCCGTCGGGGGAAGTGTTCCCAAGCAAAAATATACTTAAAGCACTATATTGGGAATGGATAGATGAGAGGCTTTGGAGAAGGGTTAAATCTGACTCAATGGGAGGTCGCTTTTTGGAAAGTAAAATGTGTCCTGCTTTAGAAAATTACTGGGACAGTATAACTGTTCCTATGGACAGAAAGTTGTTTTTCCAATTAAGATCTGGTTCCCTCCCGTTGAGAGATCTAACAGGCAGGTGGAAGAGTTTGAACACCCAGTGCTGCCCAGCATGCGGCGCAACTAAGGAAAGTGTGGGACACTTCCTATTTGCTTGTAAGGCTTATGCCTCCCCAAGAAGGGTCTGGTTAACCCCTATCTGCAAGAACCTTGGGACATCCAGTGCGGTTGAGGCACAGAGAATTATTTGCACTACTTCTGAGGAGCCTATTGTTATGGGAATAGCAAAGTACCTGGTCCATTAGACGGAGAGCCCTTTCTGTTTCTCCTAATGTTTCTTGATTATGTTTTATTTGTATAATGTTTTGTTTTACAATGATTAAGCTTGCGCAACTGTTTTAATGTATTGAATGAAATGCCCTGATTAAGTGTGATGTTTTTATAATATGCATGTTGTGCTTTTATGAGTTTATAACTCGAATAAAGCCTTCTACTACATATATATATATCAAAAACACATGTATCTCCTTCTGGAGTGCAGGGACCCGAGAAGGATGGCGTACACGGCGGCAGAGCGTACCGGCAATATTATCTCCAATGCAAAAAGTCCAAATAAAGTACGCTCTCAGGATCATGGGCAGGACACTAGTTTAGTATATCCAAGTTTATTCCACAACACATTTCGACTGTAAACAGCCTTGATCACATGAAAAGAGCACATAGAATGTGGTAGTTAATAAAGTTTTAGTACGAGTACAAACACTAGAAATCAAAAGAGGACATGTCGATGAACAGAAACTTGGCGGCCGTGATGTAACGGTAGGAATATAATCTCCTTTACATATCGATGGTTAAAGTCTCAGAATGTGGACACTAGTTTAGTATATCCAAGTTTATTCCACAACACATTTCGACTGTAAACAGCCTTGATCACGTGAAAAGAGCACATAGAATGTGGTAGTTAATAAAGTTTTAGCACGAGTACAAACACTAGAAATCAAAAGAGGACATGTCGATGAACAGAAACTTGGCGGCCGTGATGTAACGGTAAGAATATAATCTCCTTTACATATCGATGGTTAAAGTCTCAGAATGTGCACAAAAATAAAATGTACATGTACAAATGTAGTCAAAGCAATATACGCGCACATAGTAATGCAATGTCATAATACATGCATATATGTACGCTGGCTCAAACCCATAGTCTCACTTCACGGGAAGAAATCCAAGCCACGTCAGAGTAAGACGGGTGGGGCTAAGCCGCTCAGCAGTTGTCCTTAATTTACCTACACAATCACCGTGTATAACCAGCTAGTAATACTTGTTTCACAATAAAACAAATGCCTGCTAAAGGTGCATTCTGCCACTAATAGACAAGTGGAACATTGAATCAATGCCACAACAAAAAACAAATGAGTGTTGTAAAGTTCGTCCAGGGCCTGCAAAAATAATTGAAATATTTGGTAGTTAAACATTGTTTGTGAAACGACCTCACCGAGGAGGAAGAATTCGGACTACCTTTCCCGGCATACCGCTTACTGAAAAGCGAGTGCCATAGGGGTATTAAAATGAGGCAGTCTGTTTTTGCTTCACCTACAAGCCAACCCTATGATTAAGGTGCTGGAAACACTGAAACACATCAGGGGGATAATTGAACTGGGTTTCATAATGCCGCTTCATGGAATAAACAGATTTTGTCAAACTTACCTTGTGGAGTGCATCTTCAAAAGCTCTGAGCTTTTTTGGAACATACATATATATATATATGCCATTCTTTTTAAATAAATGAAATTTTGAACGCCGCCGTGCCCCCTTGTCTATTTGGATGGAGGGAGACTGTTTTTTGCATTTTAGCGCGTAGCCATGACGCGCAAGGGAGGCCCTTCCTTCAGTGTCTTGGGTTTAATGGCACTTACCCAGACCACCCTGCATCCCATGGAACAGAGACCCTGCTATCAGTGATAGTCCATGAATTCGTGGAGCGACATCGCTACTTTATTGATGTCCCGGACCTGCAACGAATGCGACTGCGAGGCTGGAAGTGAGGGTTCAAGAGACTCATTTTTGCCCAGTAATACGCTGCAATCCTTAACCTGACTACGTTCTCAGCCAGCTTCCAATTGGATGTACTGCAAGAATCTGGCTATCAGGATCACTTACCGCGACATCTCGACATAAACAAACTGCATGCTGGGAGTTGCAGTCTTTCTACACAAAATCACCAAAGTGATTCCTGCTGAACGAAGCTCAGGTGTGCAACATTCTACTTTAGATGGGCCAGTATACAAAACACTCTTAGGATTCCAGTGTCAGTGGCATCTGGAAAGGAACTGCATCTGATGAAGGCGAAAGCTGAAACGCGTTATGCCATTCTTTTTAAATAAATAAAATGTTGAACCCCGCCGTGCCCCCTTGTCTACTTGGATGGAGGGAGACTGTTTTTTGCATTTTAGCGCGTAGCCATGACGCGCAAGGGAGGCCCTTCCTTCAGTGTCTTGGGTTTAATGGCACTTACCCATATCGCCCTGCATCCCATGGAACAGAGACTCTGCTATCAGCGATAGTCCATGAATTCGTGGAGCGACATCGCTACTTTATTGATGTCCCGGACCTGCAACCAATGGGACTGCAAGGCTGGAAGTGAGAGTTTAAGAGACTCATTTTTGCCCAGTAATACGCTGCAATCCTTAACCTGACTACGTTCTCAGCCAGCTTCCAATTGGATGTACTGCAAGAATTTGGCTATCAGGATCACTTACCGCGACATCGCGACACGAACAAACTGCACGCTGAGAGTTGCAGTCTTTCTACACCAAATCACCAAAGTGATTCCTGCTGAACGAAGCTCAGGTGTGCAACATTCTACTTTAGATGGGCCAGTATACAAAACACTCTTAGGATTCCAGCGTCAGTGGCATTTGGAAAGGAACTGCATCTGATGAAGGCGAAAGCTGAAACGCGATATGACATTCTTTTTAAATAAATTACATTTTGAACTCCGCCGTGCCCCCTTTTCTACTTGGATGGAGGGAGACTGTTTTTCGCATATATATCTATATATATATATATATACATATATATATATATATATATACATATATATATTCACTGAAAAAACCATAGGTTTCACACATGTTATAGTTAGCGGAAATTTTACTGATAAAAAACCAGTGAAATTCCCCCGTTATAGTTAGTGCAGGCAACTATAACTCACGGGACCGCAATCCTCTGCTGATGCTAATACTGTATTTAGACACTTATTTGCCCATGTCTTCTTCCATACATTTTTAGCTATACATATATTACAAATATTTTTTTTTCATAAAGACACATATGTCATCAGCAGAAGATTGCGGTCGCGTGAGTTATAGTTGCCTGCACTAACTATAACGGGGGAATTTCACTGGTTTTTTATCAGTAAAATTTCCGCTAACTATAACATGTGTGAAACCTATGGTTTTTTCAGTGAATTTGCAAGGTTTTTTAAATGCTAATTCCTAACTATAACGTGTGTGAAACCTATGGTTTTTTCAGTGAATTTGTACGGTTTTTTAAATGCTAAGTTACTTTACGCCATTCGAGGCGTGCGCGCCCACTTAACGCAGTTCGTTCCGTGCACGGTTTTTATCAACTTTAATAAGCCCTGTACATTTGGTGGCCTTCGGCCACCAAAAGCACAGGGGGTGGGGTCAATGTGGATAGTGTTTTTTTTATTTCAATTTTATAATTTCATGTTGCCAAAATTTAGTTTTTTTTACCTATTAATAAGCCCTGTACATTTGGTGGCCTTCGGCCACCAAAAGCACAGGGGGTGGGGTAAGTGTGGATAGTGTTTTTTTTATTTTTATTTTTTTACCGTACGCTTACGGTAAGCGTACGGTAAGCGTACCCCGCGAAATTGCCGAAAAAAAAATAAAACCGTTTTTGCTCTTGGGGGATGTTTGTGGACTCCCTCAACATGACTATGTGGGAGGGAGTTGTCAAAACAGCCCCGTAACATGTTTTTGGCCATCAGGTTTGATAAACAACACTCAGTGCGAGAGACAAAATGGCGGACGCCGCTTCCTGGTTTCGGCCGATTCGAATGTTTACTAAGATCTAAGAGCCAATCAGAATCGCGCTCGCGCACGCCACCGTACGCTTACGGTAAGCGTACGGTAAGCGTACCGTAAGCGGGCTCAGATATATATATTGATTTAAAGGCTATTTTCTCAGAATCTACTGAACAGATTTACACCAAACCTACAAAAGGCACTTCCTTGACCTAGGGACTACCTCTCTGCCAAATTTTGAGTAATTCTGTTCAGCCGTTCGGGCTGTAGCTCGTTCTAAAGGTCCTATGGAAAAATGCATGGGAAAAACGCGTTTTGGGACCCCCCTTTTATCTCAGCCCCCGCTTGACGGATCCCCCCGAGACTTTCAGGATAGGAGCGGAGCGTAGCGCCCCACCTATTTTGAGAAATTCGCGAGGATTCGTCGACCGGCGCCAAAGTTATTCAAAATAGAATGTTGAGGTTTTCCTATGGAAACGTGGTCCTAACTATAACTACCTACTGGCGACCGCCAGTAGGTAATATATATATATATATATATATATATACACACTGAAAAAACCATAGGTTTCATACACGTTATAGTTAGGAATTAGCATTTAAAAAACCTTGCAAATTCACTTAAAAAACCATAGGTTTCACACATGTTATAGTTAGCTGTACATTTCACTCGTAAAAAAACAATGAAATTCCACGTTATAGTTAGATCGGGTAACTATAACTTGCGCGACCGCAATCCACAATGTGTCATTTCAGATGTCATCATTGATGTCATGAGTGATGTCACTGACCATGTCATGAGTGATGTAATATATGACGTCATCAGCAGTGCATTGTGGGCGCGCAAGTTATAGTTACCTGATCTAACTATAACGTGGAATTTCATTGGTTTTTTACGAGTGAAATGTACAGCTAACTTTAACATGTGTGAAACCTATGGTTTTTTTAAGTGAATTTGCAAGGTTTTTTAAATGCTAATTCCTAACTATAACGTGTATGAAACCTATGGTTTTTAAAGTGAATATATATATATATATATTTAAAACCTTTTTATTTCTTACTGTACTGTATGTTCTCTGTTAATTATTATATAATGTTGATAGTGTATATATATTATCTAC
This sequence comes from Triturus cristatus, assembly GCF_964204655.1. Lineage (NCBI taxonomy): Eukaryota > Metazoa > Chordata > Amphibia > Caudata > Salamandridae > Triturus > Triturus cristatus. Next base: position 10,188,044 of record NC_140593.1, on the reverse strand, counting down.
TGGCGGTCGCCAGTAGATAGTTATAGTTAGGACCCTGTTTCCATAGGAAATCCGCAACATTCTATTTGGAATAACTTTGGTGCCGGTCGACGAATCCTCGCGAAATTTTCAAAACTAATGGGGCGCTATGCTCAGCTCCTACCCTGAAAGTCTCGGGGGCTGAGAAAAAAGGGGGGTCCCAAAACGCGTTTTCCCCATGCATTTTTCCATAGGACCTTTAGACACAGCTACAGCCCGAACGGCTGAACAGAATTACTTGTAATTTGGCAGAGAGGTAGTCCGCAGGTCAAGGAAGTGCCTTTTGTAGGTCTGGTGTAAATCTGTTCAGTAGTTTCTGAGAAAATAGCATTTAAATCAATATATATATCTGTAAGCGCGCTCCGTGCACTTACGGTAAGCTTACCGTACGCGTACGGTGACGTGCGCGAGCGCGATTCTGATTGGTTGTTAGATCAAAGTAAACATTCGAATCGGTCGAAACCAGGAAGTATCGGCCGCCATTTTCTGTCTCTCGCACTGAAAAACAAAGGTTGATAACATGAAAAGGGGGCAACGAAGAGAGTTGCAGACCCCCTAGCGTTCGTCAGGGGGTTCACAAAGGACCAAAAAGTATGAAAAATAAATTTAATAATTTTTTAAAAAAATCAAGGATTACGCGTACGGTAAGCTTACCGTACGCGTACGGTAAAAAAAAAAAAAAAAAAGAAAATTAACAATCACATTTAATATATAAATCTAAGGACCCCCAAGGGAGACAAAAACAATTGATATTTTGTAAAAAATGGCGTGGCGTGCACGGTACGAAATGCGCAAGGTGGGCGCTCGGTGGGCGAAGCGCACCCAGTGCCCACAGCGCGCGCACGGTGAAAAAAAACATAGGTTTCAGGGGTGTTATAGTTAGCTGGACTTTTCACTTGTACAAAACCATTGAAATTCCCCCGTTATAGTTAGTTCAGCTAACTATAACTTGCGCGCCAGCAATGCACTGCTGATGACGTCACATATTACATCACTCATGACATGGTCAGTGACATCAATCATGACATCACTGATGACATCTCAAATGACATCACTGATGACATCACTGATGACATCATCCAGTGAATGTGTGTTTTTCTGAAAATTAAATATGTTTTATATATGTATATCTCAAGGTCGATGGAAGAATAAATGGGTATATACGTTTCTAAATGGATGATTTGTTTTTGAAAAATTAATTGTGTAACTGACTGATTAAGTGTATCATAGTGAATACATGGCTTGGATAGTAATGTTTAAATATGTAAATATCTGTATCAGTCTCTCACTTTGTGTATAAGTGGCTGCATGGGTTAGTAAATAGCTACATGGGTGTCTATATAGGTTATTAGTTGGTTTTTTGAGTATCAGTCTGAGTGTCTGCATGGTTCAGTGGTGCATAGGTGCATGAATGAGTGACTCACTGTTTGTATGTGTTGAAGACAGCATGTGTGCAGGACTGTATGGGTGGATGAGTGTGTGTATGGGTGTGTTAGTGAGTGAATGACTATCTCAATAGTGTCTTTATGAGTAACTACATATGTTTTAAACTAGTATATGTGACTATTGGTGTATATAAGTGAGTATATGTGAGAGTGAGAGATTGAAAGAGTTCCTGTATAAATAAGTATGTGTTTCTATAAGTGATTGTTTAAAAGACTAAGTATGTGTAAGTTTCCGTAGAAGTAAGTGTGGTGGTGTGTGTATAACTGTATATGCAAGTAAATGTATGTTTGATTCTTTATTAGCATGAGTGACTATGTGTGTGAGTAACTCTATGGATGAGTGGCATTGTGTAACAGGATGTATAGGTGTATGAGTACATATGATGAGTGAGTACATGTATGAGTGACTGTATAGGACTGTTGGTGAATGAGTGGATGTGGATGTGGATCTTAGAATTACTGAAGAGTTTGTTGTAACTGGTATTGGTATGTCCATTGTTTTGAAAATTTTAGTCTCTATTTTTGAATGTGTGTATCAAAGGTTATATTAGGGTGAGAGGAGGTCTGCCACTCTATCACAAGGATGATGTCATCAGTGATGTCATCAGTGATGTCATTTGAGATGTCATCAGTGATGTCATGAGTGATGTAATATGTGACGTCATCAGCAGTGCATTGCGGGCGCGCAAGTTATAGTTAGCTGAACTAACTATAACGGGGCAATTTCAATGGTTTTGTACAAGTGAAAAGTCCAGCTAACTATAACGCCCCTGAAACCTATGATTTTTTCAGTGAATTTCTGAGGTTTTTTAAATGCTAATTCCTAACTATAACGTGCCTGAAACCTATGGTTTTTTCTGTGAATTTCAAAGGTTTTTTAAATGCTAATTTCTAACTATGCCTAAGAGATAGGACATGTGAAGAAAGAAGAAAAAATTCACAGAAAGAAAAAAAAGAAGTGCAGAAAGAAGCAACAGAAGTCCTCAAAGACGAAGAAAAGTGCAGGAAGAAGGATAACGTGCAGAAAGAACAAAAAGAAGAGCAGAAAGAAGCCTTGTTGCAAAATCATCCTGTACCCTCAACTTTTTCAGACGGATACTGGTGGTAACTGAGTCTGACTAACCAGTCCTAGAGCCAGTGCTATGTTAAAAGACACTTAGAATACAGTGAAAACACCTACATACACTAGGGAACATTATGCGTTGGGGTCCCCCTGTGATTAGCATGGCCTCCTCTGTAAGCCCCTAGTATATAATAGGGCAGGGGGATTAAAACTACCTCTTAAAACGGGCCACAGGGCGTTTTTGCACACGTTAACTCAGGCCCCGTCTCCTCCCTTCACCACTGTGTAATCACGCCCTGTGTCCGTTTTTAGTTGGGAGATTAAGTTCATTTGAATCCTGAGGGTCCCTAGGGTCCAACTAGCCCACTAGGTACCTCCAGTAAGTGCCACAGAGCTGTGTTGCAGAGAGGTATAAAAAGTGGCACGGCCTGGACCACCTCTCTGCAATGCAGCTCAGTGGCGCTTACTGGAAGCACTTGGTGGGCTAGTTAGCCCCCAGGGGCCCAAAGGATTGAAGGGAAATTATATCCCCAATTTAAAAAGTGCCATAGTGCGTGTTTGCACACGTCACCTCAGGCCCCGTCTCCGCCCTTCACCACTGAGTAAACGCACCCTGTGGCTGTTCTAAGTTGAGAGATTAAGTCCCCTTGAATCCTAAGGGTCCCTAGGGTCAAACTAGACCACTAGGTACCTCCAGTAAGCGCCACAGAGCTGCGTTGCAGAGAGGTGTAAAAAGGGACTTGGCCTCAGAACACCTGTCTGCAGCGCAGCTCCCTGGCGCATACTGGAGATGCCTGTTGGGCTAGTTGGCCCTCAGGGACCCTCAGTATTGAAGTGGAATTAATTCCCCAATTTACAACTCGCCAGGGGAAGGTTTGCAGAGTGCTGTAAGGAGGGGGCGTGGCCTCCGGCACGATGCCAGTCTTTTATTTATTTTATTTTTTAAGAAGGGGGCCTGTGTGGTTCCCCTTCTTATTCTAATTTATTGGCCCTGATGACCCCATCCCCCAGGGCCTGTCTCCTAATTATATTTTTTTAACCCCAATCCGCAGGGCCGGCCACTGTTTTTTATTATTTTAAAAAAAATATATATTTATAGACACACCTAGGACATGCTGGACAACCCGTACGTACCTATCACCATGACTATTTGCGTGACATTCATTAAAAGGCGACTATGCATACAATGAATCCACGTGGAATGTATTTACACCACTAGTGAAGCTCTGACATGTCTGATGCCCTACCGTGCCTAATCCCGGTAGACACCCTTGTCGTTTATTTATACAAACATGGGTAGCTATTGACGGGCACATTTAATACACATGCACACTAAGCCATTCAAAGGGGATTCGACAAAAATTCGACCAAAACTATGCAAGAAACCCCCCTCACGGTTAATAAAACACACATCCACTGCCGGATGAGTAATACTTTTTATTTTACTCTCTGGAAAGGGGACGAACATCACTTGAGAGTCACAGCGCGCTCCTGGCAGAGCCCAATGCTGTGTTACACCCACCATTGCCTGCTATGACACTCTCTAGCCCATGTGCACTGTAACACCACCCTGTGAATATGTCATGCCACACTTGCCTTCGCATGGGTTATATTGTCCCATCTAACGTGCCTTCCTCGATGCCTATGTTATAACGCACAGTGCTATGCCATACATATTACAATCTGGGATCCATATCTTTGTCACAGTGCATATGCAACGTTACACTCCCCAGCACATATTTTATATTACATCTTTAGAGACTAGTTAGGTTACACAACACTGCCCTGTGCATATTACACTCCAAGGCGCATATCGCATAGCACGCGCTAGTGCCTGTGCTATCTCGTGCTCTACAATGAATCTGTCATTGCGCACAATGTATTGCATATTATATTTCACGCCTGGTTCATCTTATATCACACTTTTTGGTGCATAGTTTATACCATACACTATATCTAGTTTTCATTTTCAATCGTGCTCTCAGGACTATGTTCTATGTAACACTGTGTCCACCTACCCTTTTCACGGGCATTACATTTTGCGATAGGGGGTGGAGGGTCAGGGGGTGTTTTTGCCAAGTGAGCCCGGAGTCACAGTCACAAACGTCCTCTTCTTCCTGAATAAAAGTGAGATTATGCTGCATACTTGTTCATATTTTAAGTAGTTCGCACAGACACACGTTTTAAAAACAATAAAGTTCCTAATGCCCGCCTTCTCTGAACAGTTAGCTTGCTGCCCCATCCCCCTCCTCCCTATCCTCTGTCCATGGACTAGCCTCCTCCCTCCTGCCATGCATGGTCTGATGTGCTGCCACTGCCCTCAATTTAGTATGACGTACCAGTCCACTCCTCCTGCCCTCCATTGCCCAATTCTATGACCCATCATTGACCACCTGCTTAAACTCTGTGCTTAGCTTGCTGCCCCTATTCTCCTTCCCCCTGCCCTCCGATGTCTTTGTGCATGCCCCTGCTCCATCCTTTTTGCCCACCATGTTCCATGGACCTGCCACTCCTATCTATTCTGAGTGTTCTGTTGAGCTGCCACTCCCCTCCCACCTGCCTAGCACTGTCAGATGACTGTAACCTGTCCCTGCCACCTCCACCCTGCCTGTCCACATGCCATGCCCCTATCCTCTTCCTCCTGTCCTACATGGTCCATTGTACTGCCACACCCTTCTGCCCTCCCTGGTCTTTTGTGCTGCAACTGCTCCTCCTGCCTGCCCCGTGCGGTCTGTTGTGAGGCCCCTTCCCCTGAACTTTCTTGACTGTGCACAGGTCCTGACCCTCCCTTCTATCCTCCATCGTCCTTTGTGCATGCCCCTGCACCCTCCTTCTTGCCCATCATAGCCATTGTGCTGCCACTAACCCTCCCACTTGCCATGCATGGTCTTCTGTGCTGCCATGGCCCCTCCCACCTTCCCTGTGTGGTCAGTTAGCTGCCCCTGAACCCCTCCCACCTTCCCTCCATGGTCTGTGTGTATGCCATCACAGTCTCACTGTTGCTCTTCATGGTGTGTCTTGCTTCTAGTGCCCATCCTGCCTGACCTCCATGGCTATTTTGCTGCTCCTGCCCTGCCCCCTTGCCCCCAGCCCTCTGTTTACATGTGCAGACCCCTACTCCCTCCCTCCTGGCTTGTCTGTTCCATTGTGATGCCCCTGATCCGTCCCTCCTGCCCTTTATGGTCTGTTATGCTGCAGCTTTCTCTCCTGTCTGTCCATTATGGTCAGCTAGCTACCATTGCCTCTTGCCCCTCTGTTCTCTGTTGTCCATGTGCATTGTCCTGTCCCCTCCCTCTTGCTTTCTATGGATTGTTGTGCTGCACTCCTGTCTCGCATGACCTGTGTGGTGTATTGTGCTGCTGCAAACCCTGATGCCTGCCCTGCAGGGTCAGTTTGGTGCACCTCTCCATGTCCCTCCTGTCCTCTGTTATCCAAGTCCATGTGCCTACCCCATTTCCTTCCATGATCCAATGTACCATACTTGCGAACATTTTGAACTTGGTAAGAGGGAGATTTTGAAAAAAAACTGGGGTATTTATTTTTCCCTTTCAGTTACATTGAAAAAGAGGAGATTGTAGACAGGAGACAGATCAAATAAAGCCCATTTGTGCTTAAAAACATTGGAGGTTTCCTGGCTGAATCGGGTCTGTTGGCATGTATGGTTGTACTACCACTGCCTCTTCCTTCTGCCCACAATGGTCGATTACATTGCCACAGCCTCTCTTGCAAGTCCTGTATTGTTGGTTTGTTGCCCCTGTCCCCTTTTCCACTGCCCTCCATAGTCTGTTGTGCTGCCACGGCCCTTCCTGCCTGCTCAGTGTGGTTAAATTGTTGCCTTTGCACCCTCCTACCTGCCTTCAATTTTCAGAGTCCGTGCCCCTGGCCTCTGCCTCTCAACAGTATCCTAATGAACAACTAGATTGCTAACATTCTATATTTATTACAAAAGTGTGGAACGCCTGACGTCATCTTGATGTAATCAAAACTGTAATACCTAGAGCATTTCCTTTAGAAATTACATATATGAGAGGGTCTTATTGGCATCAAAATTATGGTTAGTGCTCTAAAAAACTAAAATAAGGACATATTTTCTGAGTTTTCAAATAGCGACAAAGCACTTTTAAATTATTTGTTACCTTTATGTTTTTTTATCCAGTTGACCACTTGATTAAATGTTGCACTTAGGGTAGAGGATGTGGTGTTACTTCCAGAACTGCAGACTTTGCAACTGGGGAACCAGGTTGGAGTTTCTGCTTCAGCTCGACATTCTGTGATTCTGGTCAAATCACTTAGTCTCCCCATGTCTACAACCAAAATGAATTTGTTCTTGTGTGATGTAACCAATGCTCATGTAAAGCACTCCAATACCTGACAAGTCTGCACTATATAACACTGCAAAAACACAAAATAATAAGTGTTTTGCACACTTCTGTCATTGGGCTATATTTGGGCTACATCTGGGTGATTTGGGCTACATTTGGGCTCTTTTGTCTCCGGTGGCCATCTTGGGAGATTTATTTGTTATGAAGTTTCCTAATTTCCTCATGTACTGCAGTCTCCTCAGTAGGAAATGCTTTCAGGTATTTACTTTGATTCCATCATGAAGGTATTCAGATATGTCACACATTTGCCATAAATTTTGAATGTTAGCACTCTAGTTGCTCATTAGATCACTGTAGTAAAACTGCTGTTCACCATGGAAGTCTGCTCCTGGTATTAAAAGTGCATGTTTCAGTCTGCATGTCAGAATGTTTTAATGAAATAGAAGAGGATTTGAGAAGTCACTCAAAATGTGCCCTCATTTTCTTTCTTCAGCATTAATCATAATTTCTATGCCAAAAGGAACCCCCTCATTGTGTTCCTTTTTAAATTAAACGTTTTAAGTGTTACCAGTTTATTCCAATCAAGATGGCTTCAGGTATGCCATACTTTTGTCATAATGAAGACAGTAAGCGCTCTAGTTGTTTTTAAGAACACTCTGGGACATTCTGTCATTGGGCTATACTTGGGCTACATCTGGGTGATATTTGGGCTACATTTGGGCTCTTTTGTCTCTGGTGGCCATCTTGGGAGACTTATTTGTTATGAAGTTTCATAATTTCCTCATTTACTGCAGTCTCCTCAGTAGGAAATACTTTCAGTTTTTTACTTTGATTCCATCAAGAAGGCATTCAGATGTGTCACACATTTGCCATAAATTCAGAATGTTAGCACTCTTTCTGCTCATTAGATCACTGTAGTAAAGCTACTGCTCACCAGGGAAAACTGCTGCTGGTATTGAAAGTGCATGTTTCAGTCTGCATGTCAGAATTTTTTAATGAAATAGAAGAGGATTTGAGAAGTCACTCAAAATGTGCCCTAATTTTTCTTTCTGCAGCACTAATCATACTTTTTATCGAAAAATTAACCCCCTCATTTTGTTCCTTTTTAAATTAAATGTTTTAAGAGTTACCACTTTAATCCAAGCAAGATGGCTTCAGGTGTGCCATACGTTTATCATAAGTAGGACTGTTAGCGCTCTAGTTGTTCTTTGGAACACTCTGGGAAGCTGCAGTAGAACACAAAGGAATCAACTGACAGTCTCTGCCCTTGTTGGATGTACATGTTTTACTGAGAATGTCAGACTTCATTCTCACATGACTGAGAAAGATAATGTGAATTTACAGAAAATACGCTCTCAGTTTAGCTTATAGATCACCTTCCAAACCTCTGTGGGAAAAGCATGAGAAAATATTTTTCTCTCAATCATTATATCCCAGCAGAAGGCTTTTTCACATGGTGAAATCACCTTAGAACATACCACAATTCCTAAAATGAGTATGGTACCATCAACAAATGATTTATAATGTAACTAAAGTCTTAAAACCTTCTATTAACTGCAATGCTTTTTAATGAGGTGCTATCATGTATATTGGTCCCAAGATGGCTGCCAACACTTCTTGGATGAAGTGCTGACAGCCAATCAGATCTCAGGATGAGATGTGTGTTTAGGCTCCGCCCACATATATATATGATTTTACTTTTGATTTTCTCAGGAACTTCTGAACAGATTGACACCAGACCTGCAAAAGGCACATCCCTGACCTGAGGACTACCTCTCTGCCAAATTTCAAGTAATTCTGTTCAGCCGTTCGGGCTGTATCTTGGACTAAATATCCCTATGGAAAATTGCATGGGGAAAACGTGTTTTGGGACCCCCCTTTTTTCTCAGCCCCCGCTTGACGAATCCCCCTGAGACTTTCAGGGTAGGAGCGGAGCGCCCCACCTATTTTGAAAATTTCACGAGGATTCGTCAACCGGCACCAAAGTTATTCCAAATAGAATGTTGCGGATTTCCTATGGAAACACGGTCCTAACTATAACTATCTACTGGCGACCACCAGTAGATAATATATATATATATATATATATATATATATATATATATTACTATTATTATTATGTTTCTTATATAGCGCCTGAATCGACCCCCGAAGGGGTATCTCCGCGCTTGCCTTGGGAACCCGTCCTGGCTTTTCCCTGTGAGATAGCCCCTACAGGGCATCCCCAAGGTGAAAGCCAGGCATCCCGCCGCGGGGGGCCGTTGTGGAGATTAAGCAAGCTTAATGCCCAGAGTTGCAGAGTGTGAACCCATGATTAGGTCAGGCACCGAAGCGAGAATTATCGAGTCCATGGACATTTGAGCTCAAGACCCTGCCGCGTCAGGAATTGAACCCTGGTCCCGGGTCTGACCTCTGCTTCAGGGTCTGCCTGCTCTAACCAGTGAGCCACACTTCTCCACTGTGTGTATATATATATATATGGAAACACGGTCCTAACTATAACTATGTACTGGCGACCGACAATAGATAATATATGTATATATATATATATATATATATATATATATATATATATATATATATATATATATATATATATATATATATATATATATATATATATATATATATATATATATATATATATATATATATATATATTCCACACGCACACCTTCGTAATACCGAAAGAAAATCCAGGACTCTCAGGATTAGTTTAGAAAAGGATTTATTGGGCTGTGTCACGCCTCACCAACGCGTTTCGCTAGATAGCTTTTTCACGGTATGGCGGCAGTCTCATTTTCCTTGTTTACATACTGCCTCGAAGGGCTGACATAAAAGTAGGACTCAATTGATACACTGAAACTTATGTTGTATGTACAAGCGCCATTTTGGCATGTTGTTAACTAAAGCGAAATTAATGCGCATTTATAGAGAAACAACAGTATAACGAGGGTCATAGATAAAATATTAAGACCTGGTTACACAATAATAGCACAACATTTCATATTGTATATTCGCACTGTAATATGCTCACGGTTCATTCAAAAATTAAGATCATTGTAAGTCACTGTTTGTCAATAAAGCATTATTGACATGTTTGAATTTCATGCCCAAGTGGGCTTAAGAGCACACTGCCACTTAAAAAATGTTTTTCGTAAGATGATTTTAAACACAATTCGAAATAAAGCTATTTTTAACTTTAAAATCGATAACGTGATTAGGTTGTGTATTTAAACCTGTTTCGTGAGTGGTACTCTAATTCTCATAACACACTTGCACTGAAAAGACAATATCCTTCATACAATCAACATATAGTAGTGTTGACTTGTGGCATATGTGATTGTGTGCTTACAATGTTATCACTGTCTTAATCGTTAAAGTCTCGCCCAAGTGGGCCAAAGTGACATTGAGCTCTTTGTCTGTGCAAAATTATATCAATTGCCGTCGAATATCTCTTAGACCATTCATTTTAACAATTGTAACATCGTCCTACATTATGGGAAAATAGAGGCATACACCGCATTAAAATTCATTTCAACTATACAGGCTAAGATCCCTTATCCTGAAATAGTGCTAAATATATCAAAAAGCACCATACAAAAATATACGTGTTAATAGCAAGATAGCATCTAAAAAAGCAGAAAATAGAACAGCACATGATTCTTACAACTATTATTTTGTCATAGGTGTACAGCCATTTCTTCACTGGAATTAAGTCCCTCGGGCATCATAGTATCGAAATCAATTATATATCTTGAATCAAGACGTCTTAAAAGGCGCTGTCTGTCACCTCCTCTGTCTTGCCGTGCAATTGCATCTATAACGACATAGGATAAAAGTTTTTCATTTTGCCCATGTACCTCAAAAAAATGACGCGCTACAGGGTACTGTACGTCATGTTTTTTAATCGCACGTAGATGTTCTAGGACTCTCTTCTTAGCTGGATGTATTGAGCTACCGATATACAATTTGCCACATGGGCAGATTAAACAGTACACACAATAATCGGTTTTGCAACTGAAATTCCCTCTGATTTCAAAATCTCTCTTGTTGCCTGATACTCTGAATTTTTTGCAATCTACACTTTGGGCACATGCCTTGCATCGTTTACAAGTAACAAAGCCACTAGTTCTCACTTGTAGACCAATGTTAGTGGTAGTGATCATATTATTACACAATTCATCTTACAAGGATTGACATCTACGAAAGGTTATCTGCGGTGAATCATTCAAATATTCACTAAGAATCAAATCACTTTTTAAGATGTGCCAACTTTTCTCAAAAAGTTTCCTTATTAGAAAAGCATTTTTTGAAAAAGTGGTAATGAATCTGACAGAATCTTTAGATTCTGGTGATACAGGTTTAGAGTGTAAAAGATTAGATCTTATTAATGAGTCTGCCTTGGTGATTGCTTGTTTGATTATCTTGTCAGAGTAACCACGTTGTTTAAATCTTATGCTCATTACAATTTTCTCTTGTTCATATTCTTCAGTAGTGCTACAATTGCGCTTCGCTCTGATTAATTCCCCGTAGGGGATACTTCGAATCAGGCTAGATGGATGAGCGCTTTGAGCATTAAGTAAACTGTTCCCGGCTGTTTGCTTTCTGTGCAACTTAGTAATCAGTGTATTATTGGAAACCACAATCTCCACATCCAAAAATACAATCATAGACTTACTAATTTGGGAGGTGAATTGTAAGTTCTTGTCATTATTGTTAAGAGAGTCAATAAAGGTTACAACTGACTCTTCATCACCTTTCCAAATTAAAAATATGTCGTCTATGAACCTAGCCCATATGACGATCTTATCTTCCTGATCTTCCCAATTTTGGGACACCTGCTCCTCCCACCAGCCCATGTACAGATTGGCATAACTGGGGGCGAAGCAGGTGCCCATTGCGGTGCCTTGGATTTGTTTATAAATGTTGTTGTTAAATAGGAAGTAATTGTTTGTCAAACAATACCTCGTCATTTCCAACAACATTTCGGTATGGGCTAGTAATGAAATCGGTCTAGCTCTTAAGAAGTGTCTAATGGCCTGGATCCCTAGGTCATGTGGTATGCTTGTATATAAACTGGTAACATCCAAGGTTACCAGTAAAAAGTCATCTTCCCATACCACCCCATCAATTAAAGTCAGGAAATGTGTAGTAGCTTCCGAACATTCGTCGACCGGCGCCAAAGTTATTCCAAATAGAATGTTGCGGATTTCCTATGGAAAAGGGGTCCTAACTATAACTACCTACTGGCGACCGCCAGTAGGTAATATATATATATATATATATATATATATATATATATATATATATATACATATATATATATATATATATATATATATATTCACTGAAAAAACCATAGGCTTCACACACGTTATAGTTAGGAATTAGCATTTAAAAAACCTTGCAAATTCACTGAAAAAACCATAGGTTTCACACATGTTATAGTTAGCAGGACTACCTGCTCCCCTTTTGTTTTAGTTTTTTTTCTACTTCAGCAACCAAATCCAACCAAGCCTGCCAGACTCCTGTTGGTTGTACTCTTTAGGTTCTTTGGATTCTTTTCTGTTTGCGCACTGCTCTTGCACTGTCCAGCCGGGAGGTAAAAACTCTCCCCACACTCCTCGTACGATGGTGCAAAGGTTTATCAGAACCTACGCACCTGTGGTCCCTCTCAAAACCACCGCCTCAGGTTTAACGTGCTGCCTGCTATGGCTGTGTGTTTTGTGTTGTAGGGTGTAAACCGATTTGATAACCACGCAACTGGTTTACAATTGTTATGTGGACATGCTGTCGGCATAGAAGGATTGTGGATTTGCGAATTGTGGGTCAAAGTTCAAGAGCTAGGGGAGACACCGTTCCAACTCCAGACCCGGAGGTTCAGGAGAGTCACAATCACGGTCACTGCAGTTCACTCAGCTCCCCTGCCGCTCGCTCATGGAGGCTGGGGAGCCAAGTCGACAGTGCCTGTGTTGGGTGCTAGGAGCTCGGGGCCCAGGGCTTAGTGTGTCCTTCTCCGCCTTCTCTGTCTTCTCTGCCCAGAAATGCAGGGCTGATACTTAGTTCACACCTACTTCATTAGGGGTGAGAAACTTCCTGTGCCATTCACTGCTGGTTGAGAAGCCAGACCACAGCCACAGCCACAGCACACAGCAATCAGTTGTCTTTGAGCTTTCTGCAATCTGGAATCCGTGGTGAGAAGCAACCTCTGTCCACCTGCTGACAGGTCCCTCGGGCGCGCGGTTGCTTTTGGCTGCTTTCACACGCTCGCTCTCTCTTCACTCTGCTTTACTTGCATGCTTGATTCCCGCTCAACTCCCGCTCAACCCCCTCAGCCACTTGGCGCTTGCTGATTACTTGCTGCCAACTTGCAGGGGGAGCGAGAGGAGAAACACAAGTCCGGAGGCTGGCCCCCAAAAACTGCATTTTGCTGTGGGTTTTTGGTGGCGGCGGTTCTCTCAGAGCACCGATCTTAAGTTCCTGGCTACTGTTCCTCCTCGGGCACTACCGGCTGTTAGAAAAAGCAGGACTGGATCATCCACAAGCAAAGCACAACCAAAGCACTAGCACAAAGCACGGATGTGTGAGTCGGTGAGTCAGTGGCTGTTTGGGTTAGTGATTGTGTAAGTGAAGGGCTGTATGAGTGACTGAGTGTGTATAGGGGTATGTCGGTGACTGAATGGATGTGTCAGTAGTATATGGATGAGAACCTGTATATGTGAAAGGGAGAAAAAGTGAGTGTTGGAGTATATAAATGAGTGTGTGTGTGAGGGATTGTGATAGTGGCTGTATGGGTGAGTGTTTGTGTGACTGTATGGGTGAGCAAGTATGTTTTAGTATCTTTATGAGTAAGTGAGCGGGTTTGTTTTTGACTGTATAGGTGAGTAAGTAACTGTGTGATTGACTTTAAGGGGGACTGAGTAGGTGTGTGAGTAGCTCTATGAGTGAAAAAACAGTGCCAGAGTGAATGGGTAAGTATGAGTGTAGTCCATGGGTGAATGAATGAATGAGTGCATGGGTAGTGCCTAGGCAAATGGGTGAGTGCATGAGTAGAGCCTGGGTGATTGGGTGAGTGCATGGGTAATGCCCTGGTGAATGGATGAGTAGATGCATCATGCCTGATTGAAAAGAGGAGTGCACAGGTGATTGGGTGAGTGCATGAATAGTGCATAGTTGATTGGGTGAGTGCATGGATAGAGCCTGGGTGATTGGATAAGTGCATGGGTAGTGCCTGGGTGATTGTATCAGTGCATGAATAGCATCTGAGTGAATGGATGAGTGCATGGATAATGGCTAGGGTGAATTAATGAGTGCATGGGTTTGTGTCATTGTGAATAGATGAGTGTATGGGTACTACGTTGGTGATTGGATTAGTGCATTGTTAGTGACTGCTTGATCTTATGAGTGCATGGGCAGCCCCTAAGTGAATGTATAAGTTCATGTATTATGGCTGTGTGAATGAATGAGTGCATGGGTAGTGCCTGGGTGATGGAATGAGTGCATAGGTAGTGCCTGGGAGAATAGATGAGTGCAAGGGTAGTCCCTGGGTGATTTCATGAGTGCATGGGTAGTGCCTGAGTGATTGGATGAGTGCATTGATAGTACCTGGGTGATTAATGAATACATGGTTAGTGAGGGTGATTGCATGAGTGTATTTGTAGTACCTGGGTGATTGGATGATTTAAAGGGCAGTACCTGGGTGATTGATGAGTGCATGTGTAGTGCCTGGGTGACCGTATGAGTATATGAGTAGCGCTTAGGTGATTGTATGAGTGTATGAGTAGTGTAAGGGTGATTGCATGTGTGCATGGGTAGTGTTTGGGTGATTGGATCAGTGCATGCATAGTGTCTGGGTGATTGAATGATTGCATGGGTAGTGCCTGAGTGAATGGATGACTATAAGGTTAGTGCCTGGTTATTTGCTTGAGTGCATGGGTAGTGCCTGTGTGATTGGATGAGTACATGTGTGGTGCGTGGGTGATGTCATGAGTGCATGGGGTCTGCCTTTGTAATTTCATGAGTGCCTGGATAGTGCCTGAGTGAATGGATAACTGCATGAGTAGTGCCCGAGTGAATGGATGACTGTATGAATAGTGTCTGGGTGATTTGATGAGTGTATGAGTAGCGTCTGGGTGAATAGATGAGTATATTGGTAGTTACTGAGTGAATGTATTAGTGCATGAGTAGTGCCTGGGTGATTGGATGAGTGCATCAGTAGTAGATCAGTAAATGCACGAGTGCATGGGTACTGCCTTGCTCCTCGGTTAAGTGCATGGGGAGTGCCTGAGTAAATGTATCGCTGCATAAGTAGTGCTTGAGTGAATAGATGACTATATAGATAGTGGCTGTGTGACTGGATAAGTGCATGAGTAGTACCTGAGTGAATGGATGCGTTCTAGGATAGTGTCTAAGTGAATGGATGAGTGCCAAGGTGGTACCTGAGTGAATTAATGAATTAGTGCATGAGTACTGCCTGGGTGATTGGATGAGTAAATGGGTAATGCCTGGGTGATTGGATAGGTGCATGGGTAGTGCCTGAGTGAATGGATGAGTGCAAAGGGAGTGCCTGGGTGATTAGATGTCTGTATGGGTAGTGCCTGGGTGAATGGATAAGTGCAAGTATAGTGCCTGGGTGATTGCATGACTGCAAAGGTGCTGCTTGAGTGAATGCATGACTCTATGGATACTGCCTGGGTGATCGGATCACTGCAAGTGTAGTGCCTGGGTGAATAGATGACTACAAGTGGAGTCCCTGGATGAATGAACAAGTGCATGTGTAGTGCCTATGTGATTCCATAACAGCATTAGTAGTGAGTAAGTGAAGGCATGACTATATGGGTAGCACCTGGGAAATTGGATGAGTGCCTAAGTTGTGGCTGGGCGATTTGATGAATTGAAGTGCAGTATCTGAGTGATTGGATGACTGCCTAGGCAGTGGCTTGGATTTGGATGAATGCAAATGTTGTGCCTGGGAGATGGGATGAGAATATGAGTTATGACTCGATGAATCATCACTAGATTAGTGATTTGATACTCGTAATATAGCTCTACCTCAAATCACTGTGAAAAAATATAAACAGACAAAAATATATTAGAATTTCATTTTGAACGTTAATCAACCAAACAATATACAATATTTGTTAAGCAAAACTTTAATTCAACAAAGACAAATGCTTTACAATTTTTTTACTGTTTTCAGCTTTCATGCTTCTTCACTTTCAACAGTGCTTTGTATGAAGCACCATCATTGAACAGTGAGAAAAAACAATCAATGGTTTGTAGCAAAGAAAACAAATGCGCACAATACATCATTACAACTTATGTCATACTGTTCACTCCACTCACTACACGTTTTTTAATAGTGGCTTGGTGATAGGTTACTTCCTTTCTAAAAAACGCAACTGTGTGTTAAAATTGTTTCTGATATTTTTATATCTAGTACAAAATGTCAAACAATTATGGATCATTTTTTAACATCCTTTTGTAAACATCATCCCTGTTAGGCCAAATGATGTTTGACATTTTATTAGTCCATGTACGAAAAACGTAACACATCTTACTACGTAGAAGGTGCTGTAGCAGAAAGAAAAGGGCACATTTTGATTAGTGGCTACTGGTATTGTAGTAACTTCAGTTACTTTTTATCTGTATTAACACAATGTAGTCCTCAAATGTATATAAAGTCCTTTCCCACAGTTAAAAAGAGTCCTTCATTTCTAACAGCTTGCTGTTGACAACACCCCTTAGAGGCTCAAAAATGTCTTAGAAACACATAATCCATATATATGTGAACACAATTCTACATTTTCTTATCCAAGATTCTTCTTAGTACTTTGGTTCTAAAAATAGCAGATATGAGTTTGGTAACTGTATTGGTAGTCTTGACCTGAATGTCACCTGTATTTTATTGCACTCTTTCCATCCTATTTGACATCTTAAATATACTGTTTAAAGTCCAGAGGTTATATCAACTCCTTCATGAAATATGATTGCTACAGTTGTAAAAATAGTTTTTTAGACAGAAATTTGTCCATACAGATATTTAGCTTCAGTTGTTTTTAATTTAAATACAGAACAACAGCTTATTATATAGTCCTGAGTTGGAAATTATAGTTTGCAAATACTTAGATTGTGTCATAACTCCTTAACTTAAAAAAAAGTTTAGTCACTTTAACGCCCTTCCCCACTAATACACTCGTAGCTCAGTGAACCTAGCAACTCCGTGCAACCAGTTGGTCTCAAGTTCACAGCACATTCCTATAGGGACATGCTTCTTCTAAATGAGATACAGCAGGTGTGGTTTACTCCACCGATTCAAAAGCATATCTATATCTGCATTACATTTCTTTTTTTAAGCAACAGCCAATAATAGGACTTCTTGCGAAGGAATCCAACACACTACCTAATTATTCACTTTCACACTGAAAGCATCCAATGAAATACATAAATCTTTTTAAACACCTCCATTTTAACTTTTATTCATTTGGAAAAAAACCTCATTCAGCTGCAACCTTCTCCTGACTTCTATTGCTCCTTCACATCAAAATGTTTATAGTGTGGCTGGTGGGCCACAGCTATTTCTATTGGGCTAAAGAGGCTGCAAAGAACAGAGGCATTGACAGGGACTTGGGTTTGCCAAATGTGCAGATTGCTTGGTTTGGCCTAGAGAGGGTTAAAGTTTCATCAATTACTGGGTTTGGTTAAATACATTGTGGATTGCCAAGCTCCTCACCTCATGATTGTTCGCAGTGGTGGCAATGACCTAGGCACATTGACTGGGGTAGAGGTGAAATCCTAATTAATGATACTTCTCCAGGACTGAGGTCACTGTTCCCTCACACTGTCTTGGTGTACTCTAATATGTGCCAAAGACGGAAATGGAAGGGGTCAAATCAATTCTGTCCACTGATTGAGAAAGCCAGGAAATATGTTAATACAACTGTTACTGCATTCCTTAGAGATCATTGCATGGGCTGCATGTATAACAACAATTTGCGTATTGACATGCACGGCATTTATAGAAATGATGGTGTGAAATTTACACAGGTAGGCAACAGGGTGTTTCTAAGCTATCTGAAACTCTGCATTTGGTCTTATATATAGCAGCCATATACACACAACCAACACAACAGCTCTTGTCAGAGCCATCCTAGTACCTGGAATATTGTGGGGTTTTTTCTAAAGTTTTTTTTCTTTTGTGTTTGACAATCTTCATGATGACTTTGGGATTCCCATTGCGAAAAAGGAAAACAAAAGCATGAATTCAATGACTACCAAAACATTCAAAAGTCGCTATAGGGCTCTGGGTCCCATAATGCATCTTGTTAACCTATGCACTATGCAAACGCCCACTGGGGGCAGTAATAATCAATGGTAAATTCCAGAAATGAATAAATAGCGGATATGCAAAACGGCGAGTTTTTGAATGTTCCTTTTGAGCCCAGGAAGAACAGGAAGAAGGAGCCTGAAACACGTTGGCATAATTAATGAATTTCGGTGCAGAGAGACGGGCTGCAATATGAAAGCCACATGGTTGGAGGGATGTCGAATGTGCTTCTGTGCGCATGACATTTCATCATGTCAAAACTGCCATTGATAACATATACTAAAACATCATTTTTCTGCTCATATATTATATATTAATATATAAAATAAGACGGTCGAAAATGTTAGAACATAGAGTTCTGAGACGTGGAAGAAATTGCCATGGTCTGTTTATTCAAAACGGAAAGTAATATACTGCAAGAGGATGAATTATCAGATATATATAAGCAGAAAAATGATGTTTTATTATATGTTATCAATGGCAGTTTTGACAAGATGAAATGTATTGGCTTGCTCCATTTGGTAGAAACCAAGTCAGAATG
Organism: Triturus cristatus; assembly: GCF_964204655.1. Lineage (NCBI taxonomy): Eukaryota > Metazoa > Chordata > Amphibia > Caudata > Salamandridae > Triturus > Triturus cristatus. The sequence goes on along the minus strand of NC_140593.1, from coordinate 10,169,326 downwards.
ACTCTTGTAAGATGGCCGCCACAGTGACGATAGTTTTGCCTGCATATCTCTGTGCTTTCTTTTATTTTTATTATTTTTCAGAATCACTTTCTATCTTTATGAATTGTATGGCACAACTTTATTTAAAATTCACATGATGAAATTTTCGAGTAGACACTGACGAAGGCGGCCACGCCGAAATGCGTTTGTCGACTTGAATGCAGTAAAGGACGCTAATAAATTGTAAATTTGCTTGTAAAACGCAGATGGCTCACGAGTGCGCTCTGTTGGAAAGGCTCTTTCGACGAGAGAACCTGTGGTATGGAATCTAATTGCGCAAACCTCCATGCGCTGAGCAAGCACCCGTGGCGCTGAGGTGCGACGGCTGGTGGACCTGTGTTTGTTGATATATATATATATATTCACTTAAAAAACCATAGGTTTCACACACGTTATAGTTAGCTGGACATTTCTCTCGTAAAAAACCATTGAAATTCCCCCGTTATAGTTAGTACAGCTAACTATAACTTGCGCGACCGCAATCCACTGCTGATGATGTCACATATTACATCACTCATGACATGGTCAGTGACATCACTCATGACATCACTGATGACATCTCAAATGACATCACTGATGATGTCACTGTTGAAGACATCAATGTGATAAATTACCACATCTTCTCACACCCTTATAAAACCTTTGATATACCAACTGAAAATTACACAGTTCCATTCTCAAATCCATAAATAATGCAATACTAATAACTGCATACCCAACAAATAACTTTTAGGTCTTCATTCACCTCCACACACTCACCTGTACAGTCACTCATAGTTACATTCAGTCCATGAAAAAGTATCATATGAATTTATACATACATCTATATAGACACTCACACACTAACAATCATCCATAGAGGTACTCTCACACCTAGTCATTCATACAAATAATCACACTGCCATTTACTCATCTATGCAGTTATACACACTCAAGTTCACTCACTCACAAAAATAGTATCATATTCTTATGCTCAATTACAATCATTGACACAAGCACACATTCATCCATACAGTCACTGTCACAATCACACACTCTCACATCTAGCCACTTATATACTCTTACACACATATATAATGCCTTTTACATATTTAGTTAGTCACAAATGTACCACTGAGATATACATACAAACCATAACACAGCCATACATACACTCACTCAACCATACAGTCCTTCAGAGATGCACTTTTAATAACATCCAGTCATAGAATCACACACTCACTCATCTATGCACACTCACACACACTTTACCCACACAAACAGGCAGGAACTCATACAGATACTGAGACAAGCAATCAATAACCCATATAGACACTTATATAGCTATTCACAAAACCATGCCACCACTTATACACTAACACACAGACACATACAAAACATTTATACAGATTATGCACTAGTCTGAAGTAAGATGCAGTTAAAGGACTCACTTGTCGAGTCAGTTACGCAATACAGAAAATCATCCCTTTACACAAACAGATGAATCATTTAATATGATTCTGACAAATCAAACACAAATCCAAACAGCATCCATTACTAGCAAACCACTGGAAGTAAAAATAAGAAACCTTCAGACCCAACACAAACACGAATCTCAAACAAAGGTTTCTGATTGTTTCAACACCACACCCAATCCCCTCATGGCAAGTCATGTGATCAAGAATCATCACTTTTGATTGGTTTGAAGTACTTTCAGTTCCAGATTCTTCCCAAACCACACCTACTCCCCTCGTTATTAGTTCTGATTCCCTTGTAGAAGGAGCTATTCTGTTGTTGAGAGACAATGGCTGAACAGCAACCATCTTCAGACAGTGACCAGGACACTCTTGAGAGACAGAGGAACAGGAAGCAGAAAGACAGCTTTATATGGCAGTTTTTTACTTTCCCTGAGGGACAAAAAAAGGTGAATGCACCGAAAGTTACTTGTACATTGTGTCAAAAAGTCTTATCACATGGGAATGCTAACAAGAAGTATTCTTTTAGTATTCATACTATGATGAGGCATGTTGAGGCAATGCATCCAGTGACTTTTCCTCGAGCTTCTGGAGCAAACCCTCCACCTGCTCAGCCGACGACATCTGCAGCAGCTCAGCCGAGCACATCTTCAGCAGCTCAGGCGAGCACTTCTTCTGCGATGGTGCCTTCGCCTTCTTCCACACCTCTTGTTGGACCACCTTGTTTGGCGAGGTTGTCCACACGCTGCACTGATTGCGGTCGACTTATTTCTGTGGGTGAGACCAGTCTTGATCTCATTCACGAAAAAATTTGATGCGCATGAGTGCAGTAGGCCATAGATGTTTTTTCTTTTTTTTCGTTTTTCTCTTCCTGTTTCCCTACGTTAACTCAAGGGCTTTTAAAAACTAAACCCCCAAAAATTTTTGGGGGATTTATTTATTATTTTTTTTTGCACCCTGCGCGCACCCTAGGATGTTTTTTAAAAATTATTATTTATTTTTTTTAATTTAATGTACAAAGAGAGGTGAAGAAATGGAAGCATGAAGAGGGAGGATTGAGAAATACAAATATTTTTCACTTATTTTTTAAAAAAAATAACTTATTTTGAAAAAATTTTTTTTTAGTAATTTGCAAGGGAACAGAATTTCATTTTTTAATTTTTCTTTCTAGTTCTGCAAAAAAAGAAAAAAAGTATTAATATTCAATCATACATTTTAAAAAGCATTACATGTTTTTACATATTTAACAAAGCAATTTTTTGCCCTTTTTTTGCTGTTTTCAGAATTTTTTAATTTTCACTTAAAATAGTGAAAACAATTGTAGTCATCATTTAACAGCGGGCAAAAATAAAACAATCTGAAAGATTGTTTAAAAAAAGCCCCAAAACTATCCTCACTAAAATATACCTTGTTAGAAATATTACATATGTATTACAAATACTTTTCTAGATGAATAAAAATTTTCTAGGTAAACCGTCTTTAAACCGTGTTGCAAAAGCACACATGCCAAAATAATTTCTGTCAAAGGAGTCCACAATTGTTTTTATTACTTTTCCTTTAGGCCAAATAGTAATTTCAAAATCCTTTTTAAGTGATATCTTCAATTATAATCCTTTAAAATTACAAAAAATTCTTTCTTCAAATGCAGTTTTTAGTTTTCAAAATTTAGGTTTCAGAAAAATTAAGTAAGAATTGGGTAAATCATAAGGCAAACGTCGCTTGAAAATCAATTGGGAATCATTACACAGTGTCCAGCCTTTTTCACATTTAAGATAAACTGTGTAATGTTCAGAAGTTACAGTAGGTCCTTCATGAAAAATTATTGCAACTGTAACAAAAGTTTTTCCAGAAATTGATAATTGTTGTCCTATAAACTTCTTTATTAAAGTATCCAATTTTGAACCATCAGCTCTACAACGTTGCATCATTAAAATTACATACTGACCATATTTCTGTAAAAATAACGTGGAAAACATGTCAGATTTACATTCAGAACATTCCATGTTGTGATTGGCATCTTTAACTAATTTACTAAAAGTCACTGATTTACTTTGTGGTAATGGTAAAAATATGAACCTTTCTGAATCAACATTACTACTACATGTGTTCATACAGTTTTCACAGCAATGTTCCCATTTGTAAGAGACACCAAATAAGTTTTCTACTTCTACTCCTTCATCTTCAAGTACGCTCAGTATATATATTAAGAATTCCTGTGCATCTTGCTGGACATTTTCTTTAAACTGTGTAGATCCAGAACATACATCTAAAAGATTTCTAACATCAGAAGCACTTTCTATTTTAGTTTTATCATTACTTAGCTTCTCATAAAGGAGACTCAGCAGAGAACACAATCTTTTTCCATGATTTACTATTATCTGTTCTTGCAACTTTTCAAGATAAAATACAACATTCAGCACTACATTTGCATAGCAGTTGACACCAGAGCTATTTTCAAAATGGCAACCAACAACCTCTTCAACACTGTCCTTTTTCTTTTTCCTTGCTATCACATCACTGTTCTTTTTTTTTTGTTCTGTTCATCCACATTACAGATATTTTCAATTCTCCTTTTCTGAGAAACAACATGTTTTTCAATCACAGGATACTGACCTAAATGAGGAGCATAGGTTCTTCTTAATCTATTATACTCCTTTACACAGTTTGTATCAGCACTAACTTTTGAATCATCATAAATAAACCAGATAATGTTTTTACTCGTGGCAGAGCAACATATGCCATACCTTCTTTGAACACAGTAGAACCAATGTTTACAAAAGCACTATCTACAGTCAATCCTTGAGACTTGTGAATAGTTACAGCATATGCTAGAGAAAATGGAAACTGCTTTCTACGCACATATAAGTCTTTCACACGCATGAAACGAACTGAACAACGACAAATGTCTTTAACTTCTTCTATCTGATCAAATTTTATTTTTAAACATTCAATTCCAACTTTTTTCTGGTAATTAATAAAACCCACAACTCTTCCCATAGCTCCATTCACTAAACCTTTTTCTACATCCAAATTTCTCCTTAAAATCACTCGACAATTCATGCAAACATATAGATTTTTTTCTAATCCAGCTGTTTTGGAAATGTTCTTCTCTAATGAATCCAATTTATTTTTCAGTTTGCCTGTTAATGTAATAGTAATTCTTTCATGCTGAATTTTGTCCTCTGCTTCCATTTTCTTAATCTCTTGCTTTTCCAATTTCAAAAGTTCCTCATTGAATATTGAGCACTCACGTAGTGTTGGCATGAGGCAGATTACAGTATTATTTTCAGCAATGTTCTTGTATATTTTCTCTGCAACTATTTCTTCATTTGGAAATAAATTATGTAGCATCCTACTCTGTAATGCTTTTTTGCCAATTTCTGTGAGTAGTCCAATTCTGATATCTTTCAGAATACTTGGATAATCTTCATCGTTTGCTTGCCTCATATTGGTAGTGAGTTCTTTGTACTCAAAGAACGACCAAATATTCGCATTGTCAATGCTTCCTAATGACTTCTTCGTGTCTTCATGTGTGACAGTATTAAACACGGGTTGTCCTTTCACTGGAGTGAGCTGTAAAAGATCCCCAAAAACTATGACGTGTTTTCCTCCAAATAACACGTCACAGTCTCTCTTAAGTATTTGTTGCATTCTTAAATGCACAAAGGCAAGCATTAAGTTTGATACCATGCTCACCTCATCAATAATGAGAACTTGCATCTTCTTCAACACTCTTGAAACTTCTAAGCATGCTTCTCCGGTTAGCTTGTGGTATTCTATTTTGTTCTCATGCTCCACTGGTAACATTAGCAAGCGATGTAAGGTAATTCCTTTTATGTTATAGGCTGCTAACCCAGTTGGAGCAGTTACCACACAAGACAAATTTGAAGCTGTTTTTTGCTGTAGGTAGCTTCTGATGACTTTTATTAAGAAACTTTTACCAGTTCCAGCTTGTCCACTCACATTTTTCATGTAGTAATCCATGATCAATTTTTTTGGTGACTTCTTCATAAATTTGTTTTTGTTCTTCATTCAGTTGTTGTTCCAGATTTAGTAAGTCTATTGAATCTTCCTGTGCTTGATTCATAGCCGTTTCTACTTCAGTCATGGCTACTGCAGCTTCATTTTCTACGATTGGTTGTCCTAGGGGATCTTGACTGAGTGTTCCAGAACTTTTGCTGTCTTGAGAACTGTCTCTAGCTACTTCAGCTGCAATTTTTGCTTCCTGTTCATTTTCTTCATTTAACATTTGGACATAAGTTGTGAAAGTACTGCATTCTATGCTGTCTTTGCTAGCATTAAAAGAATCTTCATAGCTTTGAAATTCTCCCAGTAGTTCGTCCTCTGAACGCCATGGTTTAAACAGCTGTAAAAGTGCCAAGTAGTAAAATTCCTTTTTGTCAGTAGTGTCGCAACTCAGCTTCCTGTGATTTATCAAACTTCCTTTTGTTTGCTTCACCAAACATCCTTCCTCACCAATGACTTTATATTTTCCATTGTTGATGTCTTCTGTGGCTTTCCGTGAAAAAATGTAGTTCTGCAGCACTTCATAGAGACACATGTTCTCAGGATGATGACTTCTTTTTGGGTAATATGTGTCCAACATGATTGTTTTCAAAATATCTGTACTTTCTGGGTCATTCTCGGCCAAATATTCAATTTCTCCAACAGATTTCAGTACCCGATTTCGCATTCCTGCAAGGCCTAAACTGACCCAAATTATTCTTCTGGATTTCGAGTAAAGACTTGCAGATGATAACCTATCTGAGCATTCGTAGGATCCAATTTCTCGATGCGATAACATTTTTAAACTGAAACTGTACAGCTTCTTACTGACAGTCTTCTCGTGAGAAATCTCTTCCCACATTTCCTTCAATTCCGTTTTCTCAGATTTAGTGATGTAAGATGTGACATAGCAAGCAACAGCAATAGAATTGTCTGCCACATACTGAATATCCATGTTAGCATTCCACATGGTTAAAATGACTGGGTTGTAGTCATTTATAAATTTTGACTCTTCTTTTCTTCTTAGGTTGTATGTATTTTTGGGAGATTTTCTTGTAATGGTATGTTGCACAGCTGACATAAAACTGTTGACTCTTCCTTTTGAAAGAACAGGTCTAGGAAATCCAAATCGACACTTTGTGTAGAATTTATCTTTGGTCTTGTACTTCCGTCGACAGTATTTTCCACACCGATGACTTTGGAAACGTAAAACTTGCTCTTTTAACTTTTTCTCTTCTGTGCTTTTAGGTATAGCACATGTTGCATATTCTTCAAGAAAAGATAACACTGCTTCATCAGCATCTGTTCCAAATTTTGGAGCATCCTTGATCCACAACAGCATATGAATGCGAGGAGCACCTCTTGCCTGGTACTCTTTTCTCCCCAAAAAATCCACAACTTCTCCAAGAGGTGGATTTTTTTTATTGCAGATGAAGGACATCATAGCCTCAAATCTATGATTGAAATATCTGCAAACATTAACCGGATCCAATGAGCACAGTTCTCCTGCTGTCTTGTATTCAATGTTTTTAATGTTTGAATTTGCCTTTCGTAGAAAATCCAATAAATCATCCCAAGCGTACTCGGCACAGCTTAGGGTTACGAACCATGTTGGAGTTCCTAAATTCTGTAACATGCATTTTAATTCTCCATGGCGTCGGTACCAATATTCATTTGTCCCACGCTGACAAGCCATCAGATTGATCAATTGTGTTTCCAAATGATCATCTCGGTGCTGCACTTTCTCCATAAAATCCTTAGCAGACACATTATGTAGATGTACTCCACTTTTTAAAATGTGATTTACTGCATAAGATAATGCAGACAAGTCGCTTTCAAATAAAAGATGAAACAAATAAGGAATACTTTGACGAAATCTTGAATCTTCAGCATATAGTCTTGTAGTCCGATACTCAGAAGCTGGAATCTGTTCTGGGCGTTCATCGTATCGTCCACCTTTTCCTGTAGGAAACAGCTGAGGAAAACATCGAGCTTCGAAGCTCTTCTCCCATACACTCACGGGAGTTCCTTTTGCTTTCTTCATCTGAAACAGATCAATAGTGTCTCCCATAACTTCTTTTGAATGAAGAGGATGTATGCTAAAATGTTCATAAATTTCTTCTTCTTTTGACTTGTCCACTTTTTCAATTTGTCCAGTTGGTGTTTCTGTGTCTTCTTGTAAATCTTCTTCTTCTTCATCTATATAAATTGATTCATACCATTTATTATCCCTTTTCAAATATAAATTTGCTCTTTGTACTTTCCGTACATCTACCAGCTCCTGCCAAATCTTCTTATTCTTTGTAGGTACACCATTAACTAGAATAACTAATGGTTCAGTTTCCAAAGTATCTGCATCAATAGTTTCCATATTTTTTTTCAAATCCAATGGCAAATACACCACTCTTCCTTTTAAACCTCTCAGTAAATCTGAAGGAGGTAATTTACCAGTTTTGGGCTCCATACGTACTATGGTCTGGAACGGATGAACACATTGAATGAGTATAGACTCATATGTATTTAAATCAGAAAGTTCGGCAGGAATAGCATCCAAGTCTAAATTAATATGTACAGCTCTGGTCGGCATTCTATTTTCTTCTAACTTATTATAACAGTATTTACAAATACGCTGATCTTCACCCAATTCAAAACAATTTTCCAGAAATATATATGTTGCAAAATCCTTCCACTTATAATTATCTTCATTTTCACTTTTTTTATACAGATCAACATTCCTTGTTTGAATTTTATAATGGCTTCTGCGGCAACAAATACAAGTAATATTTGGTCTTTCATTAGAGATGATAGTAAATTTTGTCATTTCATCCTCAAAAGTTTTAGTAATAATGAGTTCTACATTCTGTTCCTCATTTTCCTCATTAACTGTGTCCTTTTCTGCACTTTCTTGTTCTGGACCAAAGTAACAAAACTGAATCTCATCGGTAACCTTCACTACATCTGATACAGATCCACGGAACAGAGCATTATTTAACTCATTTAAATTTACTGCTGGACTTTTAGCAAAATACAATGTTCTCACAAACTTTCTCATTTCAGTATGATGAACAGCCAGCATCCTAAAATGGTGAAAAACACTTTTACACACTTTTCTAGATAGACAAGCCAGAGAATGTCCTTGCAAACCAGTATTCTCTCTCAATCTGCATGGATCTAGTGTTTGAAGCTTCTTCATCTTCTGTTTTACACTCTTTTTACTATATTCTCTTAGAAAGTCACGTAATTTATCAATAGATTCCTGATGCACAGTACAAATACTACTACAGTTCCAAGTGTACACTGGGGCTTTTGGACGTCTCCCCATAGCCTCAGCAGCCATTACTTCTTCCTCATTTCTTGGGACCATTTTCTCTTTTTCCATCACACAACCATCCTTAACTTCATATGCTCTACCATTGGTGTCAACTGCATGCAACAAACTATTAATTTGAAGATAACTCTCTTCATTAAAAAATGGTTCAGTACTTGAACTGTGCTTCCATTCTCCCAAGAATCAAATATTACATCACTGATGACATATGTGTCTTTCTGAAAAAAAAATATTTGTAATATATGTATAGCTAAAAATTAATGGAAGAAGACATGGGTAAATAAGTGTCTAAATACAGTGATGTAATATTTGACATCATCAGCAGAGGATTGCGGACGCGTGAGTTATAGTTGCCTGCACTAACTATAACGGGGGAATTTCTAACTATAACTTGTGCTCCCGCAATGCACTGCTGATGATGTCACATATTAACTTTTTTTCACTTCTCTTTTCCTTTTGCTTTGTGACTTCATTGCATTGACTGATTTATCTAATCTAAGCATCCTATGCAAGGGATACAAACTATACAATCAAAATCAATAAGCAAACAGGTGATAGATCCAAAATCAATCGAAGAGAGGTATCGGAACCGACTCTTGTGAAGCGAACATCTGATATCAGGTATAACCAAGTGCAAGCAAAAGCCCCCCAAAAGAACATGCACCAAAGGAAAAATTGACAATCAAAATCAATACGCAAACATGCAATAGACCTGGAATCAATCAAAGAGAGGTTTCACAACATTCAGCCCCTCTAGTACTAACATTGGACAATAATCAAGAAAACACCTTGAATAAGAAGATCATATTGACCCACCACTACATCTCTCAGGGTCAACAAGATTTCCTCAATAGAGGAAACATATTGAGACTTGTAGCTGAAATCCCAACCTTAAAGCATCTGACCACCACAGACCTATTGTGAATTGAATTTATTCCTCAAGAAAAAAACAGTAGCAGGGTAAAAACACTATTGACCTGGAAAAACGATGAAATAGTGGCTCTAATAATGAATGCCAGACAAGAGTTTGAAGGTTGGGGCATTACAATGGCAAGACCAGCAAAACCACAATATCCTTCACCTCTACTGAATGTGCCAAAGAAATCAAAAAAAGAGGAACACAACATTCCAGTGTACTCAGTACTACAAAATGCAAAAGGAAAAACGACCCTTTCTGAAGATATTACGGGCAGTCAAACTCCACAACAAGACACTAATAAATGGAACTGGATGGCCTCAGCCCTCAACGTCAGGAAAATAGAGTGAGTTGCCACAAAGGGAAAAAGCACCAATAACAATACTGTAAAACTTTTGTCCTGGAACATCGCAGGAGAAAAAAGAGAACTACAGGACAACACTGTTCCGACATACTGGGAGTACTATGACATCGTCGCACTCCAAGAAACTTGGCCGATGGAGTGCAAGGAGGTGCCCAATTACACACTCCACCACATAACGGCAACCAGAACACTTAAACATGGAAGGCCAAAGGGTGGCTTAGCAATATATATATCAACGGCTCTAAACATCAAAACTAAACAGCTACCTAGTACATCATCAGACCTACAAGTAATTAAAATGGTCCAAGGGCCTAAAAATCAGACGACAACAGTGATATTAATTAACCTCTATTCTCACCCGATCGCCAGGAAAAAGAGGCACAATCTGAAAAACTGATGTCAATAATCACTTCAATCAGATTAAACAACCCAGTCTGGGAGATAATAATATCTGGCGATATCAATTTATATTTATTTATACATCAGATGATGATGAGCAACTAACAGCGGATAACAAGCTATGGTCTGTTCCCCCACAATCATCCTCTACAATAAAGAGACACGATTTGAACGGGCAAAAGCTGGTTCTGGCACTAGAACATCTTGGCTTGTGAGTGTTAAATGGTAGATCAAAAGATGACACTTCTCCGCGATGGACCTATCAGGGTTCCCACTCCCAGTCAATTTTAGACTATACAATTGTAACACTTGCTTTACTGACCTGTGTGGTGAAATATATGATCAAATACTCAACCCGAAGTGACCATTCATGTCAGGTACTCGAATTGCAAACAGGCTATCTAAAACATCGCCACGCTCCCATTGAGATGGGCCAACTAACTACAACTAACCTGAAACGTATTCGATGGTCAGTACAAACTCTTCCAGAACTAATAATGTTAGGTAAAGAAATAATTGAAACAAAGATCACATTCGGCAACAACACAGTAGAGAACAGGTTCACCTTCATGAACAAATTATTAACTCAAGCACCCAAAATTTATTACATACAGAACAGAAGGTTTAAGCCCAATGCAAATATTTCAAGCAAGGACTTCTCTCTAAGAAAAGAACTGAGAAAGTTTGTGAGGAAAAATAACAAGCAGAAAGTCCCCAATCACACCTGGGAGAAAATAAAGATCATCAAGAAGCAGTATAAAAATCAAATCTGGAAGGGCCAGAAAGCACAACAGTAGACATTCTGGACAAAGTTACTTTCTTGTGCTAAACAAACAAACAACAGGCTCTTCTGGGAACTAGTAAATGGCACAACAAGATCAATAGAGGTAATAAATAACGCCTCCGTAACAGAGATTGGTTGGGTAGTTCATTTAAGTAAAATATTTGAAGATCTCACAACATACCGGAAAAGCGTAACAAACAGAAACAGCTAATCTCTGGACCCTAAACTTTCAGGGAATAAATACCCTGGATCACAAGACCTCGGTACGACCCTAGCCCCACCACAAGCCCTAGAAATTCAACATTACACCGTAGAAGATATCTCCAGAATCATAAAACAGGGTCGCAACAACGGGGCCCCAGGCCCAAATGGCATCCCGCAGGCCATCTTCAGGGGTGATCCTGACGATTGGGCAAAATCGTTAACAGGTCTCTACAACAATATCGGTCTAACAAATACCCTCCCCCCAAGCAGGAAAGGGTCAATCATTAAACCGATATTCAAGGGAGGTGACAGGGCAGACCCGGAAAATTACAGGCTAATCGCACTAATTGATGTGGAAGCAAAATATTTTGACTCATTAATCCTGGAGGACTTGGTAGAATGGTCCAACATAATAGGGCTGATTCCATTCAACCAAACAGGGTTCCCCAAAGGATGTGGCAAAACAACAAATATTTTAGCTCTCGCACAATAGCTGATAAGTGCAAATACCTGCATAGACCACTACATCTATGATTTATAGACTTCAAAACTGCGTTCGACCGTTTGAACCGCGGTCTGTTACGGAGTAAACTACAGAACCTGGGTCTCCCGGAAACTATGTTATGCCCCATTATACGACTGTATACGTGTACGTGGGTCCGTGTGAAAATTGCATATGGCACAAAATTGTCCAGGAAGATACAAACGGAGATCGGACTGAAACAAGGCTGTGTACTAGCCCCCCACTTATTTAACCTCTTTATGGCAGATCTCTCTCCCCATTTGGATCAGGCAAATACACATCCTACGCGCCTGGCAACATTGCCCATAACGCACCTCTCATATGCAGACGATATAGTCCTGCTTAGTCTAACCAGAATAGGCCTACAGAGAGCACTTAATGAGCTACTAATGTTTGCTAACACCAACGCCTTGGAAATTAACAACACCAAAATAAAAACTATGTCACTCACGAACTGTACGCGACATCAGTATCAATTCAAGCTGGGAGAGACGAGCCCTGAAATTGTCAGTACCTATAAGTACCTAGCGGTATATATTGACAATATTGACAATAGATAAAATTTTCAATATCAGCGACAATATCTGAAAAAAAAAGGAAATGGCATTATTTATGCTTTCTGTGTCCTTGAAATGGTCCCTCTTTTATGCCAATAATAGCAGTGATGGCCGCTGAAATACTCCCTGCAGTAACCTATGCAAGTATAGTGTTAAATGGCAAAGACGGAAAACTTCTAGACTCTCTGCAAACAAAGGCCTATAAAAAAGTCTTTAGTCTACCCCAGACAGCTTCCCCGGCTCAGGTCCGACTGGAATTCGGCCTCATCAAACAGGAGATTGGGAAAAAGTATGCCGCAATTAAAATTTGGAACAAACTTTGGCATGGCGCCTTGTGGCGAGCCCAGGTAGACGATCCAAGCTCAAGTTAGGGCAAATTCCTGAAAATGGCATTGAATGAAACTGAGACAACCATAATTTGGGTGCCGAACTCTTTCTTCCAAGCCTTCCACGGCATAACAAACAAAGCCGCTAAGCTACAATCATCACTAGAAGACAAATGTACCTTAGCCAAAAGATCCCATGCCTGGATGGTTCTTCAATCTTATACATCACTTCGACCGGCGGAATACATTGGTACAACTTATTCGCCCCACTTGAAATGAAAGTTAATGGCAATTAGATTTGGGGTTACCAAGCAGGGCGGATCAACCAGCATGGAAGTATAAAGTCATCAAAACATGCAGCATGGCAAGATTTTATCCATCTCATGTGTGTCTGCCCCAGCTTAATATCAAAACGCATACCGCTACTAAAAAAAGGCTTTTAATGACAGAGGGATGCGAACTTGTAGATCGGCCATCATTAGAGGACATGGTACAACAGACCCTCAGTTGACCTGTAAAATGATGAAATGTGTATTATTTGATGAAAAAAACTATATGGCTGATGGAAGCAGGCACTGCCAACCCAGTAATGTTTAGTATCTCTATTGCAATTTTAAAAAGTTAAAAAGATTTTAATGTTAATATCTGATGAACCCTTAATCCTGACAACAATTTAACAATACAGAATCACAAACTAATTTTAACAGGTCTCATGATAGGGACACTATTTTCAGCTTTTCGGATAAAAATGAGTAACATGCTCTTTTTTTCTTACTTTTTTTTATTTGCATTGTGACATTGTTATGGTTTTAATTAACTTAAACAATAAAGAACTGATATTTATTTACACTCATCCATGCAGGCAGTCACACACCCCCTCACCCAAACACACAGACACTCATATAGCCATATAGGTACTCAGACAACCAAACAATCACCTATACAGCCACTCACATATCCACTCACCAACCCATACAGCCACTTAGACATCAACTGACAGACTAATACAGACATTCACACAACCTAGTCACTCATCCATACAATCACTGAAACACCTAATCACTCACTTATACAGTCAGGCAGGCACCCACTGAATCATCCATACAAACACTCATACACCAACTGATTCATCAATACAACTTTTTATATATATTTAACACTCATAAACATTTTAAAAACACTCACAGTCACTGGATGATGCCATCAGTGATGCCATGGGTGATGTAATTTGAGACGTCATGAGTGATGTCACTGACCATGTCATGAGTGATGTAATATGTGAGGCCATAAGCAGTGCATTACGGGGAGCAAGTAATAGTTAGCACAGCTAAATATAACTGCTGAATTTCTCCTGTTTCTGTTTGTGTAATCTGAGCCTAACTATAATGTCCCTGTAACCCTCAGCTATATACATTGACTGAAAAAACAACGGTTACAGGGATGATATAGTCGTACAAAACAATAGAAGTTCAGCAGTTATGGTTACCCGAGCTAACCTTAACTTACCCCCCTGCAATGCACTGCTTATGACCTCACATATTACAATCCTCATGGCATAGAAATATCTAGAAATATGAATAGATTTCACTACCTGGTACCCCTTTAATTAAATGATAATAGGTAGAGAACAGCAATAAAACCTATAGTTACCTATGTCTAAGTCCCTAGACAATAACACAGCAAAGGTTTGCAGAAACTTATCTCACTACATTTTAGATTTTAAAAGATGGACATTAGCCAATTATGTACTGCCTATTCATCGGCATTTACCTTTGTATATCACAAAATTACCGCTTCATACCTCTGCATACCATGGTCCAATATATACCTAAGTATTTTGACATTTATAGCTTTAACACTACTTAAACTATTTAAACCATCTTCCAAAAATGAACATTTGCACACCATAACATTTATTCCTGCCACATTACATGTACATCCTTCACACACTTTCACGCTACATCTTTTTAAACAGCCACACTCCACTCTATGCTACTCCACTCAATACCATTCCATTCAACGTCACTCTACTATACGCCACTCCACTCTATGATAATCCACTGCATGCCACTCCACTCTAATCCAATCCACTCTATGCCACTCCATGGCACTGAATGCTGCTCCACTATATAATACTCCACTCTACTCTATTTCACTGTATGCCACTTTACTGTACACCATTCCACTCTATGCCACTCCACTGTACAGTATTCCACTATATGCCATCCACTCTACATCACTCTACTGAATGCAAGTCAACTCTACAGCACTCTATTTCATGAAATGTCAGTGTTTGCCACTGTACGCCACTCCACGCTAATCTATTGTATGTCACTCCAGTTTATGCCTCTCTACTATATGCAACTTTCTACTGTATGCAACTTTACTCTATGTAGCTTACCTCTAAGCCACTACAGTCTACTCTATTCTACATGACTCGATTGTACACCACTCTATGCCATTTCACTGTATCCTATTCCACTCTATGTCACTTGTCTGTACACCACTGTACGCCCCATCACTGTGTGCTATTCCACTCGACACCAATTGACTGTAAGCCACTCTACTTTACTCCAATCTGGCCTGTTCCACTGTATGCCACTTCTTTCTAGTACATTGTATTTTACGCTATTCTAATCTACGTCACTACCCTTTAGTCCACTCCACTCTATGACACTCAACTCTACACCACTCCATTCTGCCCAACCCCACTCTACTCAATGTCACTCCATTCTATGATACTCCACTCTACGCCAATCTGCTAATCCACTCTATGCTATTATTCTCTATGTAACTTCACTCTATGCCATTTCACTCTAATCTACACCAGCCTAAATTATTCCTCTCCACACCACTTCAGTCTGTTTTATCCCACTCCACTGTATGCCACTCCACTCTATGCTATTGCACTGTAATCCACTCAATCTATGCCACTCCACTGTACACTTTTCTTCTGTATGCCACTCCAGTTCACGCCACTCTTCTGTATGCCACTTAACTCTATGAGACTCCACTCTATGCTATTTGCTATTTCACTGCACATCACTCCACTCTTTTCTATTCCACTCTATGCCACTTGAATCTATGCCACTCTGCTCTACTGTTTTCTACTCTACGTTACTCCACTGTATGTTTTTCCACTCCATTCTTTATAATTCCACTCTACTTCATCCAAGTTTATGCCATTCAACTGTATGCTACTCTACTCTAACTATTGCACACTACATGACTCCAATGTAAGCCACTCCACTGTACACCATTTCAGTCTACATCACTCCATTCTATGCCACTCCACTCTACACCACTCAAATGTTTGCCACTCCACTTATGCTACTCTACTCTCCACTAATGCACTCTATGCCACTCCACTCAAAAACACTCCACTCTAATATACCCACTGTAAGCCACTCCACTCTATGCTGCACTATGCTATTCCATTCTAGGACACTTGTTTATACAACACTCTATGACACTCCACTCTAACTAATTCTTCTCTACGTCGCTCCATTTTATACCACTCTAATATACATCACTCCACTTTTCACAACCCCATTCTATGACACTAAATTGTATGATATCCCAATCTATGCCATTCTACTCTATGTCACGCTACTGTATTTCCCTCTACAATATTTCACTTGATGCCATTGCACTCTATGCCACTCTATTCTTTGACCCTCCACTGAATGCCCTTCATTCTATGGTCCTCAACATTATGTCACTCCACTTTACTCAAGCCCACTCTTCGCTATTCCACTCAATGCCACTCTGATTTATGGCACTCCAATCTACGTCACTCCAGTCTATGCCATTCCACTCTATGCCACACCACACTACACCACTCCTATCTATGCTATTCCACTGAATGATTGTAAATGTAAAAACCCTTAAAGTTCAATGAAAATAGCACAGGTGAACACTTAATTATAGTTAGGAACATGTTAGGTATTATTTCCAAACAAATCAAACTTAAACTACAAAAATGTGTGCCCTAAAGTAACTCACACCTTGCACATTATTTTCATCAATGATGCCATTTCAGATGGTTCAGTGATTTTATGAGTGATGTAAAAGATCATGTCATGACTAATGTAATATGTGGCGTAATTAGCAGTGCATGACAAGGGCATGAGTTATAAATTACTTTACGACACGAGTTATAGTTGCTTGAGATAACAATAACTGGTTATTTCAGTCCTTTTATTCAGAGTAAAACATTGAGTTGTTGCTGAGAGTTTTACCTAACTATAGCTCTACTTTAACCTTTATTGACTCTGTGTGTGTGTATATATATAATATATAATATATAATATATAATATATATATATATACACACACACACATATAAATATATGTTGCATGTGATATACTTTATGTAATTATGTATTTATTTAATGATCATGTGAGTTTAGGGTCATTGAGTTGGTGTGCCGTAGTCAGTATGAAGTTGCATAGTGTTTCCTTTCACTTTCATGCGGACATTAATGGAAGACCTGACTAGAATGTAACATTTTATTATGCCGGATTGACTGAAATGGAGGTGCCCCTTGCACTTAGTTTCAACAAGACAAGGTGTTAGAATGCTTTTTTTTTTACAAATCGGAAATCTATTGATAAAAATATGCTTCTATACATAAAACATGGATTCAAAGCTTGCATCGCACAGGTACATGATGCATGTAATGAAAGTTCAAGTCATCTTCGGAAATCAGTAGTCAGGGCTAAACCGTTTTGGGAAACAAGTTGATAAGAAATTCACTCTGCACTGCCAGAGTGCCCTTTTGTAGTGTTGAAAGGGCTAAAGGTTTGCACTCATTTATTCGCTGGTGCTGCATACTAATGAAGTGTCTTGTTCTCATTGTGTGGCGTGGGAGTACAGGCACCCTTCCAAACTCATCTCCGACTCGCTAATGGCTGTAACATTTGAAATAAGGGGCCGGGTCACAACAATTTCCTAACAGTTTTGTTGGAAAATGTTTGGGATATTTTAGAAATTAAAGGGCAGCTGGTTTAAGGGAAGTTCTCCAACGTAGTGGGCAGGGTAAAAGTTCAAGAGGTCGCTGGCCAGGGGGAGGAGAGATGTCTCCATCTGTAACCTGAGAAGAATGCAGATTCAGGTGGGCTGTTTGTATGTCAGAGAGTGGCAGTGGAGGTGGTTCCCTCCGGGAAGTGGCACAACTAGACCAGACTTTTGGGGGCGACCCGTCAGTGTGGCGGGACAAGCACTTTTAAGCAATGAAAGAAGAGATATCTTTGCAGCCAATATGAGGGAAAGAAGTACCAAACTGCAGTTTAAACGTATTAGACAAATAATCTTTATTCGTAGATTCCTCACTTAAGTTGAGTTGTTGGTTGCAGGCCTGCTTGCTGAGGCCATATTGTTGATGAGTGATGTTTGATCGTTTTACGGCATATAACTATTTCTATTTGGGATGTGTTTATTTTGGTGTGATTATATATCATCCATTATTTGACTTTGAGATATTGTCTGATGACTCAAAGTCAGATGAGTTTTCATACTTAAGTATGATTTGTTTATTATCTGCTTAACTGTAACACTTGCAAATGAAGGAGCAGACTTGGTGCAATACGGAGCAAAGGTAAATGTGAATGAGAGGATTACAATGTTTGCTACATCTTCTGAATTGAATTAATGGAGCTGACATGAAGGGAGCCGTGAGATGATGATTAGTCTGATAGAAAAGATTCAATCTGCCTCAGTTATGAGCCCTGCACTCTGATGTTGTCAAATCTCTGTAGAAGCTAGGGATGATGAACAATTTTAAATGCAAGAGAGAGTTCTAGTAAAAGATATGCCTCTAGCTTTAATCCACTATTGTTTTATTATCATCTCCTGTGGAAATCACTGCTGAATATCTGCCTCAGCCATACTAGAATCTCTTTTGGAATTCTTAAAGCAGGTAATTTTCTTTGAATGTAGGTATATTTTTTGAGGCAGTTTGGTTTAGAAAATATTTTATGTAAGGCACTTAGAGTAAGCCTGGCCAGAGTTCGTGGAGTTTTGCTATGTGGAACTCCACGAAGTGCAGAAAAAACTCTGCCACACTATGTGGAGCTCCGCATGCGGTGGAGAGAATTAGATATATGCCATTCATGGTGATTTTCAGTGCCAGGTGCTTGTCCACACTGTGCAATTATCGCGAATTGCACCATGCACAGCACAAGCGGGCGCTTGCTCATTTCTGGAGCTCGAGTAGATTTGTACGCGAGCAGCAGCTTTCTCAAAGCAAACGGACAGTTTCTCAATGTGAGCGGTTGCGAGCATACGCAACCACTTTCATGGGGAAATTTGAACGACCGCTGGGAGGTTGCTTTTTCATGCTCAAGCTCGCCAACTTGATGTTGACGATCGTGAACGAGGAAAAAGCTCACCAGGAGGTGAATTTTCCTGGCTTGCACTCACGAACGTTGATGTACGCGAGGGAAAAAACTCTGCTCCACTACACGGAGCAGAGTTTATTAGAACTTCACGAGCTCTGCGTAACGCGGAGGGAGAAAAACTCCACAAGCACTGCAATTGTAGCAGAGTTCACCACCCAGACTTAACTTAGAGTTCCTTTGTGAAAATACCTATACTCAATGAGTCGATTGTTCTGACTGGATTGGCTGCAGAGCTAGTCATTGATATGGGCCCACAGGCATTTGCAATATTGATGAAAGATTGTTGAAGCCTTGATGAAATTACAGGTAAGAGACTGTAGATGTTTTTTCTGTTTTGTTATATGAGAAACTGTATTGAGCCTCTGGAATTATGGTTGAGCAGAGGGTAGGGATGCAAGGAGAGTAAAATTGGTGGGTGAGACGCAATGCACGTTTGCCCTTCAAAGAGCATGGGGTAGTGGTGCTGAGGCCTTCAGTTGTACTGCCAAGGAATCAGGATGTTATAAGGTACTACTACTTCAGATGTTATGGCTGGCCGACCCTTTTTCCTCTGTAATCTTCTAGGGGACCTTTCATTTATGACCTTGAGGCCTCTCATTGGGTCTGAATGCCCCTAAACTTCTCTCTCTATTCAAATTGTCTGCCTCATGTTAAGGGTTTGTGGCTACTCTGAGCACTGCAGCTGTAGGTAAGCTCTTCAGGACATACGGCAGGTACCCCTTTGGGCAGGTAGGTACCAGGTAACAAGGAGCGCTAACTTTACTGGCTACAGTCAGCTTTCCTTGCTACCAACTCATTGTTTTTGTGAAGAAAAGAAAACAAGACATACAAGCTACTCAATATTTTGAGGGTGCAGAACAGCTATTCCTGCATGTGTGCACTATGTAGAGATGGATAATGATCGGTAATAATGTATATTCACATCAATGATTATACACAAATATACACCTGTTTACTACCCACAATATATGATATTTATAGGAGTCAAGTAAACATATTTGTAGGGAAAAGATGCTAAGGGAGCCATATTTATTTAGCAAAAACACCATATTGCCTGAGCATGCTCTAGGATTAAGAATGTTCCCTGTGGGGTGTGCAGTCACGTTGTCATGTCCTGAGTGCTAGACTGTGACTCACTTATATCCCAATTTATTATATTGCCTCAAGGCTCACGCTAATATAACATGTGCAGAGGCCTTCTGCCATCCCTGACACAAGTGAAGTCTTGCAACTGTCCTGTGACCTGGAAGGGTGCACCAATTGTGCTCTTATTTGCTGACAGCGGATTACCGCCACAATCATGGATTTAGCATGTACAGTGGTGGTGGCAGCATACCATGTTTTGTGAATCCACAATTGTGATCAGAACTTCAATCTGTGTAGACTCCCCCAGTTGTGTAAAGTTCTGCATCAATCTGTAACGTACATCCTAGTATTAACATTCAAGCAGACTGTGTGTGTTTGTGGCTAGTGTAGTACATGCAGTATGTGCATGAGTGAGCCAGAGTAATGGAGGCCTTCAGATCCCATTTTGAAGCCCCTAGCCTGCTCCTGTGAACATGATGTAGGTGAAATGGTTTTCACAGACAGTGGAATAGTAATGCTGTCTTTACTGAAAACTCAGGTAGGTGACATGGCTCCTTTAAAAATCACTTAGGCTGCTCCTGCTGAGTGGAGCTGCTGATTATTTTTCCTGCGGTACTGACATTTGATAGGTATTCTGGGTGGGACTCTCATCTTTGTTGTTCAGGGTGAGAGAGATTTTTTAGGTTTAACCAGGTTTTTGTCTTCAATCTGATCACTGTTTAGTGTGGCTCGTGAAAAGCCAGTTGCAGAAACAGGCTGATTCTTTGGGCTTCTGTTGTGAGTAATCCAGGCTGGGGACTACCCTGCTCTGAAGAGCATCACTCTCCGTGAAGGCTCTGAATTAACTCATGAATTAACTCATGCAATTTTCCAATTTACAACTGTCATGACACCATATTTGTATGTTATTGTTTTTTTATGTTACACACAGTTTTATGTTTTTTTGGAACCAATTAAAGATTACATTGAATTGAAGAGATGAGTGTAAGGATGGTAATAATATGAAATACAATATTGGAGGATAGCAGGAGATGAGGGATCAGATTTTCATTGTGAAGCTTGCACCAGAACACAAACAAGTGAAAATGTTTTGCACAAAAGAAGAAGCATTTGATTAACCTCAGTTGCTTAATATATGTTGTTAACCAGGGGATCACTTCTTCAATAATCAATAAAGGTTCTTGTTCCAGCTTAGCTAAACACCTTTATAAATTGCACTTTTCCTCACCTGCCCTGGCTTTGGAAACAGAAACGTGGCTGGTGTATCTCAGATCTCCCCCCTAGCTTCAAGGTATAACTTCTTGGTCTCTGTCTAATAAATAGAACCACCCATTACCTGTTCTCGTAGAAATCCACAGTTTTTCCTCCAAGTAAAGATTACATTTAAAATCAGAAACATAGCTTACTACTCTGCTCTCCTAACATGTGTTACGTTTTAACATATGTGGCCGGGTTTAATTTATGGGTCAAGGATAATGGACAGACAAAAAGCAGAATCAAGTACAAAATGTTCATCACACATGTCTTAATTAACAACTCCAGCGGAAAGCTGTACAAGGAAGTTCCTCTGAGGGACCTGTACTGGTTATATGTGATCTCACATGATAAATGGAAGTCATCCATAATGTTTCAACTTGATTTTCTGGAAAACAAGTCACAATATTTGTTTTAGTATGTTATCAGGCAGAGGCACCATTAGTAAAGTCCACAACTGGATCCACTAAAAATATTAGGGTTAGACCACACTACAACATCAGCCCAACCAAGAACTTTAAGGACTCCCTAATCATGGCAGTTGAACCCATTTGAGAAACTAACAGTGTCAAGGTACTCCCTGCACTTCAGTTCCTAACAACTGCTTCTTTCACAGGACAAGTGTTATTACTTCAGACATGTTGCAACCCATCCTGCTTGGATGCCTGAGTCTATGTTCTGCAAAGTCTATACAACTGTGTGCAGTATTATGTCATTGTGCTGCACAAACTGTATGTCAGACAGCACATGACACAGCAATGTCTTTCATTAGGGCCTTTTACCAGGTGCACTTTGAGCTGTTGGCTGTGCACAAGTGGCATCACATCTCTTTTCCAGACTCTACATCCGTATCACAAGAACCGCCACTGGCACTCCACAAATGTACCAGCTGTATGAACTGGCAGACGGTATTCCAAAAATGTGTAATTCTGAGCATACCAGCTTCATCTTTCTTTCCTCTGCAATTCCAGTACGACTGCCTGCCTATGAAATGGAGCAGTGGTGCTGGAACAATGTTTAGAGTGGGGAGTGCTGCCATCAATGTCACATCACTGAAGTCATAGGGATTGTGAAACATCAAAGTGTCACACAAAAGTGAAGCACATGAGTCATGCCCATTTAGCAGGAGAAAATGACAACAATGCCATTCCAGTTTGAACCCAGCATATGCCACTGGAATCAAGCTATCCTGGCTGAAGAGGGGTGAAACCACAAAATCGGTCCTAGGATGCTTGTTCCCAGTCCAGGGAGGACCTAGCTTGGCAGTTCGGGCTGGACTGTTCCCATGAGGCACAGGGTCAAGACTGATTTGCATATGGCTGAGTTCAAACTGGAACGGCATGGTGTGCAAAAAAACGATGGATTTAGGCCCAGATCACTGTACTAGGGTGAATGTATGACATTGTTCTGCATTCTGTCCATCAACTGTTGTTTTTGCATTTGTCACTCCGAGTGGGACAGGTATGCTCAGACGTGAGTCCCATGCTCTCCATGCCACTGGAATCAAGCTATCCTGGCTGAAGAGGGGTGAAACCCCGAAATCGGTCCTAGGATGCTTGTTTCCAGTCCAGGGAGGACCTGGCTTGGCAGTTCAGGCTGGACTGTTACCATGAGGCACAGGGTCAAGACTGATTTGCATATGGCTGGGTCCAAACTGGAATGGCAAGGTAAGCAAAAACACGATGGATTTAGGCCCAGATCACTGTACTGGGGTGAATGTATGACATTGTTCTGCATTCTGTCCATCAACTGTTGTTTTTGCATTCCTCCAAGTAGTGTGTCTCTCTCCTGGTCACTTTTCTTTGGAATTTGGAGCTGGAAGGATCACTCTCCTTGTCTGCTGCATTAATATCATTGGATTTAATGGCTTTGTATTTGAGATATCAGAAGCAAGTTGAAAAACTGGTATGTAAGGGTGTTGTTTGCTAGACTGGGGGCATGCACCTGGATCTATTTGTACTTTTATTCAATTTTTAAAATGTGTTGTGGTGGGTGACCTGCAGTTTTAGTAGGGGCCTAGTTTATTTGAGCATGAAATTATCTTGTTTTGTAATGGAAAAATGTTGCACAGTTCAGTACATTTTCTTCCTCATATCTTTTAATAAGTTTGCAATAATGATTTAATTCACTATATGGCCTAGTCTGCCAATAGGCCGTCTAACCCATAGGCCCAGTACTAGTCATTGGTGCATGAAACAACTGTTGCTGTGGTGTCTGTTGAATTGAAACATCATTTATGCCATGGATGGCATTGAATGACTTTCCAAAATGTGTTTTTTGGGGTATTTCATGTTTTTTTTCTGCAAACAGGCGATAGGTGGGGTATATACATTGTATGTCTTTGAAGTATATGTGTTTTTGTAAAATTTCTCAGCCCAGTTACTTTCTGTTTTTGCCATTGCTGAACTAATGCTCTTTTTTGGCGTTACCAGTCCGTACCTTCTTTGTCTGGCCAGTGTATGGGTGTATTTGACATAGGCCATCATTTGTCTTTGCTCCCCATGTCATTTGGCCAATGGTAATTTTTTATAGTCAGTGTCCATAAGTTTACGTGTGTTCTTTGATTTCTAGGCCTCCTGCATGTTCTTTGGATCATGTGGCTGGCGGCCATTTTCTTTAGCCAGCTTGTGTGATTTTGCCATATGCCTGCATGTCTTCTTTGTTGTGGCCATGCCTTCTTGTTGGTTGATGTGACCATATGGCTGATGGCCATTTTCTGTAGATAGCCAGTGTGTTTTTGCCATAGGCCTGCATGTGTTCTTTGTCTTCCAAGCTTCCTTCTTGTTGTTTTCAACATGTGGCTGGTGGCCATTTTGTCTAGGCAGCCAGTTTGCTTTTGCCATAGGCTTCAATGTCTTCTTTGATTGTGGCCATGCCTCCTCTCTTGTTTGCTGGATGTTGATAACCATGTGGCACTAGCTGGCAGCAATTTTGGTTTTGCATGCAATTTTTCTTATTTTGTACAGGAAAAACGTTGCATAGTTAAGTACATTGTCTCTATTGTTTTAATACATGTGCAATATTGATTTAATTCCCTATGTGGTCTAGTCTGCCAATGGGCCTTCCAGGCAGTAGCCCCTGTACTAGTTATTGGTACATGAAACAACTGCTTCTGTGGTGTATGTTGAATTTAAACATCATTTAGTCCATGGATGGTAGTTGATTAAAATACAAAATGTGTTTTTAGTGGTATTTCACCTTTTTTTCCATGCCTATGGAGCATGAGTATTGTTATAGACATTTCTAGCCCTGTTAATTTTCATTTTTGTCATTGCTGAATTAATGTTGTGTTCTCTGTGTTACCATGTCTCCTTTGTCTTGCCAGTGTGTGAGTGTGTTTGTCATAGACCACCATTTGTCTTTGATCTCCATGCCATGTGGCCAGAGACCATTTTGTATAGTCAGCGTAAGTAGACCGCCATATGTTTTTTTGTTTTCCAGGCATCCTTCTTGCTGTTGTGACCATGTGGTTGGCGGCCATGTTTTATAGCCAGCCAGTGTGCTTTAGCCATAGGCCTGTATGTTTTCGTTGTAACCCATTCCTTCTTGCTGTTACCATGTGGCTGGCAGCCATTTTCTGTAGGCAGCCAGTGTGCACTGGCATAGGCCTGCATGTGTTCTTTATTGTGGCCATGCCTTCTTGCTTGCAGTTTCGTCATGTGGTCGGTGGCCATTTAGTGTAGGCAGGCTTTGTGCTTTTGTCTTTGGCCTGCATGTCTTCTCCGTACCCCATCCCTTCTTGCTTGCTGCTGTTACCATGTGGCTGGCAGCCACATTCTGTAGGCAGCCAGAGTGAACTGCCTTATGCCTGCATGTGTTCTTTATTGTGGCCATGGCTCTTTGCTCACTGTTTCATTATGTGATCGGTTGCCATTTTGTGTAGGCAGCCAGTGTGCTTTTGCCATAGGCCTCCATGTCTTCTTGGTCCCCAATGCCTTCTTGCTCAGGGTTGTTATTGTTGATTATGTGGCACTGGCTGGCAGCCATTTTTGTGTCTAGCCAATGTGACATTTTGCATGCATGGTTGGTTGAGATTGTAGTTTAATAAATGACATGCTTGAGGATAATTTAACTTATATATATATTTTTATAATTTTCAGTATTTAACTTTTAACTGTTTAATTTTTTTTTTTATTATTGAAATGTTTTTAATTTTAGGTTTTTAAAATGTTGATTTTATTTTGTTTCAATTTTTTAATGTCTTTTATTACATTTTCCTAACATCCGGCATTGTTCCCATGTCTGCTGTATGTGCACAACAGCATTCATTGTCTAAAAATTTATCTATTGTCTGCTGCACCTCCCTGAGTGCCACATCGCACCGTGATGCATATAAAGCAAACAGTTACAACTGTATGTTGTTGTTGTTGCTCTTTCTTATCCTTCCTTTATTGGTGTATGAGTGTACACCATGCAAGTTTATGTTGGTGTGGCTTTATGAATGGATAGTTAGACTGTATTGCTAATTATTTGTTCAAACTTAAGTAACCACAGTAAATTATCTTGTTTGTTTCTATTACTAATTGAACTGCAACAATGCCATGTTTCACTGAGGTTCTTCTTGCTTGTTTGCTTTTAGGTGCACAAGAGAAATATAGCATCACCCACAGTACTGCCAGACAGAAGGCCTGTGCATGAAGTGATGCGTGACCACACAACACGGACATCTGTTCAAGTTGTTGAGCTAAGTGCCACTGTGAACTGACAGCTTCAAGATGGCCCACAATAAATGTGTTGCCAATTAAATGGCCAGTGGGAAGGAGAAGAAGTTGATTTTTACCACTGGCATGTTGACCAGCACCTTTTTTGGCAAACTTGTGCATGCCTCACTGGCCTTCGGTGGGAAAGTTGAGAACAGCACTCCTTAATAACCAGCACCACCCATCCAACCGAAATCCAAGACCATGTCTATCAGTAATTCAGCCACTGCAATCATGCAGATGAGTAGTGATGTTGAATCGAATGTGCCCCTTTCGTAAAGTAGTACACAATTGTTTCAGGAAACAGAGCAAAGTGGACAGAAGCCAAAGCCAGCAATGCCACATTTGCCTGATGTTGTAGCAGAGCATGGAGTTGAGCTTCCTTCGGAGCAATAACCCCCTCTTTTAGAATCATTGGCTCCTCATGATGATAGGGACATAAGTGGCCCTCAGCAGAGTCCAGGAGACAACAGGACAGGCAAGGGAAAAGAAAAGTTTCTGAAAGATTTAGACTTATGGAAGGGGATGATGTTGAAGATGATGATGATGACTAGACAGTCAAGGTGGAAAGTGACACAGAGGAGTCTGACATTGCTATTCAACCTGCTCTGAGGGATGCGGTACAGGTAGCACCGCCACCAGCTCCCACAATTACAAAACCTCAGGTGAGACCTGCACCAACACTTACCTTCCGAGAAGCAGAGAGGCAATCAATGCCAACCTACCTCTAGTTCTTTTTCAGGCATTGGTAGTGGCACAGTAAACAAGTATTCCTCCCCAGTTTGGGACTTTTTTACAGTTAGCAAAGAGGGGGAGCACAATGCAGTATGCAGCATTTGCAGCACAAGTGTTTGTTGAAGTAAGCCTGGTACACATTATGGTACTGGACACCAAATGATCCATGTGAAAAAAAATCACACGATCCAGTGGGAGGAGAACCTTAACAATGTGCTGAACATGGTTGTAGTGCTGAGGAGAGCCGCGAAACATCAGCTACAAGTCAAATGACAGTGGAAGATGATGGTGAGGAAGAAGAAAGCAGCCCTGTCCCCAGCAGTTTGGCAGCAGAATCACCCACCTTGGCAACTTTGCAATGGCACATGAAGACTCTGAGTGAAGTGGAGACACCACAGCATACTGTGACTGCACCAGCACAATGAACATTTAGTCTGCCACCACCATCTACTTCTTGCCATGTTTAGGTAGGAGGGACCCTGTAAGTAAATGTTAATGTAAATTGATACTTGTATAGTGCACTACTCACCCGCAAGGGTCTTAAGGCGCTTGTACGAATACCGCTGTTGAACCCATCCTGGCTTTCCCTGTGAGGCGTCCACTCCTGGGCACTCCCAAGAAGGAGGCCAGGCATCCTTAGCGTTGTGGGGGCCATTGTGGAGATTAAGCAAGCTATTGCCCAGAGTTGCAGAGTGGGACTCCATGATTGGAATGGCACCGAGGCGAGAATTATCAGGTCCGTGGAATTTTTGAGTCCAAGACCCGCCGAGGCAGGGAATTGAACCCTCGTCCCGGGCTAGACCTCTGCATCAGGGTCTGCCGCTCTAATCATTGAGCCACATTTCTCCACTGTGCAGAACAGCACAACCGCACATTTGTACAATGAAAAGCTGGCACAAATGTTAGCACTGGACCTCCTTTTGTTTTTCTTTTTTGAAAGGAGTGGGATTCATGAAATATGTGACAGCCACCTGCCCAAAACTGGAAGGTACTGAGTCAGACCTATTTTGCTAGAGTTGCTGTTCCAGTGCTGCATCATGATGTGCTGCAGTTGGCAGGACAAGCTTTTTAGCAAAGTGTTAATCACTCTATCCACCTGACAACAGACATGTGGTCCAGTTGTCAAGTGACTGATTACATTTGCATCACTGCAGACTAGATCTTTTTGTGTGGGTAAAACAAAAAATATATGCAGGTCTTGGCCCTGAAGAAAGTTTTAAGAGTGTTCGGCGGCATGCAATAGTGACCATTTGCGCCATGGAGAAATCACATCTGGCTGTAAACATCTTGGAATATTTTGACAGCAAGGTGTATGAATGGCTGCATCCCAGAGGTCTCAGGATTGGATTTGTTGCCACGGAAAATGGCAGTAACATAATCAAGCATCACACAAAAACAATTGGCAACCGGGAGCTATCTGGAAAGGGAGAAGGTCCGGTACCTGTGCTCCCAAAGAACAACGTTTATAGCACTTGGGGGGTATATGTTCCTATAGTCTCGGGAGAGTCGCATCCAAACTTTGGTTGGTAAGAGGAAATAGCAACAAGTAGTCTGTCTCAAAGAAGGTTGGGTCTATAAATAGTGGTAGGGGGAATCCCTCTTTTTGGATATAGTGCCCTCACACAGCCTTGCGAGTGTCATGCTTCATCATGGGGCATTGCTCCTTATGGAGGTGGCACTGTAGTCCCTCACGGGCCCTGCGAGAGGGCTTTTTAGCGGATATCTTTTAAGGTGACGCTGCAGTTGTGTGTGTGGGCCTCGGAAGGTAAGTGAGTGGGTGAATTAAAATTACCAAACGGTACCTAGAACCTGTATTTATTCGGGGGTCCGAGTTGTAAGTTTAAAATAGGTGTGAATCTTGGAGCTCCTCTTAAAAACAAATATTGAAGGCGGATGTAAAACTAATCACAGCTCTCAGAATAGGTGCCAGAGTGAATAAATCACACATAAAAAAGGGTCAACATGTTTCGCGCTCTTTATTGGTCCTTAAGGGATCCATAGGTGCATTGTCAGGACCAGAAAGCTGGTGAAATAAACAAGAAGAAGACTGGTCCCGGGAAGGTGAAAATCCTGTGAACCTGTTATACCTTATTCTTAAGGTGTGTAAGCGTCCTTGCGCAGATAGGAACTCTCAATGCAGGTACCTATTCCCAACCTGGTGAAACATAAATAGAGAGAGACACACAAATATGTATAAGGATATAAAAAAGCATTTTACATGTAGGGCAATCATCATTTCCATGCGCTGTGCTGTGCCGCTATTGCATGCACACGAGGTATGCATATCATAGTATTGTGCCCGGATTTATTAATAATAGTGACAGACAGGACACATATCACAGGGTGCAGCTGACAATTGTGCAAATGGGTGGAGCTTATAGGTTGAATCTGTAATTGGATACCCTATAGTTCCCACGTGCATATTGCTGGTTGAGAATGGTACCAGCGTGATGAAACCGGGTGAGGTTTAGTGCATATCTTGAAAACATAGATAATAAATGTAGATGGCGGTATGGATTTCGGGTCACAAGACCAAGGTCAAGTGGGCATGTGATGCACTGCAATCGAGTGATCATTATAGTGGCTAAGGTCCGGATTATATGAGGACTAATGACGCGTAATGGAAAATTCTGCTCACAAACACACACGGTTCCTGCGCTTCCCGTGTTTTTAAAAAAGGGTTGCACTCACTTCAAACACACAAATGCGCTTCTGTACTCCTACCCCTCATTAAGGAAATCGGGCTTCGTCGGTGTGCTCTCGGTGAGTGGCTGAGTTTCTGTTCAGCGATAGAAAAATGTGTGGTTAAAATGGTGCAGCAGTAAGAGCGCGATTAAGTCAGTAGACTTGGTCATTAATGCCTCCCTGATCCAAGCACGTGCAGGAGTGGTTACTCACAGTTGCTCACCTCTCCAGGGTTAATGACCTACCCCTCTGTAGTAGTGTGCCGGAATCAGAGGGGAAAGGTTTTAGATCGCCCGCTTTTATTCTCGATGATTATGAACCAGGCCTGATTGAGTGGGTGAGTACAGGTGCGGTGACGTGCTGCGTGGAGGGTGTGGCCACGGTGAGTTGTGTGGCTCCATCTTTAGTGTGTAAATGTGGCAGCCATCTTAACATGGGGAAATCAGAAGGGTTAAGAAATCTGATCACAGCGCGTTTTCTCTAACGTGATCGGGTTCGGAGTGGAAAACCATATTTGTCATGATCGGGGCTAAAATATGGTTCTTAAGGAGGACGAGTGCTGTAAAATGAACATGTCAGGCTAAACCTCAGAATGGTTGAATGTTGGTGTGTGACTGAAGTGTATCATAAATGAGTTGTGCATAACTAATAATCTCTCTACTGAAAGCATAAACGGGCGTGGTAAACAGCTATTATGAAAAAAGTGACCGTAGTCACTGTGTGGTGGAAGTGCACCACTCACATGTACAGTCTCGTACTTGTAGTGGAAAGATACCATGGTCATTCATAAGGCAGATGGACCATGCCTAGTTAATTAGTGGACCAAATTCATTGCATTCGGTATGTGAAGATATCCCCAGGTCCGTAAGAACCATGCCCAAGTCATATGTACCTCATGGGTGTGGGGGACAAACCTCCGGTTCAGTGAGCTTATATTCTTCCTTCAAAGCCAGTAATTATAGTACATTAGAACATTAATTCTGCCCACGGGATCTCATTGTTAAGTCCTTCAGTGTCACAACTTAGTCTATGGACCAAGCGCAGTTCTTGTCTAAAGAGGGTTCTGTTGGTCCAGTTGGGATTAGATTCAATAATTGCCCACCTTATACTATCTGAGGTATTCTTTTGTTCCATGAAGTGGGCAAGCAACTTGGTGTTGGTCTTACCATGTCGTATAGTGCTTTTGTGCTGGCCAATTCTCATCTTGACCTGCCTGGTTGTCATGCCGTAGTATCTTTAGCCACAGGGGCATAAAATGGTATAGACCCATTTCTTGTTGTTGCAATTGGTGTGTCTTGTTTGTTGCCAGGGCGTGGCTAGACCGAGGTCGATCTGTTTTAAAGCTGTGGTCTCGGTGCAGGCAGTGCATGAACCGCAGGGAAAATGACCCACCACTGGTTGTAAGACCCAGAGAGTGGGTTGCCTTGTGAGTGGTGGCTCAGGACGGGTATGGACTAGGTGGTCCCTCAGATTCTGCATGCGTTTGAATGCAAAAAGTGTGGGGGGCCTGGTGTAAATGTGACTGTCCTTGGAATGTCCCAGTGTTTCCTTACAACTTTCTGAATGTTAATGGAATTGGGTGTAAATTTGGTGACACATGTAATGGCTTCCGATTTAGGCCTGTCCCTCACTTCTAGGAGGGCAGCTCTCGGGTTATTTCTCGCTCTTTTGTGTGCCTGGTGTATGATGCTGTTAGGGTAGTTATGCCTTCTCAGATTGTCTGCTAAAATCTCTGATGGCTTTTTGAACTCAGTGACGGTGTCACAGTTCCTACGTAGGTGTAGGAATTGTCTGACAGGTAAATTGTTCCTCAGTGCTTTTGGATGGTGGCTGTCATAAATGAGGAGACTGTTTCTGTCTGCGGGCTTCCTGTAGTTGGTTGTAAGGAACATTATCCAGAGATATGAGCAAATCTAGGAATGGGATATCGTCCCGTGATCTTGTACTCATGAATTTTAAGAAGGAGTCTAAAGTGTTGATCCATCCGCAGAATGTAATACAAAGTTCCTCATCCCCTTTCAAGAAGAGGATGAAGTTGTCGCTATATCGAGGCCACATCAAAATGTTCTGTTGGTAGGGGTCCGACTCCCCTAGGATGTGTTTCTCCTCGAAATCTGCCATGTAAAGTCAGGCCATGCTGGGAGTGAAGGTGCTTCCCATGCTGTACTTGATGGTATAGTCGTGACTTGAAGGCAAAGAAATTTCCTTTAAGTGCTATGGAAGCGAATTTACAAATGAAGTATATCGGTGTCTCATAAAGCCATGGTTCGATGGTCCGCAGGGTTGACTCTAGCACATTCAGGTTTACATCATGTTCGTATATAGAGCCTCCACATCTAAAGTGACCAGCAGGTCAATGGTTCATGGCTCTGAAATTTTTCCTATCCAATTGAGTACCTCAGTGGTGTCCCTTAGATAGGATGGGGTTTTGCTCACCAAGGGACATAGGTAGAAGTCGCAGAACTTGCTGAGCGGTTCAAGGACCAATTCGATGCCTGAAACGATAGGGCAGCTCGGTGGAGGATTGATTCCTTTGTGAATCTTTGGTAGGGTATGGTAGTAAGGGATCCACGGGTCCTCCTTGGTAAGGAAGTCTGCCTCCTGGCAGGAGATCCAACCTTTCATGGCCACTTCGTTGACTAAGCTCCTTATTCGAGTGATGAGGTGTGTCGTTGGATCTTCTGTGATGGGATGGTAATAGTTATTGTCCGTCAGTTGGCCGTTGCATTCGGCATTGAAATTGACAATATCCTGAATTACTATGGGACCGCCTTATCTGCTGGTTTCAGAATGATGTTGGTATCTTCTGTGATAGATTTAAGACGGGTCCTTTTTTCTTTAGAGAGGTTGTGATAAGGGCATTTGTGGTTTATAGCTGCCACATCCTTGAGGATAGCCTGATCAAATGTCAGGACTTCATTTGGTGTCATCCCAGCTGTCTGGGTGAACTTGCATTGCTTCTTGAGGCCGGTCTTGGTGGGAGGGATTTCAGGTTTGTTCTGAAAGAAGGCCTTGAGTCTCACTTTTCTGAAGAATTGGTGGAATCCACCACCGGGCCTCCCTATCGTTTCAGGCATCGAATCAGTCCTTGATCCGCTCAGCAAGTTCTGCGAATTCTACCTACGTCCCTTGGTGAGCAAAACCTCATCCTATCTACGGGACACCACTGACATATACAATTTGAACCAGGAACCATTGACCTGCTGGTCACTTTAGAAGCGGAGGCTCTATATACGAACATTCCCCAGGACGCAACCCTGGATGTGCAAGAGTCAACCCTGCGGAACATCGAACCATGCTCTTATGAGACACCGATATCCTTCATTTGTGAAAGCGCTTCCATAGCACTTAAAGAAAATATCTTTGCCTCCAAGTCACAACTATAGCATCAAGTACAGGGCACCAGCATGGGAAGCACCTTCGCTCCTAGTCTGGCTTGCCTTTACATGGCAGATTTCCAGGAGAAACACATCCTGGGGGGGTTGAACCCCTTCCGACAGAACATTTTGATTAAGCCTGGGCAAAGCACTACGCTACGCTCGCGTAGTTTGCGAAGTTCGCGCTACTTCGCACTACGCGAATTGCACGTAGCACAGTGCGAACACGCGTAGCATAGTGTTGCGTAGTGCTGCAGTCATTTTTTGCTTGCTCGCGGTCCTCAACGTCAAGTTGGCGACCGCGAGCAAGCAAAATGACATCCCGGCGAGACTTTTTCCTTGTTCACGATCAGCAACATCAAGTTGGCGATCGCGAGTATGGAAAATAAACCTCCCGGCGAGATTCCCAACGCGAGGAGGTCAGGTTTCTCATTGTGAGTGGTCGCGCATGCTCGCGACTGCTCGCGATGAGAAACTACCAGTTTGCGTTGAGAAAGCTGCTGCTCGAGTAAAAATCTACTCGAGCAGCAGAAAACTACAGCTCGCACTGTGCAAGATGCCATTTTCAATGATTGCACAGTGCCGGTTGCTTGTCCACACTGTGCAATCATTGAAAATGACATCTGGCACAGAGCGAACAAGGTACTACGCAGTTCGCGAAGTGCTACGCGTAGCTCACGTAGTGCGAACTGCACTTTGCGTAGCTTCGTGAAGTGCTACTTCGCGAACTACGCCAAGGCCTAATTTTGATGTGGCGTTGTTATATCGACAACATCATCATTCTGGAAAGGGGATGAGAAAGTTTGTATTACATTCTGCGGATGGATCAACACTCTGGACACCTTCTTAAAATTCACGAGTACAAGATCACAGGACAATATCCCATTCCTAGATTTGCTCATATCTCTGGATAAAGGTTCCTTACATACTACCAACTACAGGAAGCCCACAGACAAAAACAGTCTCCTCATTTATGACAGTCACCATCCAAAAGCACTGAGGAACAATTTACCAGTCAGACAATTCCTACGCCTACGTAGGAACTGTGACACCATCACTGAGTTCGAAAAGCCATCAGAGATTCAAACAGACAATCTGATAAGGCGTAACTACCCTAACAACATCATACGCCAGGCACACAAAAGAGCGAGAAATAATCCAAGAGCTGCCCTCCTAGAAGTGAGAGACAGGCCTAAATCGGAAGCCATTTCATGTGTCACCAAATTTACGCCCAGTTCCAATCAAATTCAGAAAGTTGTAAGAAAACACTGGGCTATTCTAAGGACAGGCACATTTACACCAGCCCCCCACCCCCACTTTTTGCATTCAAACACACGTAGAATCTGAGGGACCACCTAGTCCATACCGGTCGTAAGCCACCACTCACGAGGCGACCCACTCTCTGGGCCTTACCACCAGTGGTGGGTCATTTTCCCTGCAGTTCCTGCTTTGCCTGCACCGAGACCACCGCTTCAAAACAAATCAACCTCAGTCCAGCCACACCCTGGTGACAAACAAGACACACCAATTGAAACACCAAGAATTGTGTCCATACCATTCTATGCACCTGTTGCAAAATATACATCTGCATGACCACCAGGCAGGTCAAGATAAGAATTGGCCAGCACAAAAGCACTATACGACGTGGTAAGACCAACACCAAGTTGCTTGCCCACTTCATGGAACAAAAGCATACCGGGGATAGTATAAGGTGGGCAATTATTGAATCTAATCCCAACTGGACCAACAGAACCCTCTTTAGACCAGAGCAGCGCTGGGTCCATAGACTAAGTTGTGACACTGAAGGACTTAACAATGAGATCCCGTGGGCAGAATTAATGTTCTACTGTACTATTATTTCTGGCTTTGGAGGATGAATATGAGCTCACTGAACCGGATTGTCCCCCCACACCCATGAGGTACATATGACTTAGGCATGATTCTTAAGGACCTGGGGATATCATCGCATACCGAACGCAATGAATTGGTCAACTAATTAACTAGGCATGGTGCAACCACCTTATGCATGAACATGGGATCTTTCCCATTACAAGTACGAGACCGTACATGTGAGTGGTGCACTTCCACTACAGTCACTCCGGTCACTTTTTTCATAATAACTGTTTACCACCCCAGTTTATGCTTTCAGTAGAGAGATTATTAATTCTGTACAACCCTTTATGATACACTTCAGTCACACACCAACATTCAACCATACTGAGGTTTAACCTGATATGTTCATTTTACAGCACTCGTCCTCCTTTTAAACCATTTTTTAGGCCCGATAGTGACAAATATTGGTTCCCACTCTGAACTCGATCACGTTAGAGAAAACACGCTGTGATCAGATTACTTAACCCTTCCGATTTTCCCATATTAAGATGGCCACCACGTTTACACACTTAAGATGGAGCCACACAGCTTACCGTGGCCACACCCTCCACGCAGCACGTCGCCGCACCTGGACCAGCCAACTCAATCAGGATAGGTTCACAATCATGGAGGATAAAAGCCAGCGATCCCCTCCGATTCCGGCACACTGCTCCGGAAGGGTTCTTGTTAACCTGGGAGAGGTGAGCAACTGTGAGTAACCTATCCCGCATGCGCTTGAATAAGTGCAAAAACAACAGTTGATGGACAGAATGCAGAACAATGACAAGCATTCACCCCAGTACAGAGATCTGGGCCTAAATCCATCGTTTTTTGGCTCAACATGCCATTCCAGTTTGAACCCAGCCATATGCAAATCAATCTTGACCCTGTGCCTCAAGGGAACAGTCCAGCCCACATTGCCAAGCTAGGTCCTCCCTGGACAGGAAACAAGCATCCTAGGACCGGTTTTGGGGTTTCACCCCTCTTCAGCCAGGATAGCTTGATTCCAGTGGCATGGAGAGCATGGGACTCACGTCTGAACATACCCGTCCCCCTCGGGGTGACAAATGCAAAAACAACAGTTGATGGACAGAATGCAAAACAATGTCATACATTCATAGCAGTACAGATATCTGGGCCTAAATCCATCGTTTTTTTGCTCACCATGCCATTCCAGTTTGAACCCAGCCATATGCAAATCAGTCTTGACCCTGTGCCTCAAGGGAACAGTCCATCCCGAACTGCCAAGCCAAGCAGTTCGGGCTGGACCGTTCCCATGAGGCAGAGGGTCAAGACTGATTTGCATATGGCCAGGTCTAAACTGGGGTGGCATGGTGAGCAAAAGAATGATGGATTTAACCCAGATCTCTTGACTGGGGGTGAATGTTTTGATTTGTTCAGCATTCGGTCCATCAATTGTGTGTATTTTCCTTTCTCGCCCTAAGTGCGCCAGGTATGCTCAGACGTGAGTCATGGGCTCACTGTTCCACTGGAATCAAGCTATCTTGGCTGAAGAGGGGTGAAACCCCGAAACCGGTGCTAGGATGCTTGTTTCCGGTTCAGGGAGGACCTGGCTTGGCAGTTCGGGCTGGACTGTTCCTAGGAGGTACATGATTTGCATATGGCCACGTCTAACCTGCGGTGGCATGGTGAGCTGAAGAATGATGGATTTAACCCAGATCTCTTGACTGGGGGTGAATGTTTTGATTTTTTCTGCATTCCGTCCATCAATTGTGTGTCTTTTGCACTTGGATCAGGTCAGCATTAATGACTGATTCTACTGACTCGATTGCGCTCTTACTCATGGCAGCATTTTAACCACGCATTTTTTTATCGCTTAACAGAAACTCAGCCACTCACCAAGAGCGCGCCGACGAAGCCGATTTCCTTAATGAGGGGTAGGAGTACAGGAGCGCAGCTGCGTGTTTGAAGTTTGTGCGACCCTTTTTTTAAAAACACGGGAAGCACAGGAAGTGTGTGTGTTTGTGTGCAGAATTTTTCACTACGCCTCATTGGCCCTCGTATTATATGGACCTTAGCCACTATAATGATCACTTGATTGCAGTGCACTGCAGGCCCACTTGACCTTAGGCTTGTGCTCCAAAATCCATACCGCCATCTACATTTATTATCGATGTTTTAAAGATATGCACTAAACCTCGCCTGGTTTCATTCCGCTGGTACTATTCTCAGCCGGCAATGTGCATGTGGGAGCTATAGGTTATCCAGTTACAGATTCAGACTATAAGCTTCACCCTTTTGCACAATTGTCAGCTTCACCTGGCTGTGATACTTGTCCTGTCTGTCACTATTATTAATTCACCCGGGCATAATACTATAATATGCATACCTTGTGTGAATGCAATAGCGGCACAGCACACCGCATGGAAATGATGATTACCCTACATGTAAAATGCATTTTTATATCCTTATACATATTTGTATGTCTCTCTCTATTTTTGTTTCACCAGGTTGGAGATAGGTACCTATACTGAGAGTTCCTATCTGCGCAAGGGCGCTTACATACCTTAAGAATAAGGTATCACAGGTTCACAGGATTTTCTCTTTCCTGGGACCTGTCCTCTTCTTCTTGTTCACTTCACCAGCTTTCCGGTCCTGACAAAGCACCTATGGATCCCTTAAGGACCAATTAAGAGTGCAAAACATATTGACCCTTTTTTATGTGTGATTTATTCACACTGGCACATATTCTGAGAGCCGCGGTTAGTCATACATCCGCCCTCTATATTTTTTTTTAAGTAGAGCTTCAAGATTCACACCTATTTTAAACTTACTACTCGGACCCCTGAATAAGTACAGGTTCTAGGTACCGTTTGGTAATTTTAATTCACCCACTCACTTACCTTCCCAGAACTACACACCCATATGCACAACTGTGGCATCTTCTTAAAAGATCTCAACTAAAGAGCACTCTCGCGGGGCCCGTTGCGGACTGCAGCGCCGCCCCCTCTAGGAGCAACGCCCAATGATGAGGCATGACACTCGCAAGGGTGTGTGAGGGCATTATATCCAAAAGGAGGGATTCCCCACCACTATTTATAAACCCAACAATCTTTGAGACTGACCACTTGTTACTACTCCCTCTTACCAACCAACGTTTGGTTGGTACTCTCCAGTAACATAATCAAGACCATGTCAGATGGAGTCTATTTCAAGGTCCTGTGTTTGGCCCATTGCATCAACTTGTTGTTAAAAGATTTTCCTCAAAAAGGAAGACACAGTCAGCAACATATTAACCACCTGAAGAAGAATCTACACTCGTTTCAGCAATTCTTTTAAAGCCCGGAACCAGCTGTGGATTATTCAGGGTAATAATAGAGCACCAGTCAAAGTCCTGCAGGAAGTGCCAAACCTTTCACATGTTACAACATATGTTTGAGCAGTACAAAAATATCAATGACCATGTAATTCAAAGAGGAGGGGATGCAGTTGGGAAAGCTATGACCATGGATGTGGACAAATGGGGCCTTGTCAAATGCCTGACACAGATGCAACTCCCTTTTGCCGTTTTCACACAGGAAGTTAGCAAGGAGGACAGTACGATGGGCCAAGCTATCCCATTGTTGCATCTCCTACACGACCATGTGCTGAAGGTGCCTGGAAGGTTTGCCCCCGCAGGTGTGAATGAAAACACAGAAGCACATGCCTTGATTGAGACCTTATTCCTTCAGAAGGCTTGTAATACATGGCTGCAGAATCACATCATCAGATCCAAAGAGTACATCTGTGCCACACTACTTGATTCATTGTACAAAAACATTCTGCCCACTTTTATTCATTTTACTGAAGGGGATGTTTTAGAATACAAGAGGTGGATTGTAGAGCAAGCTGTTGAATTGGAAGAAGAACAGCTGGAACTTTAAGTCCCACCTTGCAGTTCTGGGGTGCAGCCTTCATCTTCGAGAAAGGGCAGTCTTGTCTCACAGTATTCAACAACACCATCAACCAGAATACCAGCAACAACAACAATAGAATTGCCTGGACCCAACCTCTGCATTTTATTTGTTTCAATTGGCAGGTCTCAAGTCCAGTAGTGATGGCAAAACAGGTTGAGCAAGTGGCAGTACCAATGACCATTCACAGGATGTTACAGAAGTTTGTGGATGATTCAGAAGAGGTCTATGTAGATCGAAACTCACTGATGTATAGGTATGTGAAGATGTGCCAATAGCCAGAGCTCAATTAAATATCTGGCTTGTCCTGTCACCGGGGTGTATTCTGAGTGTGTTTTCAGTGTAGCTGGTGTGGTTGTTACAGTAGGAAGGGCCAGTCTCTTGCCTCAAAATGTGGGGAGATTGACTATGGTCAAACTAAACCAAGATGTTATATCACAAAATTATACCATTCCTGAAAGAGCAGCACAGGAGGAGGTGGTTGGTTGGTCTAAAATGTAATCAAATGTTTTAGCTAATCAACCTCTGGATAAACCACCTGAGTTTGAGGACAAACTCTACTTTTCCAAAGATGAATGTCAGTGCACCATAGAACTTTTGAATTATTTCTCTTGAAAAAGATAGTGGAACATTATTATTTTTTTTAACAGATTTATGCTGCACCAGCATTTTGTTAGTCACATATAATGCCGGAGTGCAGCTAGACCAGTGTGCATTAAAGAAGCCTCCCCAATTCATTCATGAGAGTGGGGACAAAGTCATGAAATAGGCATGCCCCTCGCATGCCTATTACCTATTCCTTTTTCCATCACTTAGCACTAGATGTTCTGCACCAGAAAATATTGATTATTTACAAAATTACCTATCAATACCAAATTCCAATGTGTTGCCAGCATCAGACATTAATACCTAATACCTAAAGTACCCATGATTGGATTGGAAGAGGTAGCTGCAACTATTGCAATGGTGAGTAAGTGATTGTGTGAGTGATAATGATGTTTGATGATTCATGTGATGGTAGCAGACAGTGAGGTAGGGTGTTGAACTGTAACATGGGAACTTGCGGAGGTGCCCCCTCGACACTAGCACCCTGAAACCCTCCTGGGTGAGTAACTGTACTTATACAAAATCCCCTGATTGGTTGATTGATTTGCATTGTTTGGGGCCTGAGTGATTTGTGATCATTTTTCCATGGGGGAGATTTGTCTTCACAAACTTAGTTAGCACAAATTAATTAACCTGTATTGCCCACCTCTATGATCCTTTTGGCTTTTTCAATGTCTAGGATGGCTATCCCAGACAACCATTTGATTGACAAGACTGCCAAATTCCAATCTGTTGCTTACATTAAAGGGGAGATAGTGCACCTTCTACCATGTTTGGATTCGAACAGGCAACCATTGCACCAGTAAGTAATCAGAAGATCGAGTGACTGTGAGTGATGATTGATGTGGAGACTGACAGTGAGGGTTGGTGTGTTGAACTGTAATTCAGGAAATTTCTTCAGGTGATTATTGATTTGCAATGCTTGGGGCCTGAGCTATGGGTGAACATTTTTTTTTCCTGTAGGTAATCGGCCCTTTCACATTTAGCCAGATTTATTTGCAGGATCCTCTGCCTTTTTCTGGTTCTTCAAAGACCAAAACAGTCACTTAAGGTAACAAACATTCTTCAACAGCAGGGCACTACACATCTATCTTGCATGGGTCATGATGATGACTGGTCTGAAACTGAGTTACTCAGAGTGAGGACTTAGTAGGATGAGGGAATAACTTAGGGACTACCTCATCAATAGCATTAAGCAAGACGTTATTGCTTCAGCTCTAAGGTAAACCAAGATTTCAAAGCCTATTACTCAGCTATGTTCGATAGAGAGAGGTGTTTTATGTAATATTGCTGTGTGTGTGTGGGGTGTGTGTGTGTGTATTGAGCTTGTGGGCAAAGTAAAACTCTGAGTCCCCCTCTTGTTTTTTTTGCTCTGCCTCTGAGTCCTCTTGAAACTCTGCTTATGAAACTTACCCTTCTTCTTTCCTTCTACTTGACTCTAAAATACACTTTCTCTTTTACAATCCACAGACCTTCTTCTAGTCTCCTGCATAAATTAAAGGCAAAAGCTGAGCTCGACAACACTCCTGTGGGACAGTCCAGACAAGCGCCAGAGAGAGGACATTCCCAAGGAGAATGCAGATGCACCTCCTAATTTTGCCATACAGTATAACTTTTCTTTTGACAATCATATTTGGAGAACTGGGTGGGTGGGTTCACTCCCTAACCTAGAAGACACAACATTTAGATATCTGATAACTTAGCTCTCGGGGGAAGAAGGACTGTGTGAACTACATTTATCTATACTCTGTCATACTCATTCCTTTGTTTCCTTCCACAACAGATTGATATCGAATGATGTGTTGCTCATTGTCCAGATGAATGTTGCCCTTGTGTAGTGTTTGTCTTTAGCAAAACTTTGCCCAACTCCCCCTTCCCATCCATTCATCGAACCCCTAACCCTCTTCCCCTAGGGTGTGATTTATTGAGGTGTTGCTCAATTTACACCATAAATTGATGCCAAACTTGGTGGGGCAAACGTGTTGAAAGCAACATCAACTTACTTCAAGATCTTCTAAGCAAAAGCCCACACTGGCCTCATGAACCCACCCACACACAGCCAATGTGTGTACAAAAGTCTTTTGTTACAAATTGGCAATATGTTCTGAGATTTTTCAGTATTGAATCCTTCTGTGTAGTATGATAATTTGAGTTTGTGTGCTCAATTTGCAAGAAATGTCTCTGGCATATTCATGGGTCAACATATTGGAGCCCTGAAGAAGTCCATGTAGGACGAAACTCGTTGGCTACTATAACCACTGTGTTTTTTAAATGAAGAAAATGTATAAAGAATGTTTGAACTGAGATACTTTAGTCAGAGGCAGTGATTTATGTTGTGAATCTCACTTTCAGATGAACCATTAGCATAAATCATTGGTGAACATATGCCAAACTCTCACTGACTGGACATATTGTTTATAATATTGTGAGTGCTGGACCACTATTGATAAATGTTGTTTTGAAATTTGTTTTTAAAATGTAGTAGAGAGGGTTTGTACTCCTGGTTCGGTGCACCACTTTTAGACTAATAACTTTTTTTTTCTTAAGTTCAAAAAAAGTTTTATTGAAAATTATAAAGGTGTCAATAAAAAACCTATAATAAAAACCTCATAACAATGTTAGACTAATAACTTGACCAACTTATTTGGTTGCTAAGCACGGTATTGTATTGCCTCGATCCCTCTGTCTATAGCTGTTTCATACCGGGTGAATATTATTTGTAATACTAGCTTACTTGTGCCTGCAATTTCATGATAGACAGCAAGAACGAATAGCCTGAGATTCTACCCTGAGCCCACAACAATCCAAAAACCCAACAGTAGGGAAATAATAATAATAAAAAATAGGACTTACTGGTAGTGCGTGCCAGCTGACCAGCTACTCCCTGCCCTTTCTCCTCCTGAATATCCCTCTTCTTGCCCTTGGGTGCTGATGTAAGAAATGAGGACGATTAAAAAAATAGATCAGTGAATCAGTTAATCTCCACACACTTTTTGTGACAAGCAAACGCAGTCACATTGCACTTCTCTAGAACAGATCGCCTACCGCACTACTTTCAAGCCTAGTGAATATCCTTGAGTTGCACATACAGATCCTTAAATACCTAGTCAAAATGTCCTTAACAAAAGCATTTGAAACTAATGCATTGCAGTGAATGTCCTTTAATTCTATTCCCATTCCTCAAATCCCTTGATGGACCAACTCAGTCTCCTTTTTTTGCAA
This sequence comes from Triturus cristatus, assembly GCF_964204655.1. NCBI lineage: Eukaryota > Metazoa > Chordata > Amphibia > Caudata > Salamandridae > Triturus > Triturus cristatus. The sequence goes on along the minus strand of NC_140593.1, from coordinate 10,126,574 downwards.
TGCAAAGTTGCATACTATGCAATGCTGTGAAATAAATAACTTGGAACTGTACGAGCTACATAAACAAAGTCACAGAGCATATGCACTACTCACTGATTCACTATAGTGACAGTAGAACAGCCGACAATATCTGCTTAATTAATCAGCGAATGCCAATGACAAGTATGATTAGGTAGCGCTGAGCACCTGCCTAGCAAAAACTAGAAGCTGGATTACATAATAACATACCTCTGTAAACTAAACGTAACTTACCTCTGAGTGTGAGAAGCTTGCTATTTGGAAATAAAATATTAACATTGTAGAACACAAACAAAACAAATAATTAATACTCACCAAGTCTCATAATTTCATTGCCTAGCAGGTCGAGCAGGTAGCAGGAACCAATCTTGGAAGAGAAACATTGGAATGTGTTCTTCTCTCTGCTGGGCATGCAGAGGCAGCTGGACCCCAACAATCCCCAGAAATCATCTGATGAACCCTGAACCAGAGACACCAGTGCTCATCCAATAATCTCAAGGGAATTGGGTTTGAGAACCAAACAATAAAGTAAAAAAATAGTTTGTTAAAACAAAAAGCTAAAATAAAGAAAGAAACAAATGGTGCACATTCATGCCAGTGGAGAAGCAAATGCTGGGTCTCAGACCAATCTGGGACATCTGTCCTAGAGCTAGGAATGAGTATGGAGACCAGCTCGTGCAGCAGTAGTAAAAGACATCAATAAAAACACAAATAATCAATGACATATATAATGCATACACTTCTGCATTGGGTTACTATGAAAGAGGTCTTTTAGAATGATTAGAACTGCACTCACACCATATGGAACCAAATATAAATACACACTCACACAATATTGCGCCAAAGATAAATACACACTCACAAAATATTGTACCCATGAAGATTACACATAAGTATACCATACATTCTTATCTCAATGAGATAAGACATAATCTGTATCCTTCAGCTGAAGTATGTCCAAGGCTTGAGAGCGTTACCAAGACCTTCTTTCAGAGTGAAAAAACAGAGACGTAACAGGATAACAATAAACACAGCAATAATAATCTACACTTTTATCAGCAAGAACTATGGATGAATTACATAAATGATATGAGGAGGAAATGACAAAATAAAGGCAAGTAGCGTAAAGTAAGCTGAGTGGGAACAAGAGGGAACTGTGCTATAGGAAACAAAGTCAGGAAGTCTCTGAATGTGAAGAGTTTTGTGCACAGTTACCCAAGATTCTCACTGATAACCAGAAATGACCAGGGAGTCAAAACAATAGAATTCCACTGAGCAGAAGAGTTAAATGTAGCCCAAAAAGGATCTGGACTTATCTGCGAGCAAGGATGGAACAGGACTTGTCCGACCAGCACCTGCAGATAAGAGTTGTCATGCCACAGGATCTTCAACAGGAAACTCAATGCGATGCACTGAAGATGAGCCTGGGTGAGAGTTAAATACCTTTTGCCAGGCTGATGAATCATGGAGGTTGCTAAGTCATAGAGGCTTGTTGAGTCACGGAGGCTGTTGCGTCATGGAGGTTGCTGAGTCACGGAGGCTGCTGAGTCATGAAGGCTTGTTTAGTCACAGAGGCTGGTGAGTCATGGAGGTTGCTGAGTCATGGAGGCTGCTGAGTCATGGGGTTGCTGAGTCACGGAAACTGCTGAGTCATGGAGGTTGCTGGGTCATGGAGGCTGTTGAGTGTTGGGGGCTGCTAAGTCACAAAGGCTTGTTGAGGCACGGAGGCTGCTGAGTCATGGAGGTTGCTGAGTCGAGCTCTGACGTGGCCTGGAAACAAAAATAATGAAAACACTACCACATACCGGAGCAGAGAATTAAATAAATATAATTGAGCTTTTCTTCCTCAGGGAACATGGGGAGTAAAAGAGGGGGCGAGCCAAGGGTGAGAGGCATGTGTTGAGAACCTGCTAGGAGCCCCCACCTGACAGGCAGTCTTCCTCGATAGGATGTAAGTGAGTGAAATGCACCTAGCACCCTGGTGTTCAGCCTGAATAGTACCCCCCTTCTGCTGGAGTGCAGAAGGTGGTGGGCACTCTGATGAATTGCCACAGGAGGTCCTGCTCCTTGTCCTGGATGTTAGTTCTGCGGTGCAACAGTTTGTCGAGTCTGGCTAGTGCGACACACGTACTGGCTTACCCACCCCCTGAACCGCCTCTGTTCTCGCAGAGGGGATCTGCTACTGGGCCTTCTGCCAGCATGGAGCGGAGGTGGTGCTGCACAAAAAAAACAGTGCTGCCATCTCCTCCTCATGGAAGATTGCCCGGGGCTGCACACTGGATCGGCAGTGCTGCCCGCTATGTAGCCATCCTACCTCTGCCATGGAACTGGGTGGATTAAGGAAAAAAGGAAAAGGAAAGGAAAGAAGAAAGATAAGGAAGTAAGGGGAAATAAACAAAAATTCATGTAAAACAAAAAATTCCCCAAAACGTAAAATACACAAACATAAAGGCACATGCTAACATAAAAAATAAAAATGAAAGGTAGATTAGTTTCGGAGGGGAAGGGTTACACAGATAAAATAGAGATCAAATTTTAGGGCCAGCACCATACACAGAGAAGAAAAACAGGATGGCTGCTCCCTTGCGAACCACATGGTGCCATTTGCACAAGATTTAGAATGCAAATGATTTAGAACGATTTGTAATGTAGGGACACACTGTGCGTTCCAATTGCAATGTGAACGGGTGCGTAGGCAAACCCTGCCTGCTAGTGGAACTCCGTGTAGCACAGCAGATTTGTTTTGCAACTACACAAAATCTGTACAGGCCTAGAGGGGATCCAGATGCTGAAACTTTGCTTTCGGAGGCCGGTGGTCCATGGAAGAACCCAACCTCCACATAAATTGCTTAGAACTCTGATCAGGGTCCTTTGCCATACAAACCCTAGCTTCTCACTCTAGCTGTTGCCCTCTGCTGAGAATGGACAATATCTTTGCAGTTTACTACATAAACAAGCTGGGAGGGACCAGATACTGAGTTTGAGTGGAAATTGTAAAGACATTGGGGCATTATTGCCTTCAACATTGCATCTCAGTGACAGCAAAATATCTTCTGGGCTAGTGCTACATGGTGGCCAACTGGATTTCAATATATGTCTGAGATTCCAGTGATTGGAAACTGCATCCCACAGTTTTTCAAGCACTAAATGTCTGCTACAGCTTGCCAATCCAGATATAGTTTTTCTGACCGAGACCTGGACTGTCTCTGACCCGGACTTGGATATGGCCCTCCCCCCAGGCTATGTACTGACTAGACAGGACAGGACTGGAAATAAAGAAGGTGGAGTTTCCTTAATTCACCGAGAGCACCTAAAGGTGCGAGCCGAAGCAATCTAACTGCTTCCAGCAGAGGTGATGTGTTTTTCGTTCTAGCTAAATAACACCTCCACGTTCCAACGCCTACTCATCTATAGGCCACCGGGCCCCAGAGCCGCTTTTTCCCAAGCCCTTCAGACTCTATTATAGTCTTGTCTGAACTTCCCTACACTCATGATGAAATGAAATGAAAATGAAATGAAATGAGGATTTATTGAGCGCGATAGCTACCCTGAGGCGTCCCAGCGCTATGTTAGGTGACTTCAACTATTTCCTGGAGTTCAGTACCAACTCAGAAACCGCCAGTCTCCTGGATATTACAGCAGCATTCGGTCTCACTCAATTAGTGTCTGAACCCACAAATTCAGCCGGCCACACATTACATGGCATATTTACCAACAACCCAGATATCGGTTTGAGTAAGACCTCGCCATTACCCTGGACAGACCATAGGGCGATCTACTTAGAGATGTGGACTATAAAGACTATCCTCTTGATCCCAAGCAGATCTTCCAGGGTAAGGACTCAGCGGTGGAATAAGATTCAGGGGAGTGACTTAGAGTGTCAGCACAAATGTTCCATCAGAAAGCATTAATGATTCTAGTAGCCCGTTATGGGAAGCTAGCCCTGGTTCATGGTCCTTTTAGAGAAGTCTGTGATTTCCCAATCCAGATTCCCTCATTCCCAGATCTTCTTCTAAATTCTGTGGGCCTACAACACCCTCTTCTTCCCCAGGGCCAACTATGCATCATGGCATGGCACATCTCAGAAAACCCTGGTTCCTGCCATATCTATCACCAAGCTGTCTCTTTCATATCCTGATCCTGGTCGGACTCTACTCACAAACGATATGTCTTAACTTGGAATAATTGTTTGGGTTGGTGAGACAAACAGGGGTTGGATCCCCTAGGACCCCCTGTTGCTCTATCATCAGCTACTTAGCAAATTTGACTTCCAGTAGCCTAACCCATCATTCTGTGAATAACAAATGGTTTGCAAGTTTAGCAGGTCAAAGAGGGTAAACTAATTGGTGAACACCCTCTGGTAAGTAGAGTCATGCAAAGGGTTTTGTTTAGCTAATCCTCCCCATCTGAAATATTCAGTCCTCTGGGTGGGATGTCAACATTATTCTAAAATGTCTACAGAGATGGCCGACCAACTCATATTTATCTAGAAAACATTTCTTGACCAAATAGACAATCCTTCTACAGTTAGTTTCCTGCAGAAAAGTGTTGGTTGTGAAAGCACTCCACATATGAGATTGAGTTTTTGCCACGGAAGGGATATCCTTTACGATAAATATATGGACAAAGATGCTCTCTAGGCAGATAACTTGCCCTAGTTTTCCAGGTAATACCAAGTTGTGCATTGTGCAATGTCTAAAGGCGTACAAATACCATACGAGGGATCTTCACTAATGCAGTGGACTTCAACAATTAATTGTCCTTCAGAACACTTTTCATATAGTTTCTTCCACTACTTTGGCACGCTGGGTAAAATGGATATTTCCCAAGCTAGAATCAATACGTCCAGATTTGAAGCTCACTCAGTAAGAGGGGCCATGGCTTTCAAATCTTACATATGTACACACCTCCAGGACATAATGAGAGTAGCGGACTGGTCTGCTGATTCTAAGTTTAAAACATTTTATTACAAGCCACTTCTAGATGTACCCTGAATAGTGTTACAGAAGCTTTAAACATGCAAAATTCGAGGCTTTCAGTCCTGACAGAATAAAAAACGTTCTAGTTAATGTTATGTTATGTTAAGAGTTTTGTAAAGTGCAACAGCTGCTCCAGCTAAGCGGCGTCCCGGCGCTAAACAGCAAGAGAGTAGCACACACAAAAGTGCAGGAGGCCTACAAGGGATGAAACTAACATGTCTTAATGGCTTTCCTAAAGAGAAGATAGTTAGAAAGCCCACAAATGTGGGCCGGCAAAGAGTTCCACAGAATGGCAGCATTATTACGAAAAGAGCGCCCGCCGGCACGGACTCTTCTCACCCGGGGGATCACTACCAGACATTGTCCCATGGATCAAAGTGATCGTGTAGGAGTGTTAGGTAAAAGAAGATCAGACAGAATTTGTGGGGATGCCAACTTCAAAATTTTAAAGGCAATAAACAGTGCCTTAAACTTAATTCGCCTGGCCACAGGCTGCCAATGGAGGTGACGGATGGCACTGGTCACTGTGCAAGTTCTGCGCAAGCCCAGAAGCGATCTTGCGGCTACGTTCTGGACTCTCTGTAGCCTCTGTATTTCAGATTTATTAGCTCCCAAATACAGCGAGCAAGCATAATCGAGCCTAGACAAGATCAAGGCCAGAATAATGATCTGCCTGGTCGTAGCATCGAAGAAGGCCAGGATGGGTTTGAGCCCGCGCAACAAACCGAAACATGTTCCCCCCACCTTTTTTGTCTGAATCTGAAAATTAAGTGAGTTGTCCATCCAGACCCCCAGGTTCTTCACTACAGGCTTAGGGATGGGAGCCGTACCTAAGCTCTCGGGTGACCACAGCTCGCTCCAACAATCATGGTTCCCTTCCACCAACAACACTTCTGATTTGTTGATATTCAGTTGGAGACAGTTGGCGTTCATCCACTCGGCAACCACCGAGAGGTCGCCCTGAAATTTCCTGCCATCCTGCTTGGGGTCACTCAAGAGAGCCACCACCAACTGAGTATCATTGGGATAAGAGACCATGGCCAGCCCTCTGCTCCTGGCTACACCCGCCAGAGGTTTAACATAAAGATTAAAGAGCAGAGGGCTCAGGGACAAGCCTTGTGGGACCCCTTAGCCTATAGGAAAAGTACCAGAAGCAAAAGGGGGGCAACCACCTGAAACATCCTATCAGTGAAGAAGGAGGACAGCCACTTAAGAGCTGAACCAGTGACTCCAGCCTCAGACAGGCGATTCAGCAAAATGACATGAGACACCGTGTCAAACTCGGCACTAAGATCCAAAAGGATTAGTGCCAACGTCTGTCCCGCGTCTAAAGCCATCCACAGATGCATCAATAATTTTCAATTCTATTAAGGACACTGAGGTGAGGATTATTCCATCCTCATTTCCTACCAAATGTTGTTATGATATCCCGCCCTCATGTAATGGTGTATTAATAAATGACAATTTTATCCTATTTCATTGTAATGGTGTATGCATTTGATGCCTTTCACCTACTTGTCATGGGTATTATTTATTTGTCTCTTTGCAGATTCTGATCAGAAGCTCAACAAGATGAGATGAAATGGAACTTCCAGGTTCTCATGTTCTTTAAGACCCTGGTCTCATGGTTGACTCCAGTTCCTGAGTCTGCATATGCAAAGTTCCATTCCAGTTACAGTGTTCCAGTGGTATCCAGTTGATGGACGGCGGATCTCCAAGTTATGTTCAGCCAATGAGGTAAAGATAGAGGACTTTAAAATGGAGCTGACACACTTAATACGATCAGATTAATTGATTGCTGCAGGAGATATGATGTAATGATTAAGGTTTATGGGAAATGTGGTTTACTAAAAAAGCCTATGTTGATTGGCTGATGTTCAGTTTGCAATAATAAACAGCAAAGAAGGAGAAGCATAATCCTCACCTCTGTGTCCTTAACAGAATTGAAAATTCTGATGTGTTAGCAAGAAAATATTTTAGTGCAGTGTGACCCAGGAGAGTATCCTGGCACCGAGCAGGTAAGAGTCTAGCCAAAGTTAGGTCTTAGTCTGATTACTGGAAAAGACATGTCTTTAGTTTCTTGTGGAATTCAAGTGAGAAGGAGGTGCTTATGTGCAGCAGCAGGTCGTTCTGTGCTTTAAGAGCAATGCAGGAGAATGTTTGGTCTAGATCTTGTGTATTGCTTGGTTTGAGGAGGGACAGGTTGTCGGCATAGAAGATGATCCAACTGTTGTAATTCTTGATGACTTTGTGGAGTTGAGAGCTGTGTTCCAGTTCTTGTCAGTAATGCTGTTCCAGTTTTTGAGGCTGGTCTGATGGTGATGTTTGTGTGTTCGACCGCAACAGGAATGCTGAACTTGACAAAGGTGTGGGCTGTCCAGGAGCCTGGTGTGGGCTTGTCAACTCAAATGTTGTCACAAGTGGTGAAAATAGGATCCAGCAGTGTCCATCCCTATACTTGCTGGGTGAGACTGAGCATTCTGAAAATCTTTGATGAGTGGTTTTGAGTTGGTATCTGTGTGGTCTCTCAGGTGGAAGTTCAGGTTTCTGAGTAGGAAATAATTGCTAGCCTAAAGGGGGTGAGAGGTGCAACAATAATAATATAATAATCCACATTTGTACAGCACGAACAATCACCCGTAAGGGTCTCCAGGCGCTGGGGGCAGTCGGTAAGATTAAGCAAGCTATTGCCCAGAGTCACATGGTGCTGGGCTAATCTGCCGCCGGCGCCGGGGATCGAACCGTGATCCCCAGATTCCAGCATCAGTCGCCCTGGATGCAGCACCACACCTCTCCCTTAAAGGCTATGATAGTTGGTACACAGTTCTGTTGGTATGTAGATGAAAGTGCCATTTATGTTGAAGCTGGCTGTAATTTGGCGCATGAACAATGGTTTTTCATGTTGGAGAATGAAGTTTCTGTAGAGGTAGTACAGCTGACAGAGTTCTTGAGGGTGATGATCCCACAGATGGAATTGTGAAATCTGCTTCAATGGTGATATTGTAGCAGGAGGAGATGGCTGTGGCTATGTCAGGTACTGATGTGGGATTCAGTCAGTTTTCAATGCGAAAAAGTAGGTTCAGTGGATTGTTGTGCAGCAGGTACAAAAACTCTATGTAGTAGTTGGTTGGGCATAGGAGTTTGAAGCGTTGTGTGGGTAGATGCAGGATTGTATGACTGTGAGAATGGGTTGTTGGGTACTGTTGGTGAATTTGGGCACTCCAACCCTGGTGGAGCAATGCACAGTTTCTAAATCCTGCCTTTCCGGCCAGGAAGAGTAGTTTTTAAAAATATGTGCATGCTCAAGATTTGTTTTAGCGTTTGCTCACAATTGCCAGGATAAACTCGGGATGCTAGCAAGCTTGTGCGATACTTCACGCTTGCTTGCACGACTTCCAGCCATGATGGTGCCAATGTAGTGCTGATTGCAAACTGCTCAAGCAGATTGTTTGCTTGAAAAGCAGCTGAGTGTCTTTTTGAGTGGATTTTCTTCTCCAATGTCCTGTTGGAGTTATTATTTTTGTGAGAGAAGCCTTTTTTTAAGCTAGTGCCCCAGAAAGTCCAACTTCCTGTTCCTGTCTACAGGCTCCTCCCAGTGCTTTGTCTATCTCCTGGTCACTTTTCAATTGGATTTGGAGCTGAAAGGATCACTCTCCTTGTCTGCTGAGTATATACCATTGGATTTAAGAACTTTGTATTTGAGATTTCACAAATAAGTTCAAAAACTGTTGCATAAGGGTGTTATTTGTTTTATTGGGGCATGCACCAAGAATTATTTGTACATTTCTTTTGATTTTTAAAATGGATTGTGGTGGGTGGCCTGCAGTTTCAGTAGGGGCCTAGTATGTTTTTTTTTTCTTTAAATCTTCTTTTGTAAAGTAAACATGTTACACAGTTTAGTACATCTTTTCAATTTTTTTTAATGAATATGTAAAATTCATTTAACTTACTATGTGGCCTAGTCTGCCAATGGGCCTTTCCACCAGCAGGCCCACTACTAGTTATGGGTGCATGAAACAACTATTTCTGTGGTGTCTGTTGAATTGAAACATCATTTAGGCCATGGAAGGCATTGGAAGAAATTACAAAATGTGTAGTTTGGGGAATTTTATGTTTAGTTTTCTGAAAAAACTGTATAGTTGGACTAATACATTTGATGTCTTTCGAGGATGTGTTTTGTAAAACAAAAAAAATATGTGCATTGCTGAATGCATGCTGTTGTCACCCATGGTACCAATTACCATGCCTTTTCTTTTTGTCTTACCAGTGTGTGAGTGTGTTTGCCATACTCCACCATTTGTCTTTGTTCCGCATGCCATGTCACCAGGGTCAAGTTTTATATAGTCAGTGTCCATGGGTTTGTATGCCTTTTTTTTCCATGCCTCCTGCTTGTTGTTTTTTGACCATGTGGCCGGAGGCCATTTTGTGTACCCAGCTAGTTTGCTTTTGCCGTGTGCCTGCAGGTGTTCTTTGTTTTCCATTCGTCCTTGGTGGTTGCTGTTGCGACCATGTGTCTGGTGGACATTTTGTGTAGCATTTCAATGTGCTTTTTCCATTGGCCTGCATGTCTTCTTTGTTGTGGCAATATCTACTTACTGATTGTTGTTGTGACCATGTGGTTGGTAGCCATTTTGTGTAGCCTGCCATTGTGCTTTTGCCATAGTCCTGTATGAGTACTTTGCTTTCTATGCCTCCTGCTTGTTGGTGTTTGACCACGTGCCTGATGGCCAAATTATGTAGGAAGCCAGTATGCTTTTTTCATACGGCCTTCACGTGTTTTCCATACCTCCTGCTTGTTGTTTGACCATGTGTCTGGTGACCATTTTATGTAGTCAGCCAGTGTGCTTTTGAGACAGGCCTGCATGTCTTCTTTGTTGTAGCTATGTCTTCTTGTTGGTTGTTGTGAACATGAGGCTGATGGGCATTTTGTGTAGTCAGCCAGTGTGTCTTTGTCTTTCGCCTGCATGTTTTTTCTTTTTGTGACCATGCCTTGTTTCTGGTTGCTGTTCACCATGTGGCAGGTGGCAATTTTGTATAGCCAGCCAATGTGTTTTTGCCATAGTCCTGCATGTCTTCTTTGTCCTCCAAATCTTCTTGCTCAGCATTGTTCTAGACCATGTGGCACTGGCTGGAAGCTGTACCATACCATAGACTTGCATGAATGGATGATATATACGATTCATAATATGCTTGGGGATTGTTGCAGTATGTATATACGAATATAAATGATTTAAATGAACAGCGCTTATATTACATGCATTTTATGCATTTATTTATTTTGCACCTCCAGTAGGTTTTCTTCTCATTCTCCCACATAAACATTGGCAATTATAGATTATTTTAGATTATAATTTATATATTATCTTTGTTATTATTTTAATTTTCTTTCTTATTCCTTATTTAACTTTTTTATTTCACTTATTTATAATGTTAGTAATTTTATTTTTTACATTTTGAAATGTTCTCTTTTTTACATTTTTTAATTGTCATTTTTAAAAGAAAATATAATTACTCTTTTTCTTATTTTTTTTGTTTTTTTTGTTTTGCCTCGGTTGATCCATCATCCATCCATCCTTCATAGGCTCACGGCTGTGCAACAGGATTCCGTTTTTTAAGTATATAATTCAAGTTCCACATGGGCACCGGGCTGCAGTGCACTTTTGAGTATACATATTAGCATCATTCATATGTGTAATGACAATGATTATTCCACTCCCCTCGGGACCACACTGCCTGCCATTGGTGCACACTAACCTCCTTTTTTTAAAGATTGCTGTTCCATTTACCCATTCTGCTCACTGAGTGCTACAGATATCTCCTTTAGAATATATGGACATAAAGGAAAGAGCTCTATCATTCTGTATATTGTGTGTTATTCTGATGGGGAATTTTGGTATTGCAGTGTGTTTTGACTTTAAAGTAGTTATTATTGCCTAAGTAACACAGCAACCACACTAATATTGCCTTTGTCTAGCCTAATTCAAACTACAAACAATGCCAACCTTCACACTAAGGGCCTCATTACAATGTCAGTTGGAAAAGCTCCGAACGGAGTTCGGATTTTCATAACCCGTGTCAGAACCCATATTTCTGACCGATTGGGAAATATTTATGACTGACCGATTACAATAGAAGTTAATGGTTCGGTCTTTCTGACTCGTTTCCAACTAGGATTTGGAGACTTCGAGTGTGTTGGAGCCGAATCGTACAGGTCTATGAACCACGTTTCCGACCAACGCATTATGATGTCAGATTCCGACAGCCTTTCCAAATCGGGCTGTCCGACATGAAACGGCTGTCAGAAACTGACTTTGGGGGCCCATAGCAGCACCATCAATCACCCGGAGGCCTCCAGTTGGGGCCCGTGGGAGTACTCATAGACCCCATTTACAACCATGCACAGTGTGGCAGGTTCCATGGGGTGCCTGTGACAGGGTGCAAGGTTTTCTGCAACCACCCCATTTTTCAATGGGAGCCTGTGCTGTCTGTGTAAACACAGGGTCCCATTGAAGTCAACGGGGGTCCGACCGAACAATGTTTAGAAAGATCGTGAGCAGTCGTTCAGACTCTCCGATCTGAGTCAGTCAGAACCGATTCTGACAAAGAGTTGGTCGGAATGTTTTCTGACCGACATCGTAAGGAGGCCCTAAATGTTTTTCTTCCTTGTTTGGTTTGCCTATAGGTGCTCATGAGAAGATGAGAAGATACATCAGCCTGCATTACTGCCAAACAGAAGGCCGATGTAGTCACAAGTCAGGTCTCTAATCTCTTCCATTTGTGCAGCGTAGTGCAACTGCCAACTGAGAGCTTAAAGATGACCCCTAAGAAAGATACTTCCAAGAAAGTGGTCAATGAGAAGAAGGAGCTTCCCACCAGAGGCATGATGTTCCAAGCACAATAAGACCACCCCAGTACCTTTACTACATTTCATCATGGCGCTGGATTTGATCGATCAGGTTTGAGCCGTTCACAAGAAAGACGAAAGCTCTTGTGATAATACCATAACCACGCAACGTCACTGTGTATAATTTAAATGGCAGCCGATGCATATTTTCCCGCTCTGCACCCGCCAAGAAGGGGGATCCCATGTCGGTCCATATTTTACCACAAGGTGAGTTACCACACGATATATGGATTTGCAGGTAGCAGGGGCTTGTTATACTAGAAAACTCTGGGTAGCCGTAGTTCATTTTCAGAGATTAATTTGGGTGTGACATGCCCTGGTGCACACCGAAGGGTATCTCATCATGTAATCTGAGCAACTGTGAGGGTGGGGACTTATGCTTTGATAGTCTGTATGAGATTTGTAATACTTTGTAGGAACACACTAGTGTCCCTATTATCTAATATGACCATAATACAATAACATGCTTCTAAATGTGGGGCATCTTAGACATTCTGTAGCAGCACAAATAATTTCTATATATGGCAGAGCTGTTTTAATATGGTCTTCGCATATGAGAGTATAATCGATCAAACTCCATATTTGGATTTGTTTTTATCTATTGCCTTTCCAGAATAGCCTTCTACATTACTTGCTTCGAACGGGGAGCACATGTACTGGGAAGAGTGGACCGTTCCATTTTAAACACACCTCTTGAAAATTAGTATTGAGGAAGAGGGACTCTAAACAGGTAAGTACCTGTTACCCTCGAAACAGTAGAAATAGCCAGGGTTTAATCGTCCCTTCTGGGCTTTCAACTCACTACCTACCAATATATTATGATGATTTTGCCACCTATAGCTCACCCATATATGTAGCTAAAGACCATGCAATGATACAGGCCCCCTAATAGCAAAACAAACGGCACTAACCACAACTAGTGTGCCGGCAAACGTGTTTTTGGGAGCAAAATGCACACGCCTGCAGCAGCGTTGTCTGGCGGGAACGAAGCTGGGAGCAGCACATCAGCACCAGCAGGCCAACCCCACCAACCTAGGCCCAAGCCCATGAGTGTCGCAGAGGTAGCCAGTCTACTAACGAGCAGCAAAGTTGACATGTCATTATCGCAAAGTAGTACACAATCAACGCAGGCAGAAACACAGCAGATAAATCTGCAGCAGCAGGCGCAGCCGCAAGAACAGCAGCAGCAGGCGCAGCCGCAAGAACAGCAGCAGCAGGCGCAGCCTCAAGAGCAGCAGCAGCCGCAAGAACAGCAGCAGCCGCAAAAACAGCTGCAGCCTCAAGAACAGCCACAACAACAGCCCACAATAGTAGTTGTTCCTCCTGAAGTAGGGGCATTTCAGGAAATCGAGCTTCCTGCAGACAAAGAGGGGCATGCCACTGTTTCAGAAGATCCATTGTCTTCCAGACCCCCAGCAAGGAAAAGGAGGGTTATTCCATTATCTTCTTCTTCAAGACCCTCTCCTGATGATCTTGATGCCACTTGGAAGCCACCAGCTCAGTCTGAGAGTGATGCACGCCACAAGACAAGGCTAGTGAAAAGGAAGGTTCCAGAAAGCCTTAGAGTTATGGAGGAAGATGTACAAGAGGGGGATGATGATGAATCTGATGACGAGCAAATCATCACGGACATCACTCCCGGCCCAAAGGCTATGGAGACCAACAATATTACCCTATCCAAAATGGCTGTAAGGGATGTAGCACAGATACCACCAACACAGGTAACACCACCACGACCTCCAGTTTCCATATTTTCATTTACAAAGGAAAGGCAGGGACCTACATCCAGCTCAACCACCACCTCAGTAGGTAGTGGTTGAAGTCGCAGTGTAGCTGCTCAGAGTCACATTCCAAGCACACCCTCCAGCTCATCTGCTATTGAAAGTGGCACATCCAGCAACACCAGAAAGTTCTCCTCCCCAGTTTGGGACTTCTTTTCGGTTAGCAGTAAGGAGGAGAACAGTGCTATATGCTCAATTTGTCGACATGCTGTTAGGCGGGGTAAGCTTGGTACAAACTATGGTACCGGAGGCCAAACAAGTCATCTCAAAATACACCACACTATCGTGTGGGAGGCTCACCTACTTCACTTAGAACAAAGTAAAACTCAACCCATTGTTGTTGGGCATGAAGAATCAGTGGACGATATTATCGCGGTGGAAGGTGAACAAGAGGGAGACAGTTCTAGCCCTGTCCCCAGTAGTACCGCCCACATCCTCCTCAGCAACATCTTAGTGGCACCGCAGTAAGAGTCTGAGTAAGGCTGAGACACCAAGGCGACGAGTAGTACTGCAATGGTTATGAAATAAAGTGTGTCGTTGAGCCTAACTGGGTTAAAGAAAACTGAATCCAGCCTACCATTGACAGCATGCTTAGGTTGGAGGGGCAATACCAGTGCAATCGTCCAACGGCATGGTTGTACAATGCGAAGCTGGCTAAAATGTTAGTGCTGTACCTTCTCCCTTTTTAGGTCTCGCCTACGCAGCACGCATGCGCTGCAGAGGAAAGAGACCTCTTGAAATCTATTCAGCTTTGCAGGCAAAAACGTGCACGCGTTGCTTTGCTTTCAATGCAACGCGTGCATGTTTAACGATTCCCTTGCGGGAGTGAGCGACGCCATATGTTAGTAATTACTGCTCTCACTTCTGCAAGTGAAACGTTGCCTGCTCTCGCCCGCACCCCCCCCACCCCCGACTTGCGCGAAGCACACACTTGTTTTCTGCAAGCTCCTGCATAATACATTTTAATTACAGTCAGTGCGACGGCTGCCGCGTTTCATCTTTTCGCATGTTGTACGAGCGCATTTCTTTTTTTCGGCAAATGCAGCTGTCTATATACAATTTACTGACCACCTGCAGAAGGATATGCACTCATTTCTGCCATTCTTTTAAAGCTCAGAAGCAGCTGAGGATCAGTAAACATGACTATAGAATGTCAGTCAAAGCATTCATCCAGGAGGTGGCAACACGTTGGGACTCAACTTATTACATGCTTGACCGTCTGTTTGAGCAGTACAGGCCAATCAGTGAATATGTCATGCAAAGAGGGGGTGCTACTGTGAAAGGCATGAGCCTTCAGATGGACCAATGGTGCCTAGTTAAATGCCTGACTGAGATGCTTCTTCCTTTCGAGATCTTCACACGTGGAGCCTGCAAGGAGGACTGTACTATGGGCCACGCTAAAATTCTAGAGCATCAGCTGAAGGAGGTGTATGAAGCATACAAAGATGTAGAGGGAAAAAAAGAAGCATATGAGCTGGTGGAGAGCTTAGCCCGTCACTTAGCTGACAATACAAGGGTGCAAAATAAGATTTTGTCACAAAAACATTAAATTTGTGCCACAATTCTGGATCGACGGACAAAATGGGCACTTCAGACATTAATTCCTTTTTCAGAAAGGGATGTTGCCCGGTTCAAAACTTGGATAGCTGAGTCAGCGAGTAAGTTGGAAAATGAACGACTGCTAATTAAAAGCCCGCTAGATAAACCCACAACAAGTACTGCAGCAGGGCATCCGTCGTCAAGTTCAACTTCAGAGCCTGAGGGCAGTGCATTTGGCTCAGAACACTCACCAACACTATCGACAACAGCAAGAACTGGATCTTCAGGCCCATAAAATCATTACTGGATTGGTATTTACAGCAAGGCATTGGTATGTCCAGTGCTGATGCAATGAGAAAATAGCCCAAAAATGTTTTGCACCCCTGAACATTGAGCGGATGGTCCAGGCCTATCTGGACGACCCAACAGAGGTGTACATTGATCAAAACCCATTGAGGTATTGGTATAGGAAAAGGGCCCAATGGCCAGTGCTCAGCAGGCTGGCCATAAACTGTCTGGCTTGCCATGTCACAAGTGTCTCTTCGGAACGTGTTTTCAGTGCTGCTGGTTCTATTGTAACAGTGAGAAGGACCAGTCACTCGCCCAAAAAGGTGGAGAGGTTAACAATGATCAAAATGAATCAGCACTTTATACCACCGAATTACACAATACATGAATCAAGGGAGGAAAAAATGTGTACATCTACTGCAGGCCAATACATTGCATTTTGAATATAGGAAGGGGACTCACTCGGTACACACAGACTGAGTTGAACAACACCATCATGATGACCACAGTGACATAGTATCTTCATAGTCACTCAGTACACCGATCCGAGATGACTGATGGAATAAGTCAGGGTGTTTCATGAGTGGCATAAAAGGTAAACAACAACCACAGCAGACCTAATTGTCTGTGTAGCGGTGGAGTCAAGTGTAGCGGTGGTATGACTGCGGTGCATTGATTTAGTCACATAAATTGTAAAATGCTATGTTGCTGGATATGTGCCCTGTCTAACTCTTTCAAAAAATGTACGCTTAATGGAGGATGTGCAAAGGGTGCCGTCACCGTGGGCCTGCTCTGACCTTTTGGTGTTGTAGGTTAATGCTGGAATCAGACTAGAGTAGAGATGATGCATCCATGCCGCTTCGGAAAGTGTTCTTGTTGCACTACATCATAACTTGTCCATTTTTTTCAACTTGATTTCAATCTCAATATCCCTTTTGTTTTTGCATCTACAATTACAGGCCAGGCCTTAACCTGTGGTATACTTGGGAAAACAATGCACACTTACCTTACCAATGAATCTACATCTGCCAGGCAGGCAGTGGCATCACCCAAGATTGATGGACGGAGCATACATGGAAGGGGGGACCAAGAGGAATGCAGAGATTCAACTCACCATTTGACCAGGATAACACAGTAACAGTATCAACTTTCATCATCTTTTAAATAATTTGACTCATTTTTTTGTCTACAATCATTAAAACAGCGTGTTCTTGTTGTTATTAATATTATTATCATTAGGTTTGCTCTCTGTCTATAATTCATCCCTACAGATATTTTAAAATTTTCTTTGGTATCTGTAAAAGTAAGCCCAGTAACACTGAACACAAACTGTATGTAATCCGGGTCTCTCCTTATCATCATCATGCATGCATTTCCTTTTTCTCCCTTAACATATTGATATGGATATGGTAGTCTACAAAGATTCTGTTGTTTGATGTTTCTCCATGCGTACTGTTTTTCTTTCTCAAACCTTTCCCCAAACCCCCCTTCCCAACCATTCAATAAACCCTAACCCTCTTTCACTGGGCTGTGTGACTTATTGAGGTATGACTACATTAAATGTACACCAATAATTTATCACACGCTTGCTGGGGCGGATGTGGCAATAGCAACAGTATTTCAATTTCAAGGCAGGGCGGGGATCTTCTTCTGCTTGCCCACCCATGAGCAGTACATTTGTGAGTTAATTTTTTTACCAAAGGAACCTAATACATCAGCATTAATTCCCGGCATTGATTGCATTAATGGATTTCATTTGTTGTCATCCTCCTACACAGCACTAACAGTTATGCTTGTGTCCAGTGTACTGCAGGCCTAGTCAAGTCACTCGACACAACTAGAGTTTATAACTCTGTGTACTACTAGGCTATCCCCACCACCATTATGTTTTGTTGTATTTTGGCATATTATTGTGTGTCAGTAAGTTCTGTACTGTACTTCATTTTACTACTCCTCAATGAGTCTCTCTGAGGTGACTGACTGTCTCATATTATTTTTTGCAAATGCTGCTGCCAGTGTCTACTACTACTACTACCACCACCACCACAACCATGGAATGTTAGGAAAGAAAACCATCATCACCATGCAGCCATCGCTGTGCCTAAGCTAAGCATAATTAATAATGGACATGTTTTCATTAATTCAATTTCACACACCCCTTTGAGTCCAGTTGCAGAGTGCCTAGAGGAGAATCAAACACTGGCTGTGGGCAGCCCTGCACCCGCAAGGAAAGGATACTGTGTGATGTAAAACAGTAACCCCACCCAGAAAAACATTAACAACATCGTATGTAAACTTAAATAGAAATATATTATTTAATACCCTAACAAAAATAACCTATGTAAAAAAAATCCCATACCTGACCCACCCTTCTCCCTAACCCCAACCAATGTCCGTAAAGAAAATGTCCAATTGTCCAAAAGAGAAAACCCAACGCCCGATTCCCACCCACCCCAAGAATAATTTAAAAAGGGACAATAAACAGGGTCTAAGTTCGGATGGCTTTTTTCAGGAGGACACAAACTTGCCCCTTCAGGCGGGCAACATGGTGCTTCAATGAGCAGCAGTTGCATCCACGGGGCGGGCAGCACTAATGGAGGGGTGGCGGCGGGTGTCTGCCAGACGGTGGCGCCGTACCACTGGAGGGCGGTGGCTGGGGCCCAGGGCATTGGAGGAGGCTGCAGCTGCTGCCGCCTCCTCCTCCTCCTCCTCCTCATCCTCCTCCTCCTCCTCCTCGTCTTCCAGAACCACCAGCTGACAATATTCAGTCTGTATGGCCTCCAGTTTCTGGCACCGGGCCTTGACTGCCAACTCCTTCCGGTCAGGTTTCCCCTTGGAAGGAGTAGCTATATATGAAGAAGAAAAAACAAGACTATTGTAAAATATACTCTTAGCGAAGAAGTAAGACAAATTATTTCTACACATAGTTTCACGGTAGCAATAGCATGCACAGTACATAACATTTGTGGTATGTACTATCTATCCTCCCACTTTCTTGGACTTTAACATTTGTGGGATTTTCAGGTATTTAACCAACCATGCATCTGATTCCTATCAGCCACCTATGCATGCTACATGCATCCCACGAATCCTTCTCTACCAGTCATAAATATTAAATCTCACTCATCCTTCTTCCTTCCACTCTTCTTTCCCTTTTCTTTCAACCCATCCATCAAGGTCATCTGTTCTGACTTTTAGTCTTCTCCATAAAACTTTCACAGCTGAGTTGAAATCAGATAGAAGACGCCATTGGTTACTCAACACTCCCGGCACTAATGCTTTTCCGAATGCTAAGTAAAGGGTGTCTTCAACCGGTCACAACAACTTCTTACTTAGTAAGTCAACTGTACAGTATTATACAGTACACCATTTCAGTGAGTGTAATGTCAATAAGTAAGGATTAGGAATTTAACTTACCACCGCCCACCACTGCTGCTGGCTTACCCCCTGCAGCTCCTCCTGCAACTGCCACATCCTCTCCTCTGTCAGCAGCCGCATCACCTTCAACGCTGGCCCCGGCACTGGTGGTTGGTAGTGCACCTTGAAATATTACACAATTTTTAGTTGTCATATCCACCTTCCCCTATTTTTCACTAGCAAGATTGAAAAATTAGTTAATAGTAGTACATACATATACAACATACATCACTAGTACAAATCAGGTAATAGTAGAATAGACATTAGTAGTTATAAGGTCCCTACGGTCATTCTAGTATTTTCTTAGTTAGCCCGAGCCATGCTACCATTTTACCTTTGTGTCTTTTATTTTAGCACATGAGTCCTTACCTCGCAGCATGTTGTATAAAGAGTGACACCTTTGAGCCCACATGAGCTCATACTGCTACTGTCTAAGCGATGCGTACATCTGGTGTTAGTCCATATTGCTTATCCAAAATGCTACACTTTTTACCACCACTGAGAAATGCTTGCAATATACTAACGCGTACCATTTTTCTCCTAACAGACAGAAGATTCCCTTCTACGAAGCAGAGCTTAGCAGAGCTTATGATGTAACCAGTACTAACTTCTTCTAAGGTGAGGGCTCCACAGAATTCGCTCAGAGATCTTCATTTATAATTTTATATAAACTATATTCCTATTCCTACAAAGGGGATGGTGGTGCTTCCACCACTGTTCACTTATTATCAATCATGATTTCACTTTTTTTTTCTTCGTTCTATGGACTTGTATTTGTTGTAAGTGTAACTAATTTTAACAATGTTTATAGTTTTAATCTTATGCATTTTGCTGTTGGTGCTGCATTATAGAACAACGTACAGAGCATGTTGTCAGATGCAAATAACATTTTTGAACTTACATAGACTCGGTTGTATTTGGAGTGGATGGACTTACACGAGTGAGCGAGTGAAAGGAAGGGTGTGCAAACTGGGCATGTGCATTGCTTCCACGACTGAGAGATCGGGAGTGTTATGTTCTGGGTTGTCTACTCATTGGGTATCTTGGGGGGGTTCGGAGAGCTAATAGTAATGAAACACTAATATAGCTAGTCGGGCAGGGGATTGTGGTGGTGTGAGTGTGAGGAAAGTCCAACCTCCCATCACCAACATCCTATTTTCTTGTGCAATGTTCTGTATGTGGAAAATACCTACAACAGTAGTAGTATGTCCTATCCTATCAAAATAGTAAAATCTGGTAGGGCATTTTGTTGGTGGGAATTGTCGAAAAACATCAAGGTTAATAAAGCCTCAAAGATTAAGAAGAATAGAAGGAGTACAAGAGGACAACCCAAAGGACTGGACTCAATGGCCAGAGCTACTGGTGAATCTGAATTTTATTTAAAACCTTATAAATAAAGAGTGGCCAACTGGGCATGCTTAGCTACAGACAGACTAATAGTAGTAGTACAGAGAGTCATAGCAGAGGCAGTTAGAGGCAGGGATAACAAGAATTTAGAAACAGATAGTCTAGATCGAAGGGTAATTGTTGGTAAAAAATAGCATTAGGAAACGGAAACAATAGTTCAGGAAAAAAATATGGTGCAGTAAAAGTTAGTGAATAAGAATTATTAATATTAAAAACAGGAAGACTTACTGGGGCCAGCAGGAGAGCACTTGTTCTGGTCCTCTTGTCCGACTGGAACTGCTCCCGCCGACTCTGTCCCTGTCTTTTTGCCCCTGGGTGCTGATCATGAAAGATATAAGAAAGAAAGAGACAAACATTGATGATTGGTGTGAAAAAAATAAAATATTGTTATAAGACCGTGAAAAAAACATTTTTGTAAACAACAATTGCAATAAAATTGACCTATCTAATCTGGTTGACAAGTAGTATCTGGGGATTCGCGAACCGACTAGTTATTATTTATCTACACTAATCCAGTGTTCCATTCTGATTCCAGAATACTAACTAAGCCTAAGTAGTACGTACCACCTGACCTAGCCCACCTATTCCAGGCATGCCAATTGTACATTAAGTAAGCATTTCCACTTCTTTTAGTCCTCAAAAATGCATAAATGGAGGACATATACCTGTATTTTTGCATACACAAAATTGTTGGTTGGTTGATGCAGATGTTCTGCTATTGCTAAGCCTATTACCACTCACTGAACAAACTACAAAATGTTCTACTAAGGACTGGGGTAAGCACTAGCAGCACTCAGCAGCACGTGACGTGACAGAGGGGGCGTCACGCGTCGCAGACCAATAAAAAATGACAAACTTATAATAAGCAACTAAACCTAAGTATCAATCCACCCCTATCTCTTAGTGACAGGACAAAGGAAGGACTAGAGTCACTCTAAAATTACCTAACTTATGTTTTCTAAAATAAACTCTTACATAATTACGCAAAACGAGTGCAAATGCAAAGTTGCAAATAACAAGATTAGTAGCGCAGAGCACCTGTGTAATAACAATCACAGAAGACTTTTAAACGTAAATTACCTGTAATGTAAGCAGCAGCATTCTAGCTGGTCGCAAAAAATATATATTCGCAATATATAACACAGAGCAGAAGAACAGACACAAAGCAGTAATAATTAAATAGCTAATCACCAAGACCCGGGACCTCCACTCCTAGCAGGTCCAGCAGGTCCTGCTCCCAGTCCAGGATATCGGTCCACCAGTGCGTCAGCTGGTTCTGGCTGCGCCGGACACTCGAGCAGTGCAACACTGCCCGGCGCACCTTTCCCCACCGCTGCCGACGCTCCCGGAGCCCGTACCTGGATCCAGGCCTGCCGCCTGCTGCCTGGGTTAAGGGGAGGTGGTGCTGCACAAAAAAAAACAGTGCGGCCAACTCCACCTCCCCAAATAAGGCCCGTGCCTGTACCCCTTGTGGGCACAGCCTTCCTTGCGGCTCAGGCTGCGATGCCCCCTGTGGCCCATTGTCATGGTTCTGGGGTAGGCGGGGGCGGAATAGAAAAGGTAAAAATTTAAAAAGTAAGTAAAAGAAATGAATAAAGCAGGTAATAGAAAAAGAGTGAAGAAGTAGTTAATAAACACACAAAAAGTAGACGGAAACAAAAAATATAGAATCAGGAAAATAGAGAGATAATAATAAAAAAGATCAAAAAAAGTTTTCAGAAACAAAGGATTGAAAAGATAGAGGGAGGATTGAAAAGCAGGCCCCAGAACCATAGCATAGAGTGAAAAATAAGATGACCACGCCCACTGAGACTGCATGGGCAAGTTCACGAGATATTTTCCCCCGAGCACGCAAAAAGTGTCGCGAACACGCAATACGCATTGCCGAACAGGAAATAGCTATCACGAACAAGCGCGAGCATGCATTGCACGACCCGGAACAGGAAATAGCATGGCGAGCGGGCGGGACAAGTGAAAACAAGATGGCTGCGCCCATTAGCGACCGCATGGGCAAGTTGGAGACACATTTCCAACTCGATCACACAAAAGACATCGCGAACAGGCAGGACAAAAACGTCTGCATCTTCGTGATATTTCAGCGTGTTCGTGGAGATTTTTAGCGTTTTCGCGCAGATTTGTGTAACGCGATTACGTAATTTCCGCCCACCTTTAGCTTATAGGGACTTGATACGCTGGGCAGAATCGGAAATGTAAGTACGCCCGAAATTCAAAAACCCTGCAAAGATTGTCGTTTTTTCAGAGTTGTTGGAGTGCGCAAACATGCGCATTTCTCCAGGAAGTGAGGTACTAAACCTCGTCCTTCGTTGTTGAGTTCATAGCCCAAAAACAACACTGTATACTCTGCAATGTGTGATTTTGCAAAGTTAAATTTGTAACCGAAGTCCGCAAAGAAGACAATGATGCGGTCAACGCGACACAGATGCTGCCATAATTTGTCGTCTGTGAGATAAATATCATCAACATACGAGTACGCATCAGGGCCAATGCTCTCTAACAGAGAGACTACACCTGCGGCAAAGATGCCTGGACTGTTTTTATAGCCCATGGCTAATCTTTTAAACTGTTTTTGTTTGCTGCCAGAAGTAAAGGCTGTCCATTGACTACTAATGGGGGACAGGTTATGGCTATAAAAGCCATTTGAGATGTCAAGTGTGGTTTTAAACCTTTTTCTCACAAGACTATCAACGAGGGCAGAACTGTGGGTGTTTTGTACTACACACGTCTGACAATGGGAGTTCAAATGCCGATAATCCAAAACTAGGTAGTACGACCCATCAGGTTTGGTTACACTGAAAAGAGGATTATTCATGGGTGACACACATGTTTCAATTACACCTTGATATTCTAATTGTTCAAGGATTTCCGCAATGTGAAATCTAGCTTCTCAGAGCATGGGATAATGGGGTTGTGGCTGTGGCATAGACCATAACGGAATCTCATGGCTTGGTGACAATTATCCCACCCAACCAAGGTACGGTACAACGCCGGAGCAAGTACCTGTGCCCACTCCTCTGCAAAGTTTTGAGCTTGCTCCTTCTGCACTGTTTGAGTGAAAGATGGGAGGATTAACTCCTCCCCTCTTGGAGCGGCCAAGACGAAAGCTGGGGGCCAGTCCGCCTCTGCTAACAAAATGTCATATGTAGAGGTCAGGTTTTCCCAAAAAATCCCTGTATGTCACCTTCAATTAAAAGGACTGTGTCATGTAGTCTGTCAGGGGGAGCCACTCTAGTGTCAGCAGTTTCTACAGTAATAAATGTGTCAGTTGCTGTCGCCTTCAGATATGGACCCAGTGCTTGTCGCACTATTGTAACCTCCGCTACGCTGTCTAGCAGCGTTAGTGCCCATGTCAGGTTTCGAAGCTGTGTTCTCACTATCTGTGGCATACCTCGCTGTTAGTGCAGCATCTTTCTTTTTCTGAAACTGAGGGCGTTGACAGGAAAAGTCGTCCTGCTTGCTTTTACCATCAGCCAGGCAGGGCACCCCGACCTCTGCCGCGTTCACCTCCACCGGCTAGCAAGACCGATGTTTCCTGTGAAGAATGAGGAGAACGTTGATTAGGAACACTACATCTATCAGGAGACCTAATTCTTGTGAGATCGCGCAATTCATATATGCGATCAGTAGTCACTGGTATTGGTGATGCTGCACGTGACCCCTGTTGCTGTTGCTGCTTCCCCTGTTTTTTACTTTTCCAATTTTGTTAGGTAAAACAGAACAGTCGTCTTTTGTAGACTTAACCATCTGAGTTTGTGGTAGAGTGGTTATTTTAGCAAAAGTCTTAATCCCCAAACTATTGCGGCCAATGGTCTTATAAGCCTCTGTAATAATTATCGGTAACTGCCCGGGCTTATCGACGTCGTCGACGAGGCGCAGCGCATTCGACACTTAAAAGTTAACAGCATCTCCCTTGAAATTAGCAAGGATGAGATCAGCAACTATGTCGAACTCGCCGACAAGCCTCATTCCCAACTCGACTGCCATCTTTGGACCGTACTCATCCTGAACACGCTTAATCACAGAGAGTAATACAGTCATAGACAGTGTACTGAAGCACTTCGCGTAGACCGCTGCAAATACTTTAGTAATTGTAAGAATCCTGTGTTTTTCAACAGAAGTTGAATTAGGAAAAACTGCTTCCAGCTAGTCAAATTTCTCAGCAAGCCAATAAAGCATATCGTCCTTATTCTGGGGGCGCTTGCCCATTACCGAATTAACCATGACAGGACTAATGGTGATCCTGGCCATTCCAACCTGTTGCGTCACAACCCCAGGTGCCCCCACCTGCAAATTGTGCGAGACGTATTGCACCAAAACCCTATGCATCGCAATCAAGGCGGTATGTAGTTGACGTAACTCATCCACCGGGGCGTGCAAATATCGTGGATGAAGTGTGAACCCGGCCAAGACTGGCCAAGTGGCCCCGGAATGGACAAGGGACCTTACCGAACCAGTATTACGGTGTGTGGGAGGGTGCCATTGAACCAAATACGATGCTGGAATTGGAATTTCCTGCGTCCTATACGGCGTGTAATTCGCTGGAACTGCTGTAGGAGTGTATAAGTGAAAAGTCTTATCATTCGCATTCACCTCCGGAATAGTAATCCAAGAGTAAAACAGCTCATAGGGAAATTATGCATCGGCACTCACCACAAAGATAATTGATATTCCATTGTCTGGCACCCCGAACTGCGTCAAATGACGCTGGAGAGGTGCGCGACTATGCGCTGCAATAGCAACTTCAGCCATAAGGACGCAGAGAAGAAAAACAATCTATATTAAACCGTAGCACAAAAAGGGTAAGTAATTCAAAACGAAACATTTTTAATTGTCAAGCTTGAATGAACCTATAAGTCAACTATATAGGTAGGGTTAAACCGTCACTCCCGTCAACCGGAATCCAGAGTGAGAGTGTCGTGGACATATATAAGCACTACTAAGGCGTCTCAAATATAAAACCAAAACTTTAGGTGTGCCATGTTGTGGGGATTCTGCTCATGCACAAAACTATGCGCAGAAAACCAAGCCCTCAGTGTATTGTGGTGTACCAAAAAACTCACCTCAGTACCCAGAACCCCTAGCCTCAGTGTCTCATTTGTTCTCCGTACTACAGCAAAGCTACCAATGATTAGCCAACCCAGAACAAGCGACTTAGGTTACTCTCAGGAATGGTGGGAATCAAGAACAACTTTTCGTTGTTATTCTCATATCAGTCCACAACGTGAGTAATCAGAGACATGGAAATGTTTAAAATGTGTATTTTTAGCTACTTGCTCTAAGATGCAGTATTTTGGCTAACATAAGCAAATAAATGATTAGAAATAAAACCATCAGCCTTGTTACAATTCCATAGAACACAAAGGGAGAAATCACATTATAATGATAGTGGAAACAGGTCCTATAGTGGCTTATGTACCACCCTCCCCTGGCTATAAGCTAGTTTTATAATGATAATAGAAGGTCTCTAGGTTTGAATAGGGAACCCCATACCTCCAAGATCAGCTTAGGGGAATCACATCCCAGGATCAGCACTGCTCTCTGTGTCTGGAAAGATGTTCTTCAAGATTGCCAGCATCATGCATGCAATGCAATATTACAGGCACCCAAGTTTCAGATATTTGCAGCTGTGTGCTTGTTGTGTCTAGAGCGTGGGCCGATCAACCTGAATTCCACCGCATACATTGCTATTTGACCTTGACAGTTTCTGCACAGAGTGTTCAGACTAAGGTCGCGGTGTAAGTCTAGGGATGTGAAAAACAGACCGTTCACATGTAAAGAACAAGCACGCAAGCAGTTTTACTTATAATAGCGGCTACCTATAGTGCCGTGTACAAAAGCAGAAAAGAGGCAAGATGGTGTTAAAATCTAAAATGCTTATGCTAACATAGCAATCTGTGCAGGCAAAACCCTGTCTTCACTACAGCGCCTCCTGGTCACTGCTGTAACCGAGGATCTCCGAGGGTATGACGATGGCGGATCCTTTTCTTTTGTCACTGCTGACTCCCTGGTTGTGCTGCCCTGATGGTTGCTGGTGAAGTTGACTGGAGAGCATCCCTACGGCTGTCCCTGCCCTACAGGATTGAACCGGGGCTGCATGGTCTCCTGCTTCGCCTCCCTGGGACTGTGGCTGGGATGCACGATTCTAGTTCCCCCAACAGCAACTACGAGAATTGCTGCTGCCCTGTACCACCGACCCTGTTTTTCCATTTCTTTATCAGAGTCAGCACGCCTTCCCATTCCCTGCAGCTGCTTCCCTTTTCTGGGGCCGCTGCCTAGGCCCCCACACTGACTTCCCCCGACTACGACAACCTTGGAACTATCGGTGACCTACTGCCTTCTCCCGCCTAAGCTGGTGTCTGCCTTCCCCTTCTGCCCAGCTCCGGGGGTAGGTTTCCTTGTTGGATTGTTGTTCTCCCTCCATTTTTTTGCAAAATAAGGGAGTCCATTCCTGGATCCTCCATCTTGCGGTCTCTTCAGTTCTCAAATTGACCCCTGCCTCCGGTCAGCGCCTTGTGCTCTCCAGTCTGACCATTGCCTAAATCTTTATCCCTGCTTGAACATCAACACCCCGCTTTACTCGTATTGTCACTTTTTTGCTCTCTTCACCTCTCCTCTCTTCTCCTCCCTTCCAACGTCTAATCCGATCCGACGCAGCGAGGGACTCTGGTTTTGGATGTGGCCGATCCATTTGTCACTTACCGATTTTGTCAACTTGCTTTCCCTAACTTTTTGGTGTTCCCCTAATGTTCTATTCTCCATGACCGTTTGCCTAGTTCTGTTCTATATTCCCATTCGCTACTATTCCCCCACTACTCTCTATGCAGCATTGGACTTGTCTTCTATGTTAGTTAATGCTTGAGAAATGGATGTAATATTCTAACTCAGTTCTTCTCTATGCCATGATTTGTTTCTTGTAACTGATGTAATCTATGTGAAATGTAATTGACATAACTATGTAAAAATGCTTACTGTATGTAAAGCGCTCTGATACCTCCCGGTCTAGCCAGCGCTATATAAAACTCCTCAAATAAATAAATGAAATAAAGTATATTAAAGAGTTATATCATGTAGTGACATGGTATCTCATGTATCGGGAACTCCACGCACTACACCAGCAGCATGGTCCACTCCGCTAATGAAGTGAATAGACTTTTCGCCACTGCATGCTGGGCTTGAAGAGCCGAGTTCCAGGAAAACTCTACCAAAGACCACAAGGCAGAATTTTCTTGCATGCGGCTTGCCAATGTTAAGTTTTCAAGCAAGAAAATTCAAGCGTTATGATGAATTCCAGCACAATTTCTCAATGTGGGCAGTTGCGCAGGTTGCTACAACTCCTGTTGAGAAATATGCTGCTTGCACTGAGAAAGCTGCAGCTGAAGTAGAAAATCTACTCAAGCAGCCGAAAGAAGGAGGTCCATGGGGAGAGCTGTGTGGTGTGGTTCATGCTGATATTACAGCGTGGGACAAGCTCCGGGCTTGAGAAATCAGCACAAGCAGCATGACGCACTAAAATTCTGCTGCTCATGGTACTCTATACTATCTCACACAGTGTTTAGGAATTTCCATTCACCCCATGTCATATAGTCGAGCCACGTATTGTGGAGAGGAGTGGCTAGTTGTACAGTGGACTGGAGTGATGTGCAGTAGAGTAAGGTTTGGTAAACTGTCATAGAGCAGAGTAGTGTGCTTTAGAGTGGTGTAGTGTGAAGTAGAGGGATGTATTGTGGAGTATCATCGAGTGGAGTGTCATAGAGTACAGTGGAGTAGAGTGTCATAGAGTGGAGAGCCATGTCATATAGTGGAGTGGCATTTGGACGAGTATCATACAGTGTAGTACAGTGGCGTAGAGTGGATAGGCAATGAGTGGAGTAGAGGTCATAGAGTGGAGCAGAGGTCATAGAGTGGCAGAAAGTGTAGTGTTATAGAGGGAAGTTGCATATAGTTGAGTAGAGTGTTAGTGCAATGATGTAGAGGGGAATATAGTACAGTGTCATAGAGTGGGATAACGTGTAGTAGAGTGGAGTAAACTGGAGTGGGGCAGCATAGAGTGGATTAAAGTTCTATAGAGCGGAGTAGCGTGGTGTAGACTATACTGGTCTGGAGTGGTGTAGCATATAGTCAAGTAAAGTCATAAATTGGAGTACTGTGTAGAGTAGTAGAGTGTAGTGGTTTTTTGTACAGTATTTGAAAGTGTTGTAGATGACAGTAGCGTAGAATGGCATATTGTATAGTAGAGTTTTATAAAGTGGAGTAGTGTATAGTACAGTGCAGTGTTGTACAGTGTGGTGGAGTAGATTGGCATACATTGTTATAGCCTACAATGGCATAGAGTGGTGTAGGGTGGAGTGGCAAGCAATGGACTAGTAACGTAGATCTGAGCACTGTGACATAGAGCAGAATTGAGTAAAGGGTGGTGCAGTGTCATACAAAGAGCTGCATACAGTGTTGTATAGTGGACTAGAGTGTTGTAGAGTGGTGTTGGATAAAGTACAGTTGTGTTCCAAATAGTGGAGCTGTATAGAGTGGATCGTACAGTGGTATACAGTGAGGTAAAGTCTAAGACTGTGGAGAAGAGTTGAGTGGAGTAGTGTCATGAAGTGTGAAATAAAGTATGTCAGAGGGTATTTGTGTGTTGTAGAGTAGAGTAGAGTGGCATGGAGTGCAGTTGATGGTGTTGTGTAGGTAGTCAACTGATATACGTTGGAGTGGGTTTGCATAAAATAGAGTGGAATACTGTGTCATAGAGTATAGAAAAGTGATATGTAGTGGAATAGAGTGTGGTACAATGGAGTGTGTGGGCATAGAATGGCGTGGACTATAGAGCTGGACAGTGGAGTGTATGGGGAGAGAGTGCCATAAAGTTTAGTAGACTTTTCTAAACTGGAGTTATAAAGTTGGAAGAACAGTACATACAGTGGAGCAGCGTAGAATGGAGTGGCATGCACTGTAGTGGCATAGCATGGATTACTGTGTCGTGGAGCAGCATACAGTGGAATGCCACACAGTGGAATAGCGTACAGTGAAGTGAAGACCAGTAAAGTGTCATAGAGTGAAATAGCCCAGAGTGGAGTGGTGTAGGGGAGTGGAGTAGGATATAGTGGATTAGCATAGAGTCCAGTGGTGTATACTGAAGTGATGTAGAGTAGAGTTGAGTAAACGTTTATAAATTCGACTTGCATCTTAGACAGTGGAGTGGAATGCTGTGCCATACAGTGTTGGAATTGGTCATACAGTAGAATAGAGAGTGTATAATAGAGTGTACAGGCATAGATTTGAGTACAAATTTAGACACTGGAGTGCACTGGTAATAAAGTTGAGTAGAGTATTATAGAGTGGAGGAGAGTACATCGAATATGCATAGAGTGGATTAGCATACAGTGGAGTGGCATACAGTGTGATAGCATATACTTGAGTCTTGCATAGTGAGTGGTATACAGTCAAATAGAGTAAAGTGGAGTGGCAAACAGTGGGATAGCATATAGTGGAGCAGCATACAGTGGCGTGGCGTACAGTGGAGTGGCACAAACTCTAGTGGAATACAGTAGGGTGGTCCAGAGTGGAGTTTTGTACAGCCAAGTGGTGTAGAGTGTAATAGCATATAGTGTAGTAGCGTACGGTGGATTGCAAGAACGTGGAGTGGTTTAGAATGGAGAGGCATATAGGGGAGTGGTGTAGAGTAAAATAGCATGCAGTGGGGTGGCATACAGTGAAGTGATGTCCAATGGAATAGCGTAGAGTGGAGTGGCATACAGAGGAGTGCAGTAGAGTAGAATACCATACATGAGAGTGGTGAAGATTGAAGTTGGTTACAGTGTAATAGCATACAGTAGAGTGGCGCATAGTGGAGTGGCATACAGTGGATTAGTGTAACGTGGAGTACAGTGGAGTGGTATAGATTGAAATAGCTTAGAGTGGAAAAGTGCACAATGGAGCGGCATACAGTGTAGTGTTGTAAACTGGATTGGTGCATAGTTGACAATTAAGTGTATGCTTACAGATTGCAAAACAGTCTATTAGAGTGGCATAGAGTGTAGTAGAGTCTGGTAGAATGGAGATATAGAGTGGGGGGAAATATACCGGAGTGGCATAGAATGGAGTATCATACAGTGGAGTGGCATACAGTGGAATAGTGCATCCTGGAGTGTTGTAGTGTTGAGTGGCATAGAGTAGTATAGCATAGAGTGGAGAGCCATAGACTGGAAAAGTGTATAGTGAAATAGCGTACAGTGGAGTGGTGTACAGTGGAGTAGCATTCAGTGGATTGGTATAGACTTTACATGCCCTAACAATTTACAGCAGCATTGGAGGCTGTAGAAACAGAATTCATTACTAGTGCTGGTAAACTCTGCACTCCAAGCGAAGTGTGAAGTGGCAAACCTCTGCAACCTCCACCTACAGGGCACCCTGCTACCTCAGGGCCATAGGATGCATGCAGGGGATCCAATGCTGTGCCACCCTGTGTACATGCACCCCCTTTTCTGCATGACTTGGACTGCACTGTCCATGTTGTTCAGGAACAGACTTCTGTAATCCCATTGCGGTGCCTTTTTAATAGGCATTGCTGTGGGATCTGATGGGCAGCCGACAGTGACCTTTGTTGGTGTGGAAGTGGGGCAGGTGTGCCGCCTCACTCCCTTATCACCAAATTCACAATCAGGCCCTATGTTTTGGCTCTTATAACTTCATCACCACTCCGTAACATTGCTTGAAATATCATAAAGAATGATCTGCATAGCTTTAAGTACATTGCTGTGAAATATCATTACAATCAGTTCAGCTCTTTGGTGTTATATCCAACAGAAAGATTCTATGTAAAATGCATTGGGGTCAAGTCATGCTTTGGAACCAAGCTCATTCTTCCTCCTTGACCAATAGCTGCAAAACCTTCTAACATCTGGCAATGCGGAAAGAAGATTAGGTCTGGATAGTTTTGTGGAGATTTTTTAAATGAGTGGGCAGGTAATAAGGGATACAAAACTGAGAAATTCCTCTCTCGTGTGACCCAAGCTTTGACTCTGCAATATCTATCTATCTATCTATCTATCTATCTATCTATCTATCTATCTATCTATCTATCTATCTATCTATCTATCTATCTATCTATCTATCTATCTATCTATCTATCTATCTATCTATCTATCTATCTATCTATCTATCTATCTATCTATCTATATATCTATCTATCTATCTATCTATCTATCTATCTATCTATCTATCTATCTATCTATCTATCTATCTATCTATCTATCTATCTATCTATCTATCTATCTATCTATCTATCTATCTATCTATCTATCCATCTATCCATCTATCCATCTATCCATCTATCCATCTATCCATCTATCCATCTATCTATCTATCTATCTATCTATCTATCTATCTATCTATCTATCTATCTATCTATCTATCTATCTATCTATCTATCTATCTATCTATCTATCTATCTATCTATCTATCTATCTATCTATCTATCTATCTATCTATCTATCTATCTATCTATCTATCTATCTATCTATCTATCTATCTATCTATCTATCTATCTATCTATCTATCTATCTATCTATCTATCTATCTATCTATTTATCTACCTATCTATCCATCTATCTATCCATATATATATTCACTGAAAAAACCATAGGTTTCACACACGTTATAGTTAGGAATTAGCATTTAAAAAACCTTGCAAATTCACTGAAAAAACCAGAGGTTTCACACACGTTATAGTTAGCTGGACATTTTACTCGTAAAAAACCAATGAAATTCCCCCGTTATAGTTAGTTCAGCTAACTATAACTCGCGCGCCCGCAATCCACTGCTGATGACGTCACATATTACATCACTCATGACATGGTCAGTGACATCACTGATGACATCACTGATGACATCTCAAATGACATCACTGATGACATCACTGAAGACATCATCCAGTGAGTATGTGTTTTTGAAAAATTTCAATATGTTTAATATATATAGGGAAAGGCCTGTTTAAGAATGAGTGGGTGTACAAGTGTGTAAATTGATGATTTTCTGTGGTGCATAACATGATTCTTTAAGTTAGTCATTAAATGTATCTTACTGCAGACTAGTGACTAAACTGTGTAAATGTAAGTATGTGTCTGTATATTGGTGTATAAGTGGCTGCATGGTTTTGAGAACAGCTATATGAGTGTCTATATGAGTTATTGATTGCTTGTGTGAGTATCTGTATGGGTTCATGAGTGTTTGTGTGGGTAGGGTGTTTGTCACTCTATGCATAGATGTGTGATTGGGTGATTCTATGGGTGCATGGTTTTAAGACTGCATCTGTGATGGACTGTATGGTTGGATGAGTGTATGTATGGGTGTGTTAGGGATTGAATGTATATCTCAGTGGCACATGTGTGACTAACTACATATGTGAAAGGCAGTATATATGCGTGTAAGAGTATATAAGTGGGTATATGTGAGAGTGTGTGATTGTGAGAGTGGCTGTATGGATGAGTGTGTGCTTGTATCAATGATTGTATAAGAGCGTAAGAATGTGATACTATTTTTATGAGTAAGTGAACTTGAGTGTGTTTCACTGCCTAGGTGAGTAAATGGGAGTGTGATTATTTGCATGATTGAGTAAGTGTGAGAGCACCTCTATGGATGATTTGTAGAGTGTGAGTGTCTATATATGTGTGTGTATAAATTCATATGATACTTTTGTATGAAGTGACTGTAAGTATGAGTGACTGTACAGGTGAGTGTGTGGAGGTGTATGTTGACCTAAGACTTAATAATTGGGTATGTAGTTATTGGTATTGCAGTATGTATGGTTTTGAGAATGGAACTCTTAATTTTTTTGTCGGTGTATCAAAGGTTATATTAGAGTGTGAGAAGATGTGCTACTCTATCACAAGGATGATGTCATCAGTGATGTCATCAGTGATGTCATTTGAGATGTCATCAGTGATGTCATCAGTGATGTCACTGACCATGTCATTAGTGATGTAATATGTGACGTCATCAGCAGTGGATTGCGGGCGCGCGAGTTATAGTTAGCTGAACTAACTATAACGGGGGAATTTCATTGGTTTTTTACGAGTAAAATGTCCAGCTAACTATAGCGTGTGTGAAACCTCTGGTTTTTTCAGTGAATTTGCAAGGTTTTTTAAATGCTAATTCCTAACTATAACGTGTGTGAAACCTATGGTTTTTTCAGTGAATTTCAATGGTTTTTTAAATGCTAATTTTTTTATTTTTTTATTATATTTTTGAAATATTTCTTTTTAAAAAACTTCCCTATGTATACATTTATATATTATCTGTATCTGCATACATACGTATTACTGCGCGCTCGGAGCGCGCACCTAGTACGCATGCGTACGTATGCACGCTTACGTGCGTCGTACGTACTCCACGCGGTACACTTCCGTATACGCGTAGAGTACGCACGCTGACGTTTACGCATACGCGCGTGCTGCGTATGCGCGTTACGTACGCGCATAGTACGTAAGCGCATGCGCGCATACGCGTTCGCGCATGCGTAATTGTACCGTGCCTGCAGGGAGCTTGCTCGGTGCGCGCACCTCGGGGTATGTGATGAATAAAACAACACTTCTAATTGGTTTTCATTACTTTCAGTTTCAGATTGTTTCAACACCACACCCAATCCCCTCATGGCAAGTCATGTGATGAAGAAACGTCACTTTTCATTGGTTGAAAGTACTTTCAGTTCCAGATTCTTCCAAAATCCCACCCACCCCCCTCATTGTTAGTTCTGATTCCCTAGGAGAAGGAGCTAATCTGTGTGTTGAGATACAATGGCAGAGCAGCAGCCATCTTCTGAGAGTGAGCAGGACACTCTTGAGAGACAGAGGCAGAGGAAGCAGAAAGACTCCTTTATATGGCAGTTTTTCACTTTTCCTGAGGGACAAAAGAAGGTGAATGCACCAAAGGTCACCTGCAAACTGTGTCAGCGCGTCTTGTCACGTGGGAATCCTAACAAGAAGTATTCTTTTAGTATTCATACTATGATGAGACACGTTGAGAAAATGCATCCAGTGACTTTTCGTCGAGCTTCTGGAGCAAACCCTCCACCTGCTCAGCCGACGACATCTGCAGCAGCTCAGCCGAGCACATCTTCGGCAGCTCAGGCAAGCACTTCTTCTGCAGTGGTGCCTTCACCTTCTACCACACCTCTGGATATTCGTCCTTGTTTTTTGAGGATGAGTACTCACTGCATGGATTGTGGTTGTCTTATTACTTTGGGTAAGAGCAGTATTGATCTCATTCAAAGAAAATTTGAGGAGCATCCTTGCGAGAGGCCATAATTTTCTTATTTTTCTTTTCGTTTTTTTTCTTCCTCTGTCCCTACATTAACTCAGGGGCTCTTTTTAGAGCCACCTAAAATCTAAACACAAAAACTTGTTTTTTAGAATCTATTTCTTTTTTTTTTTTAGAGTGCGCGCACCCAGCGCGCACCCAATGGGTTTTAAAAAAAAAAAAAAAAATTCACCTTTACTAAACCTTCAGGAACTCCTTGAGAAAGAGAGGGGAGAGGCAAAGTAATTAAAAAAGAGATGGTGTACATTTCACAGATGAACTTAAGACAGTTTTCCTATTAAACTTTAAACTCTGCATCAGTATTTATGTATAGGTATCCAAAAAACATAATAGCTCATTTTAGTGCTGCATTTGAATTGGCTGTATTTACAAGGAGAGGAAAAGACACACAGAGAGGCTTATCCTCTCCTTGTAAATATGAAAAAGCACCCTGCGCAACTAGTTCGTAAAGAAAATTGACGTAGTGGTGGCGCAGGTGGCTTGTAAATGTGCCCCAGAGATGTTAAGGAAATTAAGGGTAAAACAGACAAACCAAGAGTGACAGATACAGACACAGAGAGCAAACAACTGAGAAGGAGTAAGGCAGTTAAAAAGACTAAGACATATGGAAACAGAAAAAGAAACATGGATGAAAAATTAGTGATGGAGGTAGTAAAGGTAGGGGAGTAGTATAGAAGGAGTGAGGAAGTTACAAAAGAGTAGTAAAGCAGGAAGAGAGAGTGAGAAGAGAAATGAGAAAAGTAGAGTAAGGACAGGTGAAGAAAAGGAAGCATGAAACGAAACCAGTGACACATACAGATATGTTAAACTTACCTGACCATCAAAATAAATAAGTTAGATTTAAATGTTTAATTTAATTGCAAAGATAACTGAATTACATCTTCTAAATTTTCTTTCTAGTTCTGAAAAAAAGAAAAAAAGTATTAATATTCAACAATACACTTTATTAAATAGTACATGTTTTTTCATATTTAGCAAAGCAATTTTTTGCCCTTTTTTTCTGTTTTCAGAATGTTTTGATTTTCACTGAAAATAGTGAAATCAATTGTATTCATCATTTAACAGCGCTCCGCTTCGGAGAGATCTCCGGGTTATGCCTCAATGCCTCTAAGTCTGTAGCCTACTCTTTCAGTGGCAACCTTGTGGCTCCGGTGCTCCGTTTTGGGCCCCTGTCCTTCAGGGTGGGGCCGGTCACCTTTAGGTACTTGGGGATTAATATATATTGTGCAGTGCCGGATGTCATTGCAGGCAATCTGGTGCGCACCATCTCTTCCGTACGCTCTCAAATTACATTCTGGAACACCCTGCCCCTCACGGTAGCAGGACGGGTAACGATATCCAAGATGGTGATGTTGCCTCGTCTTCTCTATTACTTCGTCAATGTCCCGGTGGCGTATCCCGCTTGGATCTTTCGGGAACTAGACACGCTGCTGATCTCGCTGATCTGGGGTACGGGGTGGCGTTGGCTGGCCTTGGCGAAGTTGCGGTTGCCGAGTGGGGCTGGCGGGATGGGTGCACCCGATTTTCGGGCATACTGCATCGCTGGCCAGCTTCAGTGGTTGGCCTATTGGCTGGCCGGGAAAAACCTGTTTGAAATTGGCTATACCCCGACCCAAATGGCACGAGGTGCCTTGCATTCGTTGTTATTCCCTGGCACTCCTAAACCACTGGACCCGCCAGCTCTGCTAAAAACAGCGCTCCATTACTGGAAAAAGGCATGTACCTACGCTAAGATCCAAAATCTATACTCCCCAAACATGCCACTGTGCGGCCTCCCCACAAGACGGGGGGTGTTGCATGCCGGGCAAATACGGGCATGGTCGCGGCAGGGGGTGGAGACTATAGGGGCTTTTTTCCAAGAGGGCAACCTGATGCCTCACAACGAGTTTGTGAGAGTTAAAAGGGTGCCCGACACCCAGTTCCTGCTCCACGCTGCGATCGCGCGATATATTCGAACGCATTGGCAGGCGCTGCCGGCGGAACCCTCCACATTTCACCTTCTGCGTTCCCTCCACATGATGGGCCATGGACGATTTTTGGTTAAATGGCTTTACCGGGGCCTCCAGGAGCACACTCAGGTTTCTGTGACTGCTCTGCGTACGCAGTGGGAAACGGACTTTAAGTGATAAAGAGTGGGCGCACGTCTTGGCATACCCTAGAAAAGTATCCCGTAACTGTCAATTAAAAACTATACAACTCTTTGTCCTTCACAGGGCCTACCTTACTCCTCATAAGCTGGGTAAGATGTACAATACGGCGGATGCAACCTGCCCCCGCTGCGTGGCGCCGGATGCGGACCTGGTACACATGCTATGGGTTTGCCGGAGGTTGCGGGGGTATTGGGGTGGGATAGCGCACGTCTTGAGCACCGTTGCTGAACGTCCCTCCTGGGACACGGCAGAAGCTTGCTTACTGGGGCTTTTACCGCCCCCCTTGAAGGCGAAGCGGCTACGCCGCTTCGCTAACCTGGCATTAATGCTGGCAAAGCACCTGATAACACAACGGTGGAAATCCCGCACGCCGCCACGTGTTAAAACTTGGGGAGAAGAAGTGTTACGTCAGGCGGTGGCGGAACGCGAGGCGCTGTATCGTGAGGAGAGTCGGGGGCTGCATAAGCAGCCTATCTCACTGGAGTGGCCGCATCTGACTGAATCATTCAAGAGTGAGATGGAGGAGGCGGAGGGAGTAGCTATGGTGCCTACCCCCCCAGATTCCCCCCGCATCAGTGGTGGTGATCGTTGATAGAGGTGGATCGGTGGGAGTGAGAGGGGGTGCCTGACTCCGGGTGTTGTGCGGTGGGGTGTATGGTGTGATC
The DNA here is from genome assembly GCF_964204655.1 of Triturus cristatus. Classification (NCBI taxonomy): domain Eukaryota; kingdom Metazoa; phylum Chordata; class Amphibia; order Caudata; family Salamandridae; genus Triturus; species Triturus cristatus. The sequence goes on along the minus strand of NC_140593.1, from coordinate 10,089,098 downwards.
GGGGCCCCTCTGTCGGGAAACATGGATTGGCCTCTGTTCGCCCTCATCCATGTGCTTGGGATGGGGTTGCCCTCTGCCCCGGCTGGCGGTCCCTTCCGTTCCCCCCCCCAAGTGAATGCTTCGAGGCCCCCAGACTGTGACTGTTTACTTTGTGGCATGGGTGGGTATGGAGGGTGGGTTTTGGGTGGGATTGGGGTTTGTGAATAGTTGAGCGGTTCCCGCTCCTCCTAACCACATTCGTTCAAAAGCTGGGTATGGAGAGCATAATACTGAGACGTACAGGCAACCCTCCTAGCGTGATTGGGACGTTATCGTGTTCTATTGTGGACAACAGCGCAACTTGACAGGATAATACACAAAACCTGAATTGTATCCTGTGTTTCCGGAAATAATTACCTGTGAAATGTGAGGTGTAATTTGTAATACCTGCATATGAAAATCACAATAAAGTTTGTTTAAAAAAAAAAAAAAAAGCAGCGGGCAAAAAAAAACAATCTGAAAGATTGTTTAAAAAAGCCCCAAATGTATCCTCACTAAAACATACCTTAATAGAAATGTTAAAAATACCTTTTAAGAAGAATAACAATTTCTAAAAAATAACGTCTGTAAACCTTGTTGCAAAAGAACATTTTCCAAGATAATATCTGTCAAAGAAGTCCACAATTGTTTGTTTTACCTTTCCTTACGGCCAAATGATAAGTTTAAAATCTCTTTTGAGCGAAATATCCAATTTAAATCCTTTAAAATTTTAATAATGCTTTCTCCCAATGATGATGTTAGTATTTAAAATTTGGGTTTCAGAAAAATTAGGTAACAATGGGTAAATCATAAGGCAAACGTTGCTTGAAAATCAATTGAGAATCATTACACAGTGTCCATCCTTTTTCACATTGAAGATAAACTGTGTAATGACCAGAAGTTATAGAAGGCCCATCATGAAAAATTATTGCAACTGCAACAAAAGTTTTTCCAGATATTGATAATTGTTGTCCTGTAAACTTCTTTATTAAAGTGTCCAGTTTTGTTCCATCAGCTCTACAACGTTGCATCATTAAAATTACATACTGTCCATATTTCTTTAAAAATAACGTTGACAACATGTCTGATTTACATTGAGAACATTCCATGTTGTGATTAGCATCTTTAACTAATTTACTAAAAGTCACTGTTTTTTCTCTCTGGTGATGGTAAATATATGAACCTTTCAGAATCAACATTACTACTGCTTGTGTTCATACAGTTATCACAACAATGTTCCCATTTATAAGAGACACCAAATACATTTTCTACTTCTACCCCTTCATCTTCCAGTACCATCAGGATATACATCAAGAATTCCTGTGCATCTTGCTGGACATTTTGTGTAAACTGTGTACGTCCAGAACATACATCTAAAAGATTTCTAACATCAGAAGCACTTTCTATTTTAGTTTTATCATTACTCAGCTTCTCATAGAGGAGACTCAGCAAAGAACAGAATCTTTTTTCTTGATTTAGTATTATCTGCTCTTGCAAACTTTCAAGATAAAATACAACATTCAGCACTACATTTGCGTAGCAGTTGACACCAGAGCTATTTTCAAAATGACAACCAACAACCTCTTCAGCATTGTCCTTTTTCTTTTTGATTGCAGTCACATCACTATCTTTTTGTTTTCTCTTCCGTACATCCTCATTAGAGATATTCTCAAATCTCCTTTTCTGACAAACAACACGTTTTTCAAACACAGGATATTGACCTAAATGAGGAGCATAGCTTCTTCTTAATCTATTATACTCCTTTACACAGTTTGCATCAGCACTTACTTTTGAGTCATCAAAGTCTATCATGAATAAACCAGATAATTTTTTCATGCGTGACAAAGCAACATATGCCATACCTTCTTTAAACACAGTAGATCCAATGTTTACAAAAGCACTATCAACAGTTAATCCTTGAGACTTGTGAATAGTTACAGCATATGCTAGAGAAAACGGAAACTGCTTCCTACGCACATATAAGTCTTTCACAAGGAAGAAACGAACTGAACAACGACAAATGTCTTTAACCTCTTGTATCTGATCAAATTTTATTTTTAAACATTCAATTCCAACTTTTTTCTGGTAATTAATAAAACCCACAATTCTTCCCATAGCTCCATTCACTAAACCTTTCTCTACATCCAAATTTCGTCTTAAAATTACTCTACAGTTCATACACACATAAAGATTATTTTCCAAACCTGCTGTTATTGAAATGTTTTTCTCCAGAGAATCCAATTTAGTACCCAATTTGCCTGTCAATATAACAGTTATTCGTTCATGTTCTATTTTATCCACAGCTTCCAGTTTTATAATCTCTTCATTTTCCAATTTCAAAAGTTCTTGATTGAATACAGAACATTCATGTAGTGTTGGCATTAAGCAGAATACAGTATTTTTTTCTGCAATTTCCTTCTATATTTTCTCTGGAACTATTTGTTCTGTTGGAAACAAATTACTCAGCAATCGACTCTGTAATGCTTTTCTGCCATGTTCTGTGAGTAGTCCAATTCTTATATCTTTCAGAATACTTGCATAGTCCTCATCATTGGCTTGCCTCATATTGGTAATGAGTTCCTTATACTCAAAGTATGTCCAAATATTTACATTGCCTATACTTCCTAATGACTTTTTTGTGTCTTCATGTGTAAGTGTATGGAATACCGGTTGTCCTTTAACTGGAGTAAGTTGCAAAAGATCTCCAAAAACTATGACGTGTTTTCCTCCAAATAGGACGTCAAAGTCTGTCTTCAGAATTTGCTGCATTCTTAAATGCACGAAGGCAAGCATTAGGTTTGACACCATGCTTACCTCATCAATAATGAGTACTTTCATTTTCTTCAATACTCTTGATACTTCCAAGCATGCTTCTCCTGCTAGTTTGTGGTACTGTATTTTGTTCTCATGCTCTACTGGTAACATTAGCAAACAATGTAAGGTAACTCCTTTGATGTTATACGCTGCTAACACAGTTGGAGCAGTAACAACACAAGACAAAATGGAATCCATTTTCTTCTGTAGGTAGCTTCTAATTACATTAATTAAGAAACTTTTTCCAGTTCCTGCTTGTCCACTTACATGCATTCTCATTGGTTCAAAAGATGTGCATGAGCACTCTTTATTTTCATGTAGTAATCCGTGATCAATTTTTTGTCTGACTTCTTCATAAATTTGTTTTTGTTCTTCATTCAGTTGCTCCTCCAAATATGTTAAGTCTACAAAATCTTCCTGAGCTTGATTCATAGCTGTTTCCACTTCGTTCATGGCTATTGCTGCTTCATTTTCGATGATCGGTTGTCCTAGAGGATCTTGACTGAATGTCCCAGAACTTTGACTGTCTTGAGAACTGTCTCTAGCTACTTCAGCTGCAATTGTTGCTTCTTGTTCAATTTCTTCATTTAACATTTGAACATAAGTTGTGAAAGTACTGCATTCAACGCTGTCTTTGCTAGCATTGAAGGAATCTTCATAGCTCTGAAATTCTCCAAGTAGTTCCTCCTCTGAACGCCATGGTTTAAACAGCTGCAAAAGTGCCAAGTAGTAAAATTCCTTTTTATCAGGAGTGTCGCAACTCAGCTTCCGGTGATTTTTCAAACTTCCTTTTGTTTGCTTCACCAAACATCCTTCCTCACCAATGACTTTATATTTTCCATTGTTGATATCTTCTGTGACATTCCGTTTAAAAATAAAGTTCTGCAGCACTTCATAGAGACACATGTTCTCAAGGTGATGACTTCTTTGTGGGTAATATGTGTCCAACATGTTTGTTCTTAAAATGTCTGTACTTTCTGGTTCGAACTCTGCTAAATATTCAATTTCTCGAATAGATTTCAGAACCCGATTTCGCATTTCTGCAAGGCCTAAACTTGCCCAAATTATTCTTCTGGATTTCGAGTACAGACTTGCAGATGATAACCTATCTGAGCATTCGTAGGATCCAATTTCTCGATGCGATAACATCTTTAAACTGAAACTGTATAGCTTCTTACTGACAGTCTTCTCGTGAGAAATCTCTTCCCACATTTCTTTCAATTCCGTTTTCTCAGATTTAGTGATGTAAGATGTGACATAGCGAGCAACAGCAATAGAATTGTCAGCCACATACTGTATATCCATGTTAGCATTCCACATGGATAAAATGACTGGGTTGTAGTCATTTATATATTTTGACTCTTCTTTTCTTCTTAGGTTGTAGGTATTCTTAGGCAATTTTCTTGTAATAGTATGTCGCACAGCTGACATAAAACTGTTTACTCTTCCTTTTGAAAGAACAGGTCGTGGAAATCCAAATCGACATTTTGTGTAGAATTTATCTTTACACTTGTACTTCCGTGGACAGTATTTTCCACACCGATTTTGGAATCGTAAAACTTGCTCTTTTAAATTTTTCTCTTCTGTGCTTTTAGGTATAGCACATGTTGCATATCCTTCGATGAAACTTAAAACTGCATCATCAGAATCTGTTCCAAATTTTGGAGCATCCTTGATCCACAACAGCATATGAATATGAGGAGCACATCTGGCTTGGTACACTTTTCTCCAAAAGAAATCCACAACTTCTCCAAGAGGTGGATTTTTTTTATTGCAGATGAAGGACATCATAGCCTCAAATCTATGATTGAAATATCTGCAAACATTAACCGGATCCAATGAGCACAATTCTCCTGCTGTCTTCTATTGGATGTTTTCAATATTTGAATTTGCCTCTCGAAGAAAATCCAGAAGATCATCCCATGCGTACTCAGCACAGCTTAGGGTAAGGAACCATGTAGGAGTTCCTAAATTCCGTAACATACATTTCAATTCTCCATGGCGTCGGTACCAATATTCATTCGTCCCACGCTGACAAGCCATCAAATTGATCAATTGAGATTACAAATGATCATCTCGCTGTTGCACTTTGTTCATAAAATCCTTTGCAGTCACATTACATAGATGTACTCCAGTTTTCAAAATGTGATTTACTGCATAAGATAGTGCTGACAAGTCACTTTCAAATAAAAGATGGAACAAATAAGGAATACTTTGACGAAATCTCGGATCTTCAGCATATAGTCTTGTAGTCCGATACTCAGAAGCAGGAATCTGTACTGGACGTTCATCATATCGTCCTCCTTCTCCTGTAGGAAACAGCTGGGGAAAACAACAAGCTTCCAAGCTCTCCTCCCATACACTCACGGGAGTTCCTTGTGCTTTCTTCATCTGAAACAGATCAATAGCGTGTCCCATAACTTCTTTAGAATGTAGAGGATGTATGCTGAAATGTTCATAAATTTCTTCTTCTTTTGACTTATCCACTTTTTCAAGTTGCCCATTTGGTATGCCAGTGTCTTCTAGTATTTCTTCTTCATCCATATAAATGGCTTCATACCATTTATTATTTTTTTTCAAATACAAATTTGCTCTTTGTACTTTTCGTACATCCACCAGCTCCTGCCAAATTTTCTTATTCTTTGTAGGTACACCATTAACCAGAATAACTAATGGTTCAGTTTCCAAAGTATCTGCATCAATTGTTTCCATATTTTTTTTCAAATCTAATGGCAAATAGACAACTCTTCCTTTTAAACCTCTCTGTAAATCCGAAGGAGGTAATTTACCAGTTTTTGGCTCCATACGCACTATGGTCTGAAACGGATGGACACATTGAATGAGTATAGACTCATACGTATTTAAATCAGAAAGTTCTGGAGGAATATCAACCAATTCTAAATTATTATGTACAGCTCTAGCTGGCATTCTATTTTCTTCCAACTTGTTATAACAGTATTTACAAATACGCTGATCTTCACCCAAATCAAAACAATTTTCCAGAAATATATATGTTGCAAAATCTTTCCACTTATAATTATCATTATTTTCACTTTTTTTATACAGATCAACATTCCTTGTTTGATTTTTGTAATGGCTTCTCCGGCAACATATACAAGTAATATTTGGTCTTTCATTAGAGATGATAGCAAATTTTGTCATTTCATCATCAAAATTTTTACTAACAGTGAGTTCTACATTCTCTTCCACATTTTCATCAATAACCATGTCATTTTCTGCACTTTCTTGTTCTGGACCAAAGTAACAAAACTGAATTTCATCAGTAACCTTCACTACATCTGATACAGATCCACGAACAGAGCATTATTCAACTCATTTAACTTTAGTGCTGGACTTTTAGCAAAATACAATGTTCTCACAAACTTTCTCATTTCAGTATGATGTACTACCAGCATCCTAAAATGGTGAAAAACACTTTGACACACTTTCCGAGATAGACAAGCCAGAGAATGTCCTTGCAAACCAGTATTCTCTCTCACTCTGCATGGATCTAGTCTTTGAAGCACCTAATTTTCTGTTTAACACTCTTTTTACTGTATTCTCTTAGAAAGTCACGTAATTTATCAATAGATTCCTGACGCACAGTACAAATACTATTACAATTCCAAGTGTACACTGGGGCTTTAGGACGTCTCCCCATAACCTTATCAGCCATCACTTGTTCCTCATTTCTTGGAACCATTTTCTCCTTTTCCATTACACAACCATCCTTAACTTCATAAGCTCTACCATTGGTGTCAACTGCATGCAACAAACTATTACTTTGAAGATAACTCTCTTCATTAAAAAATGGTTCAGTACTTGAACTATGCTTCCATTCTCCTAAGAACACTTTACAAAAGTTTTTTTTTTTGACTTCTCTTTTCCTTTTGCTTTGTGACTTCATTGCATTCACTAATTTATCTAATCTACGCATCCTGTTCAAAATTAAAATGAATAGTTTTTTTTATTTCTAATGCCTTGGTAACAATATTTTCAATTAATTTATTTTTCTTATAAAATTTGGTTTTTTTCTTATATTTTTTCATATCTTTCAGCAAATTTAACATCACTCTTCTCTGAAAAATTTTTCGTCGAATGTTTTTAAAATCTATTTTCCGTGTAAAGTCACTCTTCCTAACTTCTGAGTCTATATTAGCATTTTGTTTTTGCTGTCGACTCTGTTGTTGTTTTGTACTTGAAACACTGTTTGAATGTATCTTCCGATCATTTTTTTTTTTTTTTGAAGATATTTTTAAAAAAATCTTTAGTTTGCTTACCAGAAGACTTCTTCTGTTTTCCAACACGTGCTTCGCCTCCTATTTTTTTTTATCAGTCGTCTTCAAATATAGTTGTTGCTTCTTTTCTTTTGTTTTTCTTGACTTTATAGGCATCTTTATATTTTTTCACTGTTGCTCACCAATACCTGCAAAAAACTAAAAAAAAATACCTTTATGTAATTTAAATTCATTACATTTTTTTAAAAAAAACTTTTCAAATCCTATCACATGAGCTGATCCTTTCCTACGAGTCAAACTCTTACAAAATAGAAGAAACATGAATTAAATCTCTGACAACAATTCCTGTGTCAAGACAGACTGATGGTCTGATTCTAGGCAGAAAGCGATATTTCCTTTGGCAATTTAAAAGCACATTTACTACTGGGGTAGAGCAAGTGATAATTACTGTAACAGACTGACACATGTTCATTCTAGTTTAGACAGGCAGAAAGGAGCACATGTCCTAACAGCTCCTTGAGACCATGACCATGTGTTAGAGGGTGAGTGATTAGACTAGAGCAAAGGAAATACGCCTTGGTGATTTAGAATCTGTTTGCGTTACACACTGCTATCTGAAACAGCACACAGAGCTGACTAACACACATGGGAGTGTAGCAGAAGCTGCTGCGTGTGTGAAAAGAGTGTGTTTCTGGAGACTGTGTATTGTCAGCTGCAAGAGAGATCTGCATGGAGACTTCCACAACTGCATGAAGAGTACAGACATGTGTGTAAGAGTACATATGTGGTAAGGGTTAATTGGAGTTTTCAACATGTAGGAACCACCTCAGCCATTGCAAGAATTGATGAAAAATATACCATGCTATTTTCAAATGTGTTTGCATTTGCATCACATTTTTGAGATACTGATTTCTGCTGATTGCTAACCAACACATTGGAAGAAAACAAGCTGAGCCTTTCCTGAATGTGTAAGTTTTACAGAACAACAGCAACACAAATTAAAACGCTAACAACAATTCCTGTATGCACACAGACTCATGCTCTCATTCTAGGCAGAAAGCAATATTTCCTTTGGCAATTTGAAAGCACATTTACTACCGGGGTAGAGCAAGTGATAATTACTGTAACAGACTGACACATGTTCCTTCTAGTTTAGACAGGCAGAAAGGAGCACATGTCCTAACAGCTCCTTGAGACCATGACCATGTGTTAGAGGGTGACTGATTAGACTAGAGCAAAGGAAATGAGCCTTGGTGATTTAGAATCTGTTTGCGTTACACACTGCTATCTGAAACAGCACACAGAGCTGACTAATACACATGGGAGTGTAGCAGAAGCTGCTGCGTGTGTGCAAAGAGTGTGTTTCTGGAGACTGTGTATTGTCAGCTGCAAAAGACATCTGCATGGAGACTCCCACAACTGCATGAAGACTACAGACATGTGTGTAAGAGTACATGTGTGGTAAGGGTTAATTGAAGTTTTCAACATGTAGGAACCACCTCAGCCATTGCAAGAATTGATGAAAACTCTACCATGCTATTTTCAAATGTGTTTGCATTTTCATCACATTTTTGAGATACTGATTTCTGCTGATTGCTAACCAACACATTGGAAGAAAACAAGCTGAGCCTTTCCTGAATGTGTAAGTTTTACAGAACAACAGCAACACAAATTAAAACGCTAACAACAATTCCTGTATGCACACAGACTCATGCTCTCATTCTAGGCAGAAATCAATATTTCCTTTGGCAATTTGAAAGCACATTTACTACTGGGGTAGAGCAAGTGATAATTACTGTAACAGACTGACACATGTTCATTCTAGTTTAGACAGGCAGAAAGGAGCACATGTCTTAACAGCTCCTTGAGACCATGACCATGTGTTAGAGGGTGACTGATTAGATTAGAGCAAAGGAAATGAGCCTTGGTGATTTAGAATCTGTTTGCGTTACACACTGCTATCTGAAACAGCACACAGAGCTGACTAATACACATGGGAGTGTAGCCGAAGCTGCTGTGTGTGTGCAAAGAGTGTGTTTCTGGAGACTGTGTATTGTCAGCTGCAAGAGAGATCTGCATGGAGACTTCCACAACTGCATGAAGAGTACAGACATGTGTGTAAGAGTACATATGTGGTAAGGGTTAATTGGAGTTTTCAACATGTAGGAACCACCTCAGCCATTGCAAGAATTGATGAAAAATATACCATGCTATTTTCAAATGTGTTTGCATTTGCATCACATTTTTGAGATACTGATTTCTGCTGATTGCTAACCAACACATTGGAAGAAAACAAGCTGAGCCTTTCCTGAATGTGTAAGTTTTACAGAACAACAGCAACACAAATTAAAACGCTAACAACAATTCCTGTATGCACACAGACTCATGCTCTCATTCTAGGCAGAAAGCAATATTTCCTTTGGCAATTTGAAAGCACATTTACTACCGGGGTAGAGCAAGTGATAATTACTGTAACAGACTGACACATGTTCCTTCTAGTTTAGACAGGCAGAAAGGAGCACATGTCCTAACAGCTCCTTGAGACCATGACCATGTGTTAGAGGGTGACTGATTAGACTAGAGCAAAGGAAATGAGCCTTGGTGATTTAGAATCTGTTTGCGTTACACACTGCTATCTGAAACAGCACACAGAGCTGACTAATACACATGGGAGTGTAGCAGAAGCTGCTGCGTGTGTGCAAAGAGTGTGTTTCTGGAGACTGTGTATTGTCAGCTGCAAAAGACATCTGCATGGAGACTCCCACAACTGCATGAAGACTACAGACATGTGTGTAAGAGTACATGTGTGGTAAGGGTTAATTGAAGTTTTCAACATGTAGGAACCACCTCAGCCATTGCAAGAATTGATGAAAACTCTACCATGCTATTTTCAAATGTGTTTGCATTTTCATCACATTTTTGAGATACTGATTTCTGCTGATTGCTAACCAACACATTGGAAGAAAACAAGCTGAGCCTTTCCTGAATGTGTAAGTTTTACAGAACAACAGCAACACAAATTAAAACGCTAACAACAATTCCTGTATGCACACAGACTCATGCTCTCATTCTAGGCAGAAATCAATATTTCCTTTGGCAATTTGAAAGCACATTTACTACTGGGGTAGAGCAAGTGATAATTACTGTAACAGACTGACACATGTTCATTCTAGTTTAGACAGGCAGAAAGGAGCACATGTCTTAACAGCTCCTTGAGACCATGACCATGTGTTAGAGGGTGACTGATTAGATTAGAGCAAAGGAAATGAGCCTTGGTGATTTAGAATCTGTTTGCGTTACACACTGCTATCTGAAACAGCACACAGAGCTGACTAATACACATGGGAGTGTAGCCGAAGCTGCTGTGTGTGTGCAAAGAGTGTGTTTCTGGAGACTGTGTATTGTCAGCTGCAAGAGACATCTGCATGGAGACTCCCACAACTGCATGAAGACTACAGACATGTGTGTAAGAGTACATGTGTGGTAAGGGTTAATTGGAGTTTTCAACATGTAGGAACCACCTCAGCCATTGCAAGAATTGATGAAAACTCTACCATGCTATTTTCAAATGTGTTTGCATTTGCATCACATTTTTTGAGATACTGATTTCTGCTGATTGCTAACCAACACATTGGAAGAAAACAAGCAGAGCCTTTCCTGAATGTGCAAGTTTTACAGAACAACAGCAACACAAATTAAAACGCTAACAACAAATCCTGTATGCACACAGACTCATGCTCTCATTCTAGGCAGAAAGCAATATTTCCTTTCACAATTTGAAAGCACATTTACTACTGGGGTAGAGCAAGTGATAATTACTGTAACAGACTGACACATGTTCATTCTAGTTTAGACAGGCAGAAAGGAGCACATGTCTTAACAGCTCCTTGAGACTATGACCATGTGTTAGAGGGTGATTGATTAGACTAGAGTGTTACAAAAAAACAAGCTGCCCCTTTCCTGCGAGTGCAAGGGTAATAGAGCAAGACCAACCGGAATGAAATCTCTCTTTACATTTCCTTTGTGCTCACTGTCTCATGGTATGATTCTAGGTAGAAAACAGTATTCCTGAGTGATACCTGTACACATTAACTTATAATGAAGACATACTCCATAATATATAACATGTTCAAGCCACTTAAATATCTTCCTTAACATAAAATGTTAAACACAACTTTTAAAGTGGTAGGAAAATGTACCATACTATTTTCAAATGTGTTTGCATTTGCCTCTCACTGATCAGTAAATGATTTCTGCTGAATGCTAACCATCACACTTTAACATAACAAACTACCCCTTTTCTGTGAGTGCAAGGCTAACAGAACAAAAGCAACACAAATTAAATCTTTGTCAAAAAATCCTGTGTGCAGACAGACTCATGATGTAATTCTACTCACAAAACAATATTCCTCACTAATACCACTACACCTTAACTTACAGTGAAGACATACTCCATAATATCTTACTAGTTCTAGACAGTTACATTTCTCCTAAATCACAAAATATAAAACACAACTTAAAAACAAGAATGACAATTCTATTATTTATATCAAAATACACCACATACTTCCCCTCTCAAACTCATAACTCACCTTTAAAATTAATTAGTTGAGAAAGAAATGTGGGACTCAAACAGCAGATTATCAGAGCCAGAATCTCAGAGCTGTACACCTCTCTCCTCTCAGCACAACCAGAAAATGGCAATTTTTCCCTCTCTTTTTTCCCACATATACATGTAAAATCACAGTCCTTCCCACATTTTTTCAAATGGAATCACACATTTCTATTGGTTGCAACTTTCAACCCCTTTGCAAATCATCCCTTCCCCCAACATGACTTCTGCCTGCTACCATAGCAACAGCTCATGGAACACTGGTGTGAGCAGAGAGGTCAGAAGTTCAGCAGACATTGTTTCAAATCTATACAGCAAGAGTGCTTGACTTTTCAAACCTAACAGCAAATCCAAAGTAATGTTCAGTGGGAACACATTTTTCTGTACCAATCCAAAACATGCTTTTAAAAATTTAAACATACAGCCTAGTTTTAACTGTAAAATGGTTTAAATCAGCCAATAAGTTCTTTTTATCAAAAAAAAGTATGTATGCCTCCATTTTCCAACTGTGTTTCTTTTCATATTGCCATTCTACTGAAAGACACCTTCTGAGTGCATCGAGATCTCCTTGAAACATGTTCACAGTGTGGATTGTAGGTCATAGCTATGTCTTCTGGAGTGAAAAATTTGCAGAAAAAAGAGGTATGGTGAGAGACCTTGCTTTGCCAAATGTAGACATTAAATGGATTGGTCAGAGAGGGTTAAAGTGGCACCAATTAATGCCTTTGGTGAAAACCTTTCTACATCTCCCACAGCCTAACCTTATTATTGTGCACTGTGGTGGAAATGACCTAGGCACTTTAACTGGGGTAGGTCTGGAAATGCTTATTAAGGACACCTTTGTGCAATTGATGTCGCTTTTTCCTCAATCTGCCTTTGTATATTCTAACATATGCCAAAGGCAAAAGTGGAACTGGTCCAAGCAATTTTGTCCACAGATTGACAAAGCAAGAAAGCACGTCAATAAGTCTGTTTCTGCTTTCCTCAGAGACTCTGGTATGGGTTCTATATACCACAACAACTTGCGTTACAACATGCAAGACATTTATAGAGGAGACGGTGTACATTTCAATGATGAAGGGAACAGAGTCTTCCTCTTGAACTTTAGACTCTGCATTGGTACTTACTTGTAGGTACCGAAAAACACTCAATGAACACAAGGGCTCTTTTTAGAGCCACCTAAAATCTAAACACTTAAAAGTGATTTTTATTTCTTTTTTTTTTTAATGTTTTTTTTCGGGTGCACGCTGGGTGCGTGCACCTCGTGATGTTTTTAAGGTTTTTTCGGGTACGCGTAGAGTGCGCGCACCTCGCGATGTTTTTTAAAAGATTTAAATCTTTTTTTTGCCCTTCGTGGTCCTACTGTGCCCCCCTGACAATGACTAGGGGGTCTACAACTCCCTACCCTGCCCCCTGTTCACGGTCTCCACCTTTCCTTTTTAGTGCGACAGACAAAATGGCGGCCGACACTTCCTGATTTCGACCCATTCGAATGTTTACTGACATCTAACAACCAATCCGAATTACGCTCGTGCACGGCAGGGTGCGCGCACAGGGCTTGCTCAGTGCGCGCACGGTACACGCGTATAGATATTGATATGCTTTTAAATGCTATTTTCTCAAGAAATACTGAACAGATTTACACCAGACCTGCGAAAGGCACTTCCTTGGCCTTATGGCTACCTCACCGCCACATTCCAAGTAATTCTGTTCAGCCGTTCGGGCTGTAGCTGTGTGTAAAGGTCCTATGGGAAAATGCATGGGGAAAACGCGTTTAGGGACCCCCCTTTTTTCTCGGCCCCCGCTTGACGAATCACCCCGAGACTTTCAGGGTAGGAGCTGAGCGGAGCGCCCCATTAGTTTTGAAAATTTCGCGAGGATTCGTCAACCGGCGCCAAAGTTATTCAAAATAGAATTTTCAGATTTCCTATGGAAACATGGTCCTAACTATAACTATCTACTGGCGACCGCCAGTAGATAATATATACATATATATATATATATATATATATATATATATATATATATATATATATATATATATATATTCTCGCCTGCTCCTCGAGTATTTCCTGCCACTCCTGAACAAGAGTTGCGTCGTCGCTTTGTGACTCCTCGGGGCGAGTCATGTAAATATTTCAGAAATGATGACGACGCCGTGTGTGGTTTCTTAAGCGTTTATTCTTCTGCCGCTACCAAACGCGTTTCAACTGCCAAACAGTCTTGCTCACTGGTACGAATCAAACAAACGCGGCCATATTTTTAAAGTGCAACACGTGCAAATCAATACTACATCTCCAAATGACATAAAAAAACAGACTCGTAGTTTTTTAGTAAAACGCTCGTACGTGGTGTTAACTTAGGCATTGTTCTTAGTTATTTAAATGATTTCTTTCTTTCAATACATACATTTGCAACATTGTCAATGTAGTCTTTTATGTTATTTTTGATACTTTAGTTACTGATGCGTTTTTTTAACATTTTTGTTAAAGCGTTTTTTTGAATCCAGTTCAAGTGAACTTTATCAATACGACTGTGGAAACAAATATATACCATTCAACTAAAAAAGCATGTGTTAGCCTCTTTTTAAGTTATCTCAAATAAATCACATGTTGATCTTCTAGTGTGCATACTCAATACTAGCACATTATTCGCATACATATGCATTCTACTTGTATCTTTGTACCACTTTTTGAATACATGTTACACGCTATACATATTATATACTTTGTCCAATCATGCCCATGTGGGCCGATATCATAATTGTAACCATCACGCCCAAGTGGGCTTAGACCAACCTATGACAGTTGCATCACCTAAAACATATCTAGCTATTATTTCGAGTCTGTTAAATTTATATATTTCATTTCTAATTAAAAACATTTCTATTGGACAGCACTTGACTATTATCATCTACAAATGAGTATGTAGGTCTTCTTCCATATTCAGGCCTTCAGGTTGTTTACAATTTAATTCTATGATTTATCGAGACTCGAGTCTGCGCAATTTTTTGACTCTGTTGCCTCTTCTTACATCTGCTTTCACTGAATCAATTACATAGTAGGTTAGTCCTTTTATATCTTGTTTATGGACTTGCTCAAAGTGCCGAGCTACTGGGTATAACTTGTCTCCATTTTTTATCGCCCTTAGATGTTGTAACACGCGCTTGTGTACTTCCAGAATTGTGCTACCTATGTAGCGCAGGCCACAAGGGCACTGCAGTACGTAAATTGCATAGTCTGTCTTGCATGTAAACCGGCCTTTGATCTTCCTCATCTCTTTTGTGAGCCCTACTCTGTATTGTGACGTGTTCATTCCATGTAAACACGCCTTACATTTAGCGCACTTAGTGAAACCTTGTTTCTTATTTAACCAGGTCGTCTTTGCTGGTTGTTTTTTCATGACATTGCTCACTAGTGCCTGTTTGAAAGATTTTGCCTTACGAAAAGTAATCTGTGGTTTCCTAGCAACTTGTTTTCCAAGCACTGGGTCATTTTTAATTATGTGCCAGTGTTTATTCAGAATTTTTCTCACTTCATCATGCTGCTTGCTAAAATTAGTAATGAACCTACACTGGTTCCCATCAATTTTAGCTGATTTTTTTTTTGAATCAAACAAAATCTCCTCTCTTTTCTTTTTTGATGATTTATTTATTCCATTGGCTATCCAGGTCTCAGGGTAACCCCTACTTTTGAATCTCTTAGTTAGGGTGTTCAATTCCCTTATGCATTCATCGGGTGCACTGCAATTACGCCTCACTCTTAAACTTTCTCCATAAGGAATGCTTCTCTTTAGATTTACAGGATGGAAGCTGTGGGCATGTAATAAAGTGTTACCGGAGGTCGGTTTTATAAACAGTTTTGTTTCCATTTTACCATTTGAAATATAGATTGTTAAATCAAGGAAATTGACACTTTCTTTGCTAATTTCACTTGTGAATTTCAGATTAAGTTCGTTGTTTTGAATCTGAGCTAAAAACAGTTTAATTTCTTCTTCAGAGCCTCTCCATACCAGAAAAAGATCATAAATGAATCTACTCCAATGCATTATATGGTTGTCCCATTCATTGTGATATTGTACTCGGATCACCTGCTCCTCCCACCAGCCCATATGCAAATTAGCATAGCTGGGGGCCAAGCAGGTGCCCATTGCAGTACCGCATATTTGATGGTACAGTTGCCCCTCAAAAAGAAAGAAATTGCTGGTCAGACATTTTTCGACCATCCTGATTAACATCTGGGTATGGGCCCAATGTTTGATAGATCTGGTATTGAGAAAGTGCCCCACTGCTCTTAGGCCATCTTTGTGTCTAATACTTGTGTATAATGTTGACACATCTATGGTTACTAGGAAATAATCATCTTCCCAGGGAAGATCATAGATTCTCCTCAGGAAATCCCCAGTGTCTTGTATATATGAAGGGAGTGTTCTGGCCAACGGGTTAAGAAATGAATCAACAAACTTGGATGTATTTTCTAGTGCACTGCCCATAGCTGATATTATCGGGCGGCCTGGAGGGTTTTTCAGATCTTTATGTACTTTCGGAATTAAATAAAGTACCGGGGTAACTGGGTGATCTATTTTCAAAAACATCAGCTCATCATGATTTATGAGGGTTTGATCATACCAAATCTTTAGCTCGTCGTTAAAATGATCGTTACTGCACAACATAACTTGCTCCTCAACCTTGACGTAGCAACTTTTGTTATTCAACTGTTTGTATGCTTCTGTGAGGTATTGTTTCTTCCCCCATAGAACAATATTGCCTCCTTTATCTGCATTGCGTATAATGCAATTGTCAGATGAAGACAATTTCCTAATCAATACATGATAGGCTTTCTGTTTCTTGTTTAATTTATTCATAGTATAATATGAATGTTTACCCAGGTTCTTCAATTCATTCAAAACCAAATCGCTATATACATCAGTTACATCTCTTGGAGTCATTGGGGTGAATTTCGAGCTCTTTTTGAATCCTGTTGGTGCATCTTGATAGATGTCAATGTTCTCTTCTTGAGCAATTTGTGACGCACTGCATACAGATTCATTATCGTTTTCTGCCTCCAAGGCTCTCATTTCCATAAGCAGGTTCATGTCTCCTACTGCTAGACTGCTCGTATGTTCTGGTGATTGTTCCACTGGTGTGTATTTTAGCGATGGGTTTGATGAAAAATGTTTCTTTAATTTTAGCGTTCTGATGAATTTGAATAAGTCAATGCGTGTTTGTACATAATTCAACTCTGCTTCTGGACAGAAAGATAGTCCCAATTTCAGAATTTCCTGCTCATCTTTGGTGAGAATAATGTCTGTCAGATTGATGATCGTGGTTTCCTTGCTATCATCCATTACTTCATTTGTTGCTTTTTCGGCTCTCTGCCTCCTGCATGCTGCCCCCTTGCGCCTCTTCGACCTCTGCCTCTTCCTCTTTGCATTGTTGTACCCTGTGTTGGTGGCCTTAGACGCAGATTGTACTTCCTCTCTTCGCGTAAAAAATCAAACTCATTGATTATTGTGGGTACTGCTCTTTGGGCATTTGCTTCTTCTTCTAGGTCTGTGTCGACTTCAGAACTTTGGAGGCTGCTCTGCTCGGACTGTGGCTCTGGGCCCGTCTTGCTTGCTTTTCCTAGTTTTTGTTTCCTTATGCTGTCGAATTTTCTTGCGAAAGTGTAAATTTGGCCTCGATCATAATCCTGTTTGTCTCGAAAAAACTTCTGCGCTTTGCGTTCCTTTATTGAAATTTCTAATTTTCTTAGCCTTTCTTTGATGTCAATTTTAGATTGTTTGATGGCTTCCTGATTTTCTTCTTTGCTCAGTTCTTCCAATAATTGATCTATTTCAGCCAAAATTTTCTTTCTGTCTATATCCGCGTATTTTATTAAGATTCCCAGCATTCTACGGGAAGCATCGTTGTTATTAGCGGCCCACTCCTTCAACATCTCTGGGTTGGGCTCCTCGTAGCTTGGTGCCACCATTATTCTTAACCCCCTGGGCACTCTCTGAACTTCTAGGTATCGCTGCAGGGACTTTGATTCCCACCATTTGGAAAGTTCTGATTTTTGGAACTTTTCTAATCTTTTCAAACGCATTGTGACGTTGGATTCATTACTTCCACTGTTGCTGGTTCCAACTAAATTACTCTGGTTCGTATTTGCATCATTAAATACTTCAAGTGCTGCCTCTTCGCGCTCCTTGACTTCGGCGGCAGACATTTTCAAACAATCTACAAGCACACTTGCTTAAACCACAACCGCGGTACCCCTCTGTGTTGAATCACTCGTGGTGTACTAGCTTCACTCTTTCCCCCGCCGATATTGCGTAGTCAGTCTTACCCGTTTCAAGGGTCTCGTCACTCCAAGTCCTCCAACTCGTCGATTCGTTTTCCTGTACTTCGGCGCTGACCTTGCCTCTTTCCTCAGCTTCTCAGCTTCTCGGCGTTTTGGGGGGTGGCAGTCACTTAAATTCTCGCCTGCTCCTCGAGTATTTCCTGCCACTCCTGAACAAGAGTTGCGTCGTCGCTTTGTGACTCCTCGGGGCGAGTCATGTAAATATTTCAGAAATGATGACGACGCCGTGTGTGGTTTCTTAAGCGTTTATTCTTCTGCCGCTACCAAACGCGTTTCAACTGCCAAGCAGGCTTGCTCACTGGTACGAATGAAACAAACGCGGCCATATTTTTAAAGTGCAACATGTGCAAATGGTATTGAGAAAGTGCCCCACTGCTCTTAGGCCATCTTTGTGTCTAATACTTGTGTATAATGTTGACACATCTATGGTTACTAGGAAATAATCATCTTAAAAAACGCTTTAACAAAAATTTTAAAAAAACGCATCAGTAACTAAAGTATCAAAAATAACATAAAAGACTACATTGACAATGTTGCAAATGTATGAATTGAAAGAAAGAAATCATTTAAATAACTAAGAACAATGCCTAAGTTAACACCACGTACGAGCGTTTTACTAAAAAACTACGAGTCTGTTTTTTATGTCATTTGGAGATGTAGTATTGATTTGCACGTGTTGCACTTTAAAAATATGGCCGCGTTTGTTTGATTCGTACCAGTGAGCAAGACTGCTTGGCAGTTGAAACGCGTTTGGTAGCGGCAGAAGAATAAACGCTTAAGAAACCACACACGGCGTCGTCATCATTTCTGAATATATATATATATATATATATATATATATATATATATATATATATATATATTACCTACTGGCGGTCGCCAGTAGGTAGTTATAGTTAGGACCCTGTTTCCATAGGAAATCCGCAACATTCTATTTTGAATAACTTTGGCGCCGGTCGACGAATCCTCGCGAATTTCTCAAAATAGGTGGGGCGCTACGCTCCGCTCCTACCCTGAAAGTCTCGGGGGGATTCGTCAAGCGGGGGCTGAGATAAAAGGGGGGTCCCAAAACACGTTTTTCCCATGCATTTTTCCATAGGACCTTTAGACAGGGCTACAGCCCGAACGGCTGAACAGAATTACTAGAAATTTGGCAGAGAGGTAGTCCTCAGGTCAAGGAAGTGCCTTTTGTAGGTTTGGTGTAAATCTGTTCAGTAGATTCTGAGAAAATAGCCTTTAAATCAATATATATATCTGAGCCAGCTTACGGTACGCTTACCGTAAGCTTACCGTACGCGTACGGTGGCGTGCGCGAGCGCGATTCTGATTGGCTGTTACATCTAAGTAAACATTCGAATCGGTCGAAACCAGGAAGTGGCGGCCGCCATTTTCTCTCTCGCACTCTGAGGGGGGGGCTGTAAACAAAGGCAAAAAACATATAAAGGGGCTGTTTAGACAGCGCCCATGCACATAGCCATGTTAGTTGAGTCCTCAAAGATCCCCCAAGGCCAAAAACGGTAAATTTTTATGTTTTTAAAATTTCGCCGATTACGCTTACCGTACGCGTACGGTGCGCTTACGCTAAAAATATTAATTAAAAAAAAAAAACACTCTCTGTGCATGGCATATTATTGTCATCACTTACAAATTAAATTTAACAGATTACCTATCACAAGGAAGCGCATAATATGTCCTCCATGTGCGCATGGTGCGTAACGTGGGCACGCGGTGCGCGTAGCACACTGCGTGCCCACCTTGCGTGTACGGCACTAACTGCGTAAAGTGGGCGCGCGGTGCGCGAAGCGCACCGCGTGCTCACTGTGCGCGCACGGTGCGTGAAGCGCACCGTGCGCGCACGGAACGAACTGCGTTAAGTGGGCGTGTAAAGTAACTTAGCATTTAAAAAACCGTACAAATTCACTGAAAAATCCATAGGTTTCACACACGTTATAGTTAGGAATTAGCATTTAAAAAACCTTGCTAATTCAATGAAAAAACCATAGGTTTCACACATTTTATAGTTAGCTGGAAATTTTACTGATAAAAAACCAATGAAATTCCCCCGTTATAGTTACTGTAGGCAACTATAACTCACGCAACCGCAATCCTCTGCTGATGACATATGTGTCTTTATGAAAAAAAAATATTTGTAATATATGTATAGCTAAAATTTAATGGAAGAAGACATGGGCAAATAAGTGTCTAAATACAGTATTAGCATCAGCAGAGGATTGCTGTCGCGTGAGTTATAGTTGCCTACAGTAACTATAACGGGGGAATTTCATTGGTTTTTTATCAGTAAAATTTCCAGCTAACTATAACATGTGTGAAACCTATGGTTTTTTCATTGAATATATATATATATATATATATAATCTGCTCCAAAGGTTGTCCACCAGGTGAGTAGCACTCAATCTGCAGCTTTGTTTATGATAGGCAGGGACGAGGATCTGCTTGTAGAGGCTGCTCCGTAATGGAATTACATGGCGCATTTCGAAGCTCCATATGCTTCTCTTCAGAGGCTTTAACAGAGACGGTGTGTGCAAACGCTGAACCCAGCCGTCCTGCCGCGGAGTGTGCACCACCCCGTAATGTTATGGGGGCCACCCAACATGGTAAGTATCATGTTGGCTATGTGGGCCAGCAGCAGCAAACAGGATTGAGGACGAGTCCCCTTGCAGGGTACATACACGACAAGATTTGTGTGCTATCCGGACTACATTTCCCACAATGCACAGTCTCATTCGAGCTTCCCACTGGTGGGTGTGCAATATGAAAATGGTGAAGTGTGTTCAGCGTTTGCACACACCATCTCCGTTCAAGCAACACACCAACACACATACACATACAGACATTCACACAGTTTAGTCACTAGTCTGCAGTAAGATACATTTAATGACTCACTTATAGAGTAAGTTACGCACCTAGAAAATCATCCATTCACACACTTATACACCAACTCATTCTTCCATAGGCCTTTCACTATAAATATATAAAACATATTTAAACTTTACAGAAACACACAGTCACTGGATGCCGTCATCAGTGATGTCATTTGAGATGTCATCAGTGATGTCATGAGTGATGTAATATGAGACGTCATCAGCAGTGCATTGCGGGGGCGCGAGTTATAGTTAGCTGATCTAACTATAAAAGGGGAATTTCTAGGGTTTTGTACGAGGGAAATGTCCAGCTAACTATAACGCCCCTGAAACCTATGTTTTTTTTTATTGAATTTCTAAGGTTTTTTAAACACAAATTCCAAACTATAACGCCCCTGAAACCTTTGGTTGTTTCAGTGAATTGCAAAGGTTTTTTAAATGCCAATTCCTAACTATAACGTGCATGAAGTCATGAAACCTATGGTTTTTTCAGTGAATTTCGAAGGTTTTTTAAATGCTAATTCCTATCTATAACTTATCTCTAAAGATATCATGTTTAATGATTTTCATTGGATTTCTATATTTTTCAAATTCAGTGTGTCAATTTCATTAATTATGTTTTTTTTCGAAATTCTTTTCTATCACCATTTTTTAAATGTATTTGTTTAATTAATTCTTTTAAAAATTTAAAAATATGATTTGTTTTTACTGGGTTTTTCAATTTTTTTTTTATATTTTTTTAAAAAAATTGTAGCTATATGTTCAAAACTTTATTTTATATATATTTTTTTCCATGTTTTTTGGATCCGCACACCCTATGCGCACCTTTCTTGATCTCTACGCAATAGTATCCGCGCATGGTATGCGTTGGGTACGTGTTTAGTGCGCGATCGTAATGCGACCGGTACGCGACTCCCAGCCTATACGCGACACGTTCGATGTACGTAACGCGATGTTTACGCGCTTCTGCGATGCGTCATCTGCATCTATGACGGGTAGGTGCACGGATCCCGCAAAATATTTAACATTTAAAAAAACATATATATATGTAGTTCATGTGAATATTAAGTGAAGACAAACTCTAAACTAGTCTTAAAACTAATATATTTTTACATCTAATCCTGTATTTTTTTTTTATTAAATTTCGCTAATGCGTGCTGGGTGCGTGCTGCGTACGCGCAGGGTGTGCGGATCCCATGTGACCTGCAAAAAAAGAGATTTGATTGGTTCATTACACTTACTGTTCTAACTATTGAAAGACCCCACCCAATTGACCCCACCCAATTCAATCATTCTTCTTTGACCTTCTTTGGAGGAGCATCTCTTTGCAGAGAAGAAGATTTTTTAGACTAAGTTTACACTTAGCTCTAACTTTTTTCAACTAAAAATGGATTCAGGGCAGCAGGCATCACCTGCATCTCCTCATACATCTGAGGATGAATTTTTGGAGGAGGCACCACGCAAAGAACGTTTTTCTTCAGTGGTGTGGAAATGTTTTACTTTTCCCGAGGGGCAAACAAAGACCAATGTCACCTTGGTCACGTGCAAGATTTGCAAGAGAGTGCTGTCTCGAGGGGATCCTAACAAGAAATACTCGTACGGCACGGCAAGTATGATGAAACACCTAAGGACCCTTCATCCACGCAATCTTGCACGAGAAGAGTGCAAACGGATGACAAACACTCCTGCTCCTGGGCCTTTCTGAGTTTCTTTTCTTTTTCTTTTTTTTCTGGCATGATTTCTCTATTTTAACGCTGAAAAACAGTATCTGTAAAAAAAGAATCACAAATAAATGTATGTTAATAACTTTCAAATGTATACTATTCCATTACTGTACAAACACATTTTATATAAAAACTGACTAAGAAACTATAGCCCTGATCCACAAGTGTGACGATGGTTAAAACACTACATGCATAGTGCATACTACTTTGAAGCAGTTCATGTCCTAAAGCCTACCTCACTAAAAGACTACATGCTAACTGACTGAATGATTACAATACTATAAGGAGACACACTGGGTGAGTGACAGGGTGTTTGCTAGAAATGTATGAATACTGATTGTGAAATTGAAGGTATGAAAGACAACTGTGAAGGTGATTAGAGGACTGCATCCATAGTGAATAGGCATTGGAAGCAATCTATGTGCTAAGGCCTGGCTCAATGCATGAGTACTTGGGTAATGACTGAATGATTAGAGTACAGCAAGAAGACTGCCTGGGTGAATTTATAAGTGGTTGGCTTTTGACACAGTGAATGGGTTAGTACTTGGTACTAAATGGGTCACTAGAGAAGTGCAAAGGGAGTGACAGGATGTTTGCTGGACTGTATGGATACTGACTAGGGAATTGAAGGTGTGAAAGACAAGTGTATAGTATGTTAGAAGACTGCATGCATACTGCATAGACATTTGAAGCAGTCGATGTGGTTCACAACATGAGTACTTGGAAACTGACTAAATCATCAGACTACTACTAGGACAGTGCCTGGGTAAAACTTTTACATTTTCAGTTCTGGCAAAGTGAAGAGAATAGTACATCGTACTGCACTTTTCTGTCAAACCCTGACTCATTTTATCAATGCATAAGCAAAGACTAGCTTCTAAAGCTACTAAAACTTGACAACATGACCGGTTTTAAAACAGTTATCTGTCAGCAAATACAAGATGTTACCAAATGCTTCTCTCACAATCCTTACCCAAATGCACGCAGACTCACAGTGTGATTTTAGACAAGCAACACTATCCTAGGAGTTTACCAAAACTCATTCACTAGTCTAGAAGAGGTAAGTGTACTGCACACAATCTACATATTTAAGTACAGCACATTAGCGTCAAAGTATGACTCATTGTATCAATGCATAAGCAAAGACTGGCTTCTAATGCTACTACAACTTGACAACATGACAGGTTTTAAAACAGTTATCTGTCAGCAAATACACGATGTTACCAAATGCTTCTCTCACAGTGATTCCCAAATGCACACAGACTCACAGTGTGATTCTAGACAACAACCACTATACCTAGGAGTTTACCAAAACTCATTCACTACTGTGGAAGTGGTAAGGGAACTGCACACAATTTACATATTTCAGGACTGCACTTTTGTGTCAAAGCCTAACTCATTTAATCAACGCATAAGCAAAGACTGGCTTCTAATGCTACTAAAACTTGACAACATGACAGGTTTTAAAAGAGTTATATGTCAGATTATACATGATGTTACCAAATACTTCTCTCACAGTGGTTCCCAAATGCACAGAGACTCACAGTGTGATTCTAGACAAGCACCACTATCCCCACGCAGCTTACAAAAACTCATTCACTACTCTGCTAGGGGTAAGGAGACTACACACAATCTAGATATTAAAGTACAGCACATTAGTGTCAAAGCATGACTAATTTTATCAATGCATAAGCAAAGACTGGCTTCTAATGCTACTAAAACTTGACAACATGACAGGTTTTAAAACAGTTATCTGTCAGAAAATACATGATGTTACCAAATGCTTCTCTCACAGTGGTTCCCAAATGCACACACACTCACAGTGTGATTCTATACAAGCACCACTATCCCTAGAAGCTTACCAAAACTCATTCACTACTGTGCAAGGGGTAAGGAGACTACACACAATCTACATTTTAAAGTACAGCAAATTTGTGTCAAAGCATGAATCATTTTATCAATGCATAAGCAAAGACTGGCTTCTAATGCTACTAAAACTTGACAACATGACAGGTTTTAAAACAGTTATCTGTCAGCAAATACGCAATGTTACCAAATGCTTCTCTCACAGTGGTTCCCAAATGCACACATACTCACTGTGTGATTCTAGACAAACAACACTATCCCTTGCACTATACCAAAACACATTTCTTCATCTAGGAGTACTCCATTTTAGTATAGAAACATAACTAATTTCACAAATTCATAAACAATGACTGGTTTCTAATTCTACCAAAATATAAAAACAGCACAGTTATCTGTCTGCAAACACATGAAAAACACAAATGCTTATCACAGAATTGTTTCTACATGCACACACACTGTCAATAAGATTGTAGAGAAAAAAAGTACCCCCTACACTTTAGCAGGAGAAATACATTAGTCTGATTAAAATAAAAATAGTCTACATACATCCCCTCACAATTAAATAACTGACCTTTCAAGTTGTTTTGTAGATTAAGAAGTATATTAGTCACTCACCAGATATCAGTCACACGCCAGATTTTCTTATACAGAATCTCTGAGCTGTGCACCTCTCAGCAAGACCAAAGAATGGCAAAGTTTCCCTCTCATTTTCCACACATATACATGCAAACATCAAATCACATTCCTTCACACATAAATTCAAAAGCAAGCACACATTTCTATTGGTTAAACATTTCAACCCTTTCCAAATGAATTAAATTTGAACCCTTCCCCCAATCTGCCTTCTGCCTGTTACCATAGAAACAAGTCATGGAACACTGTACTGAGCACACAGGTCACAAGTTCAGCACACAATGTTGCTAATCAAGACAGCAAGTGTGCTTGACTTTTCAACATATCAGCTTATCATATATAATGTTCCTTACAATCTGTTCTTGTTAACCAATAAGAATCACATGTTTAAAAAACAGAAATATACACCCTACCTTTCAGTGTAGAAAGTTGTCATACAACCAATTTTTTCTTGTCTTTTTTCAATTAGCATTCAGCGCACGATCGTGAGGGTGCGCGCTCGGTTCGGGAAGGGTGCGCTTACGGTGCGGGTAGGGTCCGCGGATCCTCCCCGGCCATAGATATCACTAACATTATTACCCTAATTTTCTCAGGAACTACTGAACAGATTCACACCATTTATGCAAAAGGCACGAGTCTGAACTGAGGACTACCTCTTTGCCAAATTTGGTGTCATTCCGTTCAGAGGTTCGGGCTGTAGCTGCGACAACAGATCCTATGGGAAATTGCATAGGGAAAACGCGTTTTGGGACCCTCCTTTTTCTCGGCTCCCGCTTGACAAATCACCATGACACTTTCAGGGTAGGAGCGGAGCGGAGCTGGCCAAAAGTTCAGAAAATTTCTCGAGGATTCATCAACTGGCGCCAGACTTATTGGTAATAGAATGTTGCAGATTTCCTATGGAAAATAGGTCCTAACTATAACTATCTACTGGCGACTGCCAGTAGATTATATATATATATATATCTATCTATATATATATATATATCTATATATATATATATATATTCACTGAAAAAACCATAGGTTTCACACATGTTATAGTTAGCTGGACATTTCACTCGTACAAAACCATTGAAATTCCCCCGTTATAGTTAGTTCAGCTAACTATAACTCGCGCGACCGCAATCCACTGCTGATGACGTCACATATTACATCACTCATGACATGGTCAGTGACATCACTCATGACATCACTGATGACATCTCAAATCGCATCACTGATGACATCACTGATGACATCATCCTTGTGTAAGAGTGGCAGACCTCCTCTTATCCTAATATAAACTTTGATACACACATTGAAAATTACAAACTAAAGTTTTGAAAACTATAGAGATACCAATACCAGTTAGAACAACCTATTCAGTAATTCCAAAATCTACATACGCATCCACTCATTCATCAACACTTCTATATAGTCACTCATACATGTACTCAGTCATCATATGCACTCATACACCTATACATCCTGTTACACACCTACACTCATACATAGAGTTAGTCACACACATACTCACACATGCAAATAAACATCCATTTACTTACATATACAGCTATACACACACCACTACACCTACTTCTACAGAAACGTACACATGCTTACTCTCTTAAACAATCACTTATAGAAACACATACTTATTTCTACAGGAACTCTTCCAATCTCTGACTCTCATATATCCTCACTTATATACATCAATACTCACATATACTAGTTTAAAACATATGGACTTACTCATAAAGACACTATTGAGACAGTCATTCACTCTCTTACTCACCCATACACACACTCATCCACCCATACTGTCCTGCTCACATACTGTCTTCAAAACACATACAAACAGTGAGTCACTCATTCATGCATCTATACGCTAAGTAACATCCCCCACTGAACCATACAGACACTCATACTGATACTCTAAAAATGAACTAATAACCCATATACACACTCATGTAGCTACTCACCAACCCATGCAGCCACTTATACACACTTATACACAAAGTGAGACACTGATACAGATATTCAAATATTTAAACATTACTCACTAATACTTGTATTCACTAAGATACTGTTAATAAGTCAGTTATACAATTAATTTTACAAAAAAAAACATCCATTTAGACACTTATTTACCCATTTATTCTTCCATTAACCTTTAGATATACATATATAAAAAATATTTATTTTTCAGAAAGACACATATTCACTGGATGATGTCATCAAAGATGTCATCAGTGATGTCATTTGAGATGTCATCAGTGATGTCATGAGTGATGTCACTGACCATGTCATGAGTGATGTAATATGTGACATCATCAGCAGTGGATTGCGGTCGCGCGAGTTATAGATAGCTGAACTAACTATAACAATGGTTTTGTACAAGTGAAATGTCCAGCTAACTATAACATGTGTGAAACCTATGTTTTTTTTCAGTGAATTTGCAAGTTTTTTAAATGCTAATTCCTAACTATAAAGTGTGTGAAACCTATGGTTTTTTCAGTGAATTTGCAAGGTTTTTTAAATGCTAATTCCTAACTATAACGTGTGTGAAACCTATGGTTTTTTCAGTGAATTTGCAAGGTTTTTTAAATGCTAATTCCTAACTATAACATGTGTGAATCTTATGGTTTTTGAAGTGAATTTGCAAGGTTTTTAAATGCTAATTTCTAACTATAACGTGTGTGAAACCTATGTTTTTTTTTCTGAATTTGTAAGGTTTTTTAAATGCTAATTTATGTATGTATTATTATATTTTTTATATATTTATTTTACAATAAACTACCTATGTATATAGTTATAGATTGACTGTATCCTGTAATATGGAATGGCTCAGCTCTTTTTTTTTTATTTGGATAAAGTTGAACAGCATAGTTAATATCTTCTATAATCTTATAAACAGTTTAAAATGTATTTTTTTGTTTTAAGGGTTTTTCATGGTGCGCGCACCGTGCACGCACCGGCAATTTTTTGTAATAAACAAAATGTGTTTTTTTTTATTTATGAGGTTCTTTAGGGACCCCCTGAGAAGGTCTAGGTGGTCAGGGAGTGTCTTCCCTGCCTCCTTCTCATGTTTTAGAAATCAGGTTAAAAGTAATTCATTTCTGATGCGTGCGTGCACCGTGCACGCATACGTGCGAGCAACGTGCGCACACGGCAAGTCATGTGATTAAGAAACAACACTTTTCATTGGTTCATAGTAGTTTCTGTTCCAGAATCTTCAAACACCACACCCACACCCCTCACTATTTCTTCCTATTTCCTGGGACAAGGAGCTAAACAGCTATTCTAGTACAATTTTACTTGAAAATGGCAGAACAGCAGTCTACTTCAGGGAGTGACGAGGAGACCTTTGTGGTACCACCAAAGCAGACCAAACAAAAATACTCTTTTATCTCTAAATTCTTCACGTTTCCAGAGGGCCAAAAGAAGGTCAATGCCCCAAAGGTGACATGAACTATTTGTGGATGTGTGTTATCCAGAGGAGATCCCACCAAGAAATACTCGTTTAGTATTTATTCAATGTTGAGACACTTCAAGACAGTGCATCCTGTACCTTATGCTCGAGAGTCAACTAGAGCCCTAAGAGACAACCCTCCACCTGCTCAGCCGAGCACATCATCTGTGGCCGCAGATGCTCCGTGTACCAGGTCACTGGACATCCGCCCACTTTTCCTGAAGGGGCATATACATTGTAATGTGTGCAATGCTGTTCTTTGCTACGCTGAGAGCAGTATTAACTTGATCGAAAACAAAATACAGCAGCACACATGCTCCAGCCCATATTTCTTTTCATTTATTGTTTTTGTTCCTGTTGAACAGTTTTTCATTACCAGTTTTTTTTGGTTCTCTAAAAAAATAAAAACAAATACAAATTTGTTAAAAAACAAAAAAAAAATACAAAACAAAAAAGACAAAAAAAAACAGTTCTTTTCAGAACTCACTTCACTTCTCCAAGAAGAGCTATATTCCTAATAGACTGTGTTGTAATTTTATTGAATGAATGTGTAGTGTATACATGAATGATTGAAATGATTGAAATGACCGAGTGAAGAGGAGGAAAGGACAGACAGAATGAGTGAGAAAAGGAAAGTATGATCAGTCATGAAAGGGAAGTGAAAGACTGACTGCAACAAAAGTACTAAGGGTAGAGGATACAGGTAAGAAGAGTGAATGAGTAAGGGAATGGCAGTGAGTAATGGAGAGTGATGGAGGGGGAGTGAGAAAAGGGGAGTAAGGGACGGAGATAGGAAAAGGGAGTAACAGATGAAGCGGATGAAGTACAGCAGGGTAAAGGGATTGAAAGTAAGAGAAGTGGAATGATGGTGAGATAAGGGGTATGAGGATTAGAAAAGGGGGTAAGGGAAAGTGAGAGATGGGGAGTGAGGGGATGGAGGGATTTAGGAAACTAGAGTGAGAGAAAGGGAGTCAGGATTTCAATGAGCAAAGGAGAGTGAGGGAGAGTAGGAAAGAATGCGAAAAGGTGAAGGGGTGTGAGATACAGACAGGAGGAAGTGAAGTAGGAGAATAGGAGAGACTATGAGTAAAGGATAGTGACAGTTAGGGAAGGTGAGGGAAGGAGAATGACGGAGGAGGGTAAAAAATTAACATAGATGGAAAATGAGTGATGGAGAGAGGAGGAGTGGTAGAAACAGAGATGTTAAGGAAATTAAGGGTAAGACAGACAAAGGGAGAGAGACAGAAACCGAGACAGAGAGCAAGGAACTGAGAAGGAGTAAGGCAGTTAGAATCACTGAGACATATGGAGACAGGGAGAGAAACATGGTTGAAAAAATAGTGATGGAGGCAGTAAACCTAGGGGAGTAGTAGAGAAGGAGTGAGGGAGTTACAAAAGAGCAGTAAAGGAAGAAGAGAGAGGGAAGGGGAATGAGAAAAGCAGAGTGAGGAGAAGTGAAGAAAAGGGAGCATGAAAGTGAAGGGGTGAGAAATACAGATATTTTAAACTTACCGGACCAACAAAATAACTTAATTAGAAATAAATGTTTTTTTTAATTACAAGAAAAATGGATTCAATTTCCTAAATGTTCTTTCTAGATCTGAAAAAAAAGAAAAAAGTTGTAATATTTAACAATACATTTTAGAATACAGTACACATATTTTCATATTTAACAAAGTAATTGTTTGCCCTTTTTTTGCTGTTTTCAGAATATATAGAATTTCACTGAAAATAATGATATCAATTGTATTCATCACTTAACAGCGGGCAAAAAAATAAACAATCTGAAAGATTGTTTAAAAAAGCCCTGAATCTATCCTCAGTAAAAAATACCTTGATAGAAATGTGACATATATATTAAAAATATCTTCTAAGAACGATAACTATTTGCAATAAATAATGTCTTGTTGCTTAAGCACATACACCAAAATAATATCTGTCAAAGAAGTCCACAATAGAAACATGTACCTTTCCATGAGGCCAAATGGTCATTTTTAAATCCTTTTTAGGTGAAATATCCAATGGTAATCCTATAAAATCGAAATAATGGTTTCTTCAGATGCTGCAATTTGTATCTAAAATTTTGGTTTTAGAAAAATTAAGTAGGAATTTGGTAATTCTGCAGGCAAACGTTGCTTGAAAATCAATTGAGAATCATTACACAGTGTCCAGCCTTTTTCACATTTTAGATAAACTGTGTAATGACCAGAAGTTACAGAAGGTCCATCATGGAAAATGATTGCAACTGCAACAAAAGTCTTTCCTGATATTGATAATTGATTTCCTACAAACTTCTTTATTAAAGTGTCCAATTTTGTTCCATCAGCTCTACAACGTTGCATCATTAAAATTATATACTGTCCATATTTCTTTAAAAATAACGTTGATAACATTTCTGATTTACATTGAGAACATTCCATGTTGTGATTTGCATCTTTAACTAATTTAATAAAAGTAACTGAGTTACTCACAACAATGTTCCCATTTATAAGAGAGACCAAACATATTTTCTATTTCTACCCCTTCATCTTCCAGTACCATAAGCATATACATTAAGAATTCCTGTGCATCTTGCTGGACATTTTGTGTAAACTGTGTACATCCAGAACATACATCTAAAAGATTCCTAACATCAGAAGCACTTTCTATTTTAGTTTTATCATTACTCAACTTCTCATAAAGGAAACTCAGCAGAGAACAA
This sequence comes from Triturus cristatus, assembly GCF_964204655.1. Lineage (NCBI taxonomy): Eukaryota > Metazoa > Chordata > Amphibia > Caudata > Salamandridae > Triturus > Triturus cristatus. Next base: position 10,057,812 of record NC_140593.1, on the reverse strand, counting down.
AATCTTTTTTCATGATTTAGTATTATCTGCTCTTGCAAACTTTCAAGATAAAATACAACATTCAGCACTACATTAGCATAGCAGTTGACACCAGAGCTATTTTCAAAATGACAACCAACAGCCTCTTCAACATTTTCCTTTTTCTTTTTGCTTGCAATCACATCACTCTCTTTTTGTTTTCACTTCTGTACATCCTCATTACAGATATTCTCAATTCTCCTTTTCCGACAAAGAAAACACGTTTTTGAAACACAGGATACTGACCTAAATGAGGAGCATAGCTTCTTCTTAATCTATTATACTCCTTTACACAATTTTCTTCAGCAGTAACTTTTGAGTCATCAAACTCTATCATGAATAAACCAGATAATTTTTTCACTCGTGGCAAAGCAAAATATGCCATACCTTCTTTAACCCTTTCGCTGCGGCGGGAATTCCGCCGTAGCGCTGGGGGGGTTTGGGGGCAGCGCGGTGGCGCGGCGCTCATGACGGAACCACTCCGTCATGAGCCGCGGTTGAGCTGTGCTCATGACGGAGTGGTTCCGTCATGACTCCGCCCACTGCGCTAATCGCCCGCACAGGCGGGGAATTAGCGCCGCGTGGGCGGCGCGGCTGCCAATGGCCGCAGCATGACGGAACCACTCCGTCATGAGCACACGGCGACCGTGGCTCATGACGGAGTGGTTCTGTCATGAGTGGGGAAGGGGTTAAACACACTAGATCCAATGTTTACAAAAGCACTATCTACAGTTAATCCTTGAGATTTGTGAATAGTTACAGCATATGCTAGAGAAAACGGAAACTGCTTCCTACGTACATATACGTCTTTCACAAGCAAAAAACGAACTGAACAACGACTAATGTCTTTAACCTCTTCAATCTGATCAAATTTTATTTTAAAAAATTCAATTCCATCTTTTTTCTGGTAATTAACAAAACCCACAACTTTACCCATAGCTCCATTCACTAAACCTTTTTCTACATTCAAATTACGTCTTAAAATTACTCGACAGTTCATACATACATAAAGATTCTTTTCTAAACCAGCTGTTTTCGATATATTTTTCTCTAGAGAATCCAATTTAGTTTTCAATTTGCCTGTCAATATAATAGTTATTCCTTCATGCTGTATTTTATCCACGGCTTCCATTTTCATAATCTCTTCATTTTCCAAATTCAAAAGTTCTTCATTGAATATAGAGCATTCATGTAGTGTTGGCATTATGCAGATTACAGTATTTATTTCTGCAATTTTCTTGTATATTTTCTCTGGAACTATTTGTTCTGTTCGAAACAAATTACATAGCAATCGACTCTGTAAAGCTTTTCTGCCATGTTCTGTGAGTAGTCCAATTCTGATATCTTTGAGAATACTTGCATAATCATCATCATTTGCTTGCCGCATATTGGTAATGAGTTCTTTGTACTCAGAGTATGACCAAATATTCACATTACCTATACTTCCTAATGACTTTTTCGTGTCTTCATGTGCAAGAGTATTAAATACTGGTTGTCCTTTAACTGGAGTGAGCTGCAGTAGATGCCCAAAAACTATAACATGTTTTCCTCCAAATAACACGTCAAAGACTGTCTTTAGAATTTGCTGCATTCTTAAATGCACAAAGGCAAGCATTAAGTTTGATACCATGCTTACCTCATCAATAATAAGATCTTTCATTTTCTTCCACACTCTTGAAACTTCAAAATATGCTTCTCCTGTTAGCTTGTGGTATTCTATTTTGTTCTCATGCTCTACTGGTAACATTAGCAAACGATGTAAGGTAATTCCGTTTATGTTATATGCTGCTAACCCAGTTGGAGCAGTAACAGCACAAGGCAAAGTTGAATCAGTTTTTTTCTGTAGGTAGCTTCTAATTACTTTAATTAAGAAACTTTTTCCAGTTCCAGCTTGTCCGCTCACATACATTCTGATTGGTTCAAATGATGTGCATAAGCACTCTTTATTTTCATGTAGTAATCCATGATCAATTTGTTTTGTGACTTCTTCATAAATTTGTTGTTGTTCATCATTCAGTTGTTGTTCCAAATTTGGTAAGTCTATTAAATCTTCCTGAGCTTGATTCATAGCTGTTTCCACTTCAGTCATGGCTATTGCAGCTTCATTTTCTACGATTGGTTGTCCTAGGGGATCTTGACTAAGCGTACCAGAACTTTGACTGTCTTGAGAACTGTCTCTAGCTACTTCAGCTGCAATTGTAGCTTCTTGTTCAATTTCTTCATTTAACATTTGTACATAATTTGTGAAAGTACCACATTCTATGCTATCTTTACATGCATTAAAGGAATCTTCATAGCTCTGAAAATCTCCAAGTAATTCATCCTCTGAACGCCATGGTTTAAACAGCTGTAAAAGCGCTAAGTAGTAAAATTCCTTTTTGTCAGTAGTGTCGCAACTCAGCTTCCTGTGATTAATCAAACTTCCTTTTGTTTGTTTCACCAAACATCCTTCCTCACCAATGACTTTATATTTTCCATTGTTGATGTCTTCTGTGGCATTCCGTGTAAAAATGTATTTCTGCAGCACTTCATAGAGACACATGTTCTCAAGATGATGAGTTCTGTTTGGGTAATATGTGTCCAACATATTTGTTTTCAAAATGTCTGTACTTTCTGGTTCGTTCTCTGCTAAATATTCAATTTCTCGAATAGATTTCAGTACCCGATTTCACATTCCTGCAAGGCCTAAACTTACCAAAATTATTCTTCTGGATTTGGAGTACAGACTTGCAGATGATAACCTATCTGAGCATTCGTATGACCCAATTTCTCGATGCGATAACATCTTTAAACTGAAACTGTATAGCTTTTTACTGACAGTCTTCTCGTGAGAAATCTCTTCCCACATTTCTTTCAATTCCGTTTTCTCAGATTTAGTGATGTAAGATGTGACATACCAAGCAACAGCAATAGAATTGTCAGCTACATACTGAATATCCATGTTAGCATTCCACATGGATAAAACGACTGGGTTGTAGTTATTTATATATTTTGACTCTTCTTTTCTTCTTAGGTTGTAGGTATTGTTCGGAGATTTTCTTGTAATGGTATGTCGCACAGCTGACATAAAACTGTTTACTCTTCCTTTTGAAAGAACAGGTCGTGGAAATCCAAATCAACATTTTGTGTAGAATTTATCTTTACTCTTGTACTTTCGTCGACAGTATTTTCCACACCGATGACTTTGGAAACGTAAAACTTGCTCTTTTAAGTTTTTTTCTTCTGTGCTTTTAGGTATAGCACATGTTGCATATTCTTCAATGAAAGATAAAACTGCATCATCAGAATCTGTTCCAAATTTTGGGGCATCCTTGATCCACAACAGCATATGAATGTGAGGAGCACCTCTTGCTTGGTACTCTTTTCTCCAAAAGAAATCCACAACTTCTCCAAGAGGTGGATTTTTTTTATTGCAGATGAAGGACATCATAGCCTCAAACCGGATCCAATGAGCACAATTCTCCTGCTGCCTTGTATTGGATGTTTTCAATATTTGAATTTGCCTCTCGATTAAAATCCAGTAAATCATCCCAAGCGTACTCAGCACAGCTTAGGGTAAGGAACCATGTAGGAGTTCCTAAATTCCGTAACATACATTTCAATTCTCCATGGCGTCGGTACCAATATTCATTAGTTCTACGCTGACAAGCCATCAGATTAATCAATTGAGATTCCAAATGATCATCTCGCTGTTGCACTTTGCTCATAAAATCCTTTGCAGACACATTATGTAGATGTACTCCAGTTTTTAAAATGTGATTTACTGCATAAGATAGTGCAGACAAGTCACTTTCAAATAAAAGATGGAACAAATAAGGAATACTTTGACGAAATCTTGGATCTTCTGCATATAATCTTGTAGTCCGATACTCAGAAGCAGGAATCTGTACTGGACGTTCATCATATCGTCCACCTTTTCCTGTAGGAAACAGCTGGGGAAAACAACAAGCTTCCAAGCTCTCCTCCCATACCCTCACAGGAGTTCCTTTTGCTTTTTTCTTCTGAAACAGATCAAAAGTGTTTCCCATAACTTATTTAGAATGAAGAGGATGTATGCTGAAATGTTCATAAATTTCTTCTTCTTTTGACTTATCCACTTTTTCAATTTGCCCAGTTGGTATTCCTGTGTCTGCTAGTAAAACGTATTAATCTTCATCCATATAAATTGATTCATAGTACTTATTATTTATTTTCAAATATAAATTTGCTCTTTGTACTTTTCGTACATCTACTAGCTCCTGCCAAATTTTCGTATTCTTTGTAGGTACACCATTAACCAGAATAACTAATGGTTCAGTTTCCAAACTATCTGCATCAATTGTTTCAATATTTTTTTTTCAAATCTAATGGCAAATAGACAACTCTTCCTTTTAAACCTCTTTGTAAATCTGAAGGAGGTAATTTACCTGTTTTGGGCCCCATACGAACTATAGTCTGAAATGGATGGACACATTGTGTGAGTATAGACTCATACGTATTTAAATCACTAAGTTCTGCAGGAATATCAACCAATTCTAAATTATTATGTACAGCTCTAGCTGGCATTTTATTTTCTTCTAACTTGTTATAACAGTATTTACAAATACGCTGATCTTCACCCAAATCAAAACAATTTTCCAGAAACAAATATGTAGCAAAATCCTTCCACTCATAATTATTTTCTTTTTCACTTTTTTTATAGAGATCAACATTTCTTGTTTGAGTTTTATAATGGCTTCTCCGGCAACAAATACAAGTAATATTTGGTCTTTCATTAGAGATGATAGTAAATTTTGTCATTTGATCTTCAAAATTTTTACTAACAGTGGGTTCTACATTCTCTTCCACATTTTCTTCAATAACTGTGTCATTTCCTGCACTTTCTTGTTCTGGACCAAAGTAACAAAACTGAATATCATCAGTAACCTTCTCTACATCTGATACAGATCCACGCAACACAGCACTATTCAACTCATTTAACTTTAGTGCTGGACTTTTAGCAAAATACAATCTTCTCACAAACTTTCTCATTTCAGTATGATGTACTGCCAGCATCCTAAAATGGTGAAAGACACTTTGACAAACGTTCCTAGATAGCCAAGCCAGGGAATGTCCTTGCAACCAGTATTCTTTCTCACTCTGCATGGATCTAGTCTTTGAAGCACCTTAATCTTCTGTTTAACACTTTTTTACTATATTCTCTTAGAAAGTCACGTAATTTATCAATAGATTCTTGTCGTACAGTACAAATACTACTACAATTCCAAGTGTATACTGGGGCTTTAGGAAGTTTCCCCATAACCTCATCAGCTAACACTTCTTCCTCATTTCTTGGAACCATTTTCTCCTTTTCCATTACACAACCATCTTTAACTTCATAAGTTCGACCACTGGTGTCAACTGCATGCAGCAAATTATTACTTTGAAGATAACTCTCTTCATTAAAAAATGGTTCAGCACTTGAACTATGCTTCCATTCTCCTAAGAACACATTACAAAAGTTTTTTTTTTACTACTCTTTTCCTTTTGCTTTTTGACTTCATTACATTGACTATTTTATCTAATGTAAGGATCTTGTTCAAAATTAAAATGAATAGTTTTCTTTTTAATTCCAAAGCCTTTGCAACAATTGATTCAATATGTTTCTTTTTCTTATAAAATATTGCTTTCTTCCTATATTTTTTCACATCCTTTAGCAAATTGAACACCACTCTTCTCTGAAACATTTTTTTACGAATGTTTTGAAATTCTGTTTTTCTTTTTAAGTCATTCTTTCTTGCTTCTGATTGTACATTAGCATTTAGTATTTTCTTTCTATTGTCTTGTTGTTTTCTTCTTGAAACACTATTTGCAGTGGATATACTGTGTACATTTTTTCTATGTTTGAGGATATTTAAAAAAAAATCCTTAGTCTGCTTACCAGAAGACTTTTTCTTTTTTCCAACATGAGGTTCTTCAACTATTTTTTGTTGTCCAGTTGTCTTCAAATATAGATGTTTTTGCTGTTCTTTTCTCTTTCTTGATTTTATAGGCATGTTTAATTTATTTCAGTGTTGTTCAGCAATACCTAAAGGAAACTAAAAAAAAAATACCTTTATGTAATTTAAATATATTACTATATTTTCTTTGAGCTTTTCAAATCCTATCATATGAGCTACCCCTTTCCTACGAGTGCAAGTCTTACAGAACAAGAGCAACACAAATTAAATCTCTGACAACAATTCCTGTGTGCACACAGACTCATGGTGTGATTCTAGGCAGAAAACGATATTTGAATGGCAATTTCAAAGCACATTTACTGCTGTGGTAGAGCAAGTGATAATTACTGTAACAGCCTGACACATTTTCCTTATAGTTTAGAGAGGCAGAAACGAGCACATGTCCTAACAGCTAGGGGTGGGCGGAATTTGCGTAATCGCGTTACGCAAATCTCCGCGAAACGGTAAAAAATCTCCGCGAACACGCAGAAATTCCGCGAACACGCGGAATTGCTTGTTCGCGATACTTTTTTCCTGTTCGCGATCGCTGTTTGCGTGCTCGGGGTGAAATATCTCGCGAACACGCATATTGAGAACGCGACCAAGCAAAAAATTTCGCGAAGTCGCGGAACACAGATATTTGGGCAATTTCGCGTTCTCCGCGGAACGCGAAATTACCCAAATTCCGCAAATTCCGCGAACGGAACGGAATTTACCGCCCAGGCCTACTAACAGCTACTTGAGACCATGAGCATGTGGAACCTGGGTGAGTGATTAGACTAGAGCAAAGGAAATGAGCCTTGGTGATGTTGAATGTGTTAGCGTTACACACTGCTATCTGAAATACCACACAGTGCTGAATAGTAAGCATGGGAGTGCAGGAGAAGCAGCTGCCTGTGTGCTAAGAGTCTGTTTCTGGAGACTGTGTATTGTCAGGTGCAAGAGAGATCTGCATGGACGCTTGCACAACTGCATGAAGACTGTAGAGATGTATGTAAGATCACCTGTGGTAAGGGTTAATTGGAGTTTTGAACATGTAGGAACTACCTCACCCATTGCAGGAGTGGAAGGAAAATCTACCCTGTTGTTTTCAAATGTGTTAGCATTTGCCTCTCATCTGTGAGATAGTGATTTCTGCTGAATGCTAACCATCACAGTTCAAGAAAACAAGCTGCCCCTTTCCTACGAGTGCAAGTCTTACAGAACAAGAGCAACACAAATTAAATCTCTGACAACAATTCCTGTGCGCACACAGACTCATGGTGTGATTCTAGGCAGAAAACGATATTTGATTGGCAATTTCAAAGCACATTTACTACTGTGGTAGAGCAAGTGATAATTACTGTAAAAGCCTGACACATTTTCCTTATAGTTTAGAGAGACAGAAAAGAGCACATGTCCTAACAGCTACTTGAGACCACGAGCATGTGGAACCTGGGTGAGTGATTAGACTAGAGCAAAGGAAATGAGCCTTGGTGATGTTGAATGTATTAGCCTTACACACTGCTATCTGAAATACCACACAGTGCTGAATAGTAAGCATGGGAGTGCAGGAGAAGCAGCTGCCTGTGTGCTAAGAGTCTGTTTCTGGAGACTGTGTATTGTCAGGTGCAAGAGAGATCTGCATGGACGCTTGCACAACTGCATGAAGACTGCAGAGATGTATGTAAGATCACCTGTGGTAAGGGTTAATTGGAGTTTTGAACATGTAGGAACTACCTCACCCATTGCAGGAGTGGAAGGAAAATCTACCCTGTTGTTTTCAAATGTGTTAGCATTTGCCTCTCATCTGTGAGATAGTGATTTCTGATGAATGCTAACCATCACAGTTCAAGAAAACAAGCTGCCCCTTTCCTACGAGTGCAAGTCTTACAGAACAAGAGCAACACAAATTAAATCTCTGACAACAATTCCTGTGTGCACACAGACTCATGGTGTGATTCTAGGCAGAAAACAATATTTGATTGGCAATTTCAAAGCACATTTACTACTGTGGTAGAGCAAGTGATAATTACTGTAACAGCCTGACACATTTTCCTTATAGTTTAGAGAGGCAGAAAAGAGCACATGTCCTAACAGCTACTTGAGACCATGAGCATGTGGAACCTGGGTGAGTGATTAGACTAGAGCAAAGGAAATGAGCCTTGGTGATATTGAATGTGTTAGCGTTACACACTGCTATCTGAAATACCACACAGTGCTGAATAGTAAGCATGGGAGTGCAGGAGAAGCAGCTGCCTGTGTGCTAAGAGTCTGTTTCTGGAGACTGTGTATTGTCAGGTGCAAGAGAGATCTGCATGGACGCTTGCACAACTGCATGAAGACTGCAGAGATGTATGTAAGATCACCTGTGGTAAGGGTTAATTGGAGTTTTGAACATGTAGGAACTACCTCACCCATTGCAGGAGTGGAAGGAAAATCTACCCTGTTGTTTTCAAATGTGTTAGCATTTGCCTCTCATCTGTGAGATAGTGATTTCTGCTGAATGCTAACCATCACAGTTCAAGAAAACAAGCTGCCCCTTTCCTACGAGTGCAAGTCTTACAGAACAAGAGCAACACAAATTAAATCTCTGACAACAATTCCTGTGTGCACACAGACTCATGGTGTGATTCTAGGCAGAAAACGATATTTGATTGGCAATTTCAAAGCACATTTACTACTGTGGTAGAGCAAGTGATAATTACTGTAAAAGCCTGACACATTTTCCTTATAGTTTAGAGAGGCAGAAAAGAGCACATGTCCTAACAGCTACTTGAGACCATGAGCATGTGGAACCTGGGTGAGTGATTAGACTAGAGCAAAGGAAATGAGCCTTGGTGATATTGAATGTGTTAGCGTTACACACTGCTATCTGAAATACCACACAGTGCTGAATAGTAAGCATGGGAGTGCAGGAGAAGCAGCTGCCTGTGTGCTAAGAGTCTGTTTCTGGAGACTGTGTATTGTCAGGTGCAAGAGAGATCTGCATGGACGCTTGCACAACTGCATGAAGACTGCAGAGATGTATGTAAGATCACCTGTGGTAAGGGTTAATTGGAGTTTTGAACATGTAGGAACTACCTCACCCATTGCAGGAGTGGAAGGAAAATCTACCCTGTTGTTTTCAAATGTGTTAGCATTTGCCTCTCATCTGTGAGATAGTGATTTCTGCTGAATGCTAACCATCACAGTTCAAGAAAACAAGCTGCCCCTTTCCTACGAGTGCAAGTCTTACAGAACAAGAGCAACACAAATTAAATCTCTGACAACAATTCCTGTGTGCACACAGACTCATGGTGTGATTCTAGGCAGAAAACGATATTTGATTGGCAATTTCAAAGCACATTTACTACTGTGGTAGAGCAAGTGATAATTACTGTAAAAGCCTGACACATTTTCCTTATAGTTTAGAGAGACAGAAAAGAGCACATGTCCTAACAGCTACTTGAGACCATGAGCATGTGGAACCTGGGTGAGTGATTAGACTAGAGCAAAGGAAATGAGCCTTGGTGATGTTGAATGTGTTAGCGTTACACACTGCTATCTGAAATACCACACAGTGCTGAATAGTAAGCATGGGAGTGCAGGAGAAGCAGCTGCCTGTGTGCTAAGAGTCTGTTTCTGGAGACTGTGTATTGTCAGGTGCAAGAGAGATCTGCATGGACGCTTGCGCAACTGCATGAAGACTGCAGAGATGTATGTAAGATCACCTGTGGTAAGGGTTAATTGGAGTTTTGAACATGTAGGAACTACCTCACCCATTGCAGGAGTGGAAGGAAAATCTACCCTGTTGTTTTCAAATGTGTTAGCATTTGCCTCTCATCTGTGAGATAGTGATTTCTGCTGAATGCTAACCATCACAGTTCAAGAAAACAAGCTGCCCCTTTCCTACGAATGCAAGTCTTACAGAACAAGAGCAACACAAATTAAATCTCTGACAACAATTCCTGTGTGCACACAGACACATGGTGTGATTCTAGGCAGAAAACGATATTTGATTGGCAATTTCAAAGCACATTTACTACTGTGGTAGAGCAAGTGATAATTACTGTAAAAGCCTGACACATTTTCCTTATAGTTTAGAGAGACAGAAAAGAGCACATGTCCTAACAGCTACTTGAGACCATGAGCATGTGGAACCTGGATGAGTGATTAGACTAGAGCAAAGGAAATGAGCCTTGGTGATGTTGAATGTGTTAGCCTTACACACTGCTATCTGAAATACCACACAGTGCTGAATAGTAAGCATGGGAGTGCAGTAGAAGCAGCTGGCTGTGTGCTAAGAGTGTGTTTCTGGAGACTGTGTATTGTCAGGTGCGAGAGAGATCTGCATGGACGCTTGCACAACTGCATGAAGACTGCAGAGATGTATGTAAGATCACCTGTGGTAAGGGTTAATTGGAGTTTTGAACATGTAGGAACTACCTCACCCATTGCAGGAGTGGAAGGAAAATCTACCCTGTTGTTTTCAAATGTGTCAGCATTTGCCTCTCATCTGTGAGATAGTGATTTGTGCTGAATGCTAACCATCACAGTTCAAGAAAACAAGCTGCCCCTTTCCTACGAGTGCAAGTCTTACAGAACAAGAGCAACACAAATTAAATCTCTGACAACAATTCCTGTGTGCACACAGACTCATGGTGTGATTCTAGGCAGAAAACGACATTTTATTTGCAATTTCAAAGCACATTTACTACTGTGGTAGAGCAAGTGATAATTACTGTAACAGCCTGACACATTTTCCTTATAGTTTAGAGAAGCAGAAAAGAGCACATGTCCTAACAGCTACTTGAGACCATGAGCATGTGGAACCTGGGTGAGTGATTAGACTAGAGCAAAGGAAATGAGCTTTGGTGATGTTGAATGTGTTAGCGTTACACACTGCTATCTGAAATACCACACAGTGCTGAATAGTAAGCATGGGAATGCAGGAGAAACAGCTGCCTGTGTGCTAAGAGTGTGTTTCTGGAGACTGTGTATTGTCAGGTGCAAGAGAGATCTGCATGGACGCTTGAACAACTGCATGAAGACTGCAGAGATGTATGTAAGATCACATGTGGTAAGGGTTAATTGGGCTTATGAACATGTAGGAGCTACCTCACTCATTACAGTACTGCAAGGAAAATCTACCCTGTTGTTTTCAAATGTGTTTAACACTTGCCTCTCATCTGTGAGATGGTGATGTGTGCTGTATGCTAACCATCACAGTTCAAGAAAACAAGCTGCCCCTTTCCTACGAGTGCAAGTCGTACAGAACAAGAGCAACACAAATTAAATCTCTGACAACAATTCCTGTGTGCACACAGACTCATGGTGTGATTCTAGGCAGAAAACAATATTTGATTGGCAATTTCAAAGCACATTTACTACTGTGGTAGAGCAAGTGATAATTACTGTAACAGCCTGACACATTTTCCTTATAGTTTAGAGAGGCAGAAAAGAGCACATGTCCTAACAGCTACTTGAGACCATGAGCATGTGGATCCTGGGTGAGTGATTAGACCAGAGCAAAGGAAATGATCCTTGGTGATGTTGAATGTGTGAGCGTTACACACTGCTATCTGAAATACCACACAGTGTTGAATAGTAAGCATGGGAGTGCAGGAGAAGCAGCTGGCTGTGTGCTAAGAGTGTGTTTCTGGAGACTGTGTATTGTCAGGTGCAAGAGAGATCTGCATGGACGCTTGCACAACTGCATGAAGACTGCAGAGATGTATGTAAGATCACCTGTGGTAAGGGTTAATTGGAGTTTTGAACATGTAGGAACTACCTCACCCATTGCAGGAGTGGAAGGAAAATCTACCCTGTTGTTTTCAAATGTGTTAGCATTTGCCTCTCATCTGTGAGATAGTGATTTCTGCTGAATGATAACCATCACAGTTCAAGAAAACAAGCTGCCCCTTTCCTACGAGTGCAAGTATTACAGAACAAGAGCAACATGAATTAAATCTCTGACAACAATTCCTGTGTGCACACAGACTCATGATGTGATTCTAGGCACAAAACAGTATTCCTGGGTGATACCAGTACACCTTAACTTATGGTGAAGACATACTCTATAATATCTTACAAGTTCAAGGCAGTTAAATATCTTCCAAAACATAAAATGTAAAACACAACTTTAAAAGAAGAAACACATTTCTATTATTTATATCAAAATGCACCACATACACCCCCTCTCAAACTCATAACTCACCTTTAAAAGTAGTTAGTTGAGAAAGAAATGTGCCACTCACACAGCAGATTATCAGAGCCAGAATGTCTGAGCTGTACTCCTCTCACCAGAACCACTGAATGGCAACATTTCCCTCTCTTTTTTCACACATATACATGTTAACTTCAAATCACATTGCTTCCCAATTTTTTTTAAATGGAAACACACATTTCTATTGGTTGCAAATTTCAACCCTTTCCAATTGATTCCTACCCCCAACATGGCTTCTGCCTGCTACCATAGCAACAGATCATAGAACACTGGTGTGAACAGAGAGGTCAGAAGTTCAGTACACAATGTTTCTAATCCAAAGAGCAAGAGTGCTTGACTTTTCAAACCTAACAGCATATCCAAAGTAATCTTCTGTGGGAACACATTTTTCTGAACCAATACAAAACATGCTTTTAAAAATGTAAACATACAGCCTAGTTTTTAGTGTTGAATGGTCTGAAACAGCCAATGAGTTCTTTTTATTAAAAAAAAAGTATGTAAGCCTCCATTTTACAACTATCTTTCTTTTCATATTGCCATTCTACTGAAAGACACCTTCTGAGTGAATCCAGATCTCCTTGAAAGATGTTCACAGTGTGGATTGTAGGTCATAGCTATGTCTACTGGAGTGAAAAGTATGCGGAAAAAAGAGGTATTGTGAAAGACCTTGCTTTGCCAAAGGTAGACATTAAATGGATTGGTCAGAGAGGGTTAAAGTGGCACCAATTAATGCCTTTGGTGAAATCCTTTCTACATCTCCCACAGCCTGACCTTATAATTGTGCACTGTGGTGGAAATGACCTAGGCACTTTAACTGGGATAGGTCTGGAAATGCTTGTTAAGGACACCTTTGTGCAATTGATGTAACTTTTTCCACAAACTACCTTTGTATATTCTAATATATGCCAAAGGCAAAAGTGGAACTGGTCCAACCAATATTGTCCGCAGATTGAGAAAACAAAAAAGCACGTCAATAAGTCTGTTTCTGCTTTCCTCAGAGACTATGGTATGGGTTCTATATACCACAACAACTTGCGTTACAACATGCAAGGCATTTATAGAGGAGACGGTGTACATTTCACAGATGAAGGGAACAGAGTCTTCCTCTTGAACTTTAGACTCTGCATCGGTACTTACTTGTAGGTACAAAAAAACACTCAATGAACACAACGGCTCTTTTTAGAGCCAACCAACATCTAAACACTTAAACTTGATTTTTAAATCTATTTTTTTAATGAATTTTTTGCCGCCGTGCATATTCGTTTTCAAAATATCTGTACTTTCAGGGGCATTTTCTGCTAAATATTCAATTTCTTGAACAGATTTCAGTATTCGATTTCGCATTGCTGCAAGACCTAGACTCACCCAAATGATTCTTAAACTTTTGCAGTATAGACTTGCAGATGATAACCGATCTGAGAATTCATATGCTCTAATTTCACGATGCGATAACATCTTCAAACTGAAACTGTATAATTTCTTACTTAGAGTCTTCTCGTGAGAAATCTCTTCCCACATTTCTTTCATTCCGCCTTTTCTGATTTAGTAATGTAGGATGTTACATATTGAGCAACAGCAGTGGAATTTTCCGCAACATACTGAATATCCATGTTAGCATTCCACATGAATAAAATAACTGAATTGTAGTCATTTATGTATTTTGATTCTTCACTTCTTCTTAAGTTGTAGGTATTTTTTGGAGACTTTCTTGTGATGGTATTTCGCATAGCTGGCATAAAATTGTTCACTGTTCCTTTGGATAATACAGGACATGAAAATCCAAAAAGACATTTGGTATAGAACTTATCCTTTGACTTGTACTATCGTCGACAGTATTTTCCACACCTATGGCTTTGTAAACGTAAGACTTGTAGTTTTACATTTCTATCTTCTCTGCTATTGGGTACGACACATGTGGTATAATCTTCAATTAAAGACAAAACAGTTTCATCTGAATCTGTTCCAAATTTGGGGGCGTCCTTGATCCATAACAACATATGTATATGAGGAGTACCACTTGCTTGATACGCCTTTCTCCAAAAGAAATCCACAACTTCTCCAAGAGGAGGATTCTTTTTATTGCAGATGAAAGACATCATAGATTCAAATCTATGATTGAAATATCTGCATACATTAACAGGATCCAAAGAGCACAATTCTCCATGTGTCTTGTATTCAAAAATTTTTATATTGGATTTTGCCCCTCGATGAAATTCAAGTAAATCATCCCAAGCATACTCAGCACAGCTTAGTGTAACAAACCATGTAGGAGTTCCCAAGTTCTGTAGCATACATTTCAGTTCTCCATGACGACGGTACCAATACTCATTAGTCCCACGCTGACATGCCATCAGATTAATCAACTGAGATTCTAAATGATTATCTCTCTGATGCACTTTATCCTTAAAATCCTTTGCAGTTAAATTTTGCAGATGCATTCCAGTTTTTAAAATGTTAGTTAGTTAAGTTTATTATGCATAGTTAATGAAAACCAGTGCAACATTTTACCCCAAAAATTGTTTTTTTTAAAATAGCATAAAAATGTGTTCATTATCAACATCATTTTTTTTTTTTTTGTAAAAAAGAATAAAGCCCAGACTGATTGTCCAGCAGCATTTTTTCCCTGATCCGGGGCAGCATGTTCCTTGGCGTCCTGATGACCTCCTACTTATTCTCTGTGTAGTTGGTCGCCGGTTTTAGTGCTTTTAACAGTCTGTGCTCGGTCATTACAAGGAACTTAACAAATCTGCAATTCAGTTTCGTATTTGCAGGCTTCATGCAGGCAAGGACTGCTTGCCTTCTAGTGCTAGTCCCTAGCTGCTTGAACTGGTCCTTTAGGAGGTATTGGCGAGCGGGTCGAAGCTCTTCACAGAGGCAAGTCAGGTGGAAAATGTCACCCTTTTCTTGATTGCAGAGCGGACAGGCTTCTTGACCTTTACTCCTGAGCCACGGTGGAAGATGCTCTCTGCTCGGCAAAACCCCTAATCTCAATTTCAGGAACCGCAGTTTTGTGGCCTTGGGATAGCCCTGACTAAAGTATGATTGTGGTGTCAAGGTTTTATATGAGTTTAGGGTCATCCATGCGTGGCTTCTTTTTGTAAATGCAGCCTTACCCTCTAGTAAAGAGAGAGATTTTACGTTTTTCCAAAGCAGTTTTTTAAACGTGTTGTACCCAAGTTGCATATCCCAAATCGCAGTTTGGTTGGTGACCCCCAGGGCTGCCTTCAAGTAAGTTCTTGCTTGAGATTCAGCCCTGCTTTGGATGTCTTGCCATAGCAGCGAATTTAGGGTGTTAGCCATGGCCGAGCAGAGTTTGTGGCAGCAGATGATGTAAGCTCCCTGTCTGGCTAGGTCTTGTTTTAGCAAACCAAATGCCAGTCTTATTTGAGCAGGCGAAGTGTAGTGAGATTCTAAATGATCATCTCTCTGATGCACTTTATCCATAAAATCCTTTGCAGTTACATTTTGAAGATGCATTCCAGTTTTTAAAATGTGATTTACTGCATATGAAAGTCCAGACAAGTCACTTTCAAACAGAAGATGAAACATATAAGGTATACATTGTTGAAATCTTGCATCTTCTGCATATCGTCATTTTGTCCGATATTCAGATGCAGGAATCTGCACAGGACGTTCATCATATCGTCCGCCTTTTCCTGTTGGAAACAACTGCAGGAAACAACGAGCTTCTAAGCTCTCTTCCCATACACTCATGGGACTTCCTCTTGCTTTTTTCATTTGGAACAACTCAATCGTATTCCCCATCACTTCTTTGGAATTATGTGGATGTACACTGTAATGTTCATAGATTTCTTCACATCTGGACATGTCCACTTTTTCAATTTGTCCACTTAGTGTTTCAGTATCTTCTGCTAAATCTATTTCTTCTTCTCCTATAAACACTTTTCTATAGTACTCATTATTTTTTATCAGATACAATGATGCCTTTTGCACTTTTCTAACATCCACTAATTCTTGCAAGATGTTCTTATTCTTAGTAGGAACACCATTGACTAGAATGACTAGTGGTTCATTTTCTGCATGGTCTACACCAATAGTTTCAATGTTTTTCTTTAAATCTAACGGTAAATACACAACTCTTCCTTTCAATACTCTTTGTAACTCTGATGGATGTAATTTACCTGTATTAGGCTCCATACGAACAATATCCTGAAATGGGTGCACACATTGAATGAGAATAGACTCATACGTATTTAAATCTATCAGCTCTGGAGGAATAGGAACCAATTCTAGATTATTATGAACAGCTCTAACAGGCCTTTTATTCTCATCTTATTTGTTATAACAATATTTGCAAATACGCTGCTCATATCCCAAATAAAAACAATCATCTACCAACAAATAAGTTGCAAATGCCTTCCACTTATCATTAGCTTCTATTTCACTTTTTAAATACAGATTAACACTCCTAGTCTGATTTCTATAGTGACTTCGCCGACAACAAATATAAGAAACATTTGGTCTTTCACCTGAAATTACCTTAAACTTTGTGATCTGATCTTCAAAATTGTTAGTAATCACGGGTTCTACATTATCTTCAACATTTTGTTCTACTAATGTGTCAGTTTCTGCAATCTCTTGCTGAGGACCAAAGTAACAAAACTCAATATCATCACAAACCTTCTTCACATCTGATACTGACCCATGCAAAAGAGCCCTGTTTAACTCATTTAACTTTAGTGCTGTACTTTTTGCATAATACAATCTTCTCACTAATTCCACATTTGAGTATGATGTACTGCCAACATCCTGAAATGGTGAAAAACACTTTGACAAACTTTCCTAGAAAGACAAGCTAGAGAATGACCTTGCAAACCAGTATTTTTTCTCACTCTGCAAGGGTCTAGTCCTTGGAATACCTTAATCTTTTGTTAAACACTTTTTTACTATATGCTCATAAAAAACTGCATAATTTATCAATAGATTCTTGTCGTACACTACAAATACTACTGCAATCCCAAGTTTACACAGGGTGTTTAGGACGTCTCCCTAGAACTTCATCAGCTATCACTTCTTCTGCATTTCTTTCAACCATTTTCTCTGTGTCAATTGGACAACCATCTCTAACCTCATAACCTCGACCACTGGTGTCAACTGCATACAATTATTTATTGCTCTGTAAATAACTCTCTTCATTAAAGAAAGGCTCTGAACTGGAACTGTGTTTCCATTCTCCCCCCCCAAAAAAAATCACAAAAATGTGTTGTATTAATTACTCTTTTCCTCCTACTTTTGGCCTTCATTAAATGGATTGGTTTATCTAGTGATCGATTTCTGTTTAATACTAAAATTAATTGTTTCCTTTTTACTTCAAAAGCCTTTTCAACAATGGTTTCAACATGCTTCTTCTTTTTTATAAAATAGAGCTCTCTTTTTATATTTCTTCACATCTTTCAGCAAATGATGTACTACCCTCTTGTAAAATATTTTTTTGCGTATTTCCTTATACTGATTTTGCCTTCTTTTACCATACTTCATCTCCTTTGACTCTCCATTTGCTTTTTTGCTTTTCCTATTATTTTGAATTTTTTTTCTAGTTGAAGCATTGTCAGAGGTTTCAGCATTCTGTACATTCCGTTTGGTCCTGCAAACATTTTTAATAAATTGCTTTGTGATCTTACCAGAAGATTTTTTCTTTTTAGCCACATTATGTTGTTCATTCAATGCTTGTGGTTGATTCTTCTTCAAGTAACTCTCCTTTCTCTGTTCTTTTCTTTTTCTTTTTTTTTCTGGCATGATTTCTCTATTTTAATGGTGAAAAACAATATCTGTAAAAAATAATCACAAATAAATGTATATTAATAACTTTAAAATGTATACTTTTCTATTACTGTACAAACACATTTTATATAAATAATGACTAAGAAACTATAGCCCTGAAGCACAAGTGTGACGATGGGTAAAACACTACATGCATAGTGCATACTACTTTGAAGCAGTTCATGCTGTAAAGCCTGTCTCACTCAAAGACTACATGCTTACTGACTGAATAATTACAGTATTATCAGGAGAGACACTGGGTGAGTGACAGGGTGTTTGCTAGAAGTGTATGGATACTGACTGGGATATTGATGGTGTGAAAGACAAGTGTGTAGGTGATTAGAGACCTACATGCATAGTGGATACATGTTTGAATCAATCCATATGTTAAGGCCTGTCTCAGTCTAATAGTACTTGGATACTGACTGAATGTTTTGAGTATTGCAAGGAGAGTGCCAGGATGAATTCATAAGTATTTGTTTTTTGGCGCAGTAAATACGTTAGTACATGGTGCTGAATAAGTCCCTGGAGAAGTATAAGGGGAGTGACAGGGTGTTTGCGGGAACTGTATGAATACTGTCTGGGGTATTGAAGGTGTGAAAGACAAGTGTGTAGGTGGCTAGAGACCTACATGCATAGTGGATAGACGTTTGAAACAGTCCATGGAGTAACACTTGGATCACCTCAAAACTACCTGAGTACTGACTGAATCATTAGAGGACTACAAACAGAGTGACTGGGTGAATCTTTTTATGTTTTTGGGTTTTGGCGCAGTGAATAGATTAGTACTTAGTGCCAAATGAGTCAGTGGAGGTGTGCAATTGAAGTGACAGAGTGTTTATTGGAGTTTATAGATACTGACTGGGAAATTGAAGGTCTGAAAGACAATTGTGTTGGTACTTAGAGGCCTCCATGCATAGTGGAAACACGTTTGAATCAATCCATGTGCTAAGGCCTGCCTCACTCCATTAGTTCTTAGGTACTGACTGAATGATTAGACTATTGCAAGAAGAATGCCTGTGTGAATTTATAAGTGTTTCAGTTTTGGCACAGTGAATGCATTACCACATTGTGCTGAATAAGTCACTGGAAGAGTGCAAGGGGAGTGACAGGGTGTTTGCTGGAAGTACATGGATACTGACTGGGGAATTCAAGCTGTTAAAGTCAAGTGTATAGTAGGTTAGAAGCCTGCATGCATACTGGATAGACATTTGAAGCAGCCCATGTGGTAATGCATGGTTCACTACATGAGTACCTGGGAACTGACTGAATCATTAGACTACTGCTAGGAGAGTGCCTGGGTAAAACTTTTAAGTTTTCTGGTTTTGGCTCAGTGAATAGATTAGTACATGGTACTGGATCAGTCACTGGATGAGTGCAAGATGAGTGACAGGGTGTTTATTGAAGTATATAGATACTGACTAGTTAATTGAAGAAGTGAAAGACAAGTGTGTAGGTGACTAGAGGCCTGCATACATAGTGGATAGACGTTTAAACAGTCCATGAGCTAAAACCTCAGACACAGCATGATTACCTGGCTACTGACTGAATCATTACACTACTGCAAGGAGAGTGCCTGGGTTAATCTTTTTAAGTTTTTGTGTTTTGGTGCAGTGAATAGATTACTACATAGTGCCAGATGAACCAGTAGAGGTGTGCAAGTGGACTGAAAGAGTGTTTACTGGAATTTATAGATACTGACTAGTTAATTGAAGAAGTGAAAGACAACGGTGTATGTGACTAGAGCCCTGCATGCATACTGGAGAGACGTTTGAAGCACTCCATGGGCTAAGGCGTGGGTCACTGCATGAGTACCTGGGTACTGACTGAATCATTAGAGTACTGCAAGGAGAGTGCCTGGATAAATCTTTTACGTTTTTGGGTTTTGGTGCAGTGAAAAGATTAGTACATGCTGCTGAATGAGCCACTGGAGATGTGCAAGGGGAGGGACAGGGTGTTTATTTGAGTATATAGATACTGACTGGGCAAATGGAGGTGTGAAAAACAATTGTGTAGGTGGTTAGAGGCCTGCATGTATAGTAGATAGACATTTGAAGTAGTCCATGTGCTAAAACTGGGTTCACTACATAAGTACCTGGGTACTGACTGAATCATTAGAGAACTACAAGGAGAGTGTCTCGGTGAATTTATAAGTGTTTGGTTTTTGGCGCAGTAAATGGATTTGTACATAGTGCTGAATGGGTCACTGAAGAAGTGTAAGGGGAGTGACAGGGTGCTTGCGGGAACTGTATAAATACTGACTGGGATATTGAAGGTGTGAAAGACAAGTGTGTAAGTGGTTAGAGGCCTTCATGCATACTGGACAGACATTTGAAGCAGTCCATTATCTAAGGCCTGGGTCACTGCATGAGTACCTGAGTACTGACTGAATTATTAGAGTACTGCAAGGAGAGTGCCTGGATGAATCTTTTAAGTTTTTGGGTTTTAGCGCAGTAAATAGATTAGTACTTGGTGCTGGATGAATCACTGGAGGTGTGCAAGGGGAGTGACAGGGTGTTTATTGGAGTGTATAGATACTGACTGGGCAATTGAAGGTGTGAAAGACAATTGTGTAGGTGATTAGAGGCAAGCATGCATAGTGGATAGACGTTTGAAGTAGTCCATGTGCTAAGTCCGGATTCACTACATAGGTAAATGGGTACTAACTGAATCATTAGAGTACTACAAGGAGAGTGCCTCGGTGAATGTATAAGTGGTTGGGTTTTGGTGCAGTGAATGGATTAGTACATGGGGCTGAATGGGTCACTGGAGGAGTGCAAGGGGAGTGACAAGGTGTTTGCTGGAAGTGTATGGATACTGACTGGGGAATTGAAGGTATGAAAGGCAAGTGTGTAGGTGGTTAGAGAACTGCATACATAGTGTATAGGCGATTGAATCAATCCATGTACTAAGGCCTGCCTCACTCCATTACTACTTCGATATTAACTGAATGTGTACAGTATTGCAAGGAGAGTTCCTGGGTGAATACATAAGCAATGACTAGCTTCTAACTCTACCAAAACTTGAGAACAGGAAAGGTTTTTAAGCAGTTATGTGTATGCAAAGGTATGAAGTACCCAAATGCTTCTCTCACAGTGGTTCCCAAATGTACACAGTGTGATTTTAGACAAGCAATACTATCCTAGGAGTTTACCAAAACTCATTTGCTACTCTGGAAGGGGTAAGGGGACTGCATACAATCTACATATTTCAGAACTGCACTTTAGTGTCAAAGCCTGAATTATTTTATGAATGCATAAGCAATGACTGGCTTCTAATGCTACTAAAACTTGACAACATGACAGGTTTAAAACAGTTATCTGTCAGCAAATACATGATGTTACCAAATGCTTCTCTCACAATGGTTACGCAAATGCACACAGACTCACAGTGTGATTCTAGACAAGCAACACTATCCCTAGGAGTTTACCAAAACTCATTCACTACTATGGAACGGGTAGGGGGACTGCACACAATCTACATATTTCAGAACTGCACTTTAGTGTTAAAGCCTGACTTATTTTATGAATGCATGAGCAATGACTGGCTTCTAATGTTACTATAACTTGACAACATGACAGATTTTAAAACAGTTATCTGTCAGCAAATACACAATGTTACCAAATGCTTCTCTCACAATCCTTACCCAAATGCACACAGACTCACAGTGTGATTTTAGACAAGCAACACTAGCCTAGGAGTTTACCAAAACTCATTCACTACTGTGGAAGGGGTAGGGGGACTGCATACAATCTACATATTTCAGTACTGCACTTTAGAGTCAAAGCCTGACTCATTTTATGAATGCATAAGCAATGACTGGCTTCTAATGCTACTAAAACTATACAGTAAGTAAGTACCTATACAGAGTCTAAAGTTGTTTAGGAAGACTCTGTTTGCTTCATCAGTAAAGTGTACTCCATCTCTCCTATACATCTCTTGCATATGAAAGTACAGATTGTTATTGTAAATGGACCCCATTCTGTAGTCTCGGAGAAAAGCAGAAACAGATTTATTCACATGTTTCCTAGCTTTCTCAAACTGTGGACAAAAATGATCGGAACAGTTCTATTTCGGCCTTTGGCATATGTTACAGTACACAAAGGCAGTTTTAGGGAAAAGTGAAATCAGTTCTGCAAAGGTGTCCTTCATAAGCATTTCCAGACCTACCCCAGTCAAAGTGACTAGGTCATTGCCATCACAGTGCACTATTATGAGGTCAGGGTGTTGGATTTGCATGAAGGATTTTACCAATGGCATCAATTGGTGCCACTTTAACCCTCTCTGTCCAATCCATTTAATGTCTTCATTTGGCAAACCTAGGTCTTTGTGAATGCCTTTGTTTTCTGCATACCTTTGGCTCCAGAAAATGTAGCTGTGTCCCACAATCCACACTGTAAGCATCTTGTAAGGAGGTCTGGATGCACTCAGATGGTCTCTGTAAATGAAATGGCAGTTTGGAAAGTAAGATGTTTCTAAAATGGTGGCTAAGATGCAATTTTGAAAAAAGACAAGAAATCATTGGTTGTTGGACAACCTTCTACACTGAAAGGTAGGGTGCATGTTTCTGTTTTTTAAATGCATTATTCTTATTGGTTAACAAAAACTGATAGTAAGAAACATTATATATGATAAGCTGATATGTTGAGAAGTCAAGCACACTTGCTGTCTTGATTAGCAACATTGTGTGTGCTGAACATCTGACCTGTGTCCTCAGTACAGTGTTCCATGACCTGTTTCTATGGTAACAGGCAGAAGGCAGATTGGGGGAAGGGTTGAAGTTTATGTCATTTGGAAAGGGTTGAAATGTTTAACCAATAGAAATGTGTGTTTGCTTTTGAATTTATGTGGGAAAGATTGTGATTTGATGTTTACATGTATATGTGTGGAAAAAGAGAGGGAAACTTTGCCATTCTTTGGTTCTGTTGACAGGTGCACAGTGCAGAGATTCTGTATAAGAAAATCTGGTGTGTGACTGATATCTGGTGTGTGACTGATATACTTCTTTATCTACAAAACATCTTGAAAGGTGAGTTTTTTAATTGTGAGGGGATGTATGTAGACTATTTTGATTTTAATCAGACTAATGTATTTGTTCTGCTAAAGTGTAGGGAGTACCTTTTTTTTCTCTACAATCTTATTGACAGTGTCTGTGCATGTAGAAACCATTCTGTGATAAGCATTTGTGTTTTTCATGTGTTTGCAGACAGATAACTGTGCTGTTGTTATATTTTGGTAGAATTAGAAACCAGACATTGTTTACGAATGTGTGAAAGGAGTTATGTTATGTTTCTATACTAAAATGTAGTACTTCCTCTAGATGAAGAAATGTGTTTTGGTAAAGTGCAAGGGATAGTGTTGTTTGTGTAGAATCACACAGCGAGCCTGTGTGCATTTGGGAACCACTGTGAGAGAAGCATTTAGTAATATCTTGTATTTGCTGAGAGATAACTGTTTTAAAACCTGTGATGTTGTCAAGTTTTAGTAGCATTAGAAGGCAGTCTTTGATTATGCTTTCATTAATTGAGTTAGGTATTGACAGTAAAGTGTAGTTGTAAATTATGTAGATTGTGTGCAGTTCCCTTACCTCTTACACTGTAGTGAATGAGTTTTGGTAAACTCCTAGGGATAGAGGTGCTTGTCTAGAATCACACTGTGAGTCTGTGTGCAGTTGGGAACCACTGTGAGAGAAGCGTTTGGTAACATCGTGTATTTGCTGACAGATGACTGTTTTAAAACCTGTCATGTTGTGAAGTTTTAGTAGCATTAGAAGCCAGTCTTTGCTTATGCGTTGATTAAATGAGTCAGGTATTCACACTAAAGTGCAGTCGAGAAATATGTAGATTGTGTGCAGTTCCTTTACTACTTACACTGTAGTGGATGAGTTTTGGTACATTCCTAGGGATAGTGGTGCTTGTCTAGAATCACACTGTGAGTCTGTGTGCATTTGGGAACCACTGTAAGAGAAGCGTTTGGTAACATCATGTATTTGCTGACAGATAACTGTTTTAAAACCTGTCTCGTTGTCAAGTTTTAGTAGCATTAGAAGCCAGTCTTTGCTTATGCGTTGATTAAATGAGTCAGGCTTTGACACAAAAGTGCAGTCCTGAAATATGTAGATTGTGTGCAGTTCCCTTACCACTTCCACTGTAGTGAATGAGTTTTGGTAAGCTCATAGGGATAGTGGTGCTTGTCTAGAATCACACTGTGAGTCTGTGTGCATTTGGGAACCGCTGTGAGAGAAGCATTTGGTAACATCATTTATAATCTGACATATAACTGTTTTAAAATGTCATGATGTGAAGTTTTAGTAGCATTAGAAGACAGTTATTGCTTATGTTTCATTAAATGAGTTAGGTATTGACAGTAAAGTGTAGTTGTGAAATATGTAGATTGTGTGCAGTTCCCTTACCACTTTCAGTGTAGTGAATGAGTTTTGGTAAACTCCTAGGGAAAGTGGTGCTTGTCTAGAATCACACTGTGAGTTTGTGTGCCTTTGGGAACCACTGTGAGCGAAGTGTTTGGTAACATTGTGTATTTGCTGACAGATAAATGTTTTAAAACCTGTCATGCTGTCAAGTTTTAGTAGCATTAGAAGACAGTTATGGCTTATGCTTTTATTAAATTAGTTAGGTATTGACAGTAAAGTGTAGTCGTGAAATATGTAGATTGGGTGCAGTTCCTTTACCACTTACACTGTAGTGAATGAGTTTTGGTAAACTCCTAGGGATAGTGGTGCTTGTCTAGAATCACACTGTGAGTATGTGTGCATTTGGGAACCACTGTGAGAGAAGCGTTTGGTAACATTGTGTATTTGCTGTCAGATAACTGTTTTAAAACCTGTCATGTTGTCAAGTTTTAGTAGCATTAGAAGCCAGTCTTTGCTTATGTGTTGATTAAATGAGTCAGGCATTGACACTAAAGTGCAGTCGTGAAATATGTAGATTGTGTGCAGTTCCCTTACCTCTTCCACTGTAGTGAATGGGTTTTGGTAAACTCCTAGGGATAGTGGTGCTTGTCTAGAATCACACTGTGAGTCTGTGTACATTTGGGAACCACTGTGAGAGAAGCGTTTGGTAACATCGTGTATTTGCTGACAGATAACTGTTTTAAAACCTGTCATGTTGGCAAGTTTTAGTAGTATTAGAAGCCAGTCTTTGCTTATGTGTTGATTAAATGAGTCAGGCATTGACCCTAAAGTGCAGTCGAGAAATATGTAGATTGTGTGCAGTTCCATTACCACTTCCACTCTAGTGAATTCGTTTTGGTAAACTCCTAGGGAGAGTGGTGCTTGTCTAGAATCTCACTGTGAGTCTGTGTGCATTTGGGAACCACTGTGAGAGAAGCATTTGGTAACATCGTGTATTTGCTGACAGATAACTGTTTTAAAACATGTCATGTTGTCAAGTTTTAGTAGCATTAGAAGACAGTTATGGCTTCTGCTTTCATTAAATGAGTCAGGTATTAACAGCAAAGTGTAGTTGTGAAATATGTAGATTGTGTGAAGTTCCCTTACCACTTTCAGTGTAGTGAATGATTTTTGGTAAACTCCTAGGGAAAGTGGTGCTTGTCTAGAATCACACTGTGAGTTTGTGTGCATTTGGGATCCACTATGAGAGAAGTGTTTGGTAACATCGTGTATTTGCTGACAGATACATGTTTTAAAACCTGTCATGTTGTCAAGTTTTAGTAGCATTAGAATACAGTTATGGCTTATGCTTTTATTAAATTAGTTAGGTTTTGACAGTAAAGTGTAGTCGTGAAATATGTAGATTGTGTGCAGTTCCCTTACCACTTGCACTGTAGTGAATGAGGTTTGGTAAACTCCTAGGGATAGTGGTTGTTGTCTAGAATCACACTGTGAGTTTGTGTGCATTTGGGAACCACTGTGAGAGAAGCATTTGGTAACATTGTGTATTTGTTGGCAGATAAGTGTTTTAAAACCTGTCATGTTGTCAAGTTTTAGTAGCATTAGAAACCAGTGTTTGCTTATGCATTGATAAAATGAGTCATGCTTTGACACTAAAGTGCAGTACCATGTAGTATTGTCTTCACTGCACCAGAACTGAAAATTTAAAATTTTTACCCAGGCACTGTCCTAGAAGTAGTCTGATGATTTATTCAGTTTCTAAGTACTTATGTTGTGAACCATTCATTACCAAATAGACTGCTTCAAATGTCTATGCAGTATGCATGTAGTTCTCTAACCACCTATACAGTTGTTTTTCACACCTTCAATTCCCTAGTCAGTATCCATACACTTCCAGGAAACACCCTGTCACTCCCTTTGCAGTCTTCTAGTGACCCATTCAGCACCATGTAGTAATCCATTCACTGTGCCAAAACTAGGCCTGGGCAAAAATTTCGTTCCGTTCGCGGAAATTGCGATAATTTGACATTTTTGCGTTCCGCGGAGAGCGCGAAAATGTCAAAAATTCCGGTTTCCGCAGCTTGGCGATAATTTGTTTCTTGCTCGCGCTGTAAAATGATACATTCTCGCGCGCGCGCGATCGCCTTACCTGAATCCCTGCGTTCGCCGACAAGTTTTCTTGATCCGGTCGCGTTCTCCATGAGATGTTGTATTGTTTTTAGCCATTTGCGCTGTCTCGCGACAGTTCGCGCCCGCAGTGACGTCATGCGTCGCGCGATCACGTCTTTCTTCTCGCGATCATGCACCGCGAGAACAACTCAAAACAAGATGGCCGCGCCCGCAAGCAGCCACATGGGTAAGTTGGCGACCCGCAACCATGCAGAAAATCGCGCGAACATGCCGGAAAAAAACTTCCGCATCTTCGCGATATTTCTGCTTGTTTGCGATAATTTTAAACATTCTCGCGATAATTTGCGAAGGTTAATTCCGCAAATTCCGCCCACCCCTAGCCAAAACCCAAACACTTATAAATTCACCAAGACACTCTCTTTCCAGTACTCTAATGATTAGGGGTGGGCGGAATTTGCGTAATCGCGTTACGCAAATCTCCGCGAAACGGTAAAAAATCTCCGCGAACACGCAGAAATTCCGCGAACACGCGGAATTGCTTGTTCGCGATGCTTTTTTCCTGTTCACAGTTGCTGTTTGCGTGCTCGGGGAGAAATATCTCGCGAACACGCATTTTGAGAACGCGAACAAGAAAAAATTTCGCGAAGTCGCAGTAAGCAGCATTTTGGGCAATTTCGCGTTCTCCACGGAACGCGAAATTACCGAAATTCCGCAAATTCCGCGAGCGGAACGGAATTTACCACCCAGGCCTACTAATGATTCAGTCACTGTCTAAGTATTCATGCACTGAGCCAGGCCTTAGCACTTGGACTGCTTCAAACCCCTATGCACTATGCATGCAGTCTTCTAACCACCTAGACACTTGTCTTTTACACTTTCAATTCCCTAGTCAGTATCCATATAGTCCAGCAAACATCCTGTCACTCCCTTTGCACTCTTCTAGTGACTCATTCTTTACCAAGTACTAATCCGTTCCCTGTGCGAAAGCCTCCCACTTATAAATTCATCCAGGCAGTCTCCTTGCTGTAGTCTAATCATTCAGTCAGTACCCAAGTACTCATGCAGTGAGATAGGCCTTAGCATATGGACTGCTTTAAATGCCTATCCAGTATGCATTTAGTTCTCTTATCAGCTACACAGTTGTCTTTCGCACCTTCAATTCCCCAGTTAGTATTCATACACTTCTAGGAAACACCATGTTACTCACCCAGTGTGTCTCCTTTTAGTACTGTAATCATTCAGTCAGTTAGCATGTAGTCTTTTAGTGAGGTGGGCTTTAGGGCATGAACTGCTTCAAAGTAGTATGCACTATGTATGTAGTGTTTTAATCATCGTCACACTTGTGGTTCAGGGCTATAGTTTCTTAGTCAGCTTTTATATAAAATGTGTTTGTACAGTAATGGAATACTGTAAATTTGAAAGTTATTAAAATACATTTATTTGTGATTCTTTTTTGCAGATACTGTTTTTCAACGTTAAAATCAAGAAATTATGCCAGAAAAAGAAATGAACAGAGACAGGAGGATTATTTGAAGAAACATCAACCACGAGTATTGAATGTACAAGATAATGTGGCTAAAAGGAAAAAATTCTTCTGGTAAGATCACAAAGCAATTTATAAAAAATGTTTGTAGGAGCAAACAGAATATAGAGAATGCTGCAACTTCAGAGAATTTTTAAGTAAGAAAAAAAATCAAAATAGGAGGAAAAGTAAAAAAGCAAATGTTCAGTCAAAGGAGATGAAGTATGGTAAAAGAAGACAAAATCAGTATAAGGAATTACGCAAAAAAATATTTTACAAGAGAGTAGTGCATAATTTGCTGAAAGATGTGAAGCAATACAAAAAGAGAGCTTTATTTTATAAAAAGAAGAAGCATATTGAAAGCATTGTGGAAAAGGCTTTTGAAGTAAAAAGGAAATGGTTTATTTTACTGTTAAACAGAATTTGATCACTAGATAAACCAATATATGTAATGAAGGCCAAAAGTAGGAGGAAAAGAGTTATTAATAAAAAGTAAATTGTGATTTTTTTTGGGAGAATGGAAACACAGTTCTAGTTCAGAGCCTTTTTTTAATGAAGAGAGTTATTCACTAAGTGAAAAATTATTGTATGCAGTTGACACCAGTGGTAGAGGGTATGAAGTTAGTGATGGTTGTCCAATGGAGAAAGAGAAAATGGTTGAAAGAAATGCAGAAGAAGTGATAGCTGATGAAGTTTTAGGGAGACGTGCTAAAAACCCTGTGTACACTTGGGATTGCAGTAGTGTTTGTAGTGTACAACAGGAATCTATTGAAAAATTATGTCGTTTTTTACGAGTCTATACTAAAAAAAGTGTAAAACAAAAGATTAAGCTGTTGCAAGGACTAGACCCTTGCCGAGTGAGAAAACATACTGGTTTGCAAGGTCATTCTCTGGCCTGTATTTCTAGGAAATTTTGTGAAAGTGTTTTTCACCATTTCAGAATGCAGGCAGTACATCATACTCAAATGCGGAAGTTAGTGAGAAGGTTGTATTATGCAAAAAGTCCAGCACTAAAGTTAAGTGAGTTGAACAGTGCTCTTTTACGTGGGTCAGTTTCAGATGTGAAGCAGGTCTGTAAGGATATTGAGTTTTGTTACTTTGGGCCTAAGCAAGAGAGTGAAGAAACTGACACATTAGTAGAACAAAATGTTGAAGACAATGTAGAACCTGTAATTACAGAAAAATTTGGATGAAATCACAAAGTTTAAGGTAATTTCAGGTGAAAGACCAAATGTTTCTTGTATTTGTTGTCGGCGAAGTCACTATAAAAATCAGACTAGGGGTGTCAATCTGTATTTAAAAAGTGAAATAGAAGATAATGATAAGTGGATGGAATTTGCAACGTATTTGTTGGTAGAAGATTGTTTTGATTTGGGATGTGAGCAGCGTATTTGCAAATATTGTTATAATAAATTAGATGATAATAAAATGCCTGCTAGAGCTGTTCATAATAATCTAGAGTTGGTTGCTATGCCTCCAGAGCTGATAGATTTAAATACGTATGAGTCTATTCTGATACAATGTGTTCACCCGTTTCAAGCTATTGTTCGTATGGAGCCCAAAACAAGTAAATTACCTCCATCAGAGTTGCAAAGAGGATTGAAAGGAAGAGTTTTGTATTTACCATTAGATTTAAGGAAAACTTTTGAAACTATTGGTGTAGATCATGCAGAAAATGAGCCACTAGTCATTCTAGTTAATGGTGTTCCTACTAAGAATAAGAAAATCTGGCAAGAGTTAGTGGATATTAGAAAAGTGCAAAAGGCATCATTGTATCTGTTAAAAAATAATGAGTACTATAGAAATGTGTTTGTTGGAGAAGAAGAAATAGATTTAGCAGAAGATAGTGAAACATTAAGTGGACAAATTGAAAAAGTGGACATGTCCAGATGTGAAGAGATCTATGAACATTACAGTGTACATCCACTTCAGTCCAAAGAGGTGATGGGGAATACAATTGAGTTGTTTCAAATGAAAAAAGCAATTGGAAGTCCCATGAGTGTATGGGAAGAGAGCTTGGAAGCTCGTTGTTTCCCGCAGTTGTTTCCAACAGGAAAAGGAGGACGATATGATGAACATCCTGTGCAGATTCCTGCATCTGAATATCGGACAACAAGATTATATGCAGAAGATCCAAGATTTCGACAATGTATCCCTTATATGTTTCATCTTCTGTTTGAAAGTGACTTGTCTGGACTTTCATATGCAGTAAATCACATTTTAAAAACTGGAATGCATCTTCAAAATGTAACTGCAAAGGATTTTATGGATAAAGTGCATCGGAGAGATGATCATTTAGAATCTCAGTTGATTAATCTGATGGCATGTCAGCGTGGGACTAATGAATATTGGTACCGTCGACATGGAGAACTGAAATGCATGCTACGGAACTTGGGAACTCCTACATGGTTTGTTACACTAAGCTGTGCTGAGTATGCTTGGGATGATTTACTTGAATTTCATCGAGGGGCAAAATCCAATATAAAAAATATGGAATACAAGACACCTTGAGAATTATGCTCTTTGGATCCTGTCAATGTATGCAGATATTTCAATCATAGATTTGAAGCTATGATGTCTTTCATCTGCAATAAAAAGAATCCTCCTCTTGGAGAAGTTGTGGATTTCTTTTGGAGAAAGGAGTATCAAGCAAGAGGTGCTCCTCACAAACATATGTTGTTATGGGTCAAGGACACCCCCAAATTTGCAACAGATTCAGATGAAACTGTTTTGTCTTTCATTGAAAATTATGCTACATGTGCTCTTCCAAATAGTAGAGAAGAGAAAAACTTAAAACAACAAGTCTTACGATTTCAAAGCCATAGGTGTGGAAAATACTGTCGACGAAAGTACAAGTCAAAGGATAAGTTCTATACCAAATGTCGTTTTGGATTTCCACGTCCTGTATTAGCCAAAGGAAGAGTGAACAGTTTTATGTCAGCTGTATGACATACCATCACAAGAAAGTCTCCGAAAAACACCTACAACTTAAGAAGAAGCGAAGAATCAAAATACATAAATGACTACAATCTAGTTATTTTATCCATGTGGAATGCTAACATGGATATTCAGTATGTTGCGGACAATTCCATTGCTGTTGCTCGATATGTACCGTCTTAGATTACAAAATCAGAAAGGACTGAATTGCAAGAAATGTGGGAAGAGATTTCTCACGAGAAGACTCTAAGTAAGAAATTATACAGATTCAGTTTGAAGATGTTATCGCATCGTGAAATTGGAGCATATGAATGTTCAGATCGGTTATCATCTGCAAGTCTATATTCCAAAAGTAGAAGAATCATTTGGGTGAGTCTAGGTCTTGCAGGAATGTGAAATCCGGTACTGAAATCTGTTCAAGGAATTGAATATTTAGCAGAAAATGACCCTGAAAGTACAGATATTTTGAAAACCAATATGTTGGACACATACTATCCAAAGAGAAGTCATCATCTTGAGGACATGTGTCTCTATGAAGTGCTGCAAAACTACACTTTTAAACAGAATATTACATAGAACATCAACGATGGAAAATATGGAGTGATTGGTTCCGAAGGATGTCTGGTGAAACAAAGGAAAGGAAATTTAATTAATCACAGAAAACTGAGTTGCGACACTGCTGACAAAAGGGAATTTTACTATTTAGCCCTTTTGCAAATGTTCAAACCATGGCTTTCTGAACTGGAATTACTTGGAGATTTTCCCAGCTATGAAGATTCATTTAATGCTTGTAAAGATAGCACACAATGCAGTGCTTTTGCAAATTATGTGAAAATGTTGAATGATGAAATTGATCAAGAAGCTACAATTGCAGCTGAGATTGCTAGAGACAGTTCTCAAGACAGTCAAAGTTCTGCTGTACTGAGTCAAGATCCACTAGGACAACCAATTGTTAAAAATGAAGCAGCGATTGCAATGAATGAGGTGGAAACAGCAATGTATCAAGCACAATAAGATGCAATACAGTTAGGAAACTTGGAATAGCAACTAAATGTTGAACAGAAAGAAATATATCAGCAAGTGAAAGAGCAGATTGACCATGGATTACTTCATGAAAAGAAAGGGTGCTCATGTACATCATTTCAACCTATCCGAATGTATGTGAGTGCTCAAGCTGGAACAGGAAAGAGTTTCTTAATTAAAGTAATTACAAGTTATCTGCAAAAAACAACTGAGTCGCATTTGTCTTGTGTTATCACTGCTCCAACTGGGTTGGCAGCACATAACATTAAAGGAATTACTTTACATCGTTTACTAATGCTGTCAGTATGAGAACAAATTGGAATACCACAAGCTATCTGGAGAAGCTTGTTATGAAGTTTCAAGAGTGCTGAAGAAAATGAAACTTCTCATTATTGATGAGATGAGCATGGTTTCAAACTTGATGCTTGCCTTTGTGCATTTAAGAATGCAGCAAATTCTTAAAACAGAGTATGACGTGTTATTTGGAGGAAAACACGTCATAATTTTTGGCGATCTACTGCAACTGACACCGGTAAAAGGACAACCGGTATTTAAAACACTTGCCCATGAAGATACCAGAAAGTCTCTTGGCAGTGTTGGTAATGTGAACATTTGGAGTAATTTTGAATACAAAGAACTGACAACAAATATGCGACAGGCAAATGATGCTGAATATGGAAGTATTCTTCAAGACATAAGAATTGGAATTCTTTCAAAAAAAGGGAAAGAAGCTTTGGAGAGTCGATTACTTTGCAATGCCTTTCCAAATGAAAATGCAGTTGCTGCAAAAGTGTACGTGGAAATTGCTAAAAATAAGTCAGTGATTTGCTTAATGCCGACACTGCGTGAGTGTTCAATATTCAACAAAGAATTATTAAAATTGGAAAATGAAGAAATTGTAAAAATGGAAGCCATCGATAAAATACTACATGAAGCAATCACTATTATTTTGACGGGTAAGTTGAGATCAAAAATAGATTGTTTAGAAAAAAAAATATCTAAAACTGCTGGTTTGGAAAAGACACTGTATGTTTGTGTAAACTGTCGGATAATTTTAAGGCGTAATTTGGATGTAGAGAAAGGTTTAGTTAATGGTGCAATGGGCAAAGTGGTGGATTTTGTGAATTATCAGAAAAAAGAAGGAATTGAATTTTTAAAAATTTAAATTTGATCAGATTGATGAAGTTAAAGAAATTGGTCGTTGTTCAGTTCGTTTTTTACTTGTTAAAGATTTATATGTCCGTAGGAGACAATTTCCATTTTCTCTGGCATATGCAGTGACTATTCATAAATCTCAAGGATTAAGTGTAGACATTGCATTGGTGAACATTGGATCTACTGTATTTAAAGATGGTATGGCATATGTTGCTTTGTCGCGAGTCAGAACATTATCTGGTTTGTTTTTGATTGATTTTGATGAGACAAAGGTTACTGCAGATGCAAACTGTGTAAAAGAGTATAATAGGTTAAGAAGGGTGTATGCTCCAAATTTAGGTCAATATCCTGTATTTGAAAAGCGTATGGTTGGTCGAAAAAGAAGGTTAGAGAATATTCTGAAGGTATCAATAAAAGAAAAGAAGAAGATAATGTTGTGATTGCAGGTAAAAAGAAATTGGACACTGTTGAAGAGATTGTTGGTTATCAGTTTGAAAATAGTTCTGGTGTCAACTGCTATGCTAATGTAGTGGTCAATGTTTTTTATTTTGAAGGTTTGCAAGTACAAATTATGCAGAATCGGCAAAAAAGATTTTGTTCTCTGTTGCATTCTGTTTATGAAAAATTGACAACAGATAGAAGCAAAATACAATCTGTTTCAGATGTTCGTAATCTTTTGGATGTGTGTTCTGGTTCTACACAATTTAAACAAAATATCCAACAAGATGCTCAGGAATTTTTAATGTATATGCTTACCATTTTTGAAAATGAAGGTGTAGAAATAGAAAATATGTTTGCCCATTCTTACAAATGGGAACATTATTGTGAAAATTGCATGTATACATGTAGCACCAATGTGACACTGAGAGATTTCTGTATTTAACATTACCAGCCTGTAAATCAGTGTCTTTCAATAAATTAGTTAAAGGTGCAATTCAAAACATGGAGTGTAGCCAATGTAAATCAGAAATGTTATCCATATTATTCTTAAAAAAATATGGAAAATACATCATTTTAATGATGCAACGTTGTGCAGATGCCGTAAGAAAATTGGATACTTTAATAAAGCAATTTGTAGCAGCACAACTATCAATATCAGGAAGGACTTTTGTAGCAATTGCAATAATTTTCCATGATGGTCCTTCCACAACATCTGGACATCACACTGCCTATCTAAAATGTGACAAAGGCTGGACACTTTGTAATGATGCCCAGTTGGTTTTCAAACAACGTTTGCCTAGGGAATTACCAAATTCCTACCTAATATTTTTCAAGCCAAAGTTTTAGGAAAATAACTCACTCTCTGAGGAATTTATTATTATAATTTAATAGGACTACCATTGGACAATTTACATAAAGAAGAAGTGCTAAAATACCATTTGGCCTCAAGGAAAGGTATATTTTTGAATTATGGACTTTTTGGTGGTCATTTGTTCGGTGATTATTTTAATGCGGCAACATTTACAGTTTTATAAGTTAAAGTTATAAAATGTTGTCATCTGTAAGCATTTCATATATGTATGATTTGTATTTTCTGGTATTTTACTGAGAATAGTATGTTGTTTTTTTTTTTTTTAACAAGCTTTCTGATTGTTTTTTTTTTGCCCGCTGTTAAGTGATGAGTACCATTGAAATCACTATTTCTAGTGAAATTCAATATATTCTGAGAACAGCAAAAAAGGCAAACAAATAACTTTGTGGAAATTATGTTGTGTTGTAAAAAATGTATTATATAGGTGCCGATCCCGAACCTGTAAAACCCGGGTACGAATGGTCGTACGGAGCATATTCTCCGTCCGATTTGTACTCGGGAAAAACACCTTACAAACCCTCAAGTACGATTCGGACACAAATACCATTTCTGTACGAATCGTAAAAAACTACGTGTGGCGAAAATTTACCCACAATTCCGATCTGGGACATCGCGTACTTGACGTCCGGACGGAGTCAGGCAGCGTTTTACAGACCAGCAAGTACGATCCGTGCCCACGTCACTCCGCACCGCTCATTTTTTACGGCAGCCAAAAACTCCCGCAAAATTGAGGACGACGCGAACAAGGAGTCCCGGTACGTGACGGACAGCCATGGACCCCAACCTACGCATCATCCCGGCCCTCATAGCCTACGACATCGTGTTCAGAAACCGACGCAGACGCCGCAGAAGGTCAGAACAACACCCAGGGGCAAAGGGGGTTGGGGGAACTGGGGCAGGAAACATAACCCCCACACAATTAAAAATGTACATATTCCCTGCACATAAATGACCTCCAGGCTCTGGTCACTCTGGGGGGCGTGTCCACCAATCCCACGTCCCACCACAACGGAAGTGGACGTGGACGCATACCCGTCACCACTACAATGGTGGTACGGCCCGTACCCACGCCCCCCAGAGCGTGGGTACGGGCTGTACCACGCGTACCCCTACATCACCACTACAATGGTGGTACGGACCGTACCACCATTGTAGTGGTGATGTAGGGGTACGCGTGTACGGACCGTACCCACGCCCCCCAGAGCGTGGGTACGGTCCGTACCACCATTGTAGTGGTGATGTAGGGGTAGGTGTGTACGGACCGTACCCATGCTCCCCAGAGCATGTAGGGGTACGCATGGTACGGACCGTACCCACGCTCTGGGGGGCGTGGGTACGGTCTGTACATGCGTACCCCTACATCACCACTACAATGGTGGTACGGACCGTACCCACGCTCTGGGGGGCGTGGGTACGGTCCGTACACGCGTACCCCTACATCACCACTACAATGGTGGTACGGTCCGTACCACCATTGTAGTGGTGATGTAGGGGTACGCGTGGTACGGCCCGTACACACCCTATGAATGCAGGGGTATGGGCCGTACCACCCGTACCCCTACGGCCCCATTACATGATGGATACAAGGCATACACACGCCACAAATGTTGATGTATGGCTTGGTGCAGCACATCAGCTGTAAATTGGGGGTGGTGTATGCCCAGGATAGCATTGTACCACAGCAAGGGGGCAAGAGGGTGGGTGGGTGGGTGCAGAGGAAAACAAGCAGTGGACACAGACATTTGAGGGGTGGGTGCCCATCACTCCCAGCAGTGGACACAGAC
The DNA here is from genome assembly GCF_964204655.1 of Triturus cristatus. Taxonomy (NCBI): domain Eukaryota; kingdom Metazoa; phylum Chordata; class Amphibia; order Caudata; family Salamandridae; genus Triturus; species Triturus cristatus. Next base: position 10,021,636 of record NC_140593.1, on the reverse strand, counting down.
ATGTGAGGGGTGGGTGCAGAGGAATACCAGCAGTGGACACAGACATGTGAGGGGTGGGTGCAGAGGAATACCAGCAGTGGACAGGGACATGGGGGTGGGTGCAGAGGAATACCCGCAGTGGACAGGGACATGGGGGTGGGTGCAGAGGAATACCAGCAGTGGACACAGACATGTGAGGGGTGGGTGCAGAGGAATACCAGCAGTGGACAGGGACATGGGGGTGGGTGCAGAGGAATACCAGCAGTGGACACAGACATGTGAGGGGTGGGTGCAGAGGAATACCAGCAGTGGACAGGGACATGGGGGTGGGTGCAGAGGAATACCCGCAGTGGACAGGGACATGGGGCTGGGTGCAGAGGAATACCAGCAGTGGACACAGACATGTGAGGGGTGGGTGCAGAGGAATACCAGCAGTGGACAGGGACATGGGGGTGGGTGCACAGGAATACCAGCAGTGGACACAGACATGTGAGGGGTGGGTGCAGAGGAATACCAGCAGTGGACAGGGCCATGGGGGTGGGTGCAGAGGAATACCAGCAGTGGACACAGACATGTGAGGAGTGGGTGCCCATCACTCCCAGCAGTGGACACAGACATGTGAGTGGTGGGTGCAGAGGAATACCAGCAGTGGACACAGACATGTGAGGGGTGGGTGCAGAGGAATACCAGCAGTGGTCAGAGACATGGGGGTGGGTGCAGAGGAATACCAGCAGTGGACAGAGACATGGGGGTGGGTGCCTATCACTCCCAGCAGTGGACACAGACATGGGGGTGGGTGCAGAGGAATAGCAGCAGTGGACAGGGACATGGGGGTGGGTGCAGAGGAATACCAGCAGTGGACAGAGACATGGGTGTGGGTGCCTATCACTCTCAGCAGTGGACAGAGACATGGGGGTGGGTGCAGAGGAATAGCAGCAGTGGACAGGGACATGGGGGTGGGTGCAGAGGAATACCAGTAGTGGGCAGAGACATGGGGGTGGGTGCAGAGGAATACCAGCAGTGGACAGAGACATGGGTGTGGGTGCCTATCACTCTCAGCAGTGGACAGAGACATGGGGGTGGGTGCAGAGGAATAGCAGCAGTGGACAGGGACATGGGGGTGGGTGCAGAGGAATACCAGCAGTGGACACAGACATTTGAGGGTGGGTGCCCATCACTCCTAGCAGTAGACACAGACATGGGGGTGTGTACATCATTATCAGATGATCCCAACTCCATGGGTGTATGTACGCATCCCGAAATTTGGACTATGTTGATAGTGTCATAACAACACATCACTGACAGCAGTGTCCCACTCCCATGAGGATGGATGTCTTTCCCCCACTGCATGACACACCACATGTGGGTGTGAGGACAAATCACACATGCATACCCACCCCTGGCAGATGCAGCACAATACACACACAGACATAATGCCACAAGACTGTATGGTCATGTCAATGCCTACTAAATTAAAAGACCCAAAGGGAACACACACTGTCCCGCACATCCCAGGACTGATAGGAATGTACAGGTGCTGGGAGAGCCACCAAGATGGTGTCTGCCATGGAAGGAATAGGGTGGAGTTCCCACAGATACAATGCCCAAAATTGTGAGTCAGGTGCCCAAATACCCTGCAGAACAAGTACCACATGTGTGCTAGGCTGGGATTACACACATACATAGTGCGGAAAAGGGACAATTTCTCCATGAAGGCATGGCAACATACTCAATACACAAGTACAGTGACTAGCAAGGATGGCACAGACGATGCAGCCGGAGACATTGCTGAGCAGGCATGGCCAGAGTTGAAGGGATCTGTCACCAACAAAGGAAATGTAGACACAGGTCAGCACATCAATTGTGCAACTCCCTGCAGGAAGGTTTTCAGGTCCCACAGAGGAAGGAACACTCCTTGGGACAATGTCTCCAAACACAAATAGCATACACGACAAAATAATCTTTGCAGAGAACTTGTGATGGCATGCAGATACCAGGTGAAACCCCATGAGCAGCAGACTACAACATTGCCATGAAACATAACACATTCCCGCAACTCTGTAGCATCAGCATCAACATCAATACCTGAAATGCAAGACTTTTCAAATGAAAAAGGAAATGCTTTATTCAGCATGAAAAAATAAGATTCAGTAAAGAGCACTATGTACAAAGGCATTCAGAGTCCAGATCATCAGCCCTTGGGGGGGACACATGGCCACGCGTCTCCCCTAGCTTGCCTGCACATCAGAACCCTCAGGTTTGTCGACTGGGGGGGGGCATCATGTGGGGAAGGACCAGGCACCGCAGGGACAGGAGGGGGAAGGGTAGGTGTGGTGGGTGCAGGGACAGACGACTCCACCACAGGGGGTGGGGCAGCGCCAAAGGTGGATGTCAGCACGGCGCTGCACACTTCTGCCAGCTCATCAAGTGTCTCCCCTGCACCTGGAGAAACAACAGGCCCCAAGGAGGGGGGGTTCATAGGGATGGGTTGCAGCGCTACTGGTGGAGGTGGTGGACAGGCTCGGGGACTTAACTCCCCTACCCGTGGAGTGCCTTGACCGTTTGCGGCCAGGTGAACTAGTGGGGCTGAGGCCCAGCCCAGCAAAGTAGGCCTCCTTCTCCGATTCTGGGACAGGGGAGCCAAGGGGAGTGACATCGGAGGGACTGGGGAGTGAGTCATGTGAACAAGGACTGTGGCTGCGTGCCTGCATTTGTGCCCTAGACCCAGTGGGTGTGCCTGCTTCCCCCTGAGTGTGCGTGTCAGGAGGTGTGCGCTTACCCCTACGTGGTGGTGTGCTGCTTGTGTCTGGTGGGGTGCATGTGTGTGGATGTCTGGGTGTGCTTGGGACAGGCATGGGTGTGGGACTTGTGGATGGTGCAGGGGTAGGGGTGGACACAGCGCTGCAGGTGACTCACTTCTGCCGTCAGTGAAGAGTCCAGGGACCTCAGCAACATCCGTTGGTCAGACATCGCTGATGACATGCCGTCCATGTACGACACCATCTGGTTGAGCAGTCTGGTGTGGCCATGGAGGACAGTCAGGATCGATGTCTGCCCAACCTGCAACTGACGCAGAATGTCCACAGACTCGGCAGTGAGGGCAGCGGGGGGGACAGGGGCAGGGGGTGCGGTGCCTGGCACGAAGGAGACACAGTGTTGCCTAGCACGGACAGAAGGGACCTGAGCAAGTGGGAGGGCGGTGATGGGAATGGAGGGGGCGGTCACGGATGGAGTGCTGCTACCAGCTGTTGGAGCAGCATCCGCCCCCTCGGGAGTTCAGCCTCGGACCCGTCAGCCTCGTAGTCAGTGTTGGTACTGGGCAGTTCCTCCGCCTCACTCCCCTCGCCCTCCATGCCACTTGAGTCCGCCGACTCCTCAGCAGTGGTGGCACCAGTGCTCGATCCCTCCTCCACGTCCATGCCAGTGTCTCCCTCGGTGTCCTCTGATGATGCTGTGGGTAAGGTGGAGAGACAGGAAAAAATCAGTCACCTGTATACATCTGACACGTGAGTCCAAACAAAAGAGGCAACAGTGCATATCAGGAAAGGCATCATGAGTAACATCTAGAATACTCCCCACATATGTAAGCCCTGCACTACCCAGTTGGTTGACCCACCATGCCACTTGGAAACAATGAAAATTAGGACACAACAGCAAATAACTTGAAATCCCAAGATCATGAGAAGCTAGTGTCTGGGATCAGTTGAGCCCAGCAAGACTATGAAGGCATGCCACCTCTTGTTCACTGTGAACCAAACAGTATTGTCGCACCCATGGCCAAATTCCACATGCCAATGCAGAAGGTGTCCCCACACTCAGAGACCTGTGAGTACTTTGGAAACCCCAAAGAAATACATTGTGATTCCTGGAGAATCACAACCCTTTACACAATGGACATGTCTAGAATGTGTGAATGTGGCACTTTGTGAACAGAACACACATGTGTCTGTATAGCAGAAGTCACACAAGGAGGTGCACACCAAACTACATGTACACAGTCGTTGTCTGACCTGCCAGACTCATTCAAATAAGCCACTGTTAGGCAGAAAAGGGGTATCAGTAAGTACATATACATGGCACCACGGTGGTCTGTATGACTTGACACTCGTACGTTGGTATCAGCAATAACCAAGGACTAACCCAAATGCAACCACACTGTGGGAACATGTATATGTATGAACTCCAAACAAGTTTTGTTCAAACTGTGCCTTACTTTAAAAAGTGCCAGCGTGTCCCTGGAAAGTGTAAAGGTGGTGTCTTGTGCACTTCCTTGGGAGACATCTGTCATGTAGGCACATAATTGTCCTTCACAACAAAACAACAAGGTGAAGCATATGAAACACTGAGACATGTTGACAGGTGTAGTGAGTGCCAGGGACAATTTCTCTGAGTAACAACTTGAATAATGTCATTTGTCACATGGCTATCTGTCACCTGATTACGCAGTTGGCTACACATATGACCTACTGACTGTCATCTGGAGTTGCACACATGTCCACACCCAGGACAATGCATAAGCTAATGGGCCTGCAATTGTATTGAAAAAAAGCCTAGCTGTACTGTGGGGACACCCTCATGGCAAGCCAGAATGTACCCACAGATGTCAGCACACAAAGTCACAACTGTGTAGCATCTGAACCACACACAGGTGCAAAAAATGTACAAGCAGGATACATGATTGTCAAAAACTGACACAGGCTACGAAGCCCGAACATTAAGCACTGGCCAACATCAAGGGGGCACTGCACGGTGACTTTCTGTACTGCGAATTATCACACACGAGTCAGAACTGGCAATGAAAAATCATGGTTGAACATGTACGCCCCTCCCGCACACACCCACCCATACCTGAGTCAATGTGACTGATATCGATCAAGACATGACACCTCTTATTCAGGGTTACAATAACTGTGCTTGAAAACTAGCTTCATTAACACAACATCACCTTGTAGGGCTGGCAAAACATATTTGTCACAAACAAACATCAACAGATTGTTGTGAATTGCCACACAGGCACTCCCCAGTGTGAGTATGCACAAGCAAACTGGTGTATCCCTGTCCAGTGGACACATGTAGCACACATGTGAAAAATACAACCTAGGCCAGGGAACAATGCCACAGAGGCAGAGCCATGCTGAACCCACAGTGAATGTGCACAGTGTTGGATGACACACATGATTAGGAGGGCAGGCTGTGTCAGGGGACTGTAGTGGGCACACTTCTCCATGGTCCTCGAATGAGCTGACTGTAACAGGAGCAACCGTCCCGGCACTATGCATATCTCCCACTCATGCACATCATGTCTGAGGCCACAACATTGGTAATGCATGCTGCAAGTCTGTTCATTTGAAACCTCACACTCCTATGTTGAGACTCAGCATCAGTGCCAACAATTATGCAACCCCAAATGACTGAACAGGACAGGGCACAGGCAGACCACCCCCACACATGATGCTGAAAGCAGTGTGCACCTTGATTAACTGGCAACCTAGATGACCATGTGCAATAGTGATAACACACAGACCAGGTAACACATGTCAAGGAGGGGAAGGGAGGAAGAACAGCACAGGTTGACTTGGGGGAACAGGATATACACTGCCCATATATACCCTGGCAGTGTATCCAGGCGACTGAGCAGCTACAAAAGCTGGCAACACAAAACAAACATACATGTACCTACCCCTTTCCTGCTGCTGTAACTCCTGTATACGCCTATCCAGGTCAGGGAAGACCACCGCCAGGACACGCTTCATTTGGTGGGTCAGGCACTGGCACCCGCCATGCTTGCGTGGAGCCTCCTCCTTCAGCATGACCCGGGCGATCCTCTGGGTCCAGCACCGGATTCCCTGCCATCTCTTCCTCACTTGTGGCAGGCTGCGACCCTCCACCTTCCAGATCTTCCCCTTCTGGTAGGCGGTTACCTGTGAGGATGACAAAGTGGGACAACATCACTACACCTGCACCATGTCACAGAGACACACATTTGAACATCTTTGATTTCTTGAACAGGGCATAGTATGCTGGCAAATAATAGCACCTTAGTCATAGGGACATTTGCCACTGTGGACACACCAATGCACTACATGGCATTGAAAGTACACAGGTGGCATGAGGGGTGCAAACCAATCCCTGATCATGGCACACACTGTGCATCCCAAGCAACACAAGGCTGATGGACAGCACCGCAAAGCAGTCACATGCCCCAGGCCACTGACGAATCCTCAGCAGAGTACACAGACACACACAGGCACAGATCAATCACCTGCCATTGGCAACAGCAGATACAAACCTCACTCTGCACATGTGGCACTTGTCAGGGGGGTGTCACAGGTGTGGGGCTAGCTCAGCAAACCAGACACACAGCACGGCTTACTTCTCACATCAGATGGGTCGAGCTTTTGCCTCCTCCATGCAGCTGTGGTGCAACACTCTACATAGACACTCACCCACCTGACAAGGAACATTCACACACATCAAGGTCCAGGGGGCGTACACATCATTTGGACACTCTCAACACTCTCACCACAGCTCCTCTCAACTCACACACATCTATGGGTGCAGTCACCTGTCACACCGGGGTGACCACTGAATCAACGCAGGACAATAGAACAAGAGGATTAGCCAGGCTGAATGTGCCATGCACTATGCAGCGAATGTCACAGTAAGCACAATGCAAGTGAGGAGTGCACACATGAACTACATCAAGCCCTGCATGAGAGACATAAGCCATCCACCCCCCCCCAGGACTCACTCCAACCAACATTGCATGTCTTTCACACCTGGACACGATGCCAGAAGTGACAGACACAAAAAAGGTGCACAGGCAAAGGTAGTGGAGTCAGCACTCACCTGCTCCCCTGGTCGACCATACGGCATGGGGTACTGTGGGAAGATCACATCCAGCAGGGCCTCATTCTCCTCCTGGGTGAAAGGCTGGGCCCTCTCCACAGTCCTTGACATGGTGCCAGAGGGAGACAATACAGCAGCAGTGGTATCGACTGACATGTTGTGCAGGCAAGTGCCCTCTCATGGGTTCTGCCTGCCTTATATCTGCCTTGCTGGCCTATTTCATTTACAGGAGTACAGAGTGATTGGTCAGACTCATTTGCATCCTACGTTTCCTCCAATCCCTTTAAACATACACCAGTGACAGCCTTAGCTTCTTTCGAATTTGCAGCATCATGTCAAGTCAACAACCACTTTGCAACAATGTATCATGTGGCCAACTACTTTTTCCAGACCACATGATGTAAATTTTTGAACTTGAAACTCGGTATCCATGACAACCTGCATGCATTTAGGCCCTAATACTTGTCCCTCATGTGTCCCCATTGTAATTTTTAAATCCCCACACAGGTACGGTGCGTTTCACACGTACCCCTAGGGCACCATCACTACAGTGATACGGGCCGTACTCATGCATGTACGGGCCGTACACGTGTGAGTATGGGCCGTATCACTATGGCCTACGGTAACACAACTATAGTGAAACGGCCCGTACTCATGCGTGTATGGCCCGTACACGCGTGAGTACGGCCCGTATCACTATAGTTGTGTTCCCTTAGGCCATAGTGATAGGGCCCATACTCACGTGTGTACGGCCCGTACTCACGCGTGTATGGGCCGTACACGCGTGAGTATGGGCCGTATCACTATGGCCTACGGTAACACAAGTATAGTGAAACGGCCCGTACTCACGCGTGTACGGCCCGTACACGTGTGAGTACGGCCCATATCACTATAGTTGTGTTCCCTTAGGCCATAGTGATAGGGCCTGTACTCACACGTGTACGGCCCGTACTCACGCGTGTACGGCCCGTACTCACACGTGTACAGGCCGTACACGCGTGAGTACGGGCAGTATCACTATAGTTGTGTTACCGTAGGCCATAGTGATAGGGCCCATACTCACGCGTGTACGGCCCGTACACGCGTGAGTACGGGCCCTATCACTATAGCCTAAGGGAACACATCTATAGTGATACGGGCCGTACTCACACGTGTACGGCCCATACATGGGTGAGTACGGGCCCTATCACTATGGCCTAAGGGAACACAACTATGGTGATACGGCCCGTACTCACGCATGTACGGGCCATACACACGGCCTCAGAGCATGTGTACTGCGTTTCACAGCTTACACTGGTGATAGGAGGCGCACACGAAAGGAATGGAGGTGTCAGATTCGCACAAGGCTGTCCATCAAGTCATTGTCAGTGCAGTCCTTCATGTGCAGGGCCTAGGTGTGTCAGGCAGTGATGTGGGACATGTATCCTCATGTTGTGGCACAATAGATGTGTGATGAGCTGTTTACACATGTCATGTGTGATGGGGCACTACGTGGCACACTTCCCCTTCACACTTTGCACATGTGTGCATGTAGTACAAACGTGTCAAGCACTGCATCACTGGTAGGGCACTGTCACCAACACCCGCAACTGTCCCCTGATGCCAGGTCCACAGATAATTACACCTGACATGTGACTACCAGCGTGCCACGATGGACAACTATGTCATGTGTGTGTTATGTGTTCCATTGAGCTTGCAGTTGGTGTTCCGTCAACTCCATCTGCTGTTGCAGCATCCAACATGTGTCTGTGTGCATATGTGCATGGCACACATATACGCACACCATGCCGCATGTGGACTCACACGTTAAATGTGTCAGGATGGTTCGAAGATGACTTCCTGACATGAGGCAATATCTGCTTTGTCTCAATGTCTGTGTTATCAGGTTTTGACATGTACCCCTTCATGGAAATGTGTGTTATCTGTCCTTTTTCAGATGACATGTGACCTGTGCGTCTAGCCTCCCGCCAGCTGTCTGTATGAGATAACATCCTTCAAATGCTGATATGTGGATGTCTGTCACTCCTGTAATGTGTCTGGCTGTTCACTTACACTGGCCCACAGCTCTTTTCATGGCATGTCACGTTGACATTGCCAATCAACTATTGTGGCTGGCTCTTCGTAGGAGTATCACCTGGTTGGCATACGTGTCCTGGATGTATTGCACAGACCAGACTCTGTATTTAGCAGATGTGTATTAGCTGTTGAACATGTGCTCACCTCATGACATTGGTGTTGTAATGTACTCACTCTTTGTTATTCCTTCCAAATCTCTGCAGGGCACCGCCTCTCCCCAGACCAATGCCAGTCCTGGATGCCATGCGTGAACATGACTGCATCCGCAGATACCGCTTCTCGCAAGAGTTGATAGAGAACTTGACCGGCCGGCTTGAACCACACCTCCAACCACAACACAGGTATCCTACAGCTCTGACCCCCAAGATGAAGGTGATGGCAGCCCTAGATTTTGTTGCCACCGGCACGTTTCAATTGACCATAGCTGATGTAGGTGGCATGTCCCAGACAATGTTCAGCCGTGTCCTGCATGATGTTTTAGAAGCAATGTTGGAGCACCTGGATGAATTTATCCATTTTCCTACTCGTGAGCAGTTGACAGGTGTCAAGGGTGAGTTCTATGCCCTGGGAGGGATGCCTCACTTAATTGGGGCCATTGATGGGACACATGTGGCTTTGGTACCACCATGGGCACAGGAGGTAGCCTTTAGGAACCGCAAACATTACCACTCTATCAATGCCCTTGTGGTGTGTCTACCTAACATGTTCATTTCCCATGTCTGTGCCCGTTTTCCAGGGTCCGCACACGATGCCTACATCATGAGGCGTAGCAGGGTGCCAGAAATGATGCTGCAGCTGCACGCCGAACGAGCATGTCTTGTTGGTGGGTATACTCTGTTAGTCCTGTGTTTAGCGCTATCTTTGTATCTTACGGCATCTCCTGACCCACTTCTTCACATGATGTTTCCATGTAGGGGACTCTGGCTATCCCAACATGCCATGGCTGATGACGCCTCTCCGCAACCCCAGAACAGCCGCAGAACACCGGTACAACGACGCCCATGGGCAGACGAGGCGCGTGATTGAGAGGACGTTTGGACTCCTGAAGAGCAGGTTCCGGTGCCTCCACAAGACCGGCGGCTCCCTCCCATATGCCCCGGTGAAGGTCTGCAAAATCTTCCTTGTGTGCTGCATGCTGCACAACATGGCAGTGGAGAAGGCCGTGCCACTCATCCTTGATCCGGATGAGCAGGATCATCCACCCGTGGAGGATGAAGGGCTTGGGCACGGGGCAAGTGAGGATGAGGATGAGGACATCCGGAGTCAGCTTATCTGCAACTTCTTCTCATAATGGTGAGTCCCTGGGTCTGAGTGTGCACGCTTTGAGCCCTGTGTGGCATGTGTTGCAATGTGTGTGTCCAGCTGACTGTGTGCTAAGTGACTTGGAGGTGTGTTCTGATGTGTCATTCAAGTGATGATGTCATTCCACACATTTTAGCTGGGACACAAAAAATTTTAAGAGCATGGTGACAACATCATTCCTGTAGATTACATGTCCATTTCTGCGGATAACTAGCTCTTTGCTGACTTGTTGTGTGTCTGTCCTCCCCAGGTTCGTGCGCCTGTCGTCTGCTCGTGTCATCGTTGCCCTCCTGCTATTCCTCATGAGTATTGCAATGTGTGCTGGATCAGAGTTACATGCACGGACATGGTGAAAAGTAATTTTGGGTAAGGAGTGCAGCAAGGCATTTTGTGGGTGGTACGTGTTTGGGATATGTGGGGACTGCTCCTGTGCATGTTGTGTTACCATGCATACATGTCGACTCACCATGGGGCACATGACGTGTAGCATGGCTCGCATGAATTGATAGTCACCCTTCCTGACAGTCATCTGAAATGGTTTGTGGATTCTGATGATGGCATCAATGTGTGTATAACGTCCCTCAGGAACATACGGGATGCTAATGGTGGACATAGTGTGGGACATCCCCATATGAGGCTCAATGGGGAATTGCAGACTCTCCGTGTGCAGCAAGGGGTGTTAGGCTCACCCCCTTCACTTGTGTGCCAGCTCAGTAGGATTTACCACATCTGTGTGTTGAAGGGGGTGTCCAGTGTAGGTCACACAAGGTCAGCCAAATGACCTGTGAGTCTGTTCCAATTGATGCATTTCCCTTAGTGTGAGCCTGAGTAATAAAGGTGTTCCTCGCACTACAAGGTGCCTCATCTCTGTCAATGCAGGTCTCTTGTCACTTTGCATGCGGCATATCTGGCATAGTTGTGGAAGATTATGCATAGGAGTCCATGTGTGGTTTAGCAACATGCATGCAGTTGCTCATGGATTATGATCCCTATTGTGCATGAAGTACATGGTCGTGTATGTTTTTTGGCATGTTGGTCCACACAATGGACCATCAACACCTGCTGAGGGTGTGTCTCCTGTGCGCAGCTCGTCCTTCAGTTTCCTGATCCGGTGTCATGCCTCTTTGGTGATTGTGCATGCATTGTCTCTGGGTGTGCCATGTGACACTGGACACTCCTTCCTTTACACACGCGCCTGTTGCAGTTGTCCTTCTGACATCCTAGTCTTTGTGTGCAAATTCTGGCATATTTTCCAGGACATGACGCCTGCTGCTGCGGCCCCTGCAGCAAGGGCCCACATAGTATCGAGATTTGGCAACACACACGCCTCCAAGATGCTCCTCACTTCCTCCCTCCACCCATTCATTTGGCTGTCCTCAGCTTGTCTATGCCACTGTTGCCGCCACGCGGTGGCAAAGGCTGGACCATCAGCACATGCAAGGTGCACATTGCACCACCATCCTGTCCTTGCATAACCCACATCACACTACAGTCTGATGTAGCAGCCACACTCCAAGCTATGTCCATCTGCACATCTACCGCCTGCTGTCAGACATACCCTGGGCACACACACAACACCTTTGCATGCTGAGTGTACAACTCAAACTGCCTACACTGCACTGCCCCGCCTTCCAGGCCCTCTCACACCAACCAGGTCATGTCCCTAATACTCCCCACTGGCTCTGTACCCCAGCAAGGGCATGGGAGGGGGACTCAAGGCTTCAGCATGTAGTATGGTGTCATCGTCTGGCACATGGCACAGGTATCATCTCTCAGCATGTCAATCTACAAAGTGTCCAGGACCCCCTCTCCACCATCACATGCACACAGCACCTCATCATCAGCTCGTATGCCATTGACAGCCAGGTGCTCCTCACCCTCAACAAAGACACAGACATTGGCAGTTCCATTATTCAAGAATGCATGAGACCCATTGATGAATGGCTGAACACGAGCCACCCGAGGCTGGACTTGTACAGGACTAAGGTGATCATCTGAGGATTGTCCCCTTACAGCTGGGTCAAGTGCTTGGGTCCCACCCACAAGAGCCCTGCACAAGCACCCAGTGGCCACACACACAAGATGGTGTGCATCATGTTTTGCTCGCTCACATTTGCCAAGCTAGTCCACAGCATCTGTACCTCATGCTGCAACGCCCTCTGCATTATGCACATGATCCACAGATAGATCAACTCCAAGAAAAGACCGACCATCCCCCAGGTCCATGACAACATCCGTGTCAAATACTGCCCTGCCCTCTACGGAGAAAGTACATCCAAACTCCCAGGAAACTTGTCCACATCCAGGGTGCATCTGCACACCTCAGCTTCAACACCCTGCGCCCCAGCCACCTCACCGTCCACCATAGATAGCTGCAATGGATCCCTGTCTGCTGCAGGATGACCTCCACACTCCACACCCGCACTCAGGAGGCAGTCCACAACCCCGACACCAAACCAACCTTGTACGTCTGTTATCCTAGACCCCGTTGAACCATCTCCGTGCATCCAACCTTGCCCTGGCCACCATTCTTCACATCCACCGTACTCCAGCATACAGGACATTGTTCTCCCACCTGGCCACACATACCTGGGACTCCCTCCCCGGGAAACTCCACATGAGCCATGACCTCTACGCCTTGATGATAATCTCCCAAATAGGTATGTCTGCACAGTATTGCAAGCCCCCCCTCAGCAGCCAGAGGCCATCACAGGTGAGTGTTGTGCTCCATGCCTACATTGAATGATACCTTGTGACCCATGTGTGTCCTGTAACAGACTCTGATCCCAGGGTATGGATAGCTGGAGTTAGTTCAACACTCAGGCATAGTTTGACATTTCCACACACATATGTTGTTGAATATTGCAAAATGACTGCAACGTCTCATGACCAAAATAATATATTTATTTGCGGTGGGGTACGTGTTTTGGTCGATGAAATTAGGTGCTCTACCGGAGAATAGAATCCAAAGTTCACAGGAGGAGATGGTATCCTTGGCATTGGAAGTCATCAGAGTCCAGATCACAGTGTTGGTCATCATTGGTCAGACTGTGACCAGCAAGTCCATGTGGCAGAGAATGTCATTGGATGAGGCGCTGCTGTTGCTCCAGAGGGCCAGATGCCAGGCCAGGTGACCTGGGAGATGTGGATAGTCCTCTGACTCTCACGATCTTTTCCGTGGACGACCCACCTTCCTCCGGGGACCCTCAGATGCAGGCCTTGACGATGCTTTGGACGCTCCGTCAGACGAATCCTCCTCCTCCTCCTCCCTCCCTATGGCTGGTGCTGGTCTACGCCTGGTGGCACAGGGAGGGTTGCCCATGCTTTGGGCGATCTGACGGAGTGATTGGCTCATGTCCCTGTGCACCGCCAGGAGCTCAGCCAATCTTGCCTCCATCCATCCTTGGTGTTGTTGATGACTGTCATGATGCTCGACCTGCAGGTTCTTTATCTCATCGAGGGTCCCCTGCATCTCTGAGAGTCTCGACACTACCTGGTTGATGCCTCTGGTGTCACGCCGGTATGTGTCCAGGATGTTGCGTAAGTGTAACATACCGGTGTCCTGAGCGGGCTGGTCAGGTTTGTGCCTCCGCCTGCCTCCACTCCCACCACCCCTGCCCACTTGAGCCTGGCCGGCCGTTGTGGGCACATCGGGTCTACGGGACCCCTGAGGGATGGCATTTGCAGGGATGCCTGCCTCCTCCTGGGTGCCCGAGGAACCTTGTCCCTCCTGGTCAGACTGGCTCTGTTCAGTGCGAGCAGGGCTCCTAGGTGTCTCCTGGGATGTGGCAGGAATGGGGGTGGTGGTTGGCAAAGATGTACCTGACGCAGGTGCTGCAGGGGCTTGGGCACCAGAGGGGCCAGGTTGGTCGGGGTCATCCACGGAGTGGTGAGAGTCATCACTACCGGTGGGATCATCTTCACGCGGAGCCTGGGACTGTGATTGTTTCCCCCCAGTGTTGGGGGGAGATCGACGACGTTGCCCTGTGTGTGAGAGAGAGACAATGTTAATGGTTTTTCATGCGACATCTATGTTTCATACATATTCAAGTTGACCCAGTTCCTCCAGGTAGTTGGATGTGCCTAGCATTCCTCTCAATGTCCACTTGGGGATGGGTATGTTGCGGGGGACAGATTGGGATGTTCTTATGAGTGTTTGACCTGAAGATTGTTGGCTATGATGCTTATTTGGCTATGGATTGGTTTTGTTGTGTCACATGACCATTGTGGGAGTGTGTAAATCCGTTGCCTGCCCCGGGGTGTGTGCTTGTGTTAGGGGGGGGATGTGACCGGGCCTGCTGTTGTGTGTAGTGTGAGTTGTCATTGGGTCTCCCAGGTGATGTGTCTGTCCCCTCATGGTGCATGCTGGCATGACAGTGAGTGTGAGTTCCTGTGCTAGATATCAGTGCTTGTGGAGTTGGTGTTTGAGTGTACAGTGGTCCCAGGAGGGCCTGGTGCTGCATACAGCAGGGCCAAGTGTCAGCTACCTTGTCAGTACTTTGCCAGTCCCTGTGCATTGTGTATGGGTATGTACCTATGCCATATGGGCTGAGGGTATTGGTGTCTGCGTCTCATTTTCACAATGTGTTGTGTGGGGCCAACCCTCCCAGCCTCTTGGACATCCAGTCTTGTGTTTGTGGTTGTTGTAGCCTTGGACATGGCATTGCCTTGATTTGTGAAGGGTGCATGGAGACGTTAGTGGCATGAGCGTGGTTTTTGAGTGTGGTTGTGTGCGGTGAGTGCTTGGGGGAAGTTGCGTGCATTTGGTGTATTTGTGGTGTGGACCCCATTGCCCCCATGTTACGTAAGTTGTTTGTGTACTCACCAGGCTCTGCGACTCCTTCGACTCCGTGTACTCCCACCGGCGGTAGCAGGGCCATCACCTTCTCCTACAAGGGATGGTAGTGTACGGGTCTGCGGGCAGCCCACCTCCAGTGATGTTACTCTGGGCATATTCCTCATTCATTTTCCTCTTGACTGCCCTGCGCAGATCGTACCACCTGTATGTGAAGGAGGTTGTGTGAGTTAAGGTGTGTGAGTTAAGGTGTAGCTAAGGTGTAAGTAAGGTTGAGTTTTTTCTCTGTGGGGTCTGGCAGCAGTGGGTTTGTTGCAAAGGCTCATGGGTTGTGTGTGTGGGCCCTTTTTATTGGTCCATTTTTGGGTGTGGCTGTGTTTGAATTTTGGTGGGTGTGTTATAAGAGGTGGTTGTGATTTTGGGACTCTGTTTGCCTGTTTGGATGTGCCAGGTCAGTCATTGAGATATATTTTGTCATGTAGACGTGTTTTGTGGTATTGTGCGAGTCAAATGGATCCTCCTAGTGCTGTTTTACAGTGTCCTGGTTCTGTAAGAGTGTTTTTCGCGTAGGCACGTTCCATACATACGCGATGCTGGGTGAGGGTGCTGGGGTACGGTGTTGGAGTGCGGCACGCACATGGGGGCTACGGCGCATACTCGGGGGTACGGCGCCTACAGGTGCAGGTCTGGGGTACCCGCGTACATGGGGGTACGGTGCGTACGGTGGAGAAGTGTGGCTCAATGATTAGAGCGGCAGACCCTGATGCAGAGGTCTAGCCCGGGACCAGGGATAATTCTCGCCTCGGTGCCTATTCCAATCATGGAGTCCCACTCTGCAACTCTGGGCAATAGCTTGCTTAATCTCCACAACGGCCCCCACAACGCTAAGGATGCCTGGCCTCCACCTTGGGGGTGCCCAGGAGTGGACGCCTCACAGGGAAAGCCAGGATGGGTTCCACAGCGGTATTCGTACAAGCGCCTTGAGACCCTTGCAGGTGAGTACTGCGCTATACAAGTATCAATTTACATTTGCATTTACATGCGGGGTACGGTGTGTACATGCGGGGGGGTACGGCGCCTACAGGTGCGGGCCTGGGGTATCCGAGTACATGGGGGGTACGGTGCGTACATGCGGTGGGGGTACGGTGCCTACATGTGCGGACCTGGGGTACCCGCGTACATGGGGGGGTACGGTGCGTACATGCGGTGGGGGTACGGTGCCTACAGGTGCGGACCTGGGGTACCCGTGTACATGGGGCGGGTACGGTGCGTACATGCGGTGGGGGTACGGAGCCTACAGGTGCGGGCCTGGGGTACCCGTGTACATGGGGGGTATGGTGCGTACATGGGGGGGTACGGTGCCTACAGGTGCGGGCCTGGGGTACCCGCATACATTGGGGGGTACGGTGCGTACATGCGGGGGTACGGTGTGTACATGCGGGGGGGTACGGCACCTACAGGTGCGGGCCTGGGGTATCCGCGTACATGGGGGGTACGGTGCGTACATGCGGTGGGGGTACGGCGCCTACATGTGCGGACCTGGGTACCCGCGTACATGGGGGGACACGGTGCGTACATGCAGTGGGGGTACGGTGCCTACAGGTGCGGAACTGGGGTACCCGTGTATATGGGGTGGGTACGGTGCGTACATGCGGTGGGGGTACGGAGCCTACAGGTGCGGGCCTGGGGTACCCGTGTACATGGGGGGGTACGGTGCGTACATGCGGGGGTACGGCACGTACTCGGGGGGGTACCGCACCTACAGGTGCGGGGCTGGGGTACAGGGCGGACAGGGGGATGTACGGTGCTGACATATTGGGGAGTGGGGGGGCTGTACGGCTCGTACACGGGCACAAGTTTACCCGTGTACATGTGTGCTACTGCGTTGGCTCCGTATGGGGCTTTTTCCATGCGGTTGTGTATTCGGACGGGCGGTACGGATCGTACTTGTGCGCTCGGACTTCTGTTTTACGATTTGCACGTAAAGATGTCAGGCTCCCTCTAGTACACTTTTCCCGACGCTATTCGGACGTCAAAATTTCCGACTCCCTCTCGTAGACTTTTCCCGATGCTATTCGTAGGTATCTTTCACGTACGAATCGTACTTGCCCGTTTGTACGGTACTTGTACGATTCGTACGTAAAAAAATACGGATATCAGTCGTACGCAATTTGTTTTTACCTGATCGGAATCGGCATCTATATGTTATCATTTTTTTTTCTTTTCTTTCACAGATCCAAATTTTAAAATAAGCAATTTTTAACAATTTATATTTGAATGAAAAACAGCAAAATATGAATACCATTTTTTATTCCTATTACTGTGAAGGTAAGTTTAACTAAGTCTCAATATGCAGAATGAAGAGGCCTGCAAGAAGCTACAAAGTTGAAACACGTTGTAGTGATGTCATTTGAGATGTCATGATTGATGTCATCAGTGATGTCACTGACCATGTCATGACTGATGTAATATGTGACGTCATCAGCAGTGCATTGCGGGGGCGCGAGTTATAGTTAGCTGAACTAACTATAACAGGGGAATTTCTAGGGTTTTGTACGAGGGAATTATCTAGCTAACTATAACGCCCCTGAAACCTATGGTTTTTTCAGTGAATTTCGAAGGTTTTTTAAATGCCAATTCCTAACTATAACGCCCCTGAAACATTTGGTTTTTTCAGTGAATATATATATATATATATATGTTTATCGTAGCTCCAAATTCTCTCGATACAAAGAGAAATAAGCGCTCACGGAAAACGCTCGTATGGGAACTGAGATGCACAAATCCAGTAGTGGCAACATTTTATCATATTCCAAAGATTCATAAGGATGGTGTGCACCCACCAGGCAGAGCAATAGTTTCATTCCAAGGGAGCCTAACCGAACACATGTCTATGTTTATAGACCATTTTCTTTTTCTATTTGTGGTAGAGCTAAAATCCTATGTGAAAGATACCAAGGACTTTCTGTGCACAATTTCGGACATATCCTGGGACTCTACATATGTAATGATGGTGTTGGACATTACAAGTCTTTATACCTGTATTAACCATGAGGATGGTTTAAGGCCCTGCAACACTTTATGAACAAGAGACAATTAAGATTTGCTGAACATAATGCTATGATTTTGGAGATTACTTAAACATTTTTTAACAAATAACATTTTTCTATTTGAGGATAGATACTTCAAACAGGTATCGGGTACGGCGATGGGCACCTGTTTCGCCCCCAGTTATGCGAACGAACTTGTTTGTAGGCTGGTGGGAGGAGCGGGCGTCCAGAACCTATGACTGTGGCAATGTGACAGGAAAGGTTATAAAATGGTATTGTTATATTGACGATCTATTTATAGTGTGGCAGGGCGGTTCTGAGTCTGCCAATGGTTATAACAAGGATTTGTATAATAACGGTCTGAATTTACACTTTTCGGGTATAGTGAGTCCAGTGGCAGTGGACTACCTTGATCTTAAGGTATTTGTAACAGAGGGGAAAATACACACTGCCTTATATCGTAAGACCACAGCAGGGAATTCAACCTTATTTGCGACCAGTAACCATCCACCAAAACTGGTACAAAGTATCCCTTATGGAGAGCTATTGCGATTAAAATGCAATAGCTCACGTCAGTGTGACTTTGAAGTGGCAGCCAAAGAATGCATGCAGAGATTTGTCCAAAGAGGGTATGATTCCATACTCTTGGAAAATACATTAAAGAAAGTAAGAGGAATTCTTACGCAACATCTTTTGAAAGATAACTCAGTGGCTAAAATCAAGTCAGGTTAAGCA
The DNA here is from genome assembly GCF_964204655.1 of Triturus cristatus. Lineage (NCBI taxonomy): Eukaryota > Metazoa > Chordata > Amphibia > Caudata > Salamandridae > Triturus > Triturus cristatus. Next base: position 10,002,850 of record NC_140593.1, on the reverse strand, counting down.
CAGGAGGGTAAGTTTAGGATGGTAACCACCTATTCAGCGTAAGCAAATTATTTGAAACGCATGCTTAAGAAAAACTGGCATATTTTAAAAACTGACAGCGTTATAAGTGCAGACATCCCTACATACCCACTAGTGACTTTTAAGAAAGCTCGGTCTCTGAAGGATAAACTAGTGAAAAGTCATCTCTAGAAAGGATCCCATGGCGGGGGTACCCTGAAAGATATGAGGGGTTTCTACCCATGTGGTAAGTGGGAGGTGTGCTCCAACAGTAAAAGAGTTCTCTCCTATAGCATCCCAGATGTGGAGTTAAAGAGAAATATCAACAAATTCATCACTTGCAGTACCGCTTATGCAGTGTATTGTTTAGTATGTCCATGTGGCCTATGTTATATGGGGAGCACAATACATCCCCTTAGATTAGAATATTAGAGCATCAAAGAGCAATAACTAAAAACGATGCGTCATATCCTGTGGCGAGACACTATGCAGAAAAACATTCCAGTAATAGGAATCTATTAAAGTTTTATGGCTTAGATCATGTACCCGAGAACATCAGAGGGGGTGACAGGTTGAAAAAATTGCAGAGGCTAGAGTCACGCTACATAGTGGATTGTCAGACAAAATCCTCTATGTGTTTAAATAGTGGGAAAGAATTAGCATCACATTTGGGAACATGATGATCAATTTATGAACATGAACAGGACATAGTGAAATTGACCATATAAACGGAACTGCATGAAAGGGTACTGGAGAAGCAGAGTAGAATGGAGATAATTAATTATAGCACTCACAATAATAGCAATTATGTATGAGTGGATCTCCTTATAAATTTAAAGCGGAATCTGTGTTGAAATTGCTGATTATCTGACAAGGCTACAGTGAAACAAAAATTAAATTGTTGATTTGACATCATTTTTGGTATATTTTGTAGCGTAAGAATAATGAAAGTAACATGCCAGAATTAGTATTAGTATGTTCGTTGGTTGAAAGGGACTTAAGCCGATTCACGGCTAGAAATATTATGAGGTAACAAAGAAATATCCCCATATATGGACTCTGGGGTTATTCAATACTTATATAAAGTGGTAGTAACTTCACATTGCCAAAGCCGATTCACGGCATGTAATATGGCGGTATGCGAATATATGATGAGTAACTCAAAAATTGTTATTGACATATGGAAATGTTTATAATAATTTTGAAAAGATGTATAATTGGGTCAAGCATTATCGCATAGTTTGTTTTTCTCATTTTGTATTGCAATATGGTTGAAAAGAATGTTGATCAATCGTCAAATTGCACTTTACAAAATGGCGCATCCTGCGACGGTATTATATAGTCCCTTTTCAATGTTGACACACGGATGCTATGTATGTATTAAGTATGGTGGCCTCCCGGTGTGTTGACAAACACCGAGGAAGGCAGGTCGCCGAAACGCGTTTGTTTAGCTCAGAATAAAATACCCGTACGAGCGTTTCCCGTGAGTGCTTATTTCTCTTTGTATCGAGAGAATTTTGAGCTACGAAAATTTGTGGAATGCACAGCTACACAGAGAGCACCCGTCTGTGAGTGAATTCCTGGTATATATATATATATATGGTTGCAGGCTATGCGTAGGATTATGGGACCTTAGTGTATAGGGACTGAGTCATCCTACCCTCTTAGTACCCATGAGCCCCGGCCAACTAGCTGTAGTGTCTCACTTGCCCTCCTACTCACTTACAGAGAAAGAAGGGATTAGACACCCCAGAACACAACACTCCCAGATCTCTTAAGAATCGCAGTAGCAAGACACACCCTTTTGCTCACACTCCTGTACTTGTTCACAAGACGATCTGACAGAGACACAAACAAGTTTCAAATATTCACTTTATTAACATGCTCTAATATGCAGTATACATTCCACAACAAGCAGAAAACTGCATAATACAAATACGGTAAGCATATCAGTTAGTCCATCAATCATGAAAGGAGATGTCATTGTGAAAAGACAATTTAGCCTAACCTCCCTCCCTTTGCATAGAAATAGTATTATTATACAATAGAAGATCTCTGGGCTTTGTCAGCAGACCCCATACATATAGAAAGTAGATCTACATCATAGGTGCTGTTTTGCTCTTCTCCCTGGAAAGGTCCCTCTCCAAGTGTGTTCTGCCTATTCATGTATTCCAATAAGACCAAAGTATATTGTCCCAAACAACAGCTGCATCTGTATGTTTTGTCTAGGTGCTAAGGCCTGGCCAGAACAAAATAACAAGGGACATTGTTGTGCAACCTTGGTCACAATGTTCAGTCAAAATCCAAAAACGGCCATAGAGACTATTGCAAAAATAAAGTTGTGTAGTAACGTGCAAAGCAGCAGGCAAGCTGCAGCGTGCTCATGCTAAGTTAGATAAGATTACAATGTCCCCATGGGCCATGTGACACCCTCCCCTTGATCATGTCATTAGCTCTGGGCTAAAACAAAAGTCAGAGGTAAGCAGAGGCAAAGCATCTCGGTGGTATCCCAATTAGAATATTTTTCACACTAAAAACAATATACATTTTTAAAAAAGCAGCCAACTGGGTACCCAAAACTCTATCCCTTCACAGCAAATCATATCCAGAGGCCGTTAGGAGCATATCGGTGCATCCTGCATTAACTTTGATGTTCTCCGATCCAAGAGGTGCTGTGCATGAGCACAGGTACTCAAGTCTGCCGTTGGTCTAAGTAGAGGATCGCACACAAGGCACCTACCCATGGAACAGTCCTGCTCATATGCCATCAATGGACTCATCACCAGTTCATACTCTAGGGCAGACTGTGACGTATAGGAGAGGCAGACATCCAGGGCCCATTGAAAAGGGCACCAGAGGCAGTAGAACACCGGTTGTATGCAGGTAAAGAGGTCATAATGGAAGGTCTGCCAATAGTCGATGTGAAGAGCTTCTAACGGCATCAAACCAAAAAGCTGCTGCATCCGATCATTGTAAAGCTGCAACTGGGCCCGGCTTGGTGGCTCCACAGGTCGAGCAGCCATTATGGAGCCGCAGTAGAGGTGCAAGTATGCCACAAATCAACAGTAGCAATGGGGAACCCCCTGATGTCTGGGATTATTCCAAATATAGTCTGAAAAGAGGTGACAAGGCCGGATTCCACAAGTTTAAAAAAGTGGGCCAAGACCTTTGAATCAGACACATTAAATATTTGGTGAAGGAATTCTCCAAAATGGAGTGGGAAATTCATGTTCAGCAGTGACTGAATCTCACTCATTGTTCTCACCACCTGCAATTCGCAGGTCTCATGAGCTGATGTGAGAGCCACTTTTTGTTGAAACAATAGCGCTTTGAGTCTGCTTATCCTATTGAAATCTGTTTTCAATGGTGGATTGGCAGGCCACAGCAAACTATCTATAATCCTGTGCGGGGTGGAAAGTAGAACACTGCTGCAACATGTAACACGTTGTGAAACTGTTTCTATATATGGGATGCCTGCCCGTAAGCCGCAGCAGGTGTGGTTATTTTGGATAAGATAACTGCCATTCGAAGGCAAAGTCAATGCGGTAATAATAGCTGGGACTGGGTGCCTTTTAAAAAGCAAGCCAGATTAGAGGTCAAAACATTGCATGCACTGTGAGACCAGGGAGTGTCCTACTGTAGAATTACAATCCTCCTTGGTAAGGAAAATCTCCTTATCCCCTCGTTGACTCCAAAACGTGAAAAGCAAGGGCCATAATTCGTGAATATAGCTACTCCCTGTCGGTTCATATCTACCAACTGGATAGTGTTTCATGCAGGCCATAAACTGAAAATGTGAGATGGACAATGAAATAACCCCATGTATTAACCACACTGCTGAATCAGTGTCTGCCACAGAAAATGGTAACTGTTCTAGTGTGTTACTATGTAACATTGTATATGTAGCACCTTTCATTGACATCAATTTCTGTTTATCTGTCAAATTAAATGGTAAAAACAGTGCGGAAGCATTCAGGTAATCCAATGGTACTTTCCCACTTTCGAGTGTTTACAATTTCCACCCAAACTGAATAACAGAACGCAGCTGATTTTGACTATGACACAAAACAGACACTTCATTTTGAACAATGTCAATTACCGATGATACAATATTATCCAAAGTATATATACAAGAACACAGTGTATTAATGCTGTTATCGACTACTCAAAGAACGTTTCCTAAATTATCTTGGCAATATAATGTAGACATACCACAACTTCAATCTGCGATAGCTTCCAAAATTCATTATATAATTCATAAACAAAATGTTTTGCTCAAGGGGACTTTGGACCCAAAAGAAAATCAGCCACATTGATGCCACCTGTTAAAAGGGAAAGATGTTGTTTCACACATGACAGTGTGGAATGTTCCAACCATTGCTGACATAATTTACTAACAGAATATGTTTTAAGTGTATGAGAATGTGGAAATTGAGGATCAGGTCTACTCTCTGTAAACCCTTTTGTGGTATTTAAAAAGCATAATTGACATGCATTTGACCTCGTTGGCCACAACAACCAACCTGAAGGGTCAATATTGGAAGAGTTTAGTGTACCACTCTAAAACATGACAGTTAAATCCTCAATTGTGTAGTTTGTATGTAAATGTCATGTGTCATAGGCAGCCAATAACAAAATGAAGGGAGTATTTAAATTTTTAGCTGTGGCTAAACCAAAACAAGAAGTTTGCTGTATCGTCTGATTTAAAAATATGATCTGAAACTGTATCAAGCAAGCGCAATAAAATGAATAAGTGCCCTCCACATGCAAATCCTTGGTAACCACATAGATTTCAAATCAACCATTTCCCTCAAGTGATCTAACCTTTCCTGGATAAATCGAGTAAACCTATTTAGTCAGCATGAGTTTGGTGGATAGGCATCTTCAATTTATTTTAAGAGGACACAGGGACTTAGAGATCGTTACCAGTAAAGTACCTACATTTACTTCTTTTGATATTTGAGCTCCCCTTTAATGGGGCTGGGCAATGTTCCCACTTGGCATAATTAAAATATGGTCTCTGACCAAATTCTTTTTAGTTCTGCGGTAGGCATCTTCAAATTATAGAAATAGAACACAGGGTCTGAGAGATTGCAACCAGTAAAGTACATACATTTACTTATTTGGGTCTTTGAGCTCCCCTGTAATGGGGTTGGACGATGTTCCCACTGGGTATAATTTAAATATGGTCTCTGAGTATTGTTTTTTTGCAAAGAATGATGGCTATAACGTTGGTAACAGAAGAAATCAGCATCATTTGCAGAATTTAAATATACATCTTCAGTGTCAAAAGCGGTGTAATATTTCATGTCAGAAAACAATAAAAAAATTGCATTAACATATCAGTCATCAGAGTGTATTTCAGGCAACACCACATCGCCTAAAGGAATGCATAATATGTGTGGAATTTGCACAGTTTCTGTTGGGCCATGGATATCGAATGGTACTTTATCCCAAATGATACCATCAACAATTAGGAAGGCTGAAATATTTACTAGGGCTTGATCTCTTTTCATTTAATGTGATGAAGTGTGAGGGGACAGACCTCTGTTAACCAAGTTCACAGTAGAGCCTTCAGGTAAGTAGTGGCCATTAACCAATATGAAAAGCACTGTCACAGATCTAATAAACAGGAAGAGGAAAACAATTGTCTGCACCATCCAGACGTATGTCCATGGTGGGATCAGGTAAGTCCTTGTGAACCAGGAGTTGAAAACACAATTCTGTGAATGGGGTTCTGCCACAGACGAAGACAACAAAGATATATCTCTGTCCATAGAGTAACCACTGAACCTACGTGAAATAACAGGGGCTGTTCTTTAATTGAAGTTGAATGAATGGTACTTTCAGGAATGTCAAGTATAATTTCAACTGGTGTGGAAGCATACTCAGTATACAAAGTTGTAGATATAGAAGGTAATGCAGGCAACAAATCAATTGAAAACTCCATCTCCCCTCCATTTGTTGGGGAGTTGTCTGGGAAAGAGAAGCCATTGGAGTCGGTGAAACATCCCGACGTGGAATGTTTGTAGGCAAACTATTCAGTATCAGCCATATGGTGTAGCTTGACATGTTCAATTGAAATGTATTGATTCTCCTTACGACCAGGAAGTGGTGGCAGAATTACAGTATGGGTGCCCTTTAAATCAAGGACTGTGACCAGTGCACGATAAGCAGGACCAAATTTCTTTTTGTTCTGCATCTTCTCTTGGACCAGATCTCCAACTTTAGGAAGACAGACAAAAAACAGAATCAGCACCGCTGTACCCATGGAAGAGAGCAAATCAGCTCTGACCAGTGAGTCCCAAGTCTTTTGTACATCCTGTAACATAGCACAATGTTTATCTACGTCAAACGTTGCGGCAGCCCCTACAATGTCTAGAACATTAATGTCTGGCACAAAAGGTTTAATGACAAAGAGCAATTCAATGGGGTCTGCCCACCCAGAGATCTTCTAGGGAGATTATTAAGTGCACGTTGAACTCCATATAGAGGAGTCAACCAGCCAGGACCAGAACCTAATACCCTTGCTATTAAAGATTGCTTAAATTCATGTTTCATCAGCTCCACAACAGGATTGCCCTCAGGCCGATAAGGAGACAAAATTTGCACCTGCACCTGCATCCTAGTAAGCCTTATAGGCAAAAGCCGGACTTGTGTCGGAATAGAAGGTGCCACAGGCAAATGTCCCTACAAAGACACGCACATTATAACAGTTTGAGCGTCAACACTATGTTGTAGCCAAACCCAAAGGAATCTAGTGCATGAATCTCCTTCACCAAGATATACTTAAAAGCATTATCAGATGTTAAAGGACCGCAGTGATCAAGTTAAAAGCACCCAAACGATTAATTTGAAAAGTAGAGTTGAGTATAGGGTGGACATGAAACAATTGAAGGTATAATCTGTTGACAAATGTCACAGGAAGGAACATATTTATGTGTTTGCTTGTACAAACCAGGCCACAGAAATGCTGTTGCCACAGCGAAATAGTTGCTGTCACACCAGCATGTACCGAAGCCACACCTTCCTGCGAAGCCACTATCGATGGAAGTCTGTGGTCCGCATTGGTAATCAGCCAAGTACTAATGGGTGGACCAGTCACAATCAGAATTTGATTGTTTTTTTAAATAATAAGTATAACATCAAGGGAAACCATGAGGAAATTGCGTTCCCTTCTTCGCAGAGGCAACAGTCGCTAAAATATCATCATCAATTTTAGTCATAGACCTAGTAACTGCTGCTACCGAGCATGTGACTACTGCAGATTTGGCTGCCTCATCAGACAGCAAATTACCAACAGCTTGTGCTCCCACACATACATGGCCCAATGTATGGATAACATGTGTGAGTAGCAAACGTTCCTTAAGAGCGGCCACTCAGACCCAAAGCATTTTTTGCTTACTTGCGCTGTCTTTAGATTCACGAAAATAAGTTTGTGTCCAGAAGAACAAGTTGTCACTGAAGGATTGTACACAGTCAAATGAATCTGGATCAGCAAACTCAAGACCCAAAACCAAAGCACATATCAGCCTATTGAGCTGTGCAATCCCCAGGAGATTGTGTGTGCACCAAGGAGGATTTAAAACCACCATCTACTATTGTTCCTGCCACAATTGTGCACGCTGCTGAATAAGCATGTTTAGAACAAATGGCTGGCTGTGCAGGCCCATCACTGTAAATAATGCATTTGTGCTGATCAAGAGGGAGTAATGATAAAGGAAAAGGATAAACATGTTCATATTGTAAAAACTCCTATGTTTGCAAACACGCCTGTGCTATTCTTATCTCCCATAGGCCATCCCGCATCGCGTGTCTGATTCAGGGCTTTCAGGAGCCAAAGAATAGCTGAAAAAGCTGATGAAAATGTCTAAAGTGGTTGTATACTTCTTTCGAACAATGTTATCCACTAACGCAGAGATATGTGTGTTCTGATATGCAAAGGTTCGAACATGACTGTTCAAATGTCTTTAGTCTAAAACTATACGATATGAACCGTCCGGTTACAATATCGGAAAAAAAATATTATTCATTGATGAAACACAGGGTTCAATCACACTCTGATATTCCAATTGAGTCAAAATGTCACTTACGGAGGCTTTAGCGTCATGTTTAATTGGATACTGCGGTTGGGGCTGTGGTGTAAAACGCAAAGGAGTCACATGAACTGGGGAATCCTTGGCCCAACCCGCCTGCTTGTGATATAACTCTGGCGCCAGAGATAATGCCCACTCCAATGGATAAGCAAGTTTATCCTGATCAGGTACATATTTAGAAAAACTGGGTAGACTAACATGCTCCCCTCTGGAGGAAGCAAGGGCAAAAGGTGGAGGCCAATCAACCTCCACCAATAACATTTCTTAAGACATTGTTAGATTATCCCAAAAGACTGCTTTAACCGGCGTTTAATATCACCTTCAATTTGGAGGCTTACTTCATAAAGCCTATCAGGGGGAGCAACTCGAGTATCAGCTGTTTCTACGGTAATAAAAGTGTCAGTTGCTTTCGCTTCCAGACGCTGGTGGAGTGTCCGCCGCACTATGGTAACCTTAGCTACGCTGTCGAGGAAGGTTACCGCCCAACCCCTGCTGTCGAGGAAGGTTCTCACCACCTGAGGCATAATTTGCTCTCAAAGCAGCATCTTTTATTTACTGAAAAGGGGCAAGATATTGAGGTGGTTCCTCCTGCTTGACTTTTACTTCAAAATGGCACTGAACGTCAAATGTTGCGTGCTTAGACAAGCTTTGTCTGCGATCCTGGTGCCCTCCTCCTCCGAATTGTTGATCCGACAATTCCTGATAGGAAAGAGGAGAGTGAGGATCAGGAACCTTAATTTCAGAATCATATCGGAGACAACAGGGAACATTCCCACTAATTTCCTCCCAAAATCCAGGGCTGGACCAGCCCCATGTTCATCATTTACCTTTTTCAGAACGCTCATGGAGGGGGTGCCAAGGGGCAGTGTAAACACTGATGCAAACACCGTTCCCCAGGCCTTGCAGTCAGCTAAAGGAGAAAAGAGACCTCTCGGCAGACTCATTGTAAGGATCCTGTGTTTTTCAACAGGAGTTGTATCTGGATAAACAGCCTCAAGCTGCTCAAATGTTTGTTCAAGGCAAAACCAAACCGAGTCACGAGAAAAAGGAAAGAAACGTTAAAAATGAAGAAAAGGGGGCAGGGTAGAAACACCCTGATCCCCTAGGCCTGCTCAGGGGGTCCCACAGGGACCTGCAAGCCCAAAAAAGCATTTTTTTTTTTAAACTTAGAAATTCTGCCAGAGATGAGCGGGGTGCACAAATCCGAAAGAAAATGAAAACAAAAAACTAAAGCGTGGGATTCCCGCGCTTGGTTTTTCTTAAGCCCCAGGGTGTGCCAAGGTCCGGAGGCAATCTAAATTTATGTAGCCAGGTCTGTGGGGGCCCCCGCATACCTGGGGACCACTACCTCCCCGGGGCTATTTACTTGTTGCCTCTGTCATCTGCCGACACTATAGCACCAAGAGACGGTTTTAGTTGCAAATCTGCTTTGCAAGACAGGTGAGGCCCTTGACTTTTAGAAATGATGTCAGTTACTCTAAAGGACAACACGTACTTGTTTCATACAGGTGACTTGAACCCCAAGCCAGCCAAATACTCCAGTAACAAACACTACTTTTACCAAATAGAATGGGGCTGGCACAGGACACACCCTACTACTGGAGAGGGGGGCTGTGCGCAGGACACACCCTACTACTGGAGAGGGGGGCTGTGCGTGGGACACACCCTACTACTGGAGAGGGGGGCTGTGCGCAGGGGGCTTTGCACTGGACTCACACTACTACTGGAGAGGGGGGCTGTGCGCGGGACACACCCTACTACTGGAGAGGGGGGCTGTGCACTGGACACAGCCTACTACTGGAGAAGGGACTGTGCGCTGGACACACCCTACTACTGGAGAGGGGGCTGTGCACTGGACACACCCTACTACTGGAGAGGGGGGCTGTGCACAGGGGGGCTTTGCACTGGACACACCCTACTACTGGAGAGGGGGGCTGTGCGCGGGACACAACCTAATACTGGAGAGGGGGGCTGTGCGCTGGGCACACCCTACTACTGGAGAGGGGGGCTGTACGCTGGACACACCCTACTACTGGAGAGGGGGGCTGTGCGTTGGACACACCCTACTACTGGAGAGGGGGCTGTGTGCTGGACACACCCTACTACTGGAGAGGGGGGCTGTGAGTGGGACACACCTAGCTACTGAAGAGGGGGGCTCTGAGCGGGACACACCCTACTACTGGAGGGGGGGCTGTGCGCTGGACACACCCTACTACTGGAGAGGGGGCTGTGCGCTGGACACACCCTACTACTGGAGAGGGGGGCTGGATGCGGGACACACCCTACTACTGGAGAGGGGGGCTGTGCGCTGGACACACCCTACTACTGGAGAGGGGGGATATGTGCTGGACACACCCTACTACTGGAGAGGGGGGGGCTGAGCGCTGGACACACCCTACTACTGGAGAGGGGGGCTATGCGCTGGACACACCCTACTACTGGAGAGGGGGCTGTGCGTGGGACACACCCTACTACTGGAGAGGGGGGCTGTGAGCGGGACACACCCTAATACTGGAGAGTATACTGGAGAGGGGGGCTGTGTGCTGGACACACCCTACTACTGGAGAGGGTGGCTGTGCGCGGGACACACCCTACTACTGGAGAGGGGGGCTGTGCGTGGGACACACCCTACTACTGGAGAGGGGGGCTGTGAGCAGGACACACCCTACTACTGGAGAGGGGGGCTGTGCGTGGGACAGACCCTACTACTGGAGAGGGGGGCTGTGCGTGGGACACACCCTACTACTGGAGAGGGGGCTGTGCGTGGGACACACCCTACTACTGGAGAGGGGGGCTGTGAGCGGGACACACCCTAATACTGGAGAGTATACTGGAGAGGGGGGCTGTGTGCTGGACACACCCTACTACTGGAGAGGGGGGCTGTGCACGGGACACACCCTACTACTGGAGAGGGGGGCTGTGCGTGGGACACACCCTACTACTGGAGAGGGGGGCTGTGAGCGGGACACACCCTACTACTGGAGAGGGGGGCTGTGCGTGGGACAGACCCTACTACTGGAGAGGGGGGCTGTGCATGGGACACACCCTACTACTGGAGAGGGGGGCTGTGAGTGGGACACACCTAACTACTGGAAAGGGGGGCTGTGAGTGGGACACACCTAACTACTGGAGAGGGGGGCTGTGCATGGGACACACCCTACTACTGGAGAGGGGGGCTGTGAGTGGGACACACCTAACTACTGGAGAGGGGGGCTGTGAGTGGGACACACCTAACTACTGGAAAGGGGGGCTGTGAGTGGGACACACCTAACTACTGGAGAGGGGGGCTGTGAGCGGGACACACCCTACTACTGGAGAGGGGGGCTGTGCGTGGAACACACCCTACCACTGGAGAGGGGGGCTGTGCATGGGGATCTTAGGCATTTTGAGCAGTGCGTACGGGTGGAGTCAGCATTTGCTCTGTGCACACCAGCCCACGAGTGACAATCTAAGCCACCCGTGTGAAGTTGGTGCAGATTGAGCGATGCCCCATGAAGGCCAGTAACTCCATCACAGCCCATTCATTCACTTCCCTCCATAGTCCACGCTCCAGCAAGGCCCACCGTTTCCATTGTTTTTCTTTCCAAAAAGCGGCAATTTCTGCTCTCTGGAAGTACCAGGCCTTGAGTTGGCACCATTTGAAACATGCAGAAAGTTGCCACCTGGGCCGCGTCAGTTTGCTCCCACAGTACTCCCGCGGCCTGGGCACCGTGCTATATTTTACCATTACGAGGTGTGGTTTCAGGTTCGTGGCTCTGGAGTTTGGTCTGCTCGGTTGGTGTTTGTTGGGATGGTCAAGGAGAAAATTCGGAGACTGTAATCTCTGGCTCGGTTTAGGCCCTGGTCATCCTTGCAGAGAGTACGGGACTGTGGGGCGCCACTGTGTGCCCCCCTATCTGCTGAACTGCAGGCAGGGACATGCCTCAGTCCTCCAAGGGGGGCAGAGCAGACATACACAATAGAATGTACTCTGGGAAGCGCTGCTGCACTGTTGAAAGGATTTGTCCACTGACCGTGGAATTGAGCGACTGGAGCTCCAGTTCCAGCTCTTCTGCTTGGCAAGGGTTTGTGATCCTGGGCATATAATGTATCTTTTTGTGCCTAACCTTTCTTCTCTGTCGAAGTCTAGTTTAACAACACAGGATTTAGGGTCACTTCTGAAGCGCAACATGCCATTAAACATTCCATGCCTGTGAAACATGAAAAAAGCACTCTTTACTGTACAAACAAGCAGGTACATGCATACTGTATTTAGGGTTTGCAGAAGAGGGACCCCAGGCATCTGAACAGTTCCCCATACAGCCTCAGAGCAGTAGTGGGTACAGTGTAAGGGGCACGGCTCTCTCCTTAGTTACAGGCTAACAGCATGTCATCAACTCTTGGAAATATCACCACAGTTAGGGAGCCTTATTCTTTTTTAAATTTATTTATAAAGGTTTATATAGCAGGAACATGACTCTTGCGGGTATCAGAGCGCTTTCAATAATCAAGGCCTCAGTGTATGTGCTAGTGCTGGAGCAGGGTTTTTACTTTAAAACCAAATACCTGTTTCATTTTCGTATGTCATTATTAAAAGTACTACTGATTAATTAGTAATTACTAAAGATTTGTCGAGTCTTGTCTAACCAACCTTATTAACAGAAGAATTACACGTGGGAATGCAATTGCATGGCTTAAATAATAAGTGAAATAAGCTGGTGAGCAAATTGACAGTATAGATGTTGCTTATTCGATGTTATCGTGTTTTGCGCTTGTAATTAATATGCATTAATGGCTTTTGATGTCGCAAATGGCTAGATAAATACATACACATAAGGGTATTAGCAGGGGAATAACACTGTATAATCATTTCCATGTAGTAATTATGATTTTGTGTTTTCTTCGCTTAAGTTGGCCATTGTGGCCTGCTGTAAAATGGCCACCACCCGCAGCCTGCATTCGAGTAGATGAAAATATGAAAAGAGGCTTTGCGCTGACTGCCACCCTGTCCTCTAATTGAACTGAAAAGCCATGAACATGACGACAAATCTGGGAGTGATGCCAGATGCCCCTGAACGTGAAGAATTGTTACAACTCTAAATCCGACCTGATGAACTTATAATGGTCCCATGAATAAGATACATTTTATCCTAAAGAGACATTCGTAGAAGTAACGAATTAGCTATGGACTTCTAATTTCTATTCAGAATTTGAAACTATCAATACATGAGAAAATCTAATGGTGTAACTTAATGTACCAAGACAACATCATTTCCGCCAATCGACTGTTTTGAAAGATATGTTTGCAACATTTAGAATGTAAATTTGGTATAAATATTAGTAGACTAGAGAGGTCTAGCGCCACTTCTTCCCGAACCAATGATCAGAGGTCCCGATGCTGACGGAGAGGATGGTGACTCTACATGACGGCTAGAAAACTTTAACTATTTGCTGAGGACCATTTCTGACTTAGAAAACTACTTTTAGCCAGAATAGGTAAATATGGAGAAAATGATCTTGCATTTAATTGGCTTTTCTTTCAATTTTTAGATAAACAATATTCTGTTTAAATTACTGTGTTGGGTGGTTATTTTATTGTCATGCTTATTGAATATTTAGAGTGTTAAGATGTTTCACCAAATCTATAGCAACTAGTTGATGCCATTGACCTCAGGGTACATGCAGATTGGTTAGGTTATTGAAAAGTGTTTCCCTTATACATGGCACGGATAGAGTGGTAGGATGAATGTTGGTGTTATGGGCCCCACCAGCGTGTGATGTGTGTGTCCGCGTGTGACTGTGAAATCACTCCCTCCGTGGAAGTAGAGGGGATTCGGAAGCTCCAATCTGCACCAGTTTCTTGGTAGCAGAATGATGGTTAACTATTGTCTTGATCTAGTGAATTTTGCGTGTATATAAGCTTATTGATTATTGATTGATACTGATAAATGTACTAACACTATATGTTGAAGTCGTATTGAGTTTTATGTAGTGTGTACGGCTTCTGGGACGTAGGAAGTCGGTGACAGTTCCGTAGTAGGGCAGAGGGAAGCGCTGCTCTCGGAAGAGGTGGGATTGTTGGCCCTGTATGTAGACAGGGGAAAACGGGTGACAATTGAAGTTGCGCGTCGCATTGTCTAGGTTCGATGAGGTAGCATCGCTGTGTGTTGCCATTAGAGACGTAGTTTCTGTGTGAGAGAAGTGTATATGATAGCGAAGGTTATCTGTGAAGTTCTGGTCTTAGGTATCAGGGATCCTTATGGCATTCCGATAACGTTTATCACTAGAAAGGTAATAGGTATTCTCTGAGCTTGTTAGAAGGACAGAGCAGAGGTAAGCGCTGCTTTGTTAACGTGTGATATAATTCTGTTCTCGGGAAAGACAGGATTCTGTGTGAATGTACTACATTTTCTGGTGTGAAAGTGCGTGAATGAGAAGGCATTCTGGTTAATTGAGAAACTCTTAGGAGCATTCCGGAGAAAACAGTTAATTGGTGCTTGCTAGAAGGGTAGAGTAGAGGGATGTGCTACTTTATCAACGGAAGTAACGATTCCGTAGTAGGGCAGAGGTAAGCGCTGCTCTCGGGAAAGGCCGAATTCTCGTGGGAAAGGTCATTTGCTGTTCTGTGGTTAGCGAAGCAGACAATGGAGATGTTTGTATGTTGTAACTAACAGACTCGTAGAAGTTGAAACAAAGTCTACCGAGTAGTTTTGTAAAGGAGGGGTAGACAAGAGACAGGAGACAGGAGCAGGAGCTGCTGCATCGACTGCTGACGTCAGGAAGACCGCGCTGTGATTGGACAGTGGGTTAGAACGGTGGAAGTACGGTGATTGGTATGCTGGTGTACGCCGCGCAAGGATTGGGAGACATACCGGGTGACGTAGACGCTCCAGGATTGGTGCGTTAGTGTGAGTCGCGCTGAGATTTGTGGACTGAGTCAGTGACGTAAACGCTCCGGATTGGTGCGTTAGTGTGAGTCGCGCTGCAATTGGACAAGAGATCGTACAGTTGTAGAAAACACTAAAGGGTTGCGGAAAACAAGAAAATGTATTACCACGCTGAGGAAAAGAAAAAGAAATCCTTGTTTAGTAAAGTTAAGACCTGGTTTGACAAGGATAAGGATATTGTGACTAGGGAAGGACAGTTACTTCCTCCAATAAGAACCCCTGCATCCTTCATGGTTGCAAAATATGGGTATCATACCTGTATTTGGTTAGACAATTGGGCAAAGTACACCAAAGAGGATGGAGTTTTAGCTTTCCCGGAACATGGCTCATTTAATCTGGCCATATTGAGAAACTTACGGGAGAGGATGATGAATCTAGAACCTCGGCCTAGGCCGACGCAGTTTGAGGCATTGACTGAATGGGAAGATGAAATGCATGAGCGAGAAAAGCAGAGGAGTGGAGGAAACTACAGGTATATGTTCGGGCGAAAGTATGATCGCGAAACACATCATGATCGAATGAGAAGATGGCGAGATGCCAGTATGACTGAGGGATTATATCCTGTAAGAACTGCAGAACAGACAGAAGAGAGAAAGTGTACAGAGAAAGAACATAATGTGGAAACAAGGAGGTATGGGGCGAATGAGTCTGAAGACGATGTCTTAGATGACATGTTCTACAAAAGACCACCCCCATATAGACGAGAACCAGAAGTAGGAACAACAGTTACCCCAATGAGAGACACCCTGCGGATTATAAAGACAGAAGTTATGACCCCTGAGTTGAAAAGCAGTAGTTCTCTTGCAGAGAGAGAGAGAGAAAGGGAAAATGAAATTGAGGATGAAAAGACCAGAGAACTAGCAAGAACCACATTTGAATTGACAGAGAAAATCAGAGAACTGACTAAAAATCTTGAAGCAGTTACGGTGCCTGTAAAAATAGGTCCGGTTATGCCTATTTTTGAGAAGCAGAGGACTGGTGAAGGTGGTTTAACAGTTCCATATGTAGGCAACAGACTGGTTGTTCCTCCAGAACAGACAGAAATGAGATCGGGAGAAAATCAGTGGAGACATACCATATGTGGAGGAGAGTTGAATGTGCAGACTAACTCGGTTTTGAATTCTGGTTGTGTGGAAGGGAACAGAATGATTGGAGGATCGATCTTAGAACCACAAAGAGTGACAGAACCAGTGGGTGCAGAAAAATCTACGGGGATAACTGCTGAAGATTTGAATGATTGGCTGAAAGTTTTGCAGGGAAAAGAAAAGGAATCCCAGGCAGTTGATGTAGCTAGACTACGTATGGAGTTGGAGGAGCTAATTGCAGGAACAATTCCTACAGAAACGCTGAAAAATTATCAGGATGGGGAAATACTATTTTTGTGCAAGAGCATCACATGGAGAGCAAAGAACATACACGACAGGTTGAAAGGAAGAGCCAGTGAAATGGTAATTGACATGGACAAGGTAAAAGCTTTACAAAAGCCTTACCGAGTGGATTTTACAGATAAGGACATCGAGAATCTGAATAATGCAGGCCGAGCAGGGCAGATTAAGGAGATGATTGCTTTGCTGCGAAAATGGGGAGATGTGGAGAAATGGAAAGATAGATGGTATAAAAAACAAGAAAATGCAGCAGACAGAACTTACTCAACATTCCCTATGAGAGAAAAGGAAAAAACAGTGACAGCTTATCCCATGAGGGAGATTCCAGGAGGAGGATATGTACATGTCCCATGGACCAGACAAGACATTTTGTAATTTACAAATGATTTCCCTCGACTGAGAGAGAAGCCTGTCGAGTGGTATAGACAGGTGGACAGATTTGTGAAGTTGTCAAAAGTGCTGTGGATTGACCTGAATAGTCTGTTTGATATAATTGTACCAGCAGACTTGTGGGCGGAATGTAAGTTAGTCATAGACTGGCCCACTAAAGAATACCCGAGAGATCCCAAGACAGGAGCTCCAGACCCGGAGGTCATGAAAAAGTATGAGCAGGTTATGGTTTTCCTGAAAAATAAGGTACCCCCCAAGGAAACAGACTGGGTTAAGATAGATCGAACACATCAAGAAGTGAAATAATCAGTCAATGCTTACTATGAAAGACTAATACTAGCTTTCAAACAGTTCAGTGGAGATGAACATCTGCGTGACAAGGATCTGAGCCATTTTGTATATAGATTTGTGTATGGCTTGCGACCTGAAATCAGTGAAATGATAAGGCAGCATACCGTAGACTGGCAGAGCAAAAAGATTGATGAGATCCTGAGACATGCAAAATACTTCAGTGATGAGATTGAGGCAAAGCAGAGAAAACTGAAAGAAAAGGCAATGTGGGCACAGGTGAAAGTTGCAGAAAGACAGGAAGCTCAGTTGGTTGAACAAGCAAATAACCCAGGAAATAAACCCAGATTTGGCCCAGGAAAAGGGAAAGGCAATATTGAGGAAGCAAAGAAAAGGTTTCCCTGCCACAACTGTGGAAAATTAGGGCACTGGAAATCCGAGTGTAAGAATCCACCGTCTGCTAACGATGACAATCCATCATTGAATCCACAGGTGCAGAGTGAGGGGTGTGGCCAGCAGCAGCAACAGCAGAAGGCTGTTAAGCAGCAGAATCAGGTGCCAAAACCGCCCTTGCCACAAAACAGAGGATCCCAGAAGTACAGCCAGGATTCGGGGTTCTACAATGAAGAACAGGTAAACAAGCCAAAACGCGCAAGCACTGTATCACAATATTGGCTAAGGAATGAGGGAAGTGATTCTGAGGGAGACTTCTGATGGTGCCGAAGAGAGGAGGAAGAGTGCGTACTTGGCACAAATCTAGAAATAGACCAGGCAGGACCTTTTGTTGATGGAAAAATCAATGGTGAAAGTGTTACTTTTCTAGTTGACACAGGAGCTACGAGATCAACTGTCAGGTCAGCTGATATAAAGAATCTTCCTCTCTCGGATGAAGCAATCCAAGTAGTTGGTGTGTCCAACACACAGATCAAAACTCATCTTACTGAACCAGTAAGGGTTAGAATAGGGAAATTCTCAGACATGCACCGATTTGTGGTGTGTGACACCAGTCCTGTGAACCTGTTAGGCAGGGATTTGCTGTGTAAGATGAATTGCACTATTTTCTGTACCCCAGATGGAACAACCTTTGAGACACCAGATGAGGATGTCCTATACAGAATGACCCTAGATAACAGGGAAAGTGAGGCCATTGGAACATATGCTGTGTTCAATCTGGATGGATTACCCCCAGAATTAAAACAGACAGTAAAAGCAGCAGTTTGGGATTTTACTGGAGAAGATATGGGCCTGATGAGAAATGTAGATCCAGTAAAAATTACTGTAAAAGATGGAGTAGTTTACCCAAACATCCCACAATACAGACTGACACCTGAAATAATTGAAGGAATAACACCCATAATTGACAAAATGATCCAGCAGGGGGTGTTAGGGGAAATATTGAGCAGCCCATGTAATTCACCTATAATGGGACTGAAGAAACCCAATGGGAAGTTCAGAATAGTACAGGATTTGAGAAAAATTAACAAGATTGTTGTGTCATGTTGTCCCATTGTGCCAAATCCATCAGTGATTTTGTATCAGATTCCCCATGATGCAGAATGGTACACAGTAATTGATTTGTGCCATGCTTTCTTTTCAATCCCGTTGCATCATGACAGCCAGCCGATTTTTGCATTTAGATTTGGAGAGCGAATTTTGGAATGGTGCCGAATTCCACAGGGGTATACAGAAAGCCCTTCGATATTTAATCAATTGCTGAGGAAAAAACCCTCTCTGGATTTCTCCGTATTGGAGAACCTTCGTCCTATCTCACTACTGCCACTGACCGTAAAGATAGCAGAAAAAATTGTAAATAAACAGTTAGTAGATCACATGGATGCAAACGCGATTCTTCATCCTTCGCAATCAAGTTTTAGGAAGGCACACTCCACGGAATCAGCTCTGCTGATGGCTACCGAGACCTGAGAAAATTTGCGGATGAGGGGAAAACAGCGGCGCTCATCCTGTTGGATTTGAGCGCAGCTTTCGATACTGTCTCACATCCCCTACTATTACAGAGATTAAAATCTTGTGGCATACGGAGATGTTCACTTGAATGGCTGACCTCCTTCTTAGCCCAACAAAGTTTTCAAGTAGCACAACTATCACACATATCTGACAGCCATCAGCTGAGACAGGGAGTCCCGCAGGACTCTACCTTAAGCCCAACCCTGATCAACATATATGTAGGACCCCTTGCCGAATGTGTTAAAAAATATGAGGTATCGATTGTACCTTACGCTGAAGATACCCAACTAATAGTGCTACTATCTCAAAATAGTGATCAGGCTGCTTTCCGGTTTTCAGAATGCCTTGATGAAGTGGCAATCTGGATGAATAACCATTGCCTCAAATTGAATGCTAACAAAACAGAAGTTCTAGTAGTCGGAAAAACACCTAACATCTGGTCCTCGGAATGGTGGCCACACTCATTAGGACAGGTCCCTCTCCCTAAAGAAGAAGTGAAGAATCTCGGCATATGGGTCGACGCCAAATTATCATTCGACAGCCAAATACGCAAAATTGCTGGAAAGTGCTATGGAGCAATGAAAATAATAAGGAAGGTTATTGACTTTCTCCCCGTAAAAGCCAGGAAAACGGTTGTTCATGCTGTAATTACATCCCACTTAGACTACGGCAATGTATTGTATCTGGGAGCCTCTAAAAAAGGACTCATGAAACTACAGAGAATACAAAATGCAGCCGCCCGCCTAGTCCTCAGCCTCCCTAGGAGACCTAACACGAGGAAAGCTCTGACGACCCTACACTGGCTGCCCATTGAAAAGAGAATTCTGTTAAAGGCTATGTGCCATGTACACCGTATTCTGACAGGTAAAAGCCCCCTCTACCTCAAATCATTGGTGTCAAGATACACCCCTGTTCGGGATTTACGATCCAGGGATATGGCCTTACTGAATATCCAGAGAATTTTCAGAGCCAGAATGGGAGCTCGCTCCTTCAGGTACCTAGCTGCTAAACTATGGAACACGTTACCAATAACAATGAGAACTGAGCCTAGCAAACACGTTTTTCGCAGACAACTAAAGACATGGTTATTTCTGAATAATAACCTATGAGCAATTGTTCAGTCTCTTCTTTGATCTACTCGTCTCGTTGTCTCAGCGTGGGGACACACCGTTAGGTATAGCCATGCGCTCTACAAATGAATAAATAAATAAATAAATAAGAAATCTCTGGAGAGTTTAACAATGCCTGAAAATTCAGTTTTGGTCCAGTACATTGATGACCTGCTTGTGGCATCAAAAACACGTGAAGCTTGTGAAGTAGACACCATTGCTTTACTGAATCACTTGGCAGATGGAGGATTAAAAGTATCACCAGCCAAATTGCAATTCTGTAAGAGAGAAGTCCAGTATCTGGGACATAATATTGAGAAAGGCCTGAGGAAAGTGACCATTGACAGGACCAAAATCATCAGAGGGATGAGAGCCCCAAAGACACAAAGAGAAGTGAGAATGTTCCTGGGAATGGCTGGTTACTGTCGTCAGTGGATAAGTAACTTTTCCTTAATTGCCAGACCACTGATTAAATTGACTAAAAGTGAGGTGAAAGACCCATTGGAATTAAACCCAGAAGAAATGGTAGCATTTAAAGAATTAAAGAACAGGCTATGTGAAGCTCCTGCCCTAGGAATGCCAGATTACGAAAAAGAATTTGAGCTGTACTGTAGTGAGAGAAATGGATGTGCACTTTCAGTGTTAATCCAGAAACATGGACATCTGAGGAGGCCAATTGCGTACTTCTCATCAACACTTGACCCAGTAGCTGTGGGTTTACCAGGTTGCCTGAAAGCAGTAGCTGCTACATGCAGAAGTCTGGAACAAAGTGAGGGAATTATAATGGGATATCCTGTACGGGTATTCGTACCTCATGATGTGGCAAGCCTTTTAACAAGGAGCCGGACACAGTTTATGTCTCATAGTCGGCTGACTAAATATGAGAAAGTCATTCTTGGTGCATCAAATTTGAGTCTTGAGAGATGTGTGAATGTGAATCCAGCAACACTGTTGCCAGATGCTGAAAGTGTGGGAGTGAGAGATGATGTTGATCATGATTGCCTGGATGTGCTTGATTACTGTACAAAACCAAGACTAGACATAAGAGATCTGCCACTGCCTGAGAGTGATCATGTGTTGTTTGTGGATGGATCTTGACTGAGAACGGATGAAGGAACACTGAGTGCTGCATATGCTGTGTGTACAGTTTCAGGAGTTGTGGAAGCATCACCTTTGAAAGGAGTTAAATCCGCTCAAGTGGCAGAATTGGTGGCACTAACGAAGGCTTGCAAGATTGGAAGGAATGTGAGAGTGACTGTAATGACTGACAGCCAGTATGGCTTCGGAGTTGTCCATGATTTTGGCCAGTTATGGCTACAAAGAGGTTTCCTGACCTCAAGTGGAACTCCCATAAAGAATGCTGAAGTGGTTGGAAAATTGCTTGAGGCGATACAGCTGCCTAAAGAACTAGCAGTTGTAAAATGTGCTGCTCATAGTCAAGGTGATGATTTCATCACCCTTGGGAACACATTTGCCAATGACATAGCACAGTATTGTGCAAGGAATAATCACTCCATTAACCGGAGTACGGAAAAGGAAATGTCTTCTTGTTCCTTAATGTTTACTAATGTGGTGGGAACATGGGAGGAAGTGAAGCAGTTGCAGGATGAGGCAGGAATTGAGGAAATGAAAGATTGGGTAAAAGCAGGTTGTGCACCAAGGGAAAAAGACCATGTGTGGGTCTATAGGGATGGAAGACCAGTCATGCCCAATAGCATGTTGTCAACAATGGCACGGATGTATCATGGCCAGTGACACCTGGGAAGGAATGCTATGATAAGGGCCTTTAAGCAAACCTTGTACAATGCAAAATTCAGGCTGATAGCAGAGAGTCTCTGTCAGAGATGCCTGATATGTCAGCAATTCAATCCTGGAAAGAGAACAGTGGTGAGCCTAGGTACAATAGGCAGGGAGGGAGGACCCTTCACATGAATGCAGATAGACTTCATCGAAATGCCAAAAAAGTCAATAGATTAAGGTATGTCCTGGTGGTAGTCTGTTTGTTCTCCAGGTGGGTGGAGGCATTTCCTACAAGGAGAAATGATGGGGTAACAGTGGCCAAGCTACTGTTAAGAGAATTCATCCCAAGATATGGGTTCCCAGTGACCATTGAATCAGACAGAGGAGGACACTTTTATAATGAAATCATGGGTTTGATCTGTGAAGCATTAAGTGTACAGCAGAAGTTACATTGTGCTTACCGACCAGAGGCTTCTGGTGTGGTTGAACAAATGAATGGTACCATCAAAAACAGAATTGGCAAAATGTGCTTAGCCACAGGAATGAAATGGCCTGATGTCTTGCCTCTAGTCCTGATGACAATTTGATCTACTCCAGACAGAACAACAGGTTTGAGTCCACATGAAATTATCATGGGACGTGCTATGAGACATGCCTTTGTACCAGTCAACAAGCTGATGACTATAACTGATGACATGATTTTGGATTACTGTAAAGGCCTGGCTGACGCAGTTCATTCTGTGTTTCTCCAGGTTTGAGAAGACGCCACCACACTTGAAAAGAAACCAGCCCATGATCTGAGCCCAGGGGACTGGGTAAGAATAAAAGTCCACAGGAAGAGAAATTGCCTGGTTCCAAGGTGGGGAAGGCCAAGACAAGTCGTTCTGACTACAACGACTGCTGTGAAGTGTGCTGGAGTGAAAAATTGGATACATGCAAGTCACACACTAAGAGTTCCAAATCCAAGTGACGGCACTGGAAAAGAATACTTTGAGGAATCAGATTCCAGTGATGATGCAGACAGTGAGGCAGTGAAAAGAAAAAAGAATCCTGAAAGGGGGGAAAGTGAGTCAAGAGAAACTTTTGTCCCACCAGAAGGAATTCTGAAAAGAACATTGCAAACTTCAGAGACGAGTCCAGAGTCTGAAGAAGTGCCTGAAATCCCAACTAACAGTGACGAACACAAAAAGAAAGAAAGAAAAGAAAAGAACATTCCAACAGAGGTGAAACCTGAATCAAATGAGAAAATTGGAAAAATTCCACCTGAGATAATTCTTGAAGAAGAAGGGACAGAAAAAGAAAGAGAGGGACAGATTGCGGAAAAACCCCGAGGAGGTGTAGGGAACATCGACAACAAGCTAGGTGAAGGGACAAGTAGACAGCAAGAAGATTGCGTGTCGGAGACCCGAGGAGGGACAGAAGTAGGGAAATCTCAATCGGTCGAAAAAGAGACTGTTGGAGAAAAGAAAGTTGTTGGAGAAGTGAAAATTGTTGATGAACAAGAGGCAACTGAGACAGAATCTGATGAAAGTGAGAATGAGATACCTGAAGGTCGAGTTCTGAGAAAGAGAACTTGGATTGGAGAGAGAAACAATAAAGAGGGAAAACAGAAAAGAAATGCTAAAGGTGATCTTTGGCCCAACAAGATAAAGAGACTGAGATATCGATTGACATGAGTTAACTCTTCGAAAGCTGAACAGGTGAACGAAGTGTCAAGTCAAAACCAAACGAAAGGAGAGGAAACAAAGATTTCAGAAGGAACTAAAAGAATCAGAAAACCAAACCAGAAGTATAAGTCGCCAGAATGGATGTATGTGGCACTGCCTGAACAAGGTGAAGAGGCAGACAGTCAAGGAAGTCCAGAGGAGGCTTTACTGAAAGTGGTTGAAGAAGAAGAAGCAGTTGGAATCCTGAGAGTTATCTTGTCCGACATTGGAGAAGAAACGGATGTTCAGGACCTAATACAGTTTGATGATGATGAGGAAAGAGTGAAGAGTGATGAAAACCCAAATTGAGTAAATCCAAAGAAGTCACTTGAAGAAGAAAGTGAAGAAGTAAATTAAGAATTAATAGATTGTAATAATCTGTTGGGTACTTGCTGCCCTAAAAGTTCGGTAGTGGAGTAGAAGAGGCTAAGTCAAAAGACACGTTCAAATTAACAAGATGGCTAACACTAAGAATAATCAAAGTAGATGTACCTTCATGAAAAGATGGTGCAAGATGTGCTGCTGCTGTACAGGATTATTAATGCTACTTTGGAGCGTGCTTGCTCTACTGATCTCTTTTAGAGTAATCATAGACACTTTAGAAGGACATACTGAGAACATGACTAACATAGGGAAAAGTTCACAGAAGATAGTTCCAACTAGAACTAGCAATGTATATATACATAAGGATAGGTCTATTAATGATTTTTCTAGCAATGTGTTTTCAAAATGATTGTACGAATATGTAAAGACAATGGATGTAAGGGATTGCTACGTCTGTATGCAATTATCTGCCTCTGTTTCCAAAGGAGTGACTTATCATCACCTTCCGGCTACGTATGGAATTTCATGTAGTGTGTTGATTAGTATATTTTATCAATTAGGGAAATTAGATTATAACATGTCTAATGTAGATAATATTCTTGGGCAACTGCCTATGAATAAAGAACTGAATCCTGCTAAAGAAGCTAACACTTTAGGTGAGATTTTTATTGAAACCAGAGAATTAACATTAGAATAAGTTTTTAGAAACAATTTAACCTGCAGTTTAAAGGAAGAAGAGAAAACTTTCCTAGACATGGTTGAGAGAAGAAGGTTGAACATGCATAAGAAAGCAGAAGGACATAAGATGAGTGAAACAGTGTGGGACATTGAGAAAGAAAAAGAGTTGAAAAATGGAGCCAGTCCAACTATGGCTATAGATGCACCACAGAAAGGCAAACTATGCATTACCAGGAAGAAATCCCAGTATGATTATTATTTCATAGGGACTAGTGAGTGCCATGATACATACTTTATTGCAACCGTATGGGGATTTAGAGGAGGAGAAGATCCAGTGTATTATATTTGTGGGAACAAGGCTTATTACAGGTTGCCTGACCATTGGTATGGCACATGTTATGTTGGCTTGGTCTTTCCAAAGATTTTTCACATGGATAGAGTAGAAAATGCTGAACAAACTAATCCATTAACACGCTATAGAAGAGAAACATGGACAGAAATTGTAGGAGATATTTTTGGAGCTTTAATACCAGCAGTGGGAATTTCATCGAATGCATATGGCATTCGGAAGCTGTCAACAGTGGTGGATCGCTTGTCAACAAGCACCGCTGGAGGCTTCCTTTTGGTAAATACTGAAATGGTTGCTTTACGCGCTATGGCGATGCAAAATCAACTTGCCCTTGACATTGTATTGGCAAAAGAGGGTGGAGTCTGTGGAATGCTGAAAGTTCAACATTGTTGCACTTACATTCCTGACGAAAGCAAAGACCTAAAGGTCTATATCAAAAATATTACTGATTTGCATGAAGAATTAGTACCACTGGAAGCTGAAAGTATCTGGACTTAAATGACTAATAAGATGATTGCTATTAAGAATTTTAAAGCTAAAATAGGTAGTACCATATTTGGTAAGGTATTATTTCCATTAACGTGATTAATTGTTGCATTATTAATTCTTAGATTAGGGTGTATGTGTTGTAGATACAGAAGAAATAAAAAGAAAATAACACGAGAAAATGTTAAAAAGAGGCAAAAGAAATCAGAAAGAGATCCACAAGAAATAGAATTAGAAGAATTAAGGGAAAGTATGTATATAAAAACAAAAAGAGAAGATGATAAAGAAACAAGAGTTTAAAAATGAACAAGAAGACATTTTGAATTTCTTCTAA
This sequence comes from Triturus cristatus, assembly GCF_964204655.1. Lineage (NCBI taxonomy): Eukaryota > Metazoa > Chordata > Amphibia > Caudata > Salamandridae > Triturus > Triturus cristatus. The sequence goes on along the minus strand of NC_140593.1, from coordinate 9,977,077 downwards.
AAGGGGAAATTAAATCAAATTGATTTTTGGTCATAAAATATCACCAAAGGGGGGATTGCTGGAGCAGGGTTTTTACTTTAAAACCAAATACCTGTTTCATTTTCGTATGTCATTATTAAAAGTACTACTGATTAATTGGTAATTACTAAAGATTTGTCGAGTCTTGTCTAACCAACCTTATTAACAGAAGAATTACACCTGGGAATGCAATTGCATGGCTTAAATAATAAGTGAACTAAGCTGGTGAGCAAATTGACAGTATAGATGTTGCTTATGTGATGTTATTGAGTTTTGCGCTTGTAATTAATATGCATTAATGGCTTTTGATGTCGCAAATGGCTAGATAAATACATACACATAAGGGTATTAGCAGGGGAATAACACTGTATAATCATTTCCATGTAGTAATTATGATTTTGTGTTTTCTTCACTTAAGTTGACCATTGTGGCCTGCTGTAAAATGGCCACCACCCGCAGCCTGCATTTGAGTAGATGAAAATATGAAAAGAGGCTTTGCGCTGACTGCGACCCTGTCCTCTGATTGAACTGAAAAGCCATGAACATGACGACAAATCTGGGAGTGATGCCAGATGCCCCTGAACGTGAAGAATTGTTACAACTCTAAATCCGACCTGATGAACTTATAATGGTCCCATGAATGAGATACATTTTATCCTAAAGAGACATCCGTAGAAGTAACGAATTAGCTATGGACTTCTAATTTCTATTCAGAATTTGAAACTATCAATACATGAGAAAATCTAATGGTGTAACTTAATGTACCAAGACGACATAATTTCCGCCAATCGACTGTTTTGAAAGATATGTTTGCAACATTTGGAATGTAAATTTGGTATAAATATTAGTAGACTAGAGAGGTCTAGCGCCACTTCTTCCCGAACCAATGATCAGAGGTCCCGATGCTGACGGAGAGGACGGTGACTCTACATGACGGCTAGAAAACTTTAACTACTTGCTGAGGACCATTTCTGACTTAGAAAACGACTTTTAGCCAGAATAGGTAAATATGGGGAAAATGATCTTGCATTTAATTGGCTTTTCTTACAATTTTTAGATAAACAATATTCTGTTTAAATTACTGTGTTGGGTGGTTATTTTATTGTCATGCTTATTGAATATTTAGAGTGTTAAGATGTTTCACCAAATCTATAGCAACTAGTTGATGCCATTGACCTCAGGGTACATGCAGATTGGTTAGGTTATTGAAAAGTGTTTCCCTTATACATGGCACGGATAGAGTGGTAGGATGAATGTTGGTGTTATGGGCCCCACCACCGTGTGATGTGTGTGTGCGCGTGTGACTGTGAAATCACTCCGTCCGTGGAAGTAGAGGGGATTCGGAAGCTCCAATCTGCACCACTAGTGGTGGGGGTAAGCCGGGGATAGTGTGAATTGTCCTGGATCAGACAGTGTAGTGTGGGGTTGGGGCTCGGGTGGAGGAGGAAGGGATGGGGTGCGTTCTGGACTGGTGTGCTGTGCTCAGATAATGTCACGCGGTGTTATGTTTCTGTTGCCTACTGCTCGAATTTAGATGCACACAGCGCCAACGAGACAGGGTGACTTCTGACTGCTAAAATGAGCACTTCCAGGTCCCCCAAAGAGTACTATCTATATACATTATATACAACACAATATACAATATGATGCTGGCTTAGTGTTTTCAAATAATTGAATAGTTTGAATAAATATGATTGCTAGTAAGATTGACAGTGGAACTATTATTGCAAGTATTTAAAATGTACAAATCTTCATTCACGGATCATGGCGCGCTGGATATACAACAGGAAGGGATGCAGAGTTAAGAACATACAGTCAGAAGGCTGATCCTGAAAGTGTCAGACGAGGAAGGGAGCCATGTTTTACAAACTGCAGCTCCAGTGGGACCTGGTGCCAGCAAACACCCCGGTCACACATGCAGGGTGCTTTTTAAAGCGGTCTGTAACCAGCAGGAGGCGAGGGAGCTGTCGCTATGGCATGGGTGGGGCCGCTGCTGTCTGATTGAACCCGTGGTCGAAGTGGGCGGGATCGGCAGGGCACGGCGTGCCCCTACTTCTTCAATTCCAAGGATTCCGCTCCCCTACTTTATTTTGAGAATGCGTCCCGGGACGCAAGAAGTCGCCTTCACCTATCAATAAAGCTCAGCGTTCCTGGCGTTCGTGACGGGCAGAGAAGTAACAGGACTCTGTCTTCCTTCTCGCTCAGAGAAGAAAAATACAGTGTCCACTTCTGCTCTGCGCTTCGGCGCCCCTCCCCCCTTTCCTTCTTCCCTCTCTTTCTGTCTAGCAGTTTTTCTCTTACTGAAAACCGAGACTTCAAGACGGGGTTTTTACACTCTTTCCTCTCATTTCTTTTATTTTTTCCCTGTGAAATGGATCCAAAAATAAAATCATTGAAAAGACGCCGAGGCCCTTGCAGTCCTCACCAGTGCTCTTTGAGAGCGGTTTAGTGCACCCGAGCAGTGGAGAACCAGAGGTAGGAACTCGATTTGTACCTCAGTGACATTCCTGTGTCTGTCGATTGCACAGCTAACCCGCCCCCACCATCCTCAGATTGCTGTCCAACCGAACACTGCCAACCATGCCACATCAGGACCACTTTCAGGGACATCATCCTTGCTGCGAAACCCAAAGAGCCCCCATCAGAAGGACAGCACTGGACAGCACACAGTCGGAAAAAACCCTAAATGCCCGCAGACCATGTGCTGGAGAAAGTTTAACCCCTTCGACGCTCATGACGGAGCGGTTCCGTCATGAGCGTCGGTTGCGCTGTGCGCATGACGGAACCGCTCCGTCATGGCCCCGCCCGCGTTCAGAACCTTCAGCACCGCGCGGAAATCCACGCCGCGCTGAAGGGGTTAACTAGTTCAGCAGCGTCGAGTTACAATACACATGTCTGTGATGTACCTGGCCTTTTCAGAGGACACACTCTTAGAGCTCATACCTCGTACAAGACTTGACAAAGTTAAAGGCCACACCTTATTATATTGTGCATAGTCTGGCCTCTCCCATAAATCAGAAGGGTACTGCAAGTTACAGAGAAACCAGACTGAAGGCCGAGCCCCTTTAACCTTGTTAAAGGGAGCATTTGGGGGCATATTTACAAGGTGGCGATAGAAAAATATTTTATCGCCTAATTAGCAAGGTCACGCTATTGCGTGAAACCTTGCATTAGCACTCATATACTTAACACCCAGCTTTGCATCTCTAATGAGATGCAAAGTGGGCGTTCCTGACCTGACATGAGAAATGTCGCTAAGCGACATTTCTCCTATCATCAAGCCCCACGCTATGAAGCATAGCGGCAGGAAAAGTAGCGATAACCCCTGTTATCGCTACTTTCCTTTCACCTTTCCTTACACCTAGCTAACTCCACATTTCGTGAGATTATCGCTGGGTTTCCAGCGATAAACTCACGTTAGGCAGTTAGCGCTAGGATTTTTATCACTTTTGAGATAAGAGTTGCTAATAGCACGCTATCTCACCAATAAAAATAAACGTTAGCCGGCGATAATTATCCTAGCGCTAAGTGCGCTTAGCGATAATTATCGCCGGTTGTTGCTGATATGCCCCTTGGTTTGCCACACAACCTTTTTATTGACTTTTATGGGTATTCTAGCTCTTAAAGCACACAAGTATAGAAAAGCTCACAATCCCCTCCTCGGTCAAGCCTTTGGTCTCTTGCGTTTCCAATCAGACTCGATAATCCGAGTAACAAGAAAAGAGTAAAAAAAAGGTGAAAAACAATAAAAGGGGGCAAGGTAGAAACACCCTGACTCCCTAGGCCTGCTCAGAGGGTCCCACAAGGACCCCCAGTGCCCAAAAAAACATTTTTTTTAAAAAAAGGCAGAATTCTTGTTAGGGTCATGAATCCTGCCGAGAAAATTTTAAAAATGAAGCGCGGCGCTTGTTTTCAAACATCTCTTCCTCCAGCTCAGCCAAGTTTTTTTGTACTGCAAATGCCATGAGAAAATGTGATAAACAGCGCCATTTGTGTCCTTCATCGAAATTTAAAGGCAAACATTATAATGTTATGAACAAATTCATACCCATTCTTTATACAAAGGTTAATTAACCATCTACTTTCTGCTAGCCGACTCAATGACGTCCATCGTGTTTTACTGCTGGGGGAGGAGGGGGCTAAAATGAAGGGAGGGGCGGATTGCGAACATTAATAGGTACCAGCTATGAATATTAAGCATAGCACAGCTCAATGAATCATCACTTTTGGAGGGTTGAGTTTAATATAGTTCCTGAAAGCTGCTCAGCATGACTGAAGCACCTCTGGAGAGAGCACACAAGCCAGCCTGTGGGTGGAGCAGCGGTGTGGGGTTTGAAGAATCTACATGTGCGGTTTACAAACCCCACTGAGAATTGCAAATGTAATGTGGAGCTCCTGGGGGCGCTCTTGCCCTACCAGTGCCTTCTGCCCGCGGGAATCAAGTTACATCAAACAAATCTGAAATTTATTTTAACATTATTTACACAACGTTCTGCTTATGTTTATTTTGCTAATGTAAGGAAAGAAGGTCGCCCCGCACCCTGGATAAAGGCAGGCGGCAGGCAGGGGGGGCACGCCAGATCAAGGAGTTACATTACATACCCTAGAAGTCAGCACCCCCCCTCCCCGTTCTAGTATCTTTCTCACAAGTGGCCTCCGGACAGCTCCCACCCTGGGGTAAGAACCGATCTGTTCTAAATACGTCACTGTCATCTAGCACGGATACTGCCACCAAGATGGTTACTTTCTGGCACCTCACCTCGGTGCACCTACAAAGAGGTAACCCTCAATGAGTGCTGACTGCTGGGGGGGCTGAGGCTCCCCTGGAACACTGCTCCATCTGTTATGGGATTGTACCAAGCTTCAGAGATACTGGGACATAACCCTCTGTGCACGTTCAGCCATGAGTCCTTGCCTATAAAGTATTGGGGCTCCCAAACCTGCTTACCTTCCCACTAAAATCCCTAGGGGGCAACAAGCAGGGTTAGCCTTGGGAGCAGCTCCCCACAATATTCTAACACAGTGGGGTGCAACCTTTATGGTACAGAATACACTCCAACACCTCAGGGTTGGCTTCACTGCCTTTGGCACATCCTGGGAATGGAGACCACTCTCTCAGTTCAGGGCGACTCTTGAGGGGAGCTGTGGCACCCCTTCATCGCTTCTCTCTAAGAAATTCAGAGGATTTACATGTCCTAAAATCCCTTGACTGATGACAATGTTACTACCCCTACCAACTCTTACATACTGTGTAGGGGCCATCAAAGGGATGGGACAGCTACACCCTGTAATGAGTACTGGGGGTAGGAGGTGGAGGTATGGGGGGCTTTTGTTCGGGCAGCTTGTGTTTTGTGTTCATTATGGTAATCTTTGAGTCGCTATATCGCGTGTTGTTATTTTTCCTTTTTACGTGCAGAAAGGCCAATAAACAGAAATGAATCATAAAAACTTCACTGCAGCAAGGAGGGGCACTTTATTGAGCATGTTTCTTTCACTTGCTGAGTTATGTAAATTGTTTCACCAAAAAGAACTCCCCATTTCCCAATCACTGGTACGTGGTCGGGTCTGCTGGAACAATCCCTGAACTCTTACTAAGTGGAAACCCCTACGTGAAGCTACCGATGGAACACCACTACTGAGCGGGAAAGGAGGCGCATCCTTTTGTTTTATATTTCCTCACACACCTTAGTGGTGTCAGGCTTCATCATCGGGACACCCTGGCGCCTAGAAGTCAGGGTGGGCTCAACCATCTTTCAGGGAGCTCTTAAGAAGATGTTTTTGGCCAGGGGGATAAAGATTAAAAACCCACCAACAGATCCCAGTTTCCCTTTATTCTTGGATCTGCCGGGGATAATAAAAAATAGAAATTAGTTCGGTAGGGATATTATGGTCCTAAGACCCGATAGCCAACATGTTTCAGTCTGTGTTAGCCCCATAAAGGGTGCTGGACTTTTTTCAGGGCAAGACTAAGTGCCCCCTGGTATGAATAGTAGAAGAGAATTACCCTATGCTACTTTCTATAAGGACAGATAGCCGCTCCTTATTAATCTTGGACAAGTGTGTCTCGTATATTCACTCCATCTGGGAAAAAAAAAAAAATGAGACACCACACAACCACAGTTGTATTTTGAGTTCGAAATTGTTCACATCTTCAGGCGTTCATGTTAATTAACCCGTGGTAAAAGGTTTTTCCAATGTAAAAACAGAGAAGTTGCGTGTGAAATCACAACCTCGTCTATCACACGCTCGTATTTTTGCAATGCTCATTTTTGTGGCGGCAAATCGCCGCATCCTGTCATCTTCCACTCTCTAGTGTGCCTTCGGCATTTACGAAACATCTGTGTCATTCACACCCACTCAAACTCGCAAACTTAAAATCGCCATATCTCTTGATATTGTGAAAATATGCAAAATATACACTCACTCCGTACTTGTTCATATGTACACATCCCTTATCCCGTTTTGGGAGAGGTTTCAACTGCTCCTGGAATCTAACCACACTTCGGGGTAGCCCTGTAGTCAAACTCTGCTTGTTCAGAGAAGTATGGTCGATCACGAAAATCAGGATTTTAATTTCGGTACCTTTTTGGAAAGCCCAACCTGTAAATCAACATTTGCGATGGGAGAGAAAGAACAAACAACAACAATGAGAATAGTGTTGGAGGCCGACTCCCGAATGGGCTGGCTCTCTCTCATACCTTATAGTCATAATTCAGCTTCGTATTTACTCACGCCATCAAGGATCCTGCCCCTCATTCTGTCCTACTTGGAGGTGGCTCCACCCCTTGGAGTTATAAGTATAAAGGAACCTCTACCTGTTGAATAGTGACGTGCAGCCCCGCCCATTTCCAAATCGCGTAATTCGAGTCAGAGCGACTTCCATAAGTGTCATGGGTAATGTAGTTCTTTGTTAGTATTTAAACACTATTGTCATGGTGAATTATCACTCCCAACTCTTAATTTTGTGTCTGCAGGGTTAAAAAGGTTATACCTTAATGATATAGTTGAAAACCTAATGACGATACTATCGCTTTTATTATAGTTTTGTGTCAGTCACTGGGGCTCAAATTGGCATTCTTAGCCCCGAGATTGTTTTCTTTTTCTTTAAATCCAGGACTCTATAACTTGCTATTTAGTCGAGGTACCATACTGTGAATGGCGAGATCGTGGGGGCTGTGATTAATAGAGTCAATTGTACTTTATATATAAGAAAAAAGAAAGAAGAAGGCTGACTAGTGTTGATTGAAGTTATTGTTATGCATATTGTGATAAGATCTCATGTCCTATCACTTTTAATGGAGATTGTGGGGGTAGAGCTGGCCAGAGTGACTCACTTTTGGGCAACCGTTCAATAAGAGTAAGGTACAAACTATTCCTAGCTTGTAATTGTAATTACCCTATCAAACTGTTAAGGCCCGTACACACAAAGTTGGAGGGTTTTGTTGGGCCGCGTGACTCATCTGCACTTTAAATCACCAGGCTTTTTTATTAGATGTTTCATGGAAAGATTTAGTATATAATGCTTCCCATGAGAACAGCACCTCGGTTATAGTTAGCTACCTATTTTTGTTAAGTTGGTTCCATGGTATAGAATTGTTTAGTCCGAAGATGTGGGTTTTTAGTCTATACACCCATCGTTGTTCTCGTTCTAGTAGGATTTTGGACATGTCACCATCACCCTTCACCTTCTCGATTACTATCGACCACAGATCTGCGTCTGTATGTTTTTTCTCCATGTAGTGAGTAGTGAGTCTGGTTGATACTATTGCCCTTCTGTTTGTGCTCCTATGCTCACTAATACGCACCTTTATTTTTCTCCCTGTCATTCCAACATACATGATTTGGCAAGGGCACTTAATGAGGTAAATTACCTTGTCGGTGTTACAATTCTGAGTTGTTAGAGTCTCCTTGGTATGAAGATCCAGAGTCTGAGTTTTCTTGGCTCTTGTAATCCTCTTTTATGTATGGATATACTTATTCATGAGCGAACTTTTTCAGGTCTTTTTGTAGTTTATTCACCTTACTTTGCATCAAAAAGTCTTTGTGTTTGCTGATTTCTTTATTCACCTCCTCTAGTTTTTTCTTGTATAGAGTAATTTTTAGTTACGTCATCAGTGCATCTTCACAGGTTTTTATCTTGACTAGGATCGCTTCTGAGAGGCGTTTGGCGGTATTTATAATCAGTATCAACCAATCGTGGGTGCATCACTACGCGATTAGTGACCACTCTTTTTTAAACTGTTGGTCATCCAGAAAGATCCTTGGGGCGTTGGTTACCAAAAGGCCCCTAGGTGCAGCATTTCCCTGTAAATATTCCGTTAGGATAGCTCTATGAAGGAGGATCTTCATCTGGGTGCATTTAAGTTCCTTCAGTTCTTCCCAGTTTTGTGCCTGATTCAGACTTTGGTTTATTTTCGTGTCTGGTAGTAATGACGGCCCAGCCAAGATAGCTGATGCCATTTTGTCTGCGTACCCTAATCATAGGGATTCACATGCAGTAAGTGATCCCAGTGAATTCATTATATAGGTTGGATGGAAATATAGAAAGAATGGGCAACTAAAAAGCTCACAATGTTTGGCAGAGGGACATCCACAGGACGTCTCACAATGCTAAAATTGTTTGTGGATTCTCTTGGGGGTTCAAGAAATTTTCTTTGACCCTTCTCGTATATTATACAGAGCACACGAAAGAAATAGACCTAGACATGCATTATGCATGGAAACAATGGTCGCACACAAATCGTAACAAATTGAATTAGATTAAAATAGGTAATACATTGAAAGATGATCCAAACTGGGGGCCCAACATATGTTTTAGCCTGGGTCCCAAAAATACTTAAGATAACCCCGTTTTTACATCTGCTGACATCAAATGGTTGAGCCTTCTCTCACCCATTAGAAGTGTATTTACAAGCCCTTTGCACCACCAGAGTGTCACTTTATTTGACGGTCTGGTACTGCAGTGTGTTGGCCCATATTTACAAGGTCACACAAAGCCACCCTCCATGGCTTTTCATGGCCTTGTAAATATGGCCCCCTTTCACACACTACTCTGTGTGAAAGGTTCATTTCAAGGGTGTTGCTGTGAGTGTTGCCACACAACACCCATGGATTCTGAAAAATTCCCAGATTTACAAGCCTTCGTAAACCTGGGAATTGGTCAAATTCTTATGCCTCCCCAAGGGAGGCGTTCAAGTAGCATAACAAGTAGAAATACCTTTATTATTTCTTCTTTGTAAGACTGCAGCACACATAGAAAGAGGAAAACGCCATCAATAATTGTTTGTGTGCAGGGCAAACACAAACATCCCTGCAATGCAAGCACCATTACATCATGCTGAAAGTATTGTATTGTATAAAATATTTATATCGCTCAACTATCACCCCACGGGTATCCTGGCGCATAGAGACCATGATGACATAAGGCAACCAATCGATTCGGCCACTAAATGGGAACCTACTAGCTGTTTCTGGAAAGGGTGCATGCATTGGCACTAGGCAACGTATGGTGCACCAGTGCAGAGGAAAGAACAGTGATGTGTCTTATTCTTGTAAATACAACACATCCCTGTACTTTCCCAATGATGCAGCTCAGTGCAGCAAGATGGCTTGCAGCACAGTGCTGCTTTATTATCTTGGAAATGTGACCATTAGTCCCTTCCTATGTATTGCTCATGAACCAGGGCCAAGACTTGAGTCTAGAAGAGATACTTGGGGGCATAGTTACAATATTTTGGTGTACAACAGTGCAGCACACCTCCTAGCTGCGCTGCCCTACGTTAAAAGAAAAGGGCAGGAATGTGCCGGACCTACAAGACACAGCGTATTGCTGTTCGTTCTGCCAGCACCGGTGCACAAACTGAAGCCGAGCACCAATGCAGATCCCTTCTGTGTTGTTAGCATGATTGTTTTGGTGCCGAAAGGGACACCTTCCTGCACAAAAACAATCAAAAGAGTTGTTTTCCTCGTTCTATGTGTGCTGCAGAATGCAGCTCATGTGGAAAGAGGAAACAACAAGTGTCAGATTCTTACCTATGAGAGTACTGTGCTCAAGGAAGTACTCGAGACATGTCAACTAAGAAGTATGTCAGGCACAACGTCACCTGTGCTGAACGCAAAGCTCTGGAAGATTTGCAAAATAATCGATCTATTGTCATCAAGCCTGCGGACAAGGTTGGAGCCATCGTGGTGCAGGACGTGGACAACTATATGAGGACACTCTGCTCCCAACTGAACGATGGGGTGAGCTACACAAGACTAAATCACAAGCCTACTAAGAAGATCAGCACCATGATCTCACGGATAACGGAAAATGGGGTTGAAAAGGGTATCCTATCGGACTTGGAATATCACTATCTGAATCAGAAGGAGCCTCTTCTTCCTACCATCTATACCTTACCCAAAGTTCATAAAAACATGGAACAACCACCTGGTCGTCCGATCGTCTGAGATGTCATCAGTGATGTCATGAGTGAAGTCACTGACCATGTCATGAGTGATGTAATATATGACGTCATCAGCAGTGCATTGCGGGGGCACGAGTTATAGTTAGCTCTACTAATTATAACGTTCTAATTTCTCTGGTTTTGTACAAGTGAAATGTCCAACTAACTGTAACGTCCCTGAAACCTATGGTTTTTTAAGTGAATTTCTAAGGTTTTATATATTTATCGCAACCACACTACCGGTTCCTCAGGTACCACAGGACAAACAGGTACAGACCACAGCATGCTCTTAAATCAGTTGCAGTATTTTTATTGCATGATAAATTTAGGTCAGAATCATCAAAATTCACAGACTAGTGTCCAGTCTGACGCGTTTCGACCGCGTTTCCGCGGTCTTGATCACATGACACGCTGGACCAATGAAAACAAACTTATAGTGTGCACATCATACAATCACCTCCCCTTGAATTGTCCCAATGGTAGAAAGACACATTGGTTCATAATCATGCCTGCACTGGATAGACAAATCTCATCAGAATAATCCAACAATGTCAACAGATGTAACTTCTAGGATAAATACATATTAAACTGATAAAGAATGTTAAAACCTGGTGCTTAAAAAAAAAAAAACTGTATTAACAGGATAAAAGACATGGATAAAATATAACTTGTGTAAAAAATCTCAACCATAATGGTCAACATGCCCTGTCCTGAATTAAATACAGTTCTCTCAATCAAAATTCATAATTTGGGCTAACTAAATGTAACCTGTAGGAGAGTAGGATCTGATTCACATGGGTACCCCCACTTTTTGCTGGTGTTTCACTGTTTTTCGACCTTAGTCTGGCTGTGGCCCTGCTAATCAGGACCACAGCCTAGCTGCTTTCTCTCTAAAATGGTTTGCATGTACATTAGGTATATATCTAATTTGATTCTGGCGTGCCTTATAAGCCCCTAGTATATGGTATACTATGTACCGAGGGCATAGGTATCTCAGAGGCCTACCAGGGGCTGAAGCATGTATTATGCCACCCCTGGGAAGCACACCAAAATGGCACTACAGGTCTGCTACTGCAGCCTGGGTAAGGGTGTGCTTGCACCCCTTACAGCGATATAGGCTACCTATATCCATCCCATTGCACACACATATAAAACCTATAAGTCACTCCTATGGCAGTCCTTAACAATCCCAAAGGCAGAGTGCTTGGTTCTTATGTGAGAGGGTGCCCCTGCATGAGCAGAGCCCCTCTGCAGTGTTCGGAGTATTTCCTCTGATGCTGTTTGTGGTGCAGCCTGAACATATACTCTTAAGTGCATAATAACCTCGCGGTAAATGCTAACTTTGGGATGGCCGAGTAATTCATGGAGCTGGACTCCAGGTGATTTAGACGCCCCCACGGACGCTCTATTCATTAGGCAGTCCTGCCCTCCTCCATCTCCTGGATTGTTTCTCTGCTCCCTCCCGGCTGAGACACTTAGGATCTTGTATTCCTATTGACCATAAAGGCATCAATTCATTTTCCTTATTGCCCGATACGAACACAGCCTTACTAATTGTTGCGATCCTGATGAGTCACCTCGCCTCCATGGCTACGAGTTACATCTCGTCCTCCCATATTCACTGAATTTCATTGTCCTTCTTTTGACCGGATCCAGCCCCCCGCCCCCTTCATCAAGTCCAAGAATTATATTGGACCTGTTTTTCTACCGTTTCCTAACCTAAGAACCTCTCTTCCAATTAGCACTGTGATGAATATTACAACCCAGTCCTGATGATGATCCCAATTTATTCCGGATCGAAACGCCGTTGACCTTTCTGCTTAACTGATGGCTTTATGGTTCTTTAAATTAATGTATAAATTATTTTGTATTGTTAAAAATTGAATTCAGAACCTTGTAACTATTGTTCCATTATTCACTTTCACTTCACGTTGCGCCGTCCCCTGCTGATCTCACCTTGTCACTTGCGTCGCCGTCTTCGTGTCACATACACTTTAAGCACCAAGTACAAGTCAGGGTTGTCTTTATGGTATATTCATTTTGCGTACAGTGCTGTTACAATTGTTTCATTCTGCTTATTTAAAATTATACATGTCTTCATGTAAGTAATCTTTTTTGATTTAATACAGTATGTCTTTTCTTAAATTATCCTTTCTCTGAGTCTTCCTTATCTCTTCTGTAATGTTTTTTACATGCAATACATTTGTCTGTGTTGAATGATACCAGTTGAGAGTTGTTGTTGTTTCATAACTTTGGGATGGCAGCACGGAAACATGTCGTGTTTGATGTCAAATACTTTAGAATACTACCCCCCCCCGCCAGTTCTGGCTGCGGGGGTAGCATGCCACCCTTCTAGAGGGAGAGATATGTTCACACTGGTCTATCCCGGTAGGACTTTCTAGAGCCCTGGCATCACAAAATGGATGCCTCTGCCACAGACACGGGTCTGGCCTCCTGCTGCTGACCAAAACTCCAGCAGGGGAGGCCTGGACAATAGGTTTCCTGTCACAGGGAGGTGTAACCACCTCCCCAGACAGGCAGATGTGTATTGGGGCTGGGCGGGAGCCCTCTCTGGTTCTTTAAAGTACTACACTGGGGGCACACTTGGTGTTCCTGTGCATAGTCCAGTTCAAACCGGTTGCAGGGGCTACCTGCCCCTGCTCTGGTCCAAAACTGGACAAAGGAAATGGGTGTAGCCACCCCTCTTTCCAATCCCTCCCATAGGTGGGTCCCTAGAGTATGTCCAACCACCAAACTTAGTATAAGTATGGGAACCCAGTCCTTGTGACTTTAGATTACCCTGGACTAAACTCTGCAACATATATCTCGGACCTTCGAATTTCTATTTTGACTAGAAGATGGAAGAAATCTCCCTTGGGGTCAAGGAGTGACTCCCCTGCTTGGCAGGCACCAAGAAGCAGCTGCAATTCCAAAGCTCCCGCTGGACGCTGAAGTCTCTGCATCACCAGAGGTGGATTTCATGACTTTTTTGAGGCTACCCTGAGTCCACAGCAAAGCTGAGGCCCGTGGCTATTGTGGGTGACGAGGAACCGTGACCCCTGGGCACCATGTACTATTGCTGGTACTTCGACTTCTTGTTTATCCTTGAAGTTCTGCTTTGCTCTGCAAGTAGCCCCACCCTTTAGCATTGACTGCACTGAAGATCTCTGGCCTCCACTCCATGAGTGACCCGTGGGCCGGGTTCCAGTGTGACCGCTAGAGGCTCCTTCGCGATCACTAGCCCATTGGCTGGTGGGTCCCCACAAAGGCAACTCCTCTTCTACTTGGGCTTCCCTGGTTGCTCCAGACATGCCCTGACCTACCCTTGCTGGGTGAGTCCCTCAGACCTTGCTGGTCTGCACCAACGTCCTTCTTCTCTTTCCACGAGACTTGCCGTTGCCAAGGCTTGTTGGGTCCAATCTGGTCACCGACACTGCAGCACTCGACAGACTTCATGGGACAGATCGAATCCGGCTTATGGACTTTGTCGATGCCTCCTGGACCTCGTGGCTCAAGAGTCAATACCCCAGTCAACTCACCTGAAGCACCCAACATCTGTGGGTTCATCCTGCCCTAGGTCAATGGCAAGTGACCCACACTCTGTCCCCTCTGCTTTCAGGTTCCTTGGTCTCCTGTGTCACTGCCTTGGGTGGTTCCTTGGGGTCCCAGTGATCCTACAGGCTCTAGGCCTTGTGTCTAGTTCAGTCATGGTTTTTATACCACTTTTTTGGTATATGGTTTGGTACGCCCCTATGGCCTAAACGTGTATTTGTGCTATTACTGTCGATTGCTAACTTGTAAATCTTGTACTTCGAACTCCAGTCTCATAAAGAGAATAGAGGGGTGTGTTCTATCTTAAATACATATATTTTCAATATATACCTGGTGTGGTTGTCCTTTCATTTGATCATTCAAGAGATTATATACTGGTAAAACAAGCTGCTTTACGTTCCTTCAAGACTTAGCCTCCATAGCTACCACTAGGATAGCTTTCAATAAAGGTTGTCTTTAACCAATCATCATAAGGGGTTGTTTGGACTGATACAAGGTGCCCACTAGAATTAGTAGACAGCATATATCAGGCCAACTTCTCACATAACCGAGTAAACCAGCTGTACCATTCTTATACACTCCCCATAAAGTACAAAAAAGTAAAGTGCAGGTGCGAATAAGTGCAAAATTGCTTGAAAAAATGTGCTGGCTCCCCACCTCCAGCAAGAGGTGGGGAGACAGCAGGGATGGTAGAGGCATTGGGACTCTCCCTGCGGTCTCCAAAGTTATGGCCAAGCCCCGGGGAATGGGGTCCCAGGGACCAAAAATGGCCTGGGAGGGGGGACCTCTTCCATAACTAAACTTTTTGCAAAGCCCTGGGGGTTTATGAGGTCCCCTTGTGTCCAGACGACCTCAGGACTAAAATGAACTTATGTCTGCACTTCTCTTGCTTCTTTTTGCACCTCTCTTACTTCTTTTTTAACCTCTCTTGCCTCTTTCTGGGCTTCTCTTACCTCTTTCTGCACTTCTCTTGCTTCTTTCTGCACCTGTCCAGCTTCTTTTTACTTCACCTTTCCTCCTGTTCCTACACCTCTCTTGCTTCTTTTTGTTCTACTCTTGCTTCGTTCTAGACCTCTCTTGCTTATTTTTGCACCTCTCTTGCCTCTTTCTGCATCTCTCTTGCCTCTTTCAGCACTTCTCTTTCTGCTTAATACAATTTGCTTGCCTATTTATGCACCTCTCTTGCCTCTTTATGCACACAATTTCCTATTTCTATACCTCTCTTGTCTCTTTCTGGGCCTCTCTTGACTCTTTCTGTACCTTTCTTCCTCTTTCCACACCTCTCTTGCCTCTTTCTGCACTTCTCTTTCTTCTTTCGCACTTCTCTTGCTAGTTTTTGCATCCCTCTTGTTTCTTTCCACGTATCTTTTGCTTCTTTCTGCACATCTCTTGCTTCTTTTTGTACCTCACTTGCTTTGTTCTTCACCTCACTTGCTTCTTTTTGCACTTTGCTTGCTTCTTTCTCCACCTCTCTTGTTTTTCCAGCACTTCTCTTGCCTCTTTCTGCAATTCTTTTGTCTTGCCTCTTTCTGTACCTAACTTCCTGATTTGTGCACATTTCTTCCTCTTACCACACCTCTCTTGCTTCTTTCTGTAATTCTCTCTATTTTTTTACACCTCACTTGCTTCTTTTTGTATCCCTCTTTCCTCTTTCTGCACCTCTCTTTCATCTTACTGTACCTCTCTTGCCTCTTTCTGTACCCCTCTTGCCTCTTTCTGTACCCCTCTTGTATCTTTCTGTACCTATCTTGCTTCTTTCTGTACCTCTCTTGCCTTTTGCTGGGCTTCTCTTTCCTGTTTCTGTACCTTTCTTCCTCTTTCTGCACATCTCTCCCTTCTTTCTGTACCTTTCTTCCCCTTTCTGCACCTCTATTGCTTCTGTCTGCACTTCTCATGCTTATTTTTGTACCTCTCTTGCTTCTTTCTGCATCCCTCTTGCCTCTTTCTGGGCATCTCTTGCTTCTTTTTGTACTTCTCTAGCATCTTTCTGCATATCTCTTGCCTCCTTCTACACTTCTCTTCTGTCTTTTGCACCTCTCTTACTTTTTTCTGTACCCCTCTTGCCTCTTTCTGCACCTCTCTTGCTTCTTTCTGAACCTCTCTTGCCTCTTTCTGGGCTTCTCTTGTCTCTTTCTGCACCTTTCTTCCTCTTTCCACACCTCTCTTGCCTCTTTCTGCACTTGTATTTCCTCTTTCGCACTTCTCTTACTATTTGTGCATCTCTCTTGCTTCTTTCTGCACATTTCTTCTGCTTTCTGCACCTCTTGATTTTTCTTTCTGCAGATCTCTTATTTCCTTCTGCACATCTTTTGCTTCTTTCTGCACATCCCTTGCTTCTTTTTGCACCTCACTTGCTTCTTTCTTCACCTCACTTGCTTCTTTTTGCACTTCTCTTGCTTCTTTCTACAATATTTTTGTCTTGCCTCTTTCTGCACCTCTATTCCTGCTTTCTGCTCATTTCTTCCTCTTTCTGCACCTCTCTTGTGTCTTTCTGCACTTCTCTGTATTTTTTCGAAATCTCCCTCTTGCTTCTTTTTGCACCCTTCTTGCCTCCTTCTGCACCTCTCCAGTGTCTTTATGCACCTCTCTTGCCTCTTTCTGTACCCCTCTTGCCTCTTTATCTACATGGCTTGCCTCTTTCTGTACCTCTCTTACCTCTTTCTGGTCTTCTCTTTCCTGTTTCTGCATCTTTCTTCCTCTTTCTGGACCTCTCTTCCTTCTTTCTGTACCTTTATTCCCCTTTCTGCACTTCTATTGCTTCTGTGTGTACTTCTCTAGCTTCTTTTTGCACCTCTCTTGCTTCTTTCTGTGTCCCCCTTGCCTCTTTAAGTACATTTCTTGCTTCTTTTTGCACTTCTCTTGCCTCTTTCTGGGCTTCTCTTTCCTGTTGGTGCATCTTTCTTCCTCTTTCTGCACCTCTCTTCCTTCTTTCTGTACCTGTATTCCCCTTTCTGCACTTCTATTGCTTCTGTCTGCACTTCTCAAGCTTCTTTTTGCACTTCTCTTGCCTCTTTCTGGGCTTCTCTTGCCTCTTTTTGTATTTATCTTGCTTCTTTCTGCATATCTCTTGCCTCCTTCTACACTTTTCTTCCCTCTTTTTGTACCTGTCTTTCTTCTTTTGGCACCTTTCCTCATGTTTCTACACCTCTTTTGCTTCTTTCTGTACTACTCTTGCTTCCTTCTGCACCTCTCTTGCTTATTTCTGCAGCTCTCTTACTTCATTTTGCATCTCTCTCGCCTCTTTCTTCTCTTCCCACTAACTACCTACTTCTGCATCTCTCTATCCTCTTTCGGCACATTTTTTCCTCTTTCTGTACCTCTCTTGCTTCTTTCTGCACCTCTCTTGCCTATTTCTGCACTACTTTTGCCTGATTCTGCACCTAGTTTTCATCGTTCTGCATATATCTTCCTGTTTCTGCACCTCACTTGCTTCTGTCTGCACATCTCTTGCTTCTTTTTGCACCTCTTTTGCTACTTTCTGCACCCCTCTTGCCTCTCTTGCTTCTTTCTGCACCTCTCTTGTCTCTTTTTGGGCTTCTCTTAAATCTTTCTGTACCTTTATTCCTCTTTCTGTACCTCTCGTTCCTCTTTCTGCACTTTTCTTTCCTCATTTGCACTTCTATTGCTATTTCTGCATCTCTATGGCTACTTAATGCACATTTCTTCCGCTTTCTGCACTTCTTGTTTATCTTTCTGCAGATCTCTCATTTCATTCTGTACCTTTCTTGCTTCTTTCTGCACCTCTCTTGCCTCTTTCCGGGCTTCTCTTGCCATTTTCTGCACTTCTCTGCTTCTTTCTGCATATATCTTGCCTCCTTCTACACTTCTCTTCCCTCTTTTTCTACCTGTCTTTCTTCTTTATGCACCTTTCCTCCTGTTTCTGCACCTCTCTTGATTCTTTCTGTACTACTCTTGCTTCTTTCTGCACATCGTTTGCTCATTTATGTACCTGTCTTACCTATTTCTGCATCTCTCTTGCTTCTTTATGCACATTTCTTCCACTTTCTGCTTCCCTCTTTTTTCTTTCTGCATATCTCGAGTTTCTTTCTGCACATCTCTTGCTTCTTTCTACACCTCACTTGCTACTTTCTTCACCTCAATTGCTTCTTTTTGCACTTTACTTGCTTCTTGCTGCACCTCTCTTGCTTTTTTCTGAACTTTCTCTTTCTGCAAATCTTTTGTCTTGCCTCTTTCTGCACCTCTCTTGCTGGTTTTTGCACTTCTCTATATTTTTTTACACATCCCTCTCTTGCTTCTTTTGGCACCACTCGTGCCTCTATCTGCACCTCTCCTGCATCTTTCTGCACCTTTCTTGCCTACTTCTGTATCCCTCTTGCCTCTTTCTGTACATGTCTTGCTTCTTTCTGCACCTCTTTTGTCTCTTTCCGGGCTTCTTTTTCCTGATTCTGTACCTGTCTTTCTTCTTTCTGCACCTTTCCTCCTGTTTCTGCACCTCTTTTGCTTCTTTCTGTACTACTCTTGGTTCTTTCTGCACATCTTTTACTTATTTGTGCACCTCTCTTGCCTCTTTCTGCACCTATCTTGCCTCTTGCTGCACTTCTCCTGAATATTTCTGCATCTCTCTTGCTTATTTATGCAAATTTCTTCCACTTTCTACAACCCTTGTTTTCTTTCTGCACCTCTCTTGCTGCTTTCTGCACTTCTCTTTATTTTTTTCTATATCCCTCTCTTGCTTGTTTGAGCAGCCCTCTTGCCTCTTTCTGCACCTCTCCTGCATCTTTCTGCACCTCTCTTGCCTCTTTCTGTACCCCTCTTGCTTCTTTCTGTAACTGTCTTGCTTCTTTCTGCACCTCTCTTGCCTCTTTCCGGGCTTCTTTTTCCTGTTTGTTTACCTGTCTTTATTCTTTCTGCACCTTTTCTCCTGTTTCTGCACCTCTTTTGCTTCTTTCTGTACTACTCTTGGTTCTTTCTGCACATCTTTTACTTATTTGTGCACCTCTCTTGCCTCTTTCTGCACCTATCTTGCCTCTTGCTGCACTTCTCCTGAATATTTCTGCATCTCTCTTGCTTATTTATGCACATTTCTTCCACTTTCTACAACCCTTGTTTTCTTTCTGCACCTCTCTTGCTGCTTTCTGCACTTCTCTTTATTTTTTTCTATATCCCTCTCTTGCTTGTTTGAGCAGCCCTCTTGCCCCTTTCTGCACCTCTCCTGCATCTTTCTGCACCTCTCTTGCCTCTTTCTGTACCCCTCTTGCTTCTTTCTGTAACTGTCTTGCTTCTTTCTGCACCTCTCTTGCCTCTTTCCGGGCTTCTTTTTCCTGTTTGTTTACCTGTCTTTATTCTTTCTGCACCTTTTCTCCTGTTTCTGCACCTCTTTTGCTTCTTTCTGTACTACTCTTGGTTCTTTCTGCACATCTTTTACTTATTTATGCACCTATCGTGCTGCTTTCTGCACTTTTCCTTTTTTTTTCTACATCCCTCTCTTGCTTCTTTTTGCACCAATCTTGCTTCTTTCTGTGCCTCTCCTGCATCTTTATACACCTTGTAGGAGAGTAGGATCTGCTTCACATGTTTACCCCCACTTTTTCCTGGTGTTTCACTGTTGTTCGACTTTAGTCTGGCTGGGACCCTGCTATTCAGGGCCCCAGCATAGCTGCTTCCTCTCTAAATTGATTGCATGTTCTTTAGGTACACTCCAGATTGGATTCTGGGGTACCCTTGTGAGTCCCTAGTTTATGGTATACTATGTACCCAGGGCATAGGTAAACCAGAGGCCTACCAGGGGCTGAAGCATGTATTATGCCACCCCTGGAAAGCCATGTAAAATGACACAACAGGTCTTCTACAGCAGCCTGGGTAAGGTGGTGCATGCACCCCTTACTGAGGTATAGGTTCACTATACAGCACCTATCACTGCACATGGTAACCTATCAATCACCCCTAAGGCAGGCCTTATCAATCCTGAAGGCAGGGTGCTTGGTTATATGTGAGAGGGTGCCCAGGCATGAGCTGAACCCCTCTGCAGCCTTTGGAATCTCTTCTCCATGGTTGTCAGTGGTGCAGCCTGACCATATACTCTTAAGAGCATTATATCTAAAATGGTAAATGCGAACTTTGGACTGGCTGGACGGAAACATGATGTGTTTGGTGTCAAACACCTTGGAATCATACCCCCACATCAGTTCTCGGTGTGAGGATATGATCCCATACTTCTAGAGGGAGAGACATGACAGTACTGGTATTCTCGGTAGAAATCTAATAGAGCCCTGGCATCACAAAATGGATGCTGCAGCCACAGACAAGGGTCTGGCCTCCTGCTGCTTACTGAAACTCCGGCATGGGAGGCCTGGACAATAGGTTTCCTATCCCAGGGAGGTATAACCACGTCCAAGACAGGCTTATGTGCATTGGGGCTGGGTGGGAGCACTCTCTGAGTGCTTTGAAGTCCAGCACTGGGGGCACATTTGGTGTCCCTCTGCATAGCCCAGCTCCTGCTCTGGTGCAAAACTGGACAAAGGAAATGGATGTAGCCACCTCTCTTTCCAAACCCTCCTATAGGTGGGTCTCCAGAGCTAGTCCAACCCCTTCCTAAGATATAAGTAAGGAACCTCTGTAACCAGAAATGTAGATATCCCTGGACGAAACTCTGAAGCTGAATCCTGGAATGTTGACGCTCTAATAAAGACTAGAGGACTGAAGAAATCTCCCTTGGGGTCAAGGAGTGACTCCCCTGCTTGGCAGGCACCAACGAAGCATTTTGATGGTCTGCATCTCTGAAGCTCCCGCCATACTCTGAAGTATTTGCAGTCCAGGAAGAGGATTTCCAGGCATCTAAGAGGTTGACCCGAGTCCCCAGCAAAGCTGAGACCCGCTGCCCTCGTGAGTAGTGTGGAACCGGAACTCCTGATCACCATGCATTTCTGCAAGTGCATTGACTTCTTGGCATCTCCTGAAGTCATGCTTGGGCTGACTTGTAGCCCCAACCTCGAGCACTGAATCCACTGAATATTTGCAGCCTGGTCATTCCGAGTGACCCGTGGGCCGCCATTTTGTGTTTCATCTTGAGGTCCCTTCGCGATCCCTGGTCTGTTGACTGGTGGGTCCCTGATGGGGTAACTTTGATTTTTCTTGGGCTTCACTGGTTGCTCAAGAAATGCCCTGATGCCCTACCAAGTGGTGAGTCGTTGCTGGTCTGCACCAAAGCATATTATTCCTTTCTGCATGGGTGGCAGTTTCCAAGGCTTGTTGTGTCCAATCTGGGCACCGATACTTCAGCACTCGACATCCTTTGTGGAACAGTTCGAATCCAGCTCCTGGTCATCCTTGATACCTCTTGGTCCTCGTGGCTGAAGAGTCAAGCTTCACATTCTTCACCTGAAATCACCCGACATCGGTGGGCATCCTCCTATCGCCTTCCTAGTCACTGGCAAGTGACCCAGACTCTGTCCCCTCTGCTTTCAGGTTCTTTTCAACTTTGATCCAGGCTTGGATCTCTTCGGACACTTCACATCTTCCCGGCAGCAGCACTTCTTTGCCAGCTCCCATTGAAATCGACGACGCGACCCAACACCATTTGATACCTATGCACCCGGCTTCCCTGGGTGAGGTAACACTAGTACTCCAGTGCTCCCGTGGGTGTTGGCCCTAGAACTTTCTAAGTCCAAAAGTGTTTTGTCCTGACTCATTTCTAAGTGTCCCTAATCTTTAAAAATCTAACCGCAACTTTCCTCATAGAAGCTAACGGGAGATAGCGGCTGTGTTCTCACACTGCACAAGACCCCCGTGGATCCACTGTGTCACTACCTTGGGTGGTTCCTTGGGGCCCCAGAGATTCTACAGGCTCTAGTCCTTGTGTCTAGTTAAGTTGTGGTTCTTATACCACTATTTTAGTATATGGTTTGTCTCGCCCCTATGACCTGACGTGTATTTGTGCTATTTTACTGTCATATTTGAAATGTAACTTATGTGTTTTGACCTCTAGTCTCATAAAAGGTCTAGGAGGGCATGCTTAGTAATAAATACATATATTTTATATATATACCTGGTATGGTTGTCTTTCATTTAGGCACTCAAGAGATTATAGACTGGTAAAACAAGCTGCTTCACCTTCCTTCAAGACTTAGCCTGAAGGCTGCTCTTCATAGCTACCACTAGGAAAGCTTTAAATAAATGTTGTCTTTAACCTATAACCAATAAGGGGTTGTTTGGACTGGTACAGGGTGCCCACTATAAGTAGTGGACAGCATATAACAGGTCAACTTCTCACATTGGTGTGCAGCGGGTGGGATTACAGCTTGCTATTGTTTTACCAGATAATCTCAACTGAGTGACTAACTGAAAACCACTACAGGTACCCTTGGTACATATAATACAAGCTTTAGAATACAGTAAGTTCTACTGAACTTAGAGTTGTGTGTTAAGGGCTTAGCACACCCTTACTACATCTCAAGAGAGTTTAGTAGGCCACACTAGAGTAGGTAGTGCAATACACCACACCTCACTAGTAATGTCTTCAAGGCCAGAAACCAGTGGGTCCCTGACAGAAATCAATGGGCTTCTAGTTTCCAAGTATGATAGCTTCCCATTCATGGAACTGAGAGTATTATACACAGCTAGGAAACTGAGGAAAGGCAAAAGTCCAACCACCCTGCATCTCATAGAGGTACTCAGGCTGGATGATCTCAGAAGACCTATAGGGTCTGAAGGGGTAGGCAGAGAGGGTGGGACAGCACACGAGGAAGGGACTAGGGGTGAAATTCCCCATGACCTGACATCTAATGGTGACCAGGAAGATGACAATGATCTTGACCTGGAAAACCCAGCTCCCCTGGAAGATGAGGGGGAGGGCCACACTGGCCCCCTCTTTGTCCCTCCAGGAAGAGTTGGTGGTGGGTCTAGAAGGTCTAGATCTCCATCAGTGGAATCTAACCATTCTGGTTTATCTATAGGGACCTCTATCTCTTCTCATAGGAGGGAAAACTCTCAGGAGAGGAGGGAGAGACTGCTTAAGTATGAGGAAG
The DNA here is from genome assembly GCF_964204655.1 of Triturus cristatus. Classification (NCBI taxonomy): domain Eukaryota; kingdom Metazoa; phylum Chordata; class Amphibia; order Caudata; family Salamandridae; genus Triturus; species Triturus cristatus. The sequence goes on along the minus strand of NC_140593.1, from coordinate 9,954,078 downwards.
CTCAGCTTGAAATCAGAAAGAAGCAGGTAGCCCTTGATAAGAGTCCCATAGTTGCAGCAACATCCCTTGAGCTAGGGAGAGGTCTTATGACCATAGAAACCTGAATAAGATTGCCCCTCCCTACCAGAGTGGGGATGACATCCACAAATGGATAACTGCACTGGAATGGGCCTTTAACATTCAAAGGGTCCCCCAGGAGCAGTGGGCAGCAATCCTATGGCTCTCCTTTGCAGACAAAGGTAGAGATAAGCTTCTCACTGTTGGAGAGGAGGAGGAAGATGATTATAGCAGTCTGAAAAGTGCATTAAGTGATGCGTTTGGCCTAACCACTGAGAAATACAGGTTAAAGTTCAGGGATACCCAAAAAGCACAAAATCAAGACTGGGTAGACATTGTAGATTGTGCTACTATGGCTCTGGAGGGTTGGTTACTTGGCAGCAAAGTGAATGACTTCCAAGGATTGTACAATTTGGTTATGAGGGAGCCGATCCTTAATAACAGTCAAAATCAGCTGTTGCACCAGTACCTGGTGGACTCAGATCTGACCTCTCTCCAAGAATTGGGAAAGAAGGCAGACCATTCGGTCAGATCCAGGGTGAGGCAGAAGGTACCGAACCAAGGTGGTGAACCCAAGAAGCAAAATCCTCAAAACTCTGATAAGGGTGGGGAGAAAGGTAAAGACCAGAATTCTTCACAAGGGCCCCAAAAAACTTTCAGGTGGGGATTCACATTCTAACAAGGGAAAAGGCCAAAAGAAACCATGATGCAAGATCTGTAAGCAGAAAACTCAATGGACAAGTGACTGCACCAAGTCCAAAGAATCTACTCCAGTCACCATTGCCCCTAAGGCAATTGTTCCCCCTAGTGCAGCTACAATTGGTGGTGGTAATGTTCAGAATAAGGGTGTGGTAGGGTTGACCCTGGGTTCTGAGATAGACTCTAGCCTAGTCAGAGTTCCAACTCAGACTGTTCTAGTCTGTGATGGAGGTATGGATATGTCCTCCTTTGTGTGTCCCAGTAACTTGGGCAAATATAGACAACAACCTTTAATAAATGGAAGAGAGGCTTTGGCATTCAGGGACTCAGGAGCAAGTGTCACAATGGTGACAAAAGATCTTGTGGATCCTGTGCAGATTATACTTGGTGAAATGTACCAAGTGACCAATGCTAGCAATGTCAGCACAGACCATTCTCTGGCAGTTGTTAACTTCTCCTGGGGAGGGGAAACTGGCATTAAGAAGGTTGTGGTAAGTACAGACCTACCAGTACAGTGCTTGCTTGGCAATGATCTAGAAACTTCAGGTTGGCCTGAAGTGGAGCTCAGGACACATGCAGAAATCTTTGGATCCCTGCTCATGTCTTTGCTGTGACTAGGTCACAGGCCAAAATGTCTAACACTGGACAGGCCCTGGATTCTGGAATAAGGGACCAGGTGCCTCCAAAGAGCAGGAGCAGTAGGGTTAAGTCAGAGCCTTCCCACCTGACTCAGAATACAGATCAGTCTCCTGGGGGAAATGATCTTGAGCCTGAAGAAGGAACTGTCCCAGAGGAGCTTGAACCTGACCAGGTTGAGTTCTTGGGGACTGGGTACCCTTCCAGGTCTGAATTGAGCCAGGAGCAGAAAACCTGCCACTCTCTTGATCCCCTCAGAAAGCAATCTGCTGATGAGGCTGCTGGGAATGCTAGTGACACCTATAAAATGTATTTGGATGATGGACTCCTTTACTCAGAGAGTAGAGACCCCAAGCCTGATGCGTCCAGGAGGTTGGTCATACCTCTGAAGTTTAGGGGCTTCCTATTGACACTATCCCATGATATTTCCCTAGCAGGACATCTGGGCCAGAACAAGACTTGGGACAGAATTGTCCTTCACTTTACTTGGCCCCACATGTCTGAAGAAACTAAGGAGTTTTGTCGCTGCTGTGTGACCAGCCAAGCCAGTGGCAAGGCAAGTGGAACCACAAAGGCCCCCCTGATACCACTACCTGTGGTGGGGGTTCCCTTTGAACCGGTTGGGATTGACATTGTTGGTCCCATGGATCCCCAAACTGCATTTGGGTACAGATTTATCTTGGTGGTGGTGGACCTTGCCTCTAGGTACCCAGAGGCAATCCCACTTAGGACCACTACAGCACCTGTGGTGGCAAGAGTTCTCTTGGGTGAATTCTTAAGAGTGGGCTTTCCTAAGGAGGTAGTATCTGATGGAGATGCAAACTTTATGTCAAGTTACTTAACTGCTAGTTGGAAGAAGTGTGGAGTGAATTACAAATTCACCACACCCTATCACCCACAATGCAATGGTTTAGTTGAAAGATTCAACAAAACGTTAAAGGGCATGATCAAAGGTCTCCCAGAGAAGCTTATGGCACAGATGGCACATCCTTTTGCCCTGCCTTTTGTTTGCCTACAGGGAGTTATCACAAAAGGGGGTTGGTTACAGCCCTTTTGAACTTTTGTTTGGCCATCCTGTTAGGGGTCCTTTGTGTCTGGTGAAGGAGGGATGGGAGTTACCTCTTATACCCCCTAAATAGGACATGGTGGACTATGTACTTGGTCTCCGCTCCAGGATGGCTGAGTATATGAAAAAGGCAACCAAAAACCTTGTGGCTAGCCATGAATTACAAACGGCCTGACATGACCAAAAGGCTTTACTGACTGTTTACCAGCCAAGACAGAAAGTATGGGTGTTGGAGCCTTTGACCCCAGCAGCCCTCAAAGACAAATGGAGAGACCCCCATGCAATTGTTGAACAGAAAGGGGAGGTCACCTACTTGGTAGACCTTAGAACCCCTAGGAGTCCCCACAGGGTACTTCATGTCAACAGACTTAAACTATATGTTGACAGGGCAGACATGGGCTTGCTCATAGCTACTGATAAAGGACAGGAGGAAGAGAGTGACCCACTCCCTGACCTGCTTTCTCAGAACCCTGATGATGGGTCAGTTGATGGTGTAGCCTTGGCAGACAGCCTCACTGCCCAGCAGCAAACTGACTGCAGAAAGCTTCTCAGTCAGTACAGACATATGTTTTCTCTGACTCCAAGTCAGACCACCTGGTGCACTCATTAAGTGGACACTGGGGTCAGTGTGCCTGTGTAGAATAAGATCTACAGGCAACCTGACCATGTCAGGGACTGTATAAGGACAGAAGTCCAAAAGATGTTGGATTTGGGAGTTATTGAACTCTCAGATAGCCCTTGGGCTAGTACAGTAGTCCTGGTACCTAAACCTCACACCACAGATGGCAAGAGAGGGATGAGGTTTTGTGTTGATTACAGGAGTCTCAATACAGTCACTAGGACTGATGCCCATCCCATCCCCAGGGCAGATGAGCTGATAGATACTTTGGCCTCAGCCAAGTTTCTAAGCACATTTGACCTGACAGCTGGCTCCTGACAGATAAGACTAGCTGATGATGCAAAGCCAAAGACAGCATTTTCTACCCCGAGTGGGAACTATCAATTTGTGGTAATGCCCTTTGGTTTGAAAAATGCACCTGCCACTTTCCAAAGGTTGGTGAATCAAGTCCTTACAGGCCTGGAAGACTATAGTGCAGCATATCTAGATGATATTGCTGTCTTTAGCTCCACCTGGGAGGATCACCTGGTCCACCTGAGGAATGTTTTAGAGGCCCTACAAAAATCAGGCCTCACTATCAAGGCTACTAAGTGCTAGATAGGGCAGAGTCAGGTTGTGTACCTGGGCCACCTTGTAGGTGGAGGCCAGGTTCAACCATTGCAGAGCACAATCCATACCATAATGAACTGGTTTGCTTTAACTACCCAGACTCAGGTGAGAGTCTTCTTAGGCCTGACTGGGTACTATATAAGATTTGTCAAGGGGTATGGATCAATAGTGACACCCCTGAATGACTTAACCTCTAAGAAAATGCCCAAAAAGTTTCAGTGGACAGTTAGCTGTCAAAAGGCATTTGGTGACCTGAAGCAGGCCATGTGCACTGCTCCCATCCTGACTACTCCAAGAAGTTCATTGTCCAAACAGATGAATCTGAGTTGGGGGTAGGGGCTGTACTGTCATAGTTGAATGATGAAGGTCAGGATCAACCAGTAGCTTTCATATGCAGAATTTTGACCCCCAGAGAAAAACGTTGATCAGCCATTGATAGGGAGGCCTTTGCTGTGGTTTGGACTCTGAAGAAGCTGAGGACATAATTGTTTGGTACTCACTTCATTGTTCAGACAGACCATAAGCCCCTCTTATGGCTAAAACAGGTGAAGGGTGAAAACCCCAAACTTCTCAGGTGGTCCATTTCCCTACAGGGAAGGACTATATAATGGAACATAGACCTGGCGGTAACCATGCTAATGCAGATGGACTCTCCAGAGCTGTCTTTGGCTTTGCATCATCAGCTAGTCTGATCTGCCTGTAGCCAGCTGTCAAGTCAAATGTGTTAAGGTACTTGGCTGAGTATCTATAAGCTCATCGGCCCTTGGAATTGGATGGGCATCAGTCCTAGTGACTGCATTGAGACCCCTGTAGTCAACACAAAACCTCATCTCTACTTCCCACCACTGGTGTGAGGTTTTGGCACAAGGACCACTGGACTAGCCCAAGGGCTATCAGAGGGTTCAATAACTCCCAAATTCAACATTTTCTGGACTTCTGTCCTGATACAGTCCCTGACATGGTCAGGTTGCCTATAAATCTTATTTTTAATAGGCAGACTGTCCCCAGTGTCCACTTCATGAGTGCACCCCTCTTTCCAAACCCTCCCATAGGTGGGTCCCCTGAGTATGTCCAACCCTGTACCTTAGTATAAGTGTGGGTCCCTAGTCCTTAGGACTTTAGATTACCCTGGATGAAACACTGAAGCTGAATCCTGGACCTTTGACACTCTGCTAAAGACCAGCGGACTGAAGAAATCTCCCTTGAGATCAAGGACTGACTCCCCTGCTTGGCAGGCACCAACAAAGCAATTTGCTAGTCTGCATTATCAAAGCTCCCGATGGACACCGAAGTATTTGCAGCCCAGGAAGAGGATTTCCAGACATCTCAGAGTCCAACCTGAGATCCCAGCAAAGCTGAGACCCACAGCCCTCGTGAGTAGCGTGAAACCGGAACTCCTGGCCCCTGTGCACTTTTGCAAGTGCATTAAATTCTTGACGTCTCCCGAAGTCGTGCTTGGGCTGACTTGTAGCCCCCACCAAGAGCCCTGAATCCACTGAAGATTGTTGGCCAGGTCATTCCAAGTGACCCGTGGGCTGCAATTTTGTGTTTTGTCTTGAGGTCCCTTCGCGATCCCTGGTCTGTTGACTGGTAAGTTGCTGAGGGGGTAACTTTGTATTTCCTTGAGCTTTCCTGGTTGCTCCAGACATGCCCCAACTCCCTACCAAGTGGTGAGTCCCACAGACCTTGGTGGTCTGCACCAAAGCATCTTTCTTATTTCTGCGTGGGATGCTGTTGCCAAGGCTTGTTGTGTCCAATCTGGGCACTGACCCTGCAGCTCTCGACATCCTATGTGGAATAACTCGAATCCTACTCCTGGTGTCCTCGATGCCGCCTGGTCCTCGTGGCTGAAGAGTCAAGCTTCACCTTTGTCACCTGAAAACACCCGACATCGGTGGGCATCTGCTCATCGCCTTCCTGCTCACTGGCTAGTGACCCAGACTCTGTCCCCTCTGCTTTCAGGTTCTTCTCATCTTCGATCCAGGCTTGGATCTCTTCGGACACTTCACATCTTCACGGTAGCAGCACATCTTTGCCAGCTCCAATTGAAATCGATGATGCGACCGACACCAAAAGACACCTATGCACCCGGCTTCCCTGGGTGGGGTAACATGAGTACTCCTGTGCTTCCGTGGGTGCTAGCCCTAGAACTTCCTAAATCCAAAAGGGTTTGCTCCTGACTCATTTCTAAGTGTCCCTAATATTTAAAAATCTAACCGCGACTTTCACCATAGAAGCTAACGTGAGCTCGCGGCTGTGTTCACACACTGCACACGGCCCCCGTGGGTCCCCTATGTCACTACCTTGGGTGGTTCCTTGGGGTCCCAGCAATTCTACAGGCTCTGGGACTTGTGCCTAGTTAAGTTGTGGTTCTTATACCACTATTTTAGTATATGGCTCACCCCTAGGGCCTGATGTGTATTTGTGCTATTTTACTGTGATTATTGAAGTGTAACTTATGGGTTTTGACCTCTAGTCTCATAAAGAGACTAGGAGGGTGTGTTAAGTAACAAATACATATATTTTATATATATATATATATATATATATATACCTTGTGTGGATATCTTTCTTTTAGTGACTCAAGAGATTATAGACTGGTAAAACAAGCTGCTTAACATTCCTTCAAGACTTAGCCTGAAGGCTGCTCTCCATAGCTACCACTAGGATAGCTTTCAATAATGGTTGTCTTTAACCTATAACCAATAAGGGGTTGTTTGGACTGATAAAAGGTGCCCACTTTTACTAGTGGACAGCATATATCAGGCCAACTTCTCACACCACTTTTACTTCTTTGTGTGAGAAGTTGGCCTGATATATACTTGATAGTTAGGCCTGATGTTTGCAGGGCCTCCAAAACATTCCTCAGGTGGACCAGGTGATCCTCCCAGGTGGAGCTAAAGACAGCAATATCATCTATATACGCTGCACTATAGGATCCAGCCCTGTAAGTACTTGATTCACCAACCTTTGGAAAGTGGCAGGTGCATTCTTCAAACCAAGGGCATTACCACAAATTGATAGTGCCCACTAGGAGTAGAAAATGCTGTATTTGGCTTTGCATCATCAGCTAGTCTGATCTGCCAGTAGCCGGCTGTCAGGTCAAATGTGCTTAGAAACTTGGCTGAGGCCAAAGTATCTATTAGCTTATCTGCCTTGGGGATGGGATGGTCATCAGTCCTAGTGACTGCATTGAGACCTCTGTAATCCACACAAAACCTCATCTCTCTCTTGCCATCTGTGGTGTGGGGTTTAGGTACCAGGACTACTGTACTAGCCCAAGGGCTATCTGAGGGTTCAATGACTCCCAAATCCAACATATTTTTGACTTCTGTCCTTATACAGTCCCTGACATGGTCAGGTTGCCTGTAGATCTTATTCTTCACAGGCAGACTGTCCCCAGTGTAAACGTCATGAGTGCACCAGATGGTCTGACTTGGAGTCAGAGAAAACATATCTCTGAACTGGCTGAGAAGTATTCTGCAGTCAGTTTGCTGCTGGGCAGTGAGGCAGCCTGCCAAGGCTACACCATCAACTGACCCATCATCAGGGTTCTGAGAAAGCAGGTTAGGGAGTGGGTCACTCTCTTCTTCCTGTCCTTCATCAGTAGCCATGAGCAAGTGTATGTCTGCCCTGTCAACATATGGTTTTAGTCTGTTGACATGAAGTACCCTGTGGGGACTCCTAGGGGTTCCAAGGTCCACCAAGTAGGTTAACTGCCCTTTCTGTTCAACAATTGTATGGGGGCCACTCCATTTGTCCTGGAGGGCTGCTGGGACCACAGGCTCAAACACCCACACTTTTTGTAATTCCTGGCTAGCCTCAAGGTTTTTGGTTGCCTTTTTCATATACTCAGCCATCCTGGAGCGGAGACCAAGTACATAGTCCACTATGTCCTGCTTGGGGGGCTTGAGAGGTAACTCCCATCCTTTCTTAGCCAGACACAATGGACCCCTGACAGGGTGACCAAACCCAAGTTGAAAAGGGCTGTAGCCAACCCCCTTTTGAGGCACCTCCCTGTATGCAAATAAAAGGCAGGGCAAGAGTATGTCCCATCTTCGCCTAAGCTTTCCTGGGAGTCCTTTGTTCATGCCCTTAAGGTTTTGTTGAACCTTTCAACTAAACCATTGCATTGTGGGTGATAGGGTGTGGTGAACTTGTAGTTCACACCACACTCCTTCCACATAGCAGTAAAGTAACAAGACATGAAGTTTGCCCCCTGTCAGATACTACCTCCTTAGGAAAGCCTACTCTTGAGAACACACTCAAGAGAGCTCTTGCCACCACAGGTGCTGTAGTGGTCCTAAGGGGAATTGCTTCTGGGTTCCTGGTGTCATGGTCAACCACCACCAGCATAAACCTGTGCCCAGATGATGTCTGGGGATCCATGGGACCAACAATGTCAATGATGGAGCAGGTAAAGCAAAAGTTTGCATACCTCCACTATTTATCATGAAATATTAATTATGTAATCATTCTAAATATTAACTTGTACTAATTGTGTGGAGTGGTATAATTAATCAACAAGTGCACCTTAATAAACACGGGATACACAGAGGACTAAAATGCTAATTGCATGGCAACTAATTAAATGATTTACTGTGGTATGCAAACGAACTTTAGGATGTGTTGAAAAAGAGAATTGCATCATTCATGTTGCTTTGTGATGGTTTGTGCTTCCTGTGTTCCAGAATGGTGAGTATTATTGCTTCAAATGAAGCTACAAGTTAGGAAAATACTAATATACATATTGGGATTAGTGCAGGTTTAACATTAGAATCTTCATTTCTACATATTAATTACTGTTATGTTTGTTTTTGCTTAAATTGGCATTCGGGCCTACTAGGCCGCAGTACTTAAAATGGAGTTCGGAAGTGGCCACCGTCATGTGAGTGCGATGTCTACTGCTCAGACTCAGATGGCTGTGAAGATCTCCAAGCGACCTCCGACAAGAACCGAGATGTTCCTTGTCAAGGAAAGGAACATGGAGGACTGCCAAGACAAAGACTAGTGTGAATGGCTGAGGGGACAATGAAAGTCCTGTACAAGGAAACTTACATGTTGTTACTTCGGACCTTTTGCCTGTGAAACTACCAAAAAGAACACAATTGAGAAATGTCATGCCCGGTCTCGTGGGAAACAGGCAAGCTGTGAAAAATCAAGAGACTTACATAATTCAGAGGGTTTAGCCAATCAGAACACTTTTTACCCCTAAATTGTTATGCATTATCCTAAAAGTAAGGAGAAAAAGAATATAAAAGAAAGGGATTTCGAAGAGGGGGAGATATTATAATTTTCGCTGTCGGCTGCTGTTGGTGTGGAGGGTGATTTGCTGGGTTGTTGGTTCATTGGTTCGATCGCCCAGTCATTTGGCTGATTCGAGGGGACTGCAGCGAGCTGAAGGAGATTTCCTGGATGTACTTGGGTTTTCTTTGATTATAAAAGGACGATTCCATCTGAGGGGATTGGATTATTGCAGTGGGTTGACGGGTTCTTCTGGAGGTGGTCGCCAATGTTCAAATTTAGGTAAGTATAAATGTTATGTCAATTTATGTTCAAGATCAAAGATTGGAAATCGCTCAATAGAAATATGATTTGAACTGTAATTCTGAATATGCCAACACGGAGTGAACTAATTTAGATAAACTAAACTTTGATTAATAAGAATAGAGTTTGTGATTCTTTAATAAGGTATTGAGAGTTAACCGAAAGGTTCAGAACCTTTAAATGTGTTTTAGCTGGTTCTAAATCACAATCAACCAGTCCAACTAATTGGTCCATTGACCAAGTGGTGGAGTTCCTTGATGTTAAAGTTGGGATTCTATAGGTACTGATGTATATAATGTAAAGAAATTTCTCCCAATAGGTAACAAGGTGCCCCAACATGTCCAGCGCTATTTTTCCTCCGGTGTGCAGACTCGAGTGAGACGTGTGAGTGTTGGTGTTATGTGTGAATGAGTAAGTGTCATGACGGGTCTGTGACGCAGGGAGGATATGTAAATTTGCTTTTTTCCGCTGGAGCATCAATCCCAACCCTCTCAAAGGGAACCCCCACCACAGGTAGTGGTATCAGGGTGGCCTTTGTGGTTACACCTGCCTTGCCACTGGCTTGGCAGGTCACACAGGAGTGACACAACTCGTTAGTATCTTCAGACATGTGAGGCCAGTGAAAGGGAGGGACAATTCTGTCCCAAGTCTTGTTCTGGCCCAGGTGTCCTGCTAGGGGAATATCATGGGCTGGTGTCAGTAGGAATCCCCTAAACTTCAGAGGTATAACCAACCTCCTGGATGCACCAGGCTTGGGGTCTCTACACTCTGATTAAAGGAGTCCATCATCCCAATAAACGTTATGGGTGCCACTAGCATTCCCAGCAGCCTCATCAGCAGCTTGCTTTCTGAGGGGTTCAAGAGAGCGGCAGGTTTTCTGCTCCAGGCTCAGATCAGACCTGGAAGGGCCCCCTGTCCCTAAGAACTCAACCTGGTCAGGTTCAAGCTACTCTGGGAGAGTTCCTTCTTCAGGCTCAATATCATCTCCCTGAGGAGACTGATCTGCATTCTGAGTCAGGTGGGAAGGCACTGCCTTAACCCTACTGCTCCTCCTCTTGGGATGTACCTGGTCCATTATTCCAGAATCCAGGGCCTGTCCAGTTTTATACATTTTGGCTTGTGACCTATTCACAGCAAAGACATTAGCAGGGATCCCTAGCATTTCTGCATGTGTCCTGAGCTCCACTTCAGCCCAAGCTGAAATTTTCAGATCTTTGCAAAGTAAGCATTCGACTGGTAGGTCTGCACTTCCAGCAACCTTCTAAAGGCCAGTTACCCCTCCCCAGGAGAAGTTAACGAATGCCAGAGAATGGTCTTTTCTGACATTGCTACCATTGGTTACTTGGTGCATTTCACCAAGTATAATCTGCCCAGCATCCACAAGATCTTTTGTCACCATGGTGACACTTGCTCCTGTGTCCCTGAATGCCAAATCCTCTATTCCATTTATTAAAGGCTGTTGTCTGTATTTGCCCAGATTACTGGGGCTCACAAAAGGGGACATATCCATTCCCCCATCACAGACTAGAACAGCCTGAGTTGGAACTCTGACTAGGCCAGAGTCCATCTCAGAACCCAGGGTCAACCCTACTACACCCTTATTATGAACATTACCACCACCTACTAGGGGGAACAGTTGCCTTAGGGGCAATGGTGGCTGGAGTAGATTCGTTGGACTTGGTGCAATCATTGGTCCAGTGAGGTTTCTGTTTACAAATCTTGCACCATGGTTTCTTTTGGCCTTTTCCCTTGTTAGACTGTGAATCCCCACCTGAAGAAGATTGTTGGGGCCCTTGTGAAGAATTCTGGTCTTTACCTTTCTCCCCACCCTTATCAGAGTTTTTAGGATCTTGCTTCTTGGGTTCACCACCTTGGTTCTGTACCTTCTGCCTCACCCCGGTTCTGACCCACTTGTCTGCCTTCTTTCCCACTTCTTGGGGAGAGGTCAGATCTGAGTCTACCAGGCACTGGCGCAACAGCTGATTCTGACAATTATTAAGGATCTGCTCCCTCATAATCGAATTGTACAATCCATGGCAGTCATGCACTTTACTGCCAAGTAACCAACCTTCCAGAGCCTTAGTAGCACAATCTACAAAGTCTACCCAGTCCTGAGTCTGTGGCTTTGGGGTATCCCTGAATTTTAACCTGTATTGCTGAGTGGTTGGGCCAAACCCATCAATTATGGCACTCTTCAGAATGTTGTAATCATCTGCCTCCTCCTCTCTAACAGTTAGGAGTTTATCTCTACCTTTGTCTGCAAAGGAGAGTCATAAGATTGCTGCCCACTGCTTCTGGGGGACCCTTTGTACTTTACAGGCCCTTTCCAGTGCAGTTATCCATTTGTGGATGTCATCCCCACTCTGGTAGGGAGGTACAATCTTATTCAGGTTTTTATGGTCATGAGACCTTTCCTATCTCTAGGGATGATGCTGCCGCCATGGGACTCTAGCCCCATCTTTTTCTAGCTCTGTAGAGCTCTAGGGCCTCCTTATCTAGGGATACCTGTTTTCTTCCGATTTCAAGCTGAGCTTCCTCATACTTAAGCAATCTTTCCATTCTCTCCTGAGAGGTTTCCCTCCCATGAGAGGAGATTGAGGTCCCTATAGATGAGTTAGAATGGTTAGACTCTACTGAGGGAGATCTTGACCTTCTTGGCCCACCACCAACTCTCTCCATCACTGTCCAGGGGAATTGGATTTTCCAGGTCCAGATCATTGTTATCTGCCTGGCCAGCCTCAGAGGTCAGGTCATGGGGAGTTACACCCCTAGGCCTTTCCTCAGGTGCTGTTCCACCCACTCTGCCTAGCCCTTCAGATCCTAAAGATCTGCTAAGGTCATCCAACCTGAGTACCTCTATGAGATGCTGGGTGGTTGGACATTTGCCTCTCTTCAGTTTCCTAGTTGTGCATAATGCTCTCAGTTCCATGAATGGGAGAATATCATTCTGGGAATCTTGAAGCCCATTGGCTTCTGGCAAGGACCTACTGGTTCCTGGCCTTGAAGACATTACTAGTGTGGTGTGGTGTATTGCACTACCTACTCTAGTGTGGTCTACTAAACTCTCTTGAGTTGGCGAAAGGGTGTGCTATCCCTTAACACACAACTCTAAGTTCAGTATAACGTATTGTAGGCAAACCTGATATTATATGTACCTTAGGTACCTTTAGTGGTTTTTAGTTGATCAATTCAATTGAGATTATCTGGTAAAACAATAGCAAGCTGGAATCCCACACGCTACACACCAATGTGAGAAGGTGGCCTGATATATGCTGTCCACTAGTTATAGTGGGCACCTTGTATCAGTCCAAACAACCCCTTATATACTAAAATAGTGGTATAAGAACCACAACTTAACTAGACACAAGGCCTAGAGCCTGTTGAATCGTTGGGACCCCAAGGAACCACCCAAGGTAGTGACACAGGGGACCCCTGGGGGCCATGTGCAGTGTGAGAACACAGCCGCGAGCTCCCATTAGCTTCTATGGGGAAAGTCGTGGTTAGATCTTTAAAGATTGGGGACACTTAGAAATGAGTCAGGACCAAACCCTTTTGGACTTAGAAAGCTCTAGGGTTAGCACCCATGGGAGCACCGGAGTACTCGTGTTACCTCACCCAGGGAAGCCGGGTGCATAGGTATCTTTTGGTGTCGGGTCGCGTCGTCGATTTCAATGGGAGCTGGCGAAGAAGTGCTGCTGCCGTGAAGATGCGAAGTGTCCGAAGAGATCCAAGCCTGGATCGAAGATGAGAAGAACCTGAAAGCAGAGGGGAAAGAGTCTGGGTCACTAGCCAGTGACCAGGAACGCGATGAGCAGATGCCTACCGATGTTGGGTGATTTCAGGTGAAAGAGGTGAAGCTTGACTCTTCAGCCATGTGGACCAGGAGGTGTTGAGGACAACCAGGAGCTGGATTTCAGCTGTACCACAAAGGATGTCGACTGCTGCAGTGTCGATGCCTGGATTGGACACAACAAGCCTTGGCAACAGCAACCCACATAGAAATGAGAAAGATGCTTTGGTGCAGACCAGCAAGGTCTGTGGACTCACCACTTAGTAGGGAGTCGGGGCACGTCTGGAACAATCAGGAAAGCCCAAGTAAATACAAAGTTAACCCCTCAGGGACCCACCAGTCAACGGACCAGGGATCGTGAAGGGACCTCGAGACGAAACACAAAATGGCAGTCCACGGGTTACTCGGAATGACCAGGCCGAAAATCTTTAGTGAATTCAGTGGTTGAGGTAGGGGCTACAAGTCAGCATAAGCATGTCTTCAGGAGACATTGAGAAGTCAATGCATTTGCAAAAGTGCACAGTCGCCAGAAGTTTCGGGTCCACGCTACTCACGAGGGCTGTGGGTCTCAGCTTTGCTAGGGACTCGTATCAGCTTCTGAGATGTCTGGAAATCCAATTCCTGGGCTGCAAATACTTCGGAGTCCGGCGGGAGCTTTGATGATGCAGACCAGCAAATTGCTTCATTGGTGCCTTTCAAGCAAGGGAGTCACTCCTTGACACCAAGGGAGATTTTTTCAGTTCTCTGGTCTTGAGCAGAGCGTCGAAGGTCCAGGATTCAGCTTTAGTGTTTTGTCCAGGGTAATCTAAAGTCCTTAGGACTGGGGTCCCATACGTATACTAAGGTAGGGGGTTAGGCATACTCTGGGGACTCACCTATGGGAGGGTTTGGAAAGAGGGGTGGCTACACCCATTTCATTTGTCCAGTTTTGCACCAGAGCAGGGGCTGGAAGCCCCTAAACTGGTTTGAGCTGGACTATGCACAGGGACACCAAATGTGCCCCAGTGCATGACTTCAAAGCACTTAGAGAGTGCTCCCACCCAGCCCGAATACACCTCCCTGTGACAGGAAACCTATTGTCCAGGCCTCCCGTGAAGGAGTTTCGGTCAGCAGCAGCCGGCCAGACCGGTGTCTGTGGCTGCAGCATCCATTTTGTGATGCCAGGACTCTATTAAGTTTCTACTGGGTATACAAGTGCTGTCATGTCTGTCCCTCTAGAAGGGTGGGATCATGCTCCCACACCAGTTACTGGTGTGGGAGTATGATTCCAAGGTGTTTGACACCAAACACAACATGTTTCCGTGCAGCAAGTCCAAAGTTAGCATTTACCATTCGGTTATAATCCACTTAAGAGTATATGGTCAGGCTGCATTACTGACAACCCCGGAGAAGAGATTCCGAAGGCTGCAGTGGGGCTCAGCTCTTGCCTTGGCACCCTCTCACATATAACCAAGCACCCTGCCTTCAGGATTGATAAGGACTGACATAGGGGTGACTGATAGGTTTGTATGTGTAGTATATGGTAAGATATAGTGAACCTATATCCCAGTAAGGGGTGCATGCACCACCTTACTCAGGCTGCAGTAGCAGACCTGTGTTGTCATTTTGGGTGGCTTTCCAGGGGTGGCATATTACATGCTCCAGCCCCTGGTAGGGCTCTGGGGTACCTATGCCCTTGGTACATAGTATACCATGTACTAGGGACTTATAAGGGCACCTCAGATCCAATCTGTAATGTACCTAAAGTACATGGAATCATTTTAGAGAGGAAGCAGCTAGGCTGGAGCCCTGATTATCAGGGTCCCAGCCAGACTAAAGTCGAAAAACAGTGAAACAACAGCAAAACGTGGGGGTAAACATGTGAAGCAGATCCTACTCTTCTACACACACTACTCACAAGGGCTGCGGGTCTCAGCTTTGCTGGGGTCTCGGGTCGGCCTCTGAGATGTTTGGAAATCCTCTTCCTGGGCTGAAAATACTTTGGAGCTTCGATGATGCAGACCGGCAAATTGCTTCATTGGTGCCTTCCAAGCAGGGGTGTCACTCCTTGACCCCAAGGGAGATTTCTTCAGTTCTCTGGTCTTGAGCAGAGCATTGAAGGTCCAGGATTCGGCTTCAGAGTTTTGTCCAGGGTAATCTAAAGTTCTGGTTACAGAGGTTCCTTATTTATACCAAAGGAAGGGGTTGGACTAGCTCTGGGGACCCCCCTATGGGAGGGTTTGGCAAGTGGGGTGGCTACACCCATTTCCTTTGTCCAGTTTCCTGCCAGAGCAGGGGCTGGAAGTCCCTGAACCGGTCTGAGCTGGACTATGCACAGGGACAGCAAATGTTCCCCCAGATATAGACTAAAGTCAAAAAACAGTGAAACACCAGCAAAAAGTGGGGGTAAACATTAGGCCTGGGCAATAAATTCCGTTCCGCTCGCGGAATTTGCGGAATTTGGGTAATTTCGCGTTCCGCGGAGAACGCGAAATTGCCCAAAATTCTGCTTTTCGCAACTTCGCGAAATTTTTGGCTTGTTCGCGTTCTCAAAATGCGTGTTCGCGAGAAAATTCTCCCCGAGCACGCAAACAGCGATCGTGAACAGGAAATAAGCATCGCGAACAAGCAATTTTGTGTGTTCGCAGAATTTCTACATGTTCGTGGAGATTTTTTACCGTTTCGCGGAGATTTGCGTAACGCGATTACGCAAATTCCGCCCACCCCTAGTAAACATGTGAAGCAGATCCTACTCTCCTACACTTTGTACATCCCACTTGCCACTTTCTGCACCTCTCTTGCTTCTTTCTGCACCTCTCTTGCCTCTTTCTGCTCCTCTCTTGCCTCTTTTTGCATATCACTCTCTTCTTTCTGTATCTCTCTTTCTTCTTTTTGTACTCTTCTTGTTTCTTACTGCACATCTCTTACCTCTTGCTACACTTCTCTTCTCTCTTTCTGTACCTGTCTTGCTTCTTTCCACACCTTTCCTACTGTCTCTGCACCTCTTGCTTCTTGCTGTACCTCTCTTGCTTCTTTCTGCACCTCTCCTGCCTCTTTCTACATATTTCTTCCTCTTTCTGCACCACTTGTGCCTATTTCTGCACCACTCTCGCCTCTTTTAGTAGCTTACTCTCTTCATTCTGTACCTCTCTTTCTTCTTTTTGTACTTCTCTTGCTTCTTCCTGCACATCTCTTGCCTCTTTCTATACTTCTCTTCCCTATTTATGTACCTGTCTTACTTCTTTCCGCACCGTTCCTACTGTTTCTGTTCCTCTTGCTTCTTCCTGCACCTCTCTTGCTTCTTTCTCCACCTCTCTTGACTCTTCCTGCACTTCTCTTCACTCTTTCAATACTTCTCTTGCCTCTTTCTACATCGCTCTTGTTTCTTTTTGCACCCTTCTTCCTCATTCTGCACCTTTCTTGCTTCCTTCTGCACCACTTTTGGTTTTTTTCTCCACCTCTCTTGCTCCTTTCTGCACTTCTCTTGCCTATTTCTGTACCTTTCTTCCCCTTTCCGCACCACTATTGCTTTTGTCTGGACTTCTCTTGTTTCTTTTTGCACCTCTCTTGCTTCTTTCTGTGCCCCTCTTGACTCTTTCTGCACCTTCCTTGCTTCTTTCTGAACCTCTCTTGCCTCTTTCTACACTTCTCTTCCCTCTTTCTGTACCTGTCCTGCTTCTTTCTGCACCTTTCCTCCTGTTTCTACACCTCTATTGCTTCTTTCTGTACTAGTCTTGCTTCTTTCTGGACATCTCTTTCTTATTTCTGTACGTCTCTTTCCTCTTTCTGCATCTCTCTTGCCTCTTTCAGCACTTCTCTTCCTGCTTTCTACAATTCTCTTGCCTATTTATGCACCTCTCTTACCTCTTTCTGCACAATTGGTCCTCTTTCTGCAACTCTCTTATTTCTTTCTGCACTTCTATTGCTTCTTTCTGCACCTCTCTTGCTTATTTCTACACTCCTGTTTCTTCTTTCTGCACTTCTCTTGCCTATTTCTGCACTACTATTGCCTGCTTCTGCACATATCTTTTTCTTTCTGCACCTCACTTGCTTCTGTCTGCCCTTCTCTTACTCCTTTTTGCACATGTTTTGCTTCTTTCTGCACCCCTCTTTCCTCTTTCTATATCTCACTTGATCCTTTCTGCTCTTTTCTTTCCTATTTCTATATCTCTCTTGCTTCTTTATGCACATTTCTTCTGCTTTCTACACCTCTCTTTTTTCTTTCTGCACATCTCTTGTTTCTATCTGCAGATCTCTTACTTCTTTCTGCACCGATCTTGCTTCTTTCTGCACCTCGCACACTTCTTTCTTCACCTCACGTGCCTCTTTTTGCAGTTTGCTTGCTTCTTTCTGCACCTCTTTTGCTTTTTTTTGCCCTTCTCTTTCATATTTCCGCAAATCCTTTGTCTTGCCTCTTTCTGCACCTCTCCTACTTCTTACTGAACCTCTCTTGCTTATTTATGTAACCCTCTGGCCTCTTTCTGTCTCTCTCTTGCTTCCTTCTGCACCTAAATCAATCAATCAATCATTTGTAAAGCATACTACATACCCGCAAGGGTCTCATGGTGCTGGGGGGGGCGCTACTGATCGAACAGCCAGGTCTTGAGTATCCTCCTGAAGGTCAGCAGGTCTTGGGTCTGTCGAAGGCTCAGTGGGAGGGTGTTCCATGTCTTGGCGGCGAGGTGGGAGAAGGATCTCCAGCCGGTGGTTGTTCTTCAGATGTGCTGGATGATGGTGAGTGAGAGGTCGGCGGAGCATAGCTGGCGGTTGGGGATGTAGAAGGAGAGCCGTCTGTTGAGGTAGGCTGGGCCAGTCTTGTGGAGTGCTTTGTGTGCGTGGATGAGGAGCTTGAAGGATATCCTCTTGTTGATGGGGAGTCAGTGCAGGTTTCTCAAGTGGAGGGTGATGTGACCGTGTCATGGTACATCGAGGATCAGTCGTGCCGAGGCATTTTGGATGTGTTGTAGTCGTTTTATGAGCTTGGTCAGGGCTCCCACGTAGAGGGCGTTTCCGTAGTCTAGTCTGCTGCTGATGAGGGCCTTAGTGACTGTCTTTATTGTATCTGTCGGGATCCATCTGTAGATCTTGCGGAGCATGTGGAGGGTGTTGAAGCAGGAGGAGGAGACGGCATTGACTGGCTTGGTCATTGAGAGCGTTGAGTTGAGGATGATTCCCATGTTGTGTGCATGGTCGGTGGGTGTCGGGGCTGACCCCAGTGCCATCGGCACCATGAGTCGTCCCAGGCTGAAGGGTTGGAGCCGAGGATGAGGACCTCAGTCTTGTCTGATTTCAGCTTCAGACGGCTGATCTTCATTCAGTCGGCGACGGCCTGTATTCCTTCATGGAGGTTGACTTTGGCGGTGATGGGGTCCTTGGTGAGTGAGAGGATCAGTTGAGTGTCGTCGGCGTAGGAGATTATGTTGAGGTCGTGCTATTGGGTGACGTGTGCGAGCGGGGCCATGTAAACGTTGAACAGTGTAGGGCTGAGGGAGGATCCCTGGGGTACGTCGCAGATGATCTCGGAGGTTTTGGAACGGAATGGGGGAGGCGGACGCTCTGCTTTCTGCCGGAGAAGAAGGAGGTGGTCCATTCCAGAGCCTTGCCTTGGATCCCTGCAGCATGGAGGCGTGCGCGTTATGTGCAGTGGCAGATGGTGTCAAAGGCGGCAGAGAGGTCTAGGAGGATGAGTGCTGCGATCTCACTGTTGTCCAGCAGGGTCCTGAGGTCGTCGATGGCGGCGATGAGGGCAGTCTCGGTGCTGTTTTTGCTGTGGAACCCTGACTGGGAAGGGTCCAGGATTCTGTTTTCCTTGAGGTATCGGGTTAGATGTCTGTTGACGATTTTCTCAATGACCTTGGCTGGGAAGGGGAGCAGAAAGATGGGCCGGAAGTTCTTGAGGTCTCTTGGTTCTGCCTTAGGTTTGTTGAGTAGGGCGTTTATCTCGGTGTGTTTCCAGCTCTCTGGGTAGGTCACGGTCTCGAGGTAGAAGTTGATGACGTTGTGCAGGTGGGGTGCGATGGAGCTGCTTGCTTTGTTGAAGACGTGGAGCGGGAATGGGTCTGACGGAGAGTCGGAGTGGATTGTGCTCTTAGTCTTGATGGTGTCATCGACGCTCACACTGGCCCAGGCTAGCAGGGGGTCATGGTCGATGGTGTGCAGAGGGTCTGTTGCGTTGCAGTCTGTTGGGGCTGTCTGGGTTTTGAAGCTGTCATGGATGTCTGCTATCTTGGGGTGGAAGAAGGTGGCGAGGGAGTCGCACAGGGCTTGCGACGGCGGGATGTCGTTGGTGTTGGAGCTGGGGTTGGAGAGATCCTTCATGATGTTGAAGAGCTCCTTGCTATTGTGTGTGTTGTTTTCGAGGCGGTTTTTGAAGGAGGTCCTCTTGGCCGTACTAATGAGGTGGTGGTGGTTGTGGATGGCGTCCTTGTGTGCTGCGTGGCTGTTCGGAGTTTGCTCACTGTGCCATTCCTTCTCTAGTTTCCGGCAGGCTTGCTTGGAGGCAAGGAGTTCTGGGGTGAACCAGCTGGCCCTCTTGCTGGTGTCTCTGTGGGGGGTTTCTTCAGCGGGGCAAGGGTGTTGGCGCAGTCCACGATCCAGCGTCTGAGGCTGTGGGCAGTGTCGTCGGTGTTGGAGGGTTCGGTGGGTGAGCTGAGAGCGAGGTTTGCATGTAGCTGGTCTTCGATGATTTTGCTCCAGCAGCAGCGGGGGATCTGTTGGGTGTGGTGGTGTGTGGTGGGTTTCTGGAAGGCGAACTGGATGCAGCGGTGGTCGGTCCAGAGGAGTTCAGTGTTGTGGCTGATGGAGATGTGTGGGCTTGAGGAGAAGACGGGGTCGAGCGTGTGGCCGGCGGAGAGGGTGGGCATTGTGATGAGTTGCTTCAGTCCAAGGTTGGTGAGGTTATCGATCAGGGTTGTGGAGTTGTTGTCGTTGTTGTTCTCAAGGTGAAAGTTCAGGTCTCCGAGGAGGATGTAGTCGGTGGAGGTCAGGGCGTGCGTGTTGATGAAGTCGGCAATGGAGTCGTTGAACTGGGGACGGGGTCTGGGGTTCTGTAGACGAGGGTCTCTCTGAGGGTGGAGTTAGGGTCTGTGTGGATCTGGAAGTGCATGTGTTCAGTGATGCTGAGCGTGTCGTCGGTTCTAGTTGAGACCCTGATGTTGTTCTTGTGGACGATGGCGATTCCTCCTCCGACTCCATTGGTGCGGTCTCTGCGGGTGATCTTGTAGCTGTCTGGGATGGCTATGGCAATGTCGGGGGTGGAGGAGTTGTTCAGCCAGGTCTCTGTCAGGAAGGCGACGTCCGGGGATGTTTTGTTGAGCAGGTCCCAGAGCTCGGCGGCATGTTTGCGTGCGGAGCGGGTGTTCAGTAGTATGCATCGGAGGTGGTTGGGGTCTTTCTTGGTGGGTGGTTTGTCGGCTCTGAGGTTGGTGTAGCTGCAGTTCCGGCAGGTGAAGGGACCGTGTGTGCATTTCAGGGCAGCCTTGAAGCAGGTGTGGGCCCATCCGGAGTTGAGAGTGTGCAGAGTGCTGGCGCCGTAGTGGCGGCAGTCATCTTGGTGGGTGCGGGGGCCAGGGGTTCTGGCGCTGGGTGCGGTCCAGGCGGAGACGGGTGCAGACCGGTGTGCCTTAGGCATGCCTTCGGCTGTGCAGCGGCCAGCATATATGGGGAGGTGGGAGGGAGGAGCAGATGGGAGGCGGGGGCAGCGTATGGGCAGTGGGCAGTCAGGGGGGCAGGGCCACAGGGGACGCAGCAGCAGGGGCGGTGAGGGACGATGAAGGGAACAGAAGGCAAAAGTGCACAAAAAACAAGGGAAAACGAGTGGCACAGAGGGCAAAAAGGGCACAAAAGTGAGGTAAAATGAGTGTCACAGAAGACAAGAGGGCACAGAAATACAGGGAAAAGACAAGTGGCACAGAAGGCAAAAAGGACACAGAAATACAGATAAAACAAATGTCACAGAAGGCAAGAGGGAACAGAAATACAGGGAAACGAGTGGCACAGAAGGCAAAAAGGGCACAGAAATACAGGAAAAACGAGTGTCACAGAAGGCAAACAGGGCACAAGAATACAGGGGCAGCTGAGAAACAGAAGGCAAAAATGGGCAGAGAGGCACGGGCAGTGAGGGGTACAGAAGGAAAAACCGGGTAGAGACACGGGGGCAGTGAGGGATACAGAAGGAAAAACCGGGCTGAGAGACACGGGGACAGCGAGGGGAAGAATACGGGCATTGACCACAAACAGGCAGCGGGGGAAGACAGAACAACAGCAGTCACAGACACAACAATGAAATACAGGCAATACAATAAAACAGTAGAACAGAAGATGAACAAACCTACGGCCTACCACTGGCCACCAGGGATGAGGCGCAGGTGTTAGCCTGTGGGTGGTGGAGCAGCAGCGGCAGCTGGGGCAGGGACACACAGGCGGTCCTGTGTGGAGGGGTAGCGACCTACCTGGTGGGGTCAAGGGTCGCTCTCCTCACCACGCAGTGGCCGGCATATATGGGGAGGTGGAGGGAGGAGCAGCTGGGAGGCGGGAGGCAGGGGCAGCAAATGGGCAGTGGGCAGTCAGGGGGGCAGGGCCTCAGCATCAGGGCGGTGAGGGACGATGAAGGGAACAGAAGGCAAAAAGGGCAAAAATCAAGGTAAAACGAGTGTCACAGAAGGCAAGAGGGCACAGAAATATAGGGAAAAAAACGAGTGGCACAGAAGGCAAAAAGGGCACAGAAATACAGGAAAAACGAGTGTCACAGAAGGCAAGAGGGCATAGAAATACAGGAAAAACGAATGTCACAGAAGGCAAAAAGGGCACAGAAATACACTAAAAATGAGTGTCACAGAAGGCAAACAGGGCACAAGAATACAGGGGCAGCTGAGAAACAGAAGGCATATCTCTTGCCACTTTCTGCATCTCTCTTGCTTCTTTGTGCAAATTTCCTCTGCTTTCTGCACCTCTCTTTCTTATTTCTGCACTTGTCTTGCTTCTTTCTGCACATCTATTGATTTTTTCTGCATTTCTCTTGCATCTTCCTGCACCTCAGTTGCTTCTTTCTGCATCTCTCTTGCTTTATTCTGTTCTTCGCATGCTTCTTTCTGCAATTCTCTAGCCTCTTTCTGCAATTCTTTTGTCTTGCCTTTTTCTGCAACTCTCTTCTTTCTTTATGCATATTTCTCCCTCTTTCTGCACCTTTCTTGCTTCTTTCTGCACTTCTCTTGATTTTTTTCTACAACTCTCTTGCTTCTTTCTGCATCTCTCTTGCCTCTTTCTGCACCTGTCCTGTTTCTTTCTGCACTTCTATTGCTTCATTATGTACCACTCTTGCTTCTTTCTGCATCCCTCTTGCCTCTTTAAGCACCTCTTTGCTTCTTTCTGCACCTCTCTTGACTCTTGGTGCACTTCTCTTCCCTCTTTATGCACCTCTTTTGCTTCTTTCTGCATCTTTCTTCCTATTTCTGCAACACTCTTGCTTGTTTCTGTACCTCTCTTGCTACTTTCTGCACTTCTCTTGCCTCTTTCTGCACCTCACTTGCTTTTTTCTATACCTGTTTTGCTTCTTCCTGCACCCCATTTGCCTCTTTCTGCACCTCCCCTGGTTCTTTATGTACCTCTCTTGCCTCTTAATGCACATTTCTTCCTCTTTATGCACCTCTCTTGCTTCTCTCTCAACTTCTCTTGCTTCTTTCTGCACCACTCTTGCCTCTTTCTGCCCTTCTCTTCCCTCTTTCTGCACCTCACTTACTTCTTTCTGCATCTTTCTTCCTATGTCTGCAACTCTCTTTCTTCTTTCTGCAACTATCTTGTTTATTTTTGCACTTATTTTGCCTCTTTCTGTATTTTTCTTGACTCTTTCTATACCTCTCTTTCCTTTTTCTGCACATTTCTTCCTTTGTCTGTACCTCTCTTTTTTCTTTCTGCACTTCCCTTGCTTCTTTCTGCATGTATTTTGCTCTCTCTGCAATTATCTTGCCTCTTTCTGTACCTCTCTTGCCTCTTTCAGCATATTTCTTCCTCTTTCTGCACCACTCTTGTCTATTTCTGCACCTCCCTTGCCTCTATTTGTACCTTACTCTCTTCTTTTTGCACTTCTGTTATTTCTTTCTGTACCTCTCACTTCTCTCTGCACATTTCTTCTGCTTTCTGTGCCTCTATTTCTTCTTTTTGCACTTCTCTTGCCTCCTTCTATACTTTTCCTCCCTCCTTATGCACCTCTCTTGCCTCTTTCAGCATGTTTCTTCCTCTGTCTGTACCTCTTTTGTTCCTGCACTTCTCTTGGTTCTTCATGAACCTCTCTTGCTTCTTTCTGAAATTATCTTCCCTCTATCTTCACCCCTCTTGCATTTTTCTGTATATGTCTTCCTCTTTCAGCACCACTCTTGCCTATTTCTATATATCTCTTGACTATTTTTGTAGCTTTCTCACTTCTTTCTGCACATCTGTTGCTTCTTTCTGCACCACTCTGGCTTCTTTCTGCATATTTCTTTCTCTATAGGTACCTCTTTTCCTTCTTTTTGCACTTCTCTTGCTTCTTTCTGCACATCTCTT
The DNA here is from genome assembly GCF_964204655.1 of Triturus cristatus. Lineage (NCBI taxonomy): Eukaryota > Metazoa > Chordata > Amphibia > Caudata > Salamandridae > Triturus > Triturus cristatus. Next base: position 9,930,537 of record NC_140593.1, on the reverse strand, counting down.
GCCTCTTTCTACATTTCTCGTCCTTCTTTCTGTACCTGTATTGCTGCTTTCTGCACCTTTCCTGCTGTTTCTGTATCTCTCTTGGTTCATTCTGTACTACTCATGCTTCTTTCTGCACCTCTCTTGCTTTTTCCTGCACCACTCTTCAGTACTATTGCACCTCTCATGATTCTTTCCACACCTCTCTTGCTTCTTTTGCGCCTCTCTTGTTTCTTTCTGGGCTTCCCTTGCCTCTTTCTGTACCTTTCTTCCTCCTTCTGCACCTCTCTTGCCTCTTTCTGCACTTCTCTTGCCTCTTTATATACTTCTCTTGCCTCTTTCTGCATCTCTCTTGCTTCTTTCTGCATATTTCTTCAGCTTTCTACGGTAAACAGACATAATATCGAATTCAAAATATCGATAGCACAGAATATCGAGTTTTTAATATAGAATGGACAGAATATCGAATTGCCAAAATATAGTGGTGAAGAATATCGAAAATCAGGTAAAAAATAAAATATGGATTTAAATAATATAGAAGTAAGTAATATCGACAGTCATAATATAGTTGTTAAAAATATCTAATTTTTTTATAGTGTTTTAAGTGTTAGTATATGTGTTAAAAGTATGTATACATTTTGAAATGTATGTTTGAATATTTTTAAAGTAATTAATTTTATGTTATTTAATTTTTGTGTAATTTAATTCCGTAGCGGGTTGTGGGTTTAGAGGGGATTAGGGTGGGAAGTAATTTAACTATAGTACATTAAATAATAATTTTTAGGAATTATTAATTATTTTTAATTTAATTTAGCGTTTTACTTCTGTAGCGGGTTGTGGATTTATTGGGGAATAGGGTGGAAAGTAATTTAATTGTTATTAGGTAATTATTAATTGGTATTGAAAATAAATTGGTTGTTGATTAATTATTAATTGGTAAATAATTAGTATTAATCGGTAATTAATTAGCATTAATTGTTTAACTGATAATTATGTTAATTGTATTAATTTATTATTTGTAGCGAGTTGTGGGTTTATAGGGGAATATGGTGGGAATTAATTTAATTGTAAATAATTAATTATTGACATAATTTTTGTATATTGCTAATTAATTTATTCTTAATTAATTATTAATTGGTATTAATTGTATTTAATAATTTTTGGTATAGAAAATTAATTGGTTTTTAATTAATTATTAATAGGTTATTAATAAAAAAAAATGAGATTTATAATAAAGTAATGATTAAATATTGTGTGATTGGTAATTAATTTTAATATTTTTATTTGTTATTAATAATTTATTTATTTTTAATAACATATTAAATTATTATTTTCCCTTCTAATGCACTCACTGGAGTGGGAATAGTAATTTTTACCCCTACGCTATCCAACGCTTTCCCTACTATTGCACTCACTGGAGTGGGAATAATAATTTTTACCCCTACGGTATCCAACGCTTACCCTAGAGTTGCACTCACAGGAGTGGGAATAGTAAATTTTACCCTCCCGCTATCCAACGCTTTCCCTACTGTTGCACTCTCTGGAGTGGGAATAGTAATTTTTACCCCTACGCTATCCAACGCTTTTCCTACTGTTGCACTCTTTGGAGTGGGAATAGTAATTTTTACCCCTACGCTATCCAACGCTTTCCCTACTGTTGCACTCTTTGGAGTGGGAATAGTAATTTTTACCCTCCCGCTATCCAATGCTTTCCCTACTGTTGCACTCTCTGGAGTGGGAATAGTAATTTTTACCCTACGCTATCCAACGCTTACCCTACAGTTGCACTCACTGGAGTGGGAATAGTAATTTTTACCCCTACGCTATCCAACGCTTTCCATACTGTTGCACTCTTTGGAGTTGGAATAGTAATTTTTACCCATACGCTATCCAACGCTTTCCCTACTGTTGCACTCTCTGGAGTGGGAATAGTAATTTTTACCTCTACGCTATCCAACGCTTTCCCTACTGTTGCACTCTTTGGAGTGGGAATAGTAATTTTTACCCAACGCCATCTGACGTTTTCCCTACTGTTGCACTCACTGGAGTGGGAATAGTAAATTTTGCCCTCCCGCTATCCAACGCTTTCCCTACTGTTGCACTCTCTGAAATGGGAATAGTAATTTTTACCCCTACGCTATCCAACGCTTTCCCTACTGTTGCACTCTCTGGAGGGGGAATAGTAATTTTTACCCTCCCGCTATCCAACGCTTTCCCTACTGTTGCACTCTCTGGAGTGTGAATATTAATTTTTACCCCTACGCTATCAAATGCTTTCCCTTTATCACTCTGTCTGGAGTGGGAATACTAATGTTTACCCTCCCGCTATCCAACGCTTTCCCTACTGTTGCACTCTCTGGAGTTGGAATAGTAATTTTTACCCTCCCGCTATCCAACGCTTTCTCTACTATTGCACTTACTGGAGTGGTGATAGTAAATTTTACCCGCTGCTATCCTACGCAAAAAATATTGCTTTTTTTAAATAAATATTACGTTAATATATATGTATTATTATTTGTTTTTTTACTTACATTAATTATTTATTAATTTTAAAGTAATTTAAGTATTTTTAAGTATGTTTCAGTGAATTATATGTTTTATTTAATTAATTTTACATTAATTTTAAGACATTTAAAAAAATTTGATATTGTGACTAACTATATTTTTAACAATGATATTTAGGATTCTATATTTTTGTACTTACTTGTTTGGAGATAGGGCTTCAATATTTTGGCATTCTATATTTTTCCTTCGATATTTTGGCAATTCGATATTCCTCTTCTCGATATTTCGTCAGTGATCCGCTTTCTGCACCTCTCTGTGAGAAGTTGGCCTGGTATATGCTGTTCACTAATTATAGTGGGCACCTTGCACATGTCCAAACAACTCCTTATTGATGATCGGTTATAGACAACCTCTATTGAAAGTTATCCTAGTGTTAGCTATGGCGAGCAGCCTTCAGGTTAAGTCTTGAAGAAATATAAAGCAGCTTGTTTTACCAGTCTATAATCTCTTGACTGACCAAATGAAAGGCAACCACACCAGGTATATATATAAAATATATGTATTTATTTCTAAACACACCCAACTAGTCGCTTTTTAAGGCTAGAGGTCCAAACACATAAGGGGGCGAGCCAAACCATATACTAAAATAGTGGTATAAGATCCACAACGTAACTAGACACAAGGCCGATGCAGCCGGCTTACCCATAGAAGCTAACGGGAGCTCGCGGCTGTGTTCTCACACTGTACACGGCCCCCATGGGTCCCCTGTGTCACTACCTTGGGTGGTTCCTTGGGTTCCCAGCGATTCTACAGCCTCTAGGCCTTGTGTCTAGTTAAGTCGTGGTTCTTATACCACTATTTTAGTATATGGTTTGGCTCGACCCTAGGGCCTAACATGTATTTGTGCTATTTTACTGTGATATTTGAAGTGTAACTTATGTGTTTTGACCTCTAGCCTCATAAAGAGAATAGTAGGGTGTGTTTAGAAATAAATACATATATTTTATATATATACCTGGTGTGGTTGCCCTTGATTTAGCCATTCAAGAGATTCTAGACTGGTCAAACAATCTGCTTTACATTCCTTCAAGACTTAGCCTGAAGGCTGCTCTCCATATCAACCACTAGGATAGCTTTCAATAAAGGTTGATCTTTAACCTATCATCAAAAAAGGGTTGTTTGGACTGGTGCAAGGTGCCCACTATAACTAGTGGACAGCATATACCAGGCCAACTTCTCACACACTGTGTTTTATAAATTTTAGTTATGGACAGCACTACCTCAGTTCTTTTAGGTTGCGGGAGGCACAAAATTGACTTGGTGGCCTTTAGAAATTTACTCCTGCTGTGCGCCAAATGAGCTGCCCAAGAACCAGTGTCTGAAAATCCTAGCCCCAAATATGGGAAAGTGCGAGTGCATAACTAGCGTTCAGATCCTGAGGCAATTGAATTAATAAGGTGCTTTTTGGGGCCACAGCTCATTATGAATGATTTTTGAAAGTTAGTGCAAAGATCTAGGCCAGCCATAAAGTGTATGAAGCCCCTAATTAAAGTGCATAGTGCATTCGGAGTGCGGCCCATTAGGACCGCACTATCCGCATATTCTAGGACGGGGAGTGTACTACCATTGATTCTCGGGACGTCAGTGGTAAGTTCAGACAGTACATTGTGTAGATCATTGATGTACAAAATAAATAGGAGAGGGGCCAGTACGCACCCCTGCCTGACCCCTCTACCAATATTAATGTCACCTGAAACCTCCCTGTCCTTACCAATCCTCACCCGTGCCTTCAAGTCCCTGTGCAAAGAAGCTAAAAATGAACTAAAACCTCATCTAACCCATATTTTAAAAGGATTGACCACAAACGTGACATCTTAACAAAGTCAAAGGCTGAGGTAATGTCCATAAAAGCCAAGTAAATGGGAGATTGCCGAGCTATAGTGTATTTGCCAACAATCAGATTGATATTTAGGCATTGTTCCACAGTTCCCAATTTACTTCTAAAACCTAGCTGGCAGTTGTTTAAAATGCGTTCCTCCTCAGCCCAAGACCTAATTTTGTTAAACAGGATCCTCCCAAGTATCGTAAGTGTGTTATCAATCAGGGAGATCAGTCTATAACAGCTGGGGTTGGATCGGTCCCCTTGTTTAAAAATCGGAACTATAATGCTGATAGACCATGTGCTAGGAATAAAAGTGTTTGTTAAATTATTAAAAACATTAAGTAAAAGGGCACCCACAACTCTTTTATGCTTAATAAGGTCAATGGAGAGCCCAACAGGGCCGGGGGCTTTATTACCTAGACGTTGCTGAATGGCGTCCTCGACTTCTGACACCGATATCTGGATCCGCGAAACATCATGAAGGTTAAAGGGATCCTCACTCGAAGATGGCAAGAGGATTACTTGCTAATGACATTGGATTTATCCAATGTATATACATCAATACATCACAAAGATGAGGTAAGGGCATTGGAACATTTCCTGAGCACCAGACCGATTGAATTTAATGAGCACAACAAAATGCTCAACAGTCTGATGAATTTCTGCTTAGAAAACAATTTCTTTCTATACCAACAGCAGGTATACCAACAAACCAGAGGTGTAGCATTGGGGGCAAGCTTTATGCCAAGCTATACTTGCCTACATATAGGATGATGGGAGGAGATTATTTTAAATACTAAATATGCAGACACCCTAGCAGACCATGAGATTAAGTGGACAAGGTACATCGACAACCTTTTTGTAATGTTTATGTTTATAGAATTTATAAAGCGCACGTATACCAACGGTCGTATTGCACTCTGGGGAGAGGGGAGCTGTCCTCCAGGACTCTAACAATAGGCTTGAGTGAATACCCATGTTTTTAGCTTTTTCCTAAAACTGGTATATTCTGAGATTAATCTGATTTCAATTGGTAGGGAATTTCAGAGTGTGGGGCCTAGTACAGAAAAGCGCGAGCCACCTGTTCTCTTTCGCTTAAATCTAGGAGTCATCAACATGTTCATTGTGGCCGATCTAAGATTCCGTTTAGGCAAGTATCTTGAGATCTTAGTGGATATGACCTTGGGACCTGTGTCATGTAGTGCTTTAAAGACCATACAACCGGTCTTGAACATAGATCACAGGAAGCCAATGAAGCTGCTTCATCAGCGGTTTAGTGTAGCAGTGTCTCGGTTGCTGAAAGACCAGCCTGGCCGCTTGATTTTGGATAAGCTGTAACCTATACGTTTGGCTACCAGGGATTCCTAGGTAAATGGAATTGGCATAATCCAACCTGGACGATATTAGGGCAAGCAAAATAGCTATGCTGGCCTCCCTGGAGAAAAATTTCCTGATTTTCTAATAGGGTCCTCAATTGATACATGCATGCTGATGAAACCAGGCTGATCTGGTCCTGCATGGAATTGATTCACGCATGCGGATGAAACCAGGCTGATCTGGTCCTGCATGGAATTGATAAACGCATGCGGATGAAACCAGGCCGATCTGGACCTGCATGGAATTGATAAACGCATGCGGATGAAAGCAGGCCGATCTGGACCTGCATGGAATTGATAAACGCATGCGGATGAAACCAGGCCGATCTGGACCTGCATGGAATTGATAAATGTATGCGGATGAAACCAGGCTGATCTGGTCCTGCATGAAAAGATTAGCATTTATCTTGATTCCCAGACTTTTAACTGAATTTTTGGGTATGGGAGGGGTACCCAATGCAGCTGGGCAGTGTGCTGGTGTCCACTGTTCTATTCTGTTATTAGAGATAATTATCTCTGTTTTATCAGAGTTTAATTTGAGATAATTATGAGTCATCCACTCCTTGATGAAAAGCATAGTCTGTTGAAATAAGCCCTTGGAGTCATTTGTATCATCAAGCGGGAATATCAACTGCATGTCATCTGCATAGTTGTATACCTTCACTCCTTTTTCTTGGAGAGCATGAATCGGAGGACAGATATATATATATTAAACAGATGGGGCGAAAGGGAGGACCCCTGAGGTACCCACATGTGGTGTTAGCCCGAGAGGGATTGAAGGGAGCCAGTCTAATGGACTGGGAGCGCTCCCCTACGAAAGAAAGCATCCAATCCAGAGCATCCAATCTGGCGGGGCAATAGACTATCATCATCATCAAAGTCTTTATTTCGGTATTACAGTGCCATAAAAGAGACAGACACACGAATCTTGTTTGACATTGTTCGGGTAAAAGGTACTATAAAATGCTTCCTATACAGACTCTTAGCAATAAAAAGAGAGAAATAAAAATTGACAAATTCTTGGTGCAAATGTACAAGCACAAAAAGGGGACAGAGCAAAACAGATTTCAAAATTTAAATGATTTTGCCTATCGGGACAAAGTTAGTGTTTTATATTGTTTAATATTGTTTATATCACATTTTGCTGATTAGTGCAGCCCGATTACACAACAAGAGCCATTTTAAATCCAATAAAAAGGATAAAAAGCTTAAAATAGTACCATAAAAACAATTTATTTACAAGCCAAAATGCTAGTGCAAAATACACACCCGACTGGGCTGATCATTATAGTTTCAGTTTGATTTATTCATGCCAGTTGGGGAAGTAGATATAACCCTCCTTCTCATCGCCCAAAACTGGTCCAGAAATTTTTCAGTTGCACAAGCATGGAGTGGTCTCGCATCTGACTTTAAAATGCGTAGGGCGTCTTTGTGGCTGTGTGTCCCAAGTTGTCTACATACCGGAGTTAGGCAATTCCTTCTAAGTCTGGCATAGGCAGCACAAGCAAAAAAGACATGGCCTTTTGTTTCATAAGTGCATGGACAAGAGGGACAGCCCTTGGGCTGTGATGTGTTTATCAGCCAGGAGTTAGTGAAAGCATTGATGGGTAGGCAGCCATGTCTGAACTGGGTGTACAATTTCCTATCTGCCGACACTTTAATAAAATCAAGATAGCTTTCTAGCCGGCTGATGGATTTTGTGTCAGTAAAAACATCAATTAAACAGCCTTGATGGATTTTCAGGAAATTCTTCTGTTCTACCCATGCCCAGTACTGAGATTTTAATTGATTCCTAGAGTATGTGGGCGGGAGACCTTCTAGCTCCTTGGGCACGCCTATGCCTGCCCGCATGGTATCTGTGTGTTTAATCCACCCAATTTTATGGTTTTTATCCAAGGTAGAAACTTCAGTAAAAGCAGATGCATAGGGGGCCAGGTCAGGGGTTGTGACCATTTTGTGCCAAAAGAGCAGTTGTCGTAAGCTCATTTGGGGGCATATGTATCAAAACCCGAATTTGCGATTCTCAAATAGCGATTTTTTGAGAATCGTTATTTGAGAATCGCAAAATGGGATGTATTTAAAATATCGCTAATATTTAGCGATTTCTTAAAATTCCTTAATTGCGATTAGCAAATTGCAAAATCGCAATTAAGGAATACCTTCCCATTCATTCCTATGGGCCAGGAGACCCATAGGAATGAATGGGAAGTAATTCTCAAATTGCGATTCGCAATTTGCTAATCGCAATTTGAGAATAATTTCAAAGGTGCAAGGGTGTCAAGATGACACCCTGACGCACCCCTGAAATCAGCATGTGTGGACATATGGCACACATACATGCCCTAAGGGCATGTATGTGCGCCACGTGGCACTAATTAAAATTTTAAAAAGTGCATTTTTAAAAGAATTCGCAAATTACCACCAACTAGAAGTTGATGGTAATTTGCGATTTCTTAAGGATTTTTCGCAAAACTTTGTTGCCTGTTACATTTCATTTAAGAAATCGCAATTTGTGATTTCTTACATGCTTACGAAAAGTTAAGAAATCGCAAAATTAGCGATTCCTTAAATTTGCGCTGAAAAATGGCTCATACATACCATTTAGCGATTTTTTATTCGCAAACGCTGTTTTTTGCGAATCGCAGCGTTTGCGAGTAAAAAATCGCTTGATACATATGCCCCTTGGTCATTAATAGACTTAACACCCAAGTCAAGTTTGAAGGGGAGAAGGGGAGTGCTTTGGGGGAGTGATACCAAGCTCCTAAGGAACTTGTTTTCCACTGTTAAAAGGGTGTTAACATTTATGGAATCCCACAGTTCTACCCCGTAAAGCACACTACTTACTACCTTGCAGCTATACAGCTTGAGTGCGGGGACTACAGGCTTGGTATACGAAAGGCAGTGCTCCCGCCGCAAAGCCCCAGTTAACTGGGAACATTTCAGGGACGCCTAGGTGCTTCTTCCAGGCCATTCCCTCGGACAGCTTGATTCCCAGTTAATCAAAGGAACCAACTCACTCGAGCAGGACATTATCTAGGACCAAGTTACCTTTAAAGGATTTGTGGGGATTTAGCATCATCAACTTGGTTTTAGTAGTGTTGATGACCAAACCCCTCACATGACAAAAGGCCTTAACGCCTTCGATGCTCATGACGGAATGGTTCCGTCATGAGCATCGGTGCCCCTGTGCTCATGACGGAACCATTCCGTCATGAGGCCAGGGGCAAGAAATCCCTCTGCTGCAGACAGCAGAGGGATTTCTATTTAATCCGTTTGACCTTGGGAGCTGGGGAAGAGCTTCCCCAGCTCCCGAGGCCCCCTCCCTGGTTTCTGTGCAATGAAGATCAGCGCGCACGTCGTGCTGTCTTCATTGCACAAAAACCGAAACTGAAATGAGCCTTTAGGCTCATTTCAGTTTCACTTTATATGTGCTCAGGGGGCTATCTCAGCCCCCTGGGCACGTAGAAAGACGGGAGAGGTATCATTGGAAAGGGGAGAATCTCCCCTTTCAAATGGTACCCCTCCCCAGTGGATCCCTGCTTGGGGATCGCCCCAGGAGGGCGATCCCCAAGCAGGGATCCACCCACTAGACACCAGGGAGGGGGGAGCGGCCCCTTAGGCAAGGGCTTTTGCTCCCCCCAAATATGTTTAGTGTCATTTAGTCTTTTTGCCCCCCCTGGGGGGCATATGGGGGCAGTAGCCCCCAATCTGCCCCCCAGGGGGGCAAAAAGCCCACTAGACACCAGGGATATTTACTTTGCGCACAAAATTTCTTTGGGTGGGGGCTGCCCATGAAGGGCATGTCCATGCCACCCCCACATAATGTACAGCCTTTCTGCCCCCCCTGGGGGGCAGTTGGGGGCAGTAGCCCCTAATCTGCCCCGCCAGGGGGCAGAAAGCCCACTATATGCCAGGGATTTATTTTTTCTTATAATTTGTGGTGGGGGCTGGCCAATATGGGCATGCCCATGCCCCCACCCACCCTCCGCAAAAATGACAGCCTTTCTGCCCCCCCTGGAGGGCAGATGGGGGCATTAGCCCAAAATCTGCCCCCCCGGGGAGTCAAAAAGTCCAGTAGACACCAGTTTTGGGCAGCCCCCACCCTAATTAAAATTTGCCCAAAAAACTCCCTGGTGTCTTATGGACTTTCTTCCCCCCCCTGGCGGGCAGATGGGGGCATTAGCCCCCAATCTGCCCCGCAGGGGGGCAAAAAGCCCACAAGACACCAGGGATTTTTGGGGGGCAAATTTGAATTAGGGTGGGGGCTCCCAAAACGGGCATGCCCATGCACCCACCCGCAAAAATAACAGCCTTCCTGCCCCCCTTGGGGGGCAGATGGGGCAGCAGCCCCCAATCTGCCCCCCCGGAGGGGCAAAAAGCCCACTAGACGCCAGGGATTTTTTTGGCAAATTTTAATTAGGGTGGGGGCATTGGCATGCCCTTTTTGGGCAACCCCCACCCTAATTAAAATTTGTCCAAAAAACTCCCTGGCATCTAGTGGACTTTCTGCCCCCCTGGGGGGCAGATGGAGCCATTAGCCACCAATCTGCCCTGCCAGAGGAAAAAAAAAAACGCTCACTAGATGCCAGGGTTTTTTGAGGGGCAAATTTGAATTATGGCGGGGGCTCCCAAAACGGGCATACCCATGCCCCCACCCCCTCCTTAAAAAAATAACAGCCTTCCTACCCCCTGGGGGGCAGATGGGGCAGTATCCACCAATCTGCCACGCCAGGGGGGCAAAAAGCCCAATTGACGCCAGGGAGTTTTTTTGGGGCAAATTTGAATTAGGGTGGGGGCTCCCAAAAGAGGCATGCCCATGCCCCCATCCCCCTCCCCTGCAAAAATAACAGCCTTCCTGCTCCCCTGTGGGGCAGATGGGGCAGTAGACTTTAAAATGCGTAGGGCGTCTTTGTGGCTGTGTGTCCCAGGTTGTCTACATACCTGAGTTAGCCAATTCCTTCTAGGTCTGGCATAGGCAGCACAAGCAAAAAAGACATGGCCTTTTGTTTCATAAGTGCATGGACAAGAGGGACAGCCCTTGGGCTGTGATGTGTTTATCAGCCAGGAGTTAGTGAAAGCATTAATGGGTAGGCAGCCATGTCTGAACTGGGTGCACAATTTCCTATCTGCCGACACTTTAATAAAATCAAGATAGCTTTCTAGCCGGCTGATGGATTTTGTGTCATTAAAAACATCAATTAAACAGCCATGTTGGATTTTCAGGAAATTCTTCTGTTCTACCCATGCCCAGTACTTAGATTTTAATTGATTCCTAGAGTATGTGGGTGGGAGACCTTCTAGCTCCTTGGGCACGCCTATGCCTGCCCGCATGGTATCTATGTGTTTAATCCACCCAATTTTATGGTTTTTAACCAAGGTAGAAACTTCAGTAAAAGCAGCGGCATAAGGGGCCAGGTCAGGGGTTGTGATTATTCTATGCCAAAAAACGGTGGGGGCATTGGCATACCCATTTTGGGCAGCCCCCACCCTAATTAAAATTTGCCCCAAAAACCCCCAGGCGTCTAGTGGACTTTTTGCCTCCTCTGGGGGGCAGATGGGGGCATCAGCCCCCAATCTGCCCTGTTGGAGGGGTAAAAAGCCCACTAGACGCCAGGGATTATTTTGGGGAAAATTTTAATTAGGTTGGGGGTTGGCCAAAACTGACATGCCCATGCACCCACCCCCTCCCTGCAAAAGTTACAGCCTTCCTGCCCCACGTCGGGGACAGATGGGGCAGTAGCCCCCAATCTGCCCCCCCGGGGGGCAAAATGCCTACTAGACACCAGAGATTTTTCAGGGCAAATTTTAATTAGGGTGGGGGCATTGGCATGCCCGTTTTGAACAGCCCCCACCCTAATTAAAATTTGCCCAAAAAAATCCCTGGCGTCTAGTGGACTTTCTGTTCCCCCGGGGGGGCAGATAGGGGCAGTAGCCCTCAATCTGCCCCCCTTGGAGGGCAAAAAGCCCACTGGACGAAAACGATTACGCTGGCTTTTATTTTGTGTGGGGGTGGGGGCTGCCCCGAATCGGCATACCAATGCCCCCACCCCCCAAAAAATAGCCACAGTGTTTCTGCCCCCCTTGGGGGCATATCGAGGCAAACCCTCCCCCCCTCCGATGCCCCCCCCGGGTGGCAGAAAGTCAACTAGGCACAGAGTTGTTTTTAGCAATATGCCTACCTGTGGATTTAGGGCCCTAGTGCAGCCATCACATAGGGAAACCTACCACACCCACACATTTCTGAAAACTAGACACCCGGGGGCTTCCAGGGAGGTATGGCTTGCATGGATCCCCCAACGTTTCCTTACCCAGAATCCCCTGCAAACCTCAATTTTAGCTGAAAAAAATCACTTTTTTCACACATTTTTGTGTAGGAAAGTTGTGGCATCACCGGGCTCACACATATTTGCCACCACCCAGCGTTCCCCCAGGTCTCCCAATAAAAATGGTGCCTCACTCGTGTGGGAGGCCCTAGTAACCGCGACAGGCAAAGGCTCAAAACGTTGTGAGGCTAAATCAACATTGCCGATCAAAAAATGTTGTCGCGGGTACTTGGTGATTCTTGAATTGTAAGAGTTTAATTAATCAGGCAATACAATTATTATTAGTCTCATTAGGATTATTATTATTATTTATTTTTATATGGTGCACAAATCATCCCCAAAGGGATCTCTCGCCGCCTTGGGAGGCAGGCTTCCAAGAACAAAGCGACTCAGTTGAATAGCCAGGTTTTTAGGTACTTCTTAAAAATGGTTAAGTTTGAGCAAGAGCGCAAATCTAGGGGCAGCATATTCCAGTAATTAGGAGCCAGATAGGAGAAGGCACGGCCCGCCATCTTAGCTTTTTTAATTCTCGGCATTGGGAGAAGCTTTTGGCCGCTGGATCTTAGCAGTCGTGCCGGAGTGTACCATTCCAGCTTCTTTGTGAGGTATAAGGGTCCTTGTCCGGAGAGTGCTTTAAAAACTAGGCACAAAAGTTTTAAAAGTGCCCTCTTTCTTATCGGCAGCCAACGCAACTCTCTCAATAGCGGTAAAGATGGAGTAAGTGGAGGCTTATTTAAGCCTAAACGAGCAGCCGTGTTTTGCACGACTTGTAGCCTAGAAAGCAGGTCCTCCCTCACCCCCACTAGGAAAGCATTTCCGTAGTCCAGTCTACTGACTAGCAGTGACTGGATCAGAACCCTTCTAGCAGAGAGAGGAACCCATGGGAAGACCTTCTTCAATGTGCGAATCAGGCCGAAACATTTGCCTGATAGGATTTTAACATGTTCTTCCATGGATAAATTGTTATCCATTGCAATGCCTACATTTTTTACCCATTTTTTAGGGGAGGGGGATAATCCTACTTCCTCCGGCCACCACTCAACAGTCCACAATTCCTTCACTTTACCAAACAGTAGGATCTCCGTCTTGTTGGAATTAAGTTGGAGGTAGTTGTTTTTCATCCATGTGGATATTTTAATCATACAGCTCTCAAATCTGTCTCTGGTCGCCGTGTGGTCCTTCTCTATGGGGATTAACACCTGAGTGTCGTCCGCATAGGAGATGGTTTGGAATCCACAGGATTTTACAATGGTAGCCAGAGATGCCACATAGATGTTGAACAGGGTGGAGCTTAAAATGGAGCCCTGAGGAACTACCTTATACACGACTGTGGTCTGAGAGACAAATGAGTCTAACTGCACACATTGAGATATGTCCGAAAAGAAACTCCGCAGCCACTCCCATGCCATTCCAGTGACACCTATCTCTCGCAGTCTATTCAACAGAATTCTGTGTGAGATGGTGTCAAAGGCTGCTGACAGATCAAGTAGGACCAGCACAACCGGAGTCCCTTCATCCAGTAGCAGCCTGATTGTGTCTGTTACCTCCACCAGAGCAGACTACGTGCTGTAACCAGCACGGAAAGCCCGACTGCAAGGGATCTAAAAGGACGTGCTGATCCAGATGGTCTGAAAGTTGGCGATTTATCAAAGTTTCCATAACTTTAGAGCAGCCCGGGAGGAGCGAAATGGGTCTATAATTCTGCAGATCGGCACAGTCGGAAGATGGTTTCTTGGGCAGGGGTTTAATAAAGGCTTTTTTCCATCTGGCCGGAAAAGACGAGGTAGCTAGAGATAAGTTACATACTTCCGTTATGGGGTTTACTAGCTCCATTGCTAGATCCGACAACACATAGGGGGGGCTATATCAGACGGGGAGCCTGACTTAATACCTTTTAGTAGTGATAGCACCTGTTCTCTAGTGATGGTTGCAAAAGTCTCTAATCTCACCAAAGAGGGGTTATCAGTGATTAGACTTCCTTCCCTGTTATCTGGTACCTGCTTGAAGGAGTCATAGATGTTATCTATCTTGTTTTTGAAATGTATCGCAAGCTTATCGCAAAATTCCTATGTGGGGGGGCAGGTGCAATTGGCTACGCTGGGAGCAGTGAATTCCTTGAGAATCCTAAAAAGTTCTTCAGAAGAACCCTTTGCCCCCTCTATGCAAGTGGCCAGGAATGTTCGTCTTGCTGTATTGCAGTTATTGAGATACATCCTATGTACAATATTATAAGCAAGTCTATCAGTCTCCGATTTTTTTTTCCTCCATTTTCATTCCTTTACCCTGCAGGCAGCCTTCTGAGTCTTTAAACTATCCGAATACCATGGAGCTGGACTTTTTTTAATCATATATTGTAGTTGTTTTGCTCGGGGCGATCTTGTCAAAAGTCCTTATGACCTCTGACTCTAATTTACATAAGGCTACGTTGATGTCCTGACATTCATTGAGCAAAGGAGGTGAGAATACTGTACTGAACGTCTTAGGTGTTATTTTCCTCGATTGTCTACGTAAGACTTTCCGCCCTTGCGGTTTGTCCAGACCTTTAGGAGCCGACAAAGAGTAACTCAGGGCCATATGGTCTGACCAACTAACTACTTGAGGTGGTTCTGTGCTCCAGCTAGGGATATTTGTGAATATATTATCTAGCGTATGGCCTGCTATATGAGTTGGAGAAGATACTTTAGGCAACAGATCTAACAACTCCATAGCTGCTAGCAAATCAACAGTGACAATATTAAAATTCATGTCAAAATGAAAATTTAAATCTCCTAAAAGGAAAAAATCCTTCGTTTGCAGGACGTATGGGGCCAGTATTTCTAATAGTGAGGCACAAAAGACATTCTTGTTTTCCCCAGGAGGGTGATACACAACCGCTCCTATCACTTTGTGGCTATGTACCAAATCGATAGATACAATCATCAGCTCCATCATAGGAGACAATATTGTGTCCAACACTTTTAAATTTAAGACAGAACGGGTCACAATGGCCAGCCCTCCACCTTTTTTTCCAGTTCTATCCAACCTTTATACCTTGTAGTCAGAAGCAAAAGCTATAGCTAGAGAGGGAGTGGAATGTATATGTAGCCAAGTCTCAGTAAAGAAACATATGTCCGGTTTTTGATCATCCAAAAGATCCCAAATTTCCATGGCATGCTTGGATATAGATCTGGCATTAATGTATAGCCCTTGGAAGGTGCCGTCTGTCCTCATACCTTTATTTATGTCTTCATTCAGGGTGGTATTGGTAGTTGCTTGCGGCCCTGAGGGCCGATTCTTGTTCCAAAGACTGCCTGCCTTCTGGGGTTGAATAACTAGCCATTGGCAACAAGGGCGACAGTTTTTAAAGGCTCCAGTGTACAGGCAAAACCTGCCCTCACATTCCCGGCAGATGCTAGTTGTCCCCAGTTCCAACAGCTCCTCCCTGGAATAGGTTAGAGGCGGCATTGTTGAAAATGGGAGGTATGGCAGAGATTTCTGTCAGCTGGCAGCGTTCAGGCACGGACGGGTGCAGACGGGCATCTATGCAAGTGGCCAGGAATGTTCGTCTTGCTGTATTGCAGTTATTGAGATACATCCTATGTACAATATTATAAGCAAGTCTATCAGTCTACGATTTTGTTTTCCTCCATTTTCATACCTTTACCCTGCAGGCAGCCTTCTGAGTCTTTAAACTATCCGAATACCATGGAGCTGGACTTTTTTTAATTATATATTGTAGCTGTTTTGCTCGGGGCGATCTTGTCAAAAGTCCTTATGACCTCTGACTCTAATTTACATAAGGCTACATTGATGTCCTGACATTCATTGAGCAAAGGAGGTGAGAATACTGTACTGAACGTCTTAGGTGTTATTTTCCTCCATTGTCTACGTAAGACTTTCCGCCCTTGCGGTTTGTCCAGACCTTTAGGAGCCGACAAAGAGTAACTCAGGGCCATATGGTCCGACCAACTAACTACTTGAGGTGGTTCTGTGCTCCAGCTAGGGATATTTGTGAATATATTATCTAGCGTATGGCCTGCTATATGAGTTGGAGAAGATACTTTAGGCAACAGCTCTAACGACTCCATAGCTGCTAGCAAATCAACAGTGACAATATTAAAATTCATGTCAAAATGAAAATTGAAATCTCCTAAAAGGAAAAAATCCTTCGTTTGCAGGACGTATGGAGACAGTATTTCTAATAGTGAGGCCCAAAAGACATTCTTGTTTTCCCCAGGAGGGTGATACACAACCGCTCCTATCACTTTGTGGCTATGTACCAAATCGATAGATACAATCATCAGCTCCATCATAGGAGACAATATTGTGTCCAACACTTTTAAATTTAAGACAGAACGGGTCACAATGGCCAGCCCTCCACCTTTTTTTCCAGTTCTATCCAACCTTTATACCTTGTAGTCAGAAGCAAAAGCTATAGCTAGAGAGGGAGTGGAATGTATATGTAGCCAAGTCTCAGTAAAGAAACATATGTCCGGTTTTTGATCATCCAAAAGATCCCAAATTTCCATGGCATGCTTGGATATAGATCTGGCATTAATGTATAGCCCTTGGAAGGTGCCGTCTGTCCTCATACCTTTATTTATGTCTTCATTCAGGGTGGTATTGGAAGTTGCTTGCGGCCCTGAGGGCCGATTCTTGTTCCAAAGACTCCCTGCCTTCTGGGCTTGAATAACTAGCCATTGGCAACAAGGGCGACAGTTTTTAAAGGCTCCAGTGTACAGGCAAAACCTGCCCTCACATTCCCGGCAGATGCTAGTTGTCCCCAGTTCCAACAGCTCCTCCCTGGAATAGGTTAGAGGCGGCATTGTTGAAAATGGGAGGTATGGCAGAGATTTCTGTCAGCTGGCAGCGTTCAGGCACGGACGGGTGCAGACGGGCTTGCCTTAGGCGTGTCTGCGAGTAACGTCCCGTTAAATGACTCAGCGGTGGATCACTAGAGCGCTAACTTCCCAAAATGGCGCCCGCTTAGTGCCCCTCTTGTCATGGGTTTCCTCTCTACACTCAATCGGTCATGCAAGGGACCGTGGTGGACCGGAGAGACCCTTGTGGTAAATAACAACAAATGTGCCCCACAAGATTACAATGATAATATAAAAAGCGATGGCCCCCAATATTTAGACACGCGTCATAAATTCTAAAAACGTCAGTATCAAGTCAATGGCAAATAGTATTTTTATAAAAGAAACACGATATTATCAGGCAAAACACTCTAAAAAGGCTAGCGACTTCAATTGTGCTGCGAGAGAAAGAAGCCAGCAGCAGCAGCAGGATTAAAAAGAGAAACTGGCACTTAGTGCTCAGCGACCCCTTGGTGGGGGTTAAACTTCCACAGACACCTACAATAACTTTCAGGAAGGTCCCATCCACTAGCAAGTTCCTAGTTAGTAGCAGCCCAAAAGTAGGATCAGGTTCAGGCTGGTTGGCAGGTCGGAAAGGCTTTGTCAGATGCTCCTCCTGTAGGGCGTACAAGTTCGGAATTAGTATCCACATGCTGGAGTCCTCTTGTGGACTGTGGTACGTGGGGAGCACAATACTGCAGGCCCACAAGACGATTCTCCAGCACCTAAGGCCCATAACTAACTCGGATTCAACCTACCCAGAGGCCCGCCATTTCAGAGAAGTCCATGGTAATGATTTGGAACATCTAAAATTCTATGCCGTGGACTCAATTCTTCCATTAAGACGAGGTGGAGACAGAGAGGCCATTGTAAGGAGATTAGAAACCAGGTATATTTTGGAGTTTGATAGCAATAGCCCACAGGGGCTCAACACCACTGAGGATGTGTGTACTTGGCTCTAGCAATTCTTCTAGGTTAGACTCCAATGTCCAGTAATGTATCTGATTTAACTCACATGCAGTGAGGCATATATAGTCAAAACACGCTGTACCTCATAATCCCTGTATAGAACCTTCCTTTTCACCTTCCTAAAGTAGACACTTTATTTGTGGAAATATGTTCTCCAGAGCATACCCATATACAAATTAGCAATTTTTTTGCACTTTGAACCAACTTTTGACTTTACAACTATTGGCAGCTGAGTAAATGCCCACTAGGGCAGTATTCCTCTTGGACACTCTTTTAAGACTGGTCTTTTATGATTTTAACATTATTTTAGTATTAAATCATGCAAAAATGCACTACATTGCAATTGGGAAGCATTGGGCTTTTTAAGGGACTATACGAATGTTTTTACCTATGCATGGCATATTTAATCTATTTATACAGGTAATTTATGTATGTATTTTGCACATGATTATCATAGTCATGATCAGCTTTTATAAACGTGTCAATGAACTGCTATTTTTGTATTGTGACTAGGGGTGGGCGGAATTTGCGAAATTCACTTTCGCAAATTATCGCTAAAATGTTAAAAATTTCCGCAAACACGCAGAAATATCGCGAAGATGCGGAAGTTTTTTTCCCTCCCGTTCACGGTATTTTCTGCATGGTCGCGGCTCGCCAACTTACCCATGTGGTTGCATCTTGTTTTCACTTGTCTCGCGGTGCGTGATCGCGAGAAGAAAGACGTGATCGCGCAATGTATGACGTTACTGCGGGAGCGAACTGTCGCGAGACAGCGCAAATGGCTACCAACAATCCAACATCTCGTGGAGAACGCGACCGGATCGGGAAAACTTGTTGGCGAGCGCGGGGATTCAGGTAAGGCGATCGCGCGCACGCGAGAATATATTATTTTACAGCGCGAGCAAGCAAAAAATTTCCGGTAAAATGCGGATTGCGGAAATTTTGACATTTTCGCGCTCTCCGTGGAATGCGAAAATGTCAAATTATCGCAATTTCCGCGAGCAGAACGGAATTTTAGCCCAGGCCTAATTGTGACACCGGAACTCAGAACACTAGTCTGTTTTTCATATTGTCTTTGCACTTTGCACTTTAAATGTGGGAAGGACTTGTAGGCACGTCATGTGATCAAGGCCTGCAAAGCCCGAAAGGCATCAAGGCAGCAAAGTGCACAAATTAATAAAACAAAAACTTGCACAAAGAAAGTGAAGTCCGAGCCTGTTTCTGGTTCCAGGTTGTAGGGTACAGCATGAGAAAAAGGGTTGATGGTCGCCAGTAGGTAGTTATAGTTAGGACCTAGTTTCCATAGGAAAATCATTTTTATTTTCCCAATAACTTTGGCACCGGTTGATGAATATTTGTGAAATTTTTAAAATAAGTAGCCTGCTCTGGGTTAGCTTCTGTCTTGGAAGTTTCAGGGTGATTTGTGAAGTGGGGGCTGAGAAAAAAGGTGGGTCTCATAACGCATTTTCCCCATGTTAATTTCCATAGGAAACTTTAGACAAAGCTACAGCCCGAACTGCTGAATGGAATTACACTGAATTCGGCAAAAAGGTAGAGCTTGGTTCAGAAAGAGCCCTTTTTAGGTCTCGCCTATGTAGCGCGCATGTGCTACTTAGGAGAAGACCTTTAGCTATCGATTCAGTTTTGCTGCCAAAAAGATGCAAGCGTTGCATTGCTTTGAATGGCAACGCGTGCACGTTTGGCAATTCCTTTGCGGGAGCGAGCTTTCAAACCATGTGTTAATTACAAACATATGGTTCCTGCTCACTCCCGCAAGGGAAACAGGTGCAGGCCCCCTCCTCTCACTCCTCCCCCTACTGCCTCCTCCTCTCCTCTTCTTTTTTTTCCCCCTTCAGCGCGCGGCGCGCGAGCTTGTTTAAGGTATCACAGTTTTCAAAGTATGTTTTCATGCGGGGCAGTTTGCGTAGAAAGGACATTCTATTTTGACTTTATTTCCGATGCATGTTTCAACATAGTCCATGTTTCTCGAGCCTCTTTTACACTCACCTCCCTTTCCCTATGGTTCTCCAAGATGATGTAGCAAAATTTGTGGAGCTCCTGTAAATTAAGAACCTTTTCAATTCCCCTGGCGCGTTACTTTGTTACATGGTGTCCACAGCAACCAACAATTTGTACGGGAGGCTAGTGGCGAGCAATCACATGCGGCATGGTGTTCCCTTAAAGCTTTTATCAGTACTAATATTCAGAATGTCAATCCAAGCAAACCAACTTAGAAATTAAAATTGGGAATTAATAGCACCATTGGCAAGCAGAGTTAAAATTGTAATATCAAATTGCTCACGGACAAGAAAACACATACGCATTTTTGAATAGAATATGCGACTCTCAATGTGATCATCACAATCGGAAAAAAAAGATCCCTTTAGCGTGAAACTAGCACAACAGATATGTTGGACTTGGCCCTTCTGGCAAGTTCACCCCTAAAACTTTTTGCATTTATCATAGCCTTTTTCCTATGTTGTATTAGTGGTTTTAGACCTCTAGGCGCTTTTACACTGTGTCCCAGTGGAAAGTGCGTGTGCTCTATATATGTGTTAGTGAGACTGACCTGTCCTCCCATAGGAATGCATGGGGGATCACAGTGACCGTGTTAAGTCCTGATGTGAGAGGAGTGCAGGGTCGAGTTTGGTATGTGTGAACTCGTGAGATTGAATGCTGTGTGATGATGTGTGCGGCGTTACTGTGTCTAGTGTAGAAGTGCCAGTTCTAGAAGCTGGCATATCTGTGTAATAAATGTGAAGTGACTGTCTGGCTTGTGATTGGCTGGTGTGCCTGGCTTCAGGAGTCAGGATGGGTCTGCCCCGGTGGTGAATGGAGAGAGCTGCATGTTGATGGCAGGGAGGAGTACACCTGGGACCTGAATAGGGCTGGGCTTTCCCTCCACAATGGTGGATCCACCCCCGGTGGTGCGTCTAATGTCCCTGGCCTGTCCTGTGAATAGGGAGAGGGGCTGAGCAAAACAAAGTGCTCAGGAACCATTTGCATCTGGTTCGCCCCTTCCCTGCACCTTTGGAGACAAAGGATTTTGTGTATAAAAGAGGGGCTGTGACCCCATGAAAATGTTCTTGTTCTTGGACTAGAAACTACCAGGCGCAGACTGCTGCTGGGGTTCAGGGGAAGACTTGCCTCCCTGGGCCCTGCCCAGCCCCTGGATGCCCTAGATGCTGGAGGACTTAGTTTGGAACCTCCTGCCTGGCCTGAGGATGGCTGGGAGACTGTCCTTGCCCTGAAAGCCTTGCCCTGCATGGCCCCTTGCCCCACAAAGACTGGCTGCTGTTTGACAGACCTGCTGCTTTTCTTTTCAAAGACTGATTATTATCTGAAAAGGAACTTGTGCTCACATCGATCTCCAAGGGCCTGGAAGCGAGCTGGCCCCCTGACCTGAGTCCCAGGAACATTGGACTCTGCCTGCCTGCATCTGAGCCGCGAAAACATTGCTGACCTCTCCCTCTGCTGCTGGAGCCACCCCCAAGTGCGTCCCGTATCTCTGGACTGCCGTGAAGCCAACCTGTGCCTGCCTGCACCCGTGTGACCCGCTCTGACCACAAGCCGTGAACACTCTGTGTCGCTAGGCTGCCGCGAAGCCAACCTGTGCCTGCCCGCACCCATGTGACCCGCTCTGACCATGAGCCGTGCCCACACCGTGTCGCTGGGATGCCCACACCCGCTTCGCCCTCCCCTGAAGGGCGCACTGTTCTGCCTGCCTCATCCCCACTGGGGGGGGAGACCTTGAAAGATCCGCGCATCGCCCCGGAGACGTTTCGTACGCCGACGCGTACACTCTCCCGGACTACACAGAGCCGAAGCATTTCCCCGCTCAGACGGGCATCTACAGAGGTGCACATCGTACGCCTGAAGTGTGCCACTCCCCTCATTGCCGTTTCTGTTGCTCTCGCAGTAATAGCGGCGGGTGCCCACCCCGCCTTATGAAGGTAATTTCAAATTTGGAGGGAGCCTACCCCTCATGGCACTTTGTAACTTATACCCAAAGTGGGTGCCCACCCGTGTTTCCCTGCCGCGGCCCGAGCCACGTTCAAAGATTGCCGCCGAGTCCGCGGCCCGCCTGGTTGTGGGCGGGGCCGCTGGACGGAAGCGGAAATGCGGCCATTTTTCAGGAAGAGGAAGTCCAGGAGCCTTGCAGGCTCCCCCTGCAAAGTCCCGGTCCCGAGATGGGGGACCGGGTGAAGACCGGCACGTCGAGAGGACGGGGCTCTCATGAGGTGAGAGAGCCTCGCCATGACCGCCGCCGAAGAGAAGAATGCCGCCGCCTTGAAGGAGAGCCCCGCGGTGCCAGCAGAAGAGAGAAGTCCTTTCCCTGTCAAGAGCCGGTGAGTTGAGACGGCTACGGGGGGAGGCTGGGCGCATTGTTAGTGCCGATCGCGGCACTGTGTTGAACAAATAGTACTGAGTGGTCCCGCCAGTGAGTGAGCCACTCCAACGACGGGGCATAATTGTTCTAAGAGCCTATGTGGCTCCAACGAGGGGTACATTTGTTTCCAGAGCCGGTGTGTGGCTCCAATGGTTGGGGGCATATTTTATTGGAAGCGCCAGTGCGCTCCATAGTGTTTTGGGTGCCAGTTCTTTTCTGTATTGGCACATAGTGATTTCAGGAGCCCCGTGTGGCTCCACAGTTCGGGGGACATGTTTATTTTCTGAGCCAGATGGCTCCAACGTGGGGCACATTGATTTCCTCATATTTGACTTCCACAGCTGCGCAGCACTTAGTGTCAGCTGCAGCGTTTAGGTCCTGTTCTTGTCCCCAGCTGCCCAGCAAGTAGTGGGCAGCTGCTATGTTTAGGTTCTGGCGCAACCTGGACCCTAATGTGATTAAAGTACTATTGTGGTTTAATGCTTATGGTGTTAGGAAATGTACTGTGTGTAGTATGTTTTGGGCACTCTGTGTTTTATACCTCTAGATATGATTTCTGCATAGGAGGTTCTTTTACCTGTTTAGGTTTATGTTAGGGAGATTATTCTTCCCTGTGTGATGTACGCCCCTAGTGTAATTATACTTAGGAGGTAAGGTCTAATGCGTTAGACTTGTGAGAAATTGCATAATGGGTTTATGCCCCTGTGATGTATACAGGATAGGTTTTACACCTGATTTTATTGTGATAATGGTGAGGTCATTATTGCGCCAGTAGTTACTGGTTGTGCTCTACAGTTATAATTTGTGTTTCCGTTGGTATATATTCTACATTTACAATTGGTGATTTGTGCTAATTCTGACAGTGGTCCATGTGGCCCTCTCTTGTGTAAATAGTCCCCTGTAAAAATCTGCCCAGTGCCAGTTGGCACAGTGTAAATGATGTGATTATCATCTAATGTGTTTATTATAATACAAAGGCTATTTTTTATATATTTAAACTTGTGTGGAGTTTCTTTTGTGGTGGGCCTAGGGTGTTGTTGCTGTGTGCGTGCGCAAACGCTTTACACATTGCCTCCGGGATAAGCCTGACTGCTAGTGCCAAGCTACCAAGGGGGGTGAGCAGGGGTTATCTTGGAGTGTAACTCCCCAGCCCTGACTTAGAGTGGTGGTCTCTGCCTGGCTTTGGCGCAAGCCTTAGCCAACCAGAGATCCCATTTCTAACAAGATACAAATAAGTTGTTTACTGACAATTCTACTCTACGTGGGGGTATTACAAATAAAGGTTTCTCAACGCCTCCGAGCCAGCTTGCAATTGTGGTTAAGTCCCTGGGTGGATAACCACATTACCGCACAGTGAATGGAAACGAGCTAGTTCCCCAGCAATCAAGATCTGTTGTGGATGCCATAATGAGGTCCAGATGGATCAAAGGAACCCTGAGCCCACCCCACTGGGCTATTTCCTATCCAATAAAGCGTTGCAATGAAACAAAATGGTAAAGACATTTATTTTGGTAACCAGGATAATGGTTCTGTGAATACAAGGAGCTCGAAGGAAAACATTTTGCTGGTCTTGCAAACAAGTGACTTTTTGTGCAGGAGTTTTGCATTTCTTTGAAAAACTATGCACTTTTATTTATGTGGCAGGCGTGTTTACTTTTCTCCGTTCCCATAGCCTTGTGTCACACCACACTAAACAGTATTGTAATGCAAAGTCCCATTGCTGGTGGGCTCCTACCGCAAAAACCTCAAACAGCTTCTCAATTAACTATGGGTGTGCTTGGCATTTTAAAAACGACATCTGGTAACAAAAGATAAGTCCAGTATATTTTCAATAAAGCAGTAACACAACAAAGTTGTCCTAGGCATCAGTCTGTCTGATGAATGCGACCGCCTGTCAGTAACAGGGTGAACAGACGTGTTATGACCCGAGTGAAGCAGTACCAGGGTGAACAGATGTGTTATGACCTGAGTGAAGCAGTACCAGGGAGAACAGACGTGTTATGACCCGAGTGAAGCAGTACCAGGGTGAACAGACGTGTTATGACCTGAGTGAAGCAGTACCAGGGTGAACAGACGTGTTATGACCTGAGTGAAGCAGTAACAGGGTGAACACATGTGTTATGACCCGAGTGAAGCAGTAACAGGGTGAACAGACTAATTATGACCCGAGTAAAGCAGTAATAGGGTGAACACACGTGTTATGACCTGAGTGAAGCAGTAACAGGGTGAACTCACATGTTATGACCCGAGTGAAGCAGTAACAGGGTGAACAGACGTGTTATGACCCGAGTGAAGCAGTAACAGGGTGAACAGACATGTTATGACCCGAGTGAAGCAGTAACAGGGTAAACAGACGTGTTATGACCTGAGTGAAGCAGTAACAGACGTGTTATGACCCGAGTGAAGCAGTAACAGGGTGAACAGACGTTTTATGACCCGAGTGAAGCAGTAACAGGGTGAACAGATGTGTTATGACCCGTGTGAAGCAGTAACAGGGTGAACACACTGTTATGACCCTAGTGAAGCAGTAACAGGGTGAACAGACGTGTTAAAGACAACCTTTATTGAAAGCTATCCTAGTGGTAGCTATGGAGAGCAGCCTTCAGGCTAAGTCTTGAAGGAATGTAAAGCAGCTTGTTTTACCAGGTTATAATCTCTTGACTGATCAAATGAAAGGACAACCACACCAGGTATATATTCAAAATATATGTATTTAGGTTAAAACACACCCCTCTAGTCTCTTTATGAGACTGGAGTTCGAAGTACTTTGTTTACAAGTTAGCAATTATCAGTAATAGCTCAAATACACGTTTGGCCCTAGGGGCGTACCATACAATATACCAGAAAAATGGTATAAGAACCATGACTGGGATAGACACAAGGCCTAGAGCCTGTAGACTCGCTGGGACCCCAAGGAACCACCCAAGGTAGTGACACAGGAGACCCAAGGGGACTGTATGCAGTGTGTAAACACAACCTCGGGTTCCCGATAACTTCTATGGGCAATTTCGCGGTTTGGAAATTTAAAGATTAGGGAAACTTGGAATCGAGTCAGGACCAAAACCTTTTGGACTTAAGAAGTTCTAGGGCTAGCACCCATGAGAGCACTGGAGTACTCGAGTTACCTCACCCAGGGAAGCCGGGTGCATAGGTGTCGTTGATTTCAATGAAAGCCTGCAAAGGACTGCTGCTGCTGTGAAGAGGAGAAGTGTCCGAAGAGATCCAAGCCTGGATATAGGATGGAAGGAACCTGAAAGCAGAGGGGACAGAGTCTGGGTCACTAGCCAGTGACCAAGGGCAGGATGGACCAATGCCCACAGATGTCGGGTGCTTCAGGTGAGTTGATGGGTGTCTTGACTCTTCAGCCACGAGGTCCAGGAGGCATCGACGAAGTCCATGAGCCGGATTCGAGCTGTCCCACAAAGTCCGTCGAGTGCTGCAGTGTCGGCAACCAGAATGGACCCAGCAAGCCTTGGCAAAGGCAAGTCACAGGAATTCAGAGAAAGGACTGCGGTGCAGACCAGCATAGTCTGAGGGACTCACCCAGTGAAGGTAAGTCAGGGCACATCTGGAGCAACCAGGAAAGCCCAAGTAGAAAAGGAACTAACTTAAGACAAAATCCTAAACTTACTACTTTTGGTATTCACACAACTTAGGATTTTGTCTTAAGTTTGTCTTAAGACAAACTTAAGACAGACTTAAGACAGTCTTAAGACAGACTTAAGAAAGTCTTAAGACAGACTTAAGACAAACTTAAGACAGACTTAAGACAAACTTAGGACATACTTAAGTTAGGATTTTGTCTTAAGTTTGTCTTAAGTCTTTCTTAAGTCTGTCTTAAGTCTGTCTTAAGTCTTTTCTTAAGTCTGTCTTAAGTTTGTCTTAAGTCTGTTTTAAGACTGTCTTAAGTCTGTCTTAAAACTGTCTTAAGTCTGTCTTAAATTTGTCTTAAGACAAACTTAAGAAAAAATCCTAACTTCTGTGAATACCAAAAGTAGTAAGTTTAGGATTTTGTCTTAAGTTAGTTCTATGAATCGGCCCAACAGTGTTGCTACAAAAGTTCATGGTGACCAGGGGTCACGGTTCCACGTCACCCATGATAGCTATGGGCTTCAGTTTTGCTGTGCACTCAGGGTAGCCTTGGGGAAGTCTGGAAATCCACCTCTGGTGATGCAAAGACTTTGGTTTCCGGTGGGAGCCTCAGCGATGCAGACCGGTCATTTGCTTCTTTGGTGCCTGCCAAGCAGGGGAGTCACTCCTTGACCCCAAGGGAGATTTCTTCAGTCTTCTAGTCAGGATAGAACATCGAAAGTCCAGGATATATGTTCTAGAGTTTCGTCCAGGGTACTCTAAATTCCTAGGGACTGGATTCCTATACATATACCAAGTTTAGGGAATGGACTAACTCTAAGCCACACCTATGGATGGGTCAGGAAAGAGGGGTGGTTACACCCATTTCTTTTTTCCAGTTTCACGCCAGAGCAGGGGCAGGTAGCCCCTGCAACCAGTTTGAACTGGACTATGCACAGGGACACCAAGTGTGCCCCCAGTGCACGACTTCAAAGCACCAGAGAGTGCTCCCGCCCAGCCCCAATACACATCTGCCTGTCTGGGGAGGTGGTTACACCTCCCTTCAACCGGAAACCTATTGTCCAGGCTATCCCTGCCGGAGTTTCGGTCAGCAGCAGGAGGCCAGACCCGTGTCTGTGGCAGAGGCATCCATTTTGTGATGCCAGGGCTCAGGAAAGTCCTACCGGGTTTGACCAGTGTGAACATGTCTCTCCCTCTAGAAGGGTGGAATGCTATTCCTGCCGCCAGAATTGGTGGGGGAGAGTATTCCAAAGCGTTTGACACCAAACACAACATGTTTTGATGCAGCCATTCCAAAGTTAACATTTACCGTGAGATTATATTGCAATTAAGAGTATGCCATAAGGAAGTATTTACGAAAGCTGCAGAGGGGCTCAGCTCATGCCTGGGCACCCTCTCACACAAAACCAAGCACTCTGCCTTCAGAATTGTCAAGGCCTGCCATAGGAGTGGCTTATAGGTTTATATGTGTCTATATATATATATGTGGATATAGGTAGCCTATACCACTGTAAGGGGTGCAAGCACACCCTTACCCAGGTTGCAGTAGCAGACCTGTGGTGCCATTTTGGAGTGCTTCCCATGGGTGGCATAATACATGCTTCAGCCCCTGGTAGGTCTCTGAGGTACATAGTATACCATATACTAGGGGCTTATAAGGCACTCCAGAATCCAATTAGATATGTACCTAATGTACATGCAAACCATTTTAGAGAGGAAGCAGCTACACTGTGGTCCTGATTAGTAGGGCCACAGCCAGACTAAGGTCGAAAAACTAGGATATGTCCAGTGATGTGTGTGGGTTTGTTGACAATCTGGTGCAGGTTCAGTGCGTCTAGGCCAGTGATTATTGTTTTTGGATACGTCATATTGGGTTTGTCAAACCAAATGTTGAGGTCACCCAGAATGCATAAGTTGGAGTGTATTGTTATCAGGTTAGAAACTGTGTCTAGAAGTGCGTCTGGGAATGTCGCCTTGCTAGGTAGAGGTCTGTAAAGGAGCAGGAAGTTACAGGATGAAGACGGTGTAGTATTGCATCTTGTTAGAAGAGCCTCACAATTCTTTATGGATATGTCATCAACTTTTGTTACATGTAATGTTTGCCTGAACACAACAGCTAGACCACCTCCTTTTTTGGCTATACAATTTTGGGTGATTGTTTGATAGCCTAGAGGAACAGCTTCATTCAGGACTGGAGCCGTATCATCTCCCAGCCATGATTCAGTTATGAATAGTATGTCTGGTTTTGCATCTGTGAGAAGGTAATAGATGTGATGTTTGTTTTAGGAGAAGGATCGAGCATTTATTAGTAGAAAGTTTAGAGAATGGCCTTTGGTGATAGTGAGACTTTGTTTTGCAGTAGAGTGAATAGTATTGTTCGTGTTCGTAGCAGGTGTGTTTTTAGTGCTGGCATTAGCTGTATTAGGATAGCAATCGTGTAGCTGTTCTGTATCATATTCCCCGTCCAGAATGCTAAGAAGGCATTTTGATGGGTCTGCAGATGCTGTTTGAGAGTGAGTTGGTGTGCTGTGTTGTTTTTGTAGTGTAACATTTTGTGCAGTAGACATGGGGAAGCAAAGTTGTGAGGTGTGGCACTTCGCTTATGTTGTTTGTGTGTGTTGATGGTCGAAGGTGTATGAGTCAGGGGTGGTGGTGCAGCATGTGGGTCATGTAGTAAGGTTCTAAATTGTTTAATGGATGAGAGGTGGTTATAAGAGAGTTGCTGTGTTGCTGTATCTGTGTTAGGTGTGGTGGAAGAGAGAAAGCTTGGTATTGGAGTCTGTTCCTTTGTGTGGTTAGAAACGTGGGTGTTTGTTTGTATTGTGTGATGGTATATTTTAATGTGTTGCGCTTTGAAGATCTTGTTGTGCTGGTGTGTGTGATATGTTTTGTTTGTGAGGAGTAGTGAAAATGGGTGCTGGTGTATTTGTTTCATGCAATGGACTTGGTTGTTTAGTATTGTTTGTGAGGGGAGGTTGTAAGGTAGAGGGGGTAGTGATGTATTTATGAGTAGAGTGTATGTTGTGTGTAGAAGGGAATGAAGTAGAGGTTTATATTAGACTGGTTTGTTGATGATTTATAAAAAGTGTTGTCGTGTGCAGTGTGTGTGTTGTGCGTTAGTGGTATTATGGTAGTAGGGAGAGGAGGGTGTTTGTTGGACA
Source organism: Triturus cristatus (assembly GCF_964204655.1). Lineage (NCBI taxonomy): Eukaryota > Metazoa > Chordata > Amphibia > Caudata > Salamandridae > Triturus > Triturus cristatus. The sequence continues at coordinate 9,901,523 of NC_140593.1, read as the reverse complement.
AATGATGGAAGGATGAATATATGTTTGTTAGTAATAAAAGGTGGTCTGTTAGGTGTAATTAGAGCAGGGAGTGTGTGTATGGATGGGATGTAGTTATGTATGGTGTTGAGTTGGTGATGAGTAGATTGGTTAGTGGTATAGAATAGAGTTGTGTACAGTTTGTAGTTGATGGTGGGTATGTGTGGTAGTTGGGATAGAAGGGTGTATTGATGTGGTTTGGTTGAGTTTGTTGTACATGCTTGTACATTGGTCTGTCCATAGGGTTGTGCGTGGTGTACATTTGGTGTGAATGTGTTACTATGTTTGTGGATGGTGTGGGGTAGCTATTACTGAATGTGAACATGGGCAGCATTTCTGGCCCTAGTCCCGACCAGTCTTGAGCAGGCTCAAACAGGTAACTTCCCGTGTCCTCTCTGCCCTTAGCCTCGACGTCCGGGCTGAGACGCCCTAAGCTTCAGCCTTTTATAGCCCTAGTAATCAGGTGACCCCCTCCAGCCAATGGGAACCCTAGCCCTAACCCTATCCAATCACAACACTAGCCCTAAAATCTAGAAACGATAGGAGACCAGGACCTTACAGCCAATCTTAGACTTAGTCCAAGCACCCAATAACTTTCAAAAACCTTGATCTCTACATCCAATAGAGGCCCTAGCCCTATCAGTAGTCCCAACCCAAGTTCAAGCAAGCAATGGCAAAGGAAGCCCTAGTTCCTACTTCCAATAGAAAGCCTACCCTACTCTTAGTACCACACCTAGTCCAGCAATCAATCACACCTTAAGCCCTAATCGCTACTTCCAATTAAAGGCTTAACCCTAACCCTGGTCCCACCCTAGTCCCAACAACCAATAACACAGGAAGCTCTAGTCCCTACTTCCAATAGAAATCCTAGCCCTAATCCCAACCCTACATTGATTAAATCACAGTCCCAGAAACCAATCAGAACCCTCAAATACCCAACCAATGAGGACACTAACCCATATGCGATAGAAACATCAGATACAACCACCAATCAGTATATACATGTACCAACCTCAGACAAGGTTTGCTGGCCAGGAGTTGGGAGCTGCTTCTCTTGCTCGGAGTCTCCTAGGAGACAGACAGGCTCAATCCACACTTTGGACTTCTGCAGGTAAGGGCCTAACTTGTCCTCTGAAAATAGTGTTTGTATAAAACTTTACTCCCTCTCCTGGCCAAAAAACCAAGTGCACAGTCCTTATTAAACACAGTTTAAACAGCACCCAGAAGATCACTGCTGCCTCAGAGCACACTCTGATGTAGAATATCGTTGTTTTATTGGGGGGTGGAGGGGCTGGTTTCACTGACTTCTTAACACAAAATGGTGGCTGGGGGTGCACTGTTTAACATACAGGTCTTAGCACAGAGACAAGGAGATATTTGGAGGTAAACCTGATAGTCACCGGCAATGAGAGGGAAAAACTACGGAGATTTAGGACCGCGAATCCCACAATTCTACTCATTAAATGGAAGCAATCATTGGTAGGAAAACCCACAAGTTTGAACACAAAACAGGTAATTAAATATGCAATCACAGGCAGGTTAATACTACAATTTTAAAATATAACAACCACAGGCAAAGACAGTAATCACAGATAGGAAAATCCTTTTTTTAACTCTTTTAGGAAAGTGACAGCACTAGTTTGCCTCCTTACCACTTCCTGGACTCTGCTTATTGCAATCTGGGGCACAGTTAGGCTGCAACTTACAAGATAGAGGAGAATGATTTGGGGTGCACCCAGCAAAGCCTAGGCAGGTGTGAGGGGAGGGCTCAGGGTTGCCTGGGAACTGAATAGCCAACCACCAGTCGTAGGTCTTCTGGCCTGGGGGTGGGGATGGGACTGGGGAGCTGCTTCTCTTGCTCGGAGTCTCCTAGGAGACAGACAGGCTCAATCCACACTTTGGACTTCTGCAGGTAAGGGCCTAACTTGTCCTCTGAAAATAGTGTTTGTATAAAACTTTACTCCCTCTCCAGTCCCTATTAAACACAGTTTAAACAGCACACAGAAGATCACTGCTGCCTCAGAGCACACTCTGGTGTAGAATATCCCTGTTGCTGCTATGGTGAATAATGTTACATTTAAAGTGACTGGTGCATAGTGAAAACGTGCAAATTACGCAAGCATAGACATAGACAACATATACTCATTTGTAGTCTTTCTTTTGTCTGAACAGCTCAGAGTCTCGTGCTTTCATTAACTCTAGAAAAGCCCTATATTTGCGGACTTTCCAGTTTGCGATCCTTAATGCTGCCATAATATACCATATGTAGCAGCTATTGGACCATGGCAATAAATAACAATTTGTATATATAAATATACACATCATTGTTAAAATCAACATAAATATATAAAAATCTGCATAAATACTTGATAAAATCCCTTGTAAAATACAATCCTTTGCCTTGCTGATATTGCATTCTTGTTTGCACATCTGTGCTAGGCCTGGGCTGTAAATTCCGTTCCGCTCCCGGAATTTGTGGAATTTGGGTAATTTCGCGTTCCGCGGAGAACACGGAATTGTCAAAAATTCTGCCATCCACGGCTTTGCGTAATCTTTTGCTTGTTCGCGCTTTCAAAATGCGTGTTCGCAAGATATTTCACCCGCGCATGCAAACAGCGTTTGCGAACAAGAAAAAAGAATTGCGAATGGGCGGAACAAGCAAATCAGCATGTTCGTGGAACTTTTGCGTGCTCACTGAGATTTTTTACCATTTAGCAGAGCTTTACGTAGTACGACTACGCAAATCCCGCCCACCCCTAGTCTATGTCTAAAATGCGTTTTTCTTGAGTGCAGGTGTAAATTAATAATTATGATAATAATGAATTAAAATTGTCTGTGATCAACTGAGTTTCAGGTGGACACTGCCTCATATGTGGAGTGATTGGTTCCACATATCAGTTTTATATCACAGAACTCAAAGTGCAATGTGCTAAAGTGCTGAAAATCTAATAAAATCTAATTCATGGTGAAAAAATAATTTAATGAAATGTTTTCTATCTTCACCATGACTAATATACACATGATTGTCAATTACACTCTGTTTGACGGCTGATACTATATTCCCGGTATAAATACCCTAACTCATTCATATTTGTTCAGTGCTTTCAAATTAGTTGGATAAATCCTCATCTATCATTGGGGAAATGTTATGTGGTTATCTCTTGTTGTATTTGCGGGACTACAATTCACTCATTTTGGCTCCATTATAGGCGCGTATACAGGTCTTCTAACTTCCTTAGTTTTGCCGCTCTATTTCCTCCTCTTCTGCTGGGTGGTACAGTGTCTATCACAAAGTATTTTTACCCCTCTGTTTTCGATCCATTTTTGTCCTTGAAATGTCGGGCCATAGGGTACGTTTTATCTTGATTCTGTATGGCTCTTAGGTGCTGGTGCACCCGTTTGTGTGCTTGCAGTATAGTGCTCCCAATATCCTGCAAGTTACAAGGGCATTGGAGAACAAAGATAACATGATCAGTTTTACATGTCGTGGCCTTACTGATCTTGTGTTCCCAGCCTCCAAAGGGGGTATGATAAGACACACCTTGCATGTTTTGCATTTGAAGAAACCCTTATGGGTACTTAGCCAATTGGTATTTTCCAATATCTCAGGGCTCGTCTTTACCAAACTGTCTCTCATAGAGGGCCCCCTACTATGAGAGAGGGATACTTTGTTGGGTACCATATGTCCTGTCAGCAGATCCTTGAGCACTAATGTTCAATTCTGTCTGATTATGGACCTTATACTCTGCTCCTGTTTACTATATCCGATGATAATTCTAAATTCCTTGTTTGGTTTTAATGTTGGAGTATCTTTAGCCCTTTTCTTATTTACTACAAGACTTTTGTCTTTCTCCTTGAGTAGCTCAGCTCTGTCTACCATCATGGATTTCTCAATGGCTCTATTGATGGTTTTCATGGTATATCCACACTCCCTGAATCTTAGTATACTGGCTTGTTGTGCCTCCTCTAGGTCTTAATCCCTACTGGTAATTCTTCTGAATCTCAACACCTCGCCGTAGGGTACACTGTCTACTAAGTGTCTGGGATGAGAGCTGCTGGCATGTAGTATAGAATTTCCAGCAGTCTCCTCGTGACGCAGCCTCATCTCTAATCTGTTGTTGAGTACATATACTTGTGTGTCCAAGAAATGTACAGACTCCTGGCTAATATTGGCTGTAAAGTGTAAGATGATCTCGTTGACGTTTATGAGATTGACAAATTCTGTAGCTGTTTCTTTAGTACCGTGCCATACCACACATAATTCATCAATACATTTAAGCCAGAGTTTTACATTGTTTTGACATGTTCCTTATGCACAGTGCTGAGAACCAGCTCCTCCCACCAGCCCATGTGGAGACCAGCGTAGCTGGGGGAGAAGCTGGCACCCATGGCTACTCCCCGTGTTTGCTGGTACAGGGTATTGTTGAACATAAACAGATTCTTTTTTAGACACATCTTGACCATTTCGATCAGCATTTTGTTGTGTTGTATGTACTGTGTTGGTTTCCTGTTTAGATACAATTCTAATACATTTACCCCATCCCTGTGATTTATGCTTGTGTACAGGGAACTCATGTCTAGAGCCATAAGAATGTATGAATCATCCCATTTGAAGTTATTAAGTTTACACAGAAAATCCCTCATATCTCTGATGGAAGATGGCAATGCTTTCACATGCTCTTGTAAAAAATTATCTACATATTGAGAGGCATGTTCAAGCAGGCTATCCCTGGCAGATATGAAAGGTCTGCCTGGTGATCTTAGGGGATTTTTGTGTACTTTCTGGATGAAATATAGTGTGGGTACAGTTGGCGACTCATTTTTCAGGAACTTGTATTCTTGCATATTGAGCAGGCCAGCACCTTTCCAAATCAGCAATTTCCTATAGAACTCATTGTACATGATTTTAGGATTAGCCACATTGTTCTTGACATAGCATTCTCTATCGTTTAATTGGAGATATGCCTCTTTCAGATAGTCAGTCTTTGCCCATCTATATTTTAAACCTACTGGCGGTCGCCAGTAGGTAGTTACAGTTAGGACCTCGTTTCTATTCAAAGAACGTTTATTCTTCTGCCAATACCTTGAGCGAATCTTCGCAAAATTTTGAAAACTAATGGGGCACTCCGGTCATCTCCTGTTTTGAAAGATCCAGGGTGATTCATCAAGTGGGGGCCGAAAAAAAGGGGGGTCCTAAGACACGTTTTTCCCATGTTAATGTCCATAGGAAAAATTGGAAAAGGCTACAGCCCGAGCTGCTGAACGGAATTACAACAAATTTCGCAAATAGGTAGCTCTTGGTTAAGAAAGCGACCTTTTTTTTAAATGGTGTAAATCCATTCAGTAGTTCTTGAGTAATTAAAACAAGAAAAATATAGATATCTGAGCACCGAGAAGGAGTTGCGAACCCTCCCGGGAATGAGCTTCTTTCACTCTGATTGGCTGCCAATACTCCAAACCAGGAAGTGTAGGCAGCCATCTTGTGATTCGGTAACTGAGTCACAAGAAATCAGCAAAAAAACAGTTAAAAAACAAGTAAAGGGGGCAGGATAGAAACATCTTACCCCCAGGCCCAGATTCTTTTTATTTTATTTTTAAATGGCAGGATTTGTGCTAGGTGTGTGAATCCTGCTGAGAAAATGTAAAACAATGAAGTGCGGGTACTCCCAAATTAGATAGTGGGGACCCGCAGGGGTGCCCCCAACCCCCGGGGACTGACACCTCACCTGAGCTTCATTGATGATTTACGGGGGGCACACAGCCCCCCCACATGCCCCGGGGACCATCACCTCCATAGGGCACTAAATATTCAAATGCGGGGGTCCGTTACGGACCCCCGGGACTGGAGACCACCACCTCTCTGGGGATTTAGAAATGAAGGGGGGGACACAGCTCCCCTCCTGGAGCCCTTGATGGCCCTTGGGACTGCCACCCCCCCAGGGCCAGCTTCTGCAATGTCTCAAGGTGCCCATCCCCAGGACATTGCTGTTTGCTATGCCAGGACGGGAGCACGGCTCCTGCCGTGCTGTAGCAAACTCTGCTTTGCTCGATTGAAGCAAGAGCTCAGGACACAAGTGGACTTCATCGCCCGAGCAACAGTACCCTAAGAGGTGCGTTTTCAGAGTGGTTTTAAAAAGGGGCATGGCCTCAGACCACCTCTCTGCAATCAATCAATCAATCAATCCATTTGTAGAGTGCACTAATCACCCGTGAGGGTCTGAAGGCGCTGGGGGGGTGCTGTTACTGCTCAAACAGCCAAGTATTGAGAAGTCTCCTGAAGGTCAGCAGGTCCTGGGTCTGTCACAGGTGGATGGGGAGGTTGTTCCAAGTCTTGGCGGCGAGGTGGGAGATTGATCTGCTGCCGCTGGTCGCTGGTCGGATGTGGGGGACGGTGGCAAGGGCGAGGTCGGCGGAGCAAAGATGGCGGCGGTTCCTGGTGTAGAAGGTGAGTCGTTTGTTGAGGTACACTGGTCCGGTGTTGTGGAATGCTTTGTGAGAATGGGTGAGGAGCTTGAAGGTGATCCTCTTGTTGACGGGGAGCCAGTGCAGGTCTCTCAGGTGGGCTGTGATGTGGCTGTGGTGGGGAATGTTAAGGATGAGGTGTGCGGTGGCGTTCTGTATGCATTGTAGTCATTTCTGGAGTTTGGCCAAGGTTCCTGCTTAGAGGGTGTTGCCGTAGTCCGGTCTGCTGCTGATGAGGGCCTGGGTGACCGTCTTTCTGGTTCCAGTGGGGATCTATATGTTATCTTGCGGAGCATGTGGAGGGTGTTGCATCAAGAGGAGGAGACGGCGTTGTTTTGCTGGGTCATTGACAGTGATAAGTCCAGGATGACCCCTAGGTTGCGTGCGTGGTCAGTGGGCGTGTGTGCAGCTCCTAGCACGACCAGCCACCATGAGTCATCCCAGGTGGAGGGGGTGGATCCGATGATGGGGACCTCCGTCTTGTCCGAGTTCAATTCATCCAGCTGTGTGGCGCTTACTGGAGGTACCTGGTGGGCTAGTTGGCCCCCAGGGACCCTCAGTATTCAAGGGGACTTAATCTCCCAACTTAGAATGCGCCAGAGGGCGTGTTTGCAGAGGGGTGGACAAAGGGGTGTAGCCTGCTATGAGAACTCAGCAATCCTGCTGTGTGGGATTTACCAGAGGTAATTGGAGGGGTAGTTGGCCCCCAAGGTTGACCTTAGTGGCTAACTACCCCTCCTGTTACCTCAAGTATATCCAACACTGTGGGATAGCTAAGAGGTCGCCAGAGGCCACGCTCACCTTTCTCCACCACTCTGCAAACTCTCCTCCTGGCGCAGTACTGGTTGGGGGATGAAGTCCACTTTACTCTAGAGGGACTTTGGTGTCCAATAAGCCCCCCTGGTACATCCTGTAAGTCCTACGCAGTAGAATTCTTGAGTGCTGGTTGGAGGCCCAGCCCCCTATATGCGCCACTCTGCAAACTCGACTACCAGTTAAAGAAGCATTTGTAATGTAATAGGTCTCGCATTTGTGAGAGTTAGAGTTACAGGAGTTTTAAATGCAAAAGATTTTTACCAATGAATGTTTGGTGTAGAGTGGATGTACATTGTGTGTAGTAGGATTATGTGGTATGTTGTGCAGTGAAATTATGTGAATAGAAAGTATGTGGTATTTAGTCTATAGGAATTATGTAGAGTGGGATTATGTGTTATGGAGAGTAATTATGTGGTATGGTAGTCTGTGTTGTGGAGTGGTAACCTTAGTGTGAGAAGTTGGCCTGGCATATGCTGGTCACCAGTTAAAGTGGCCACCTTGCACCAGTCCAATTCGACTCTTATGGTAGATAGGTTTAAGACAACCTTTTAAAGAAAGCTATCCTAGTTGTAGCTGTGGAGAGCAGCCTTCAGGCTAAGTCTCTGAGGTATGTAAAGCAGCTTGTTTTACCTTATAATCTCTTGAATTACCAAATGAAAAGACGCCACACAGGTATATATATAAAATATATGTATTTATTTCTAGACACACTCTACTAATCTCTTTATGAGATTAGAAGTCAAGAACATATGCACAAATCAACGTTTCATAACAAATTAAGCACTTATATGGCTGGTGCCCTAGGGGCGTACCAGACCATATACGAAAAAAGAGGTATAAGAAGAACGACATGAGAAGGGAGAAGGCCTAAGGTCTTCAGAAGCGCTGGGGCCTCACTAATCCACCCAAGGCAGGTAAGTAAAGGACCCACGGGAGACGCATGCAGTGTGAGAACACAGCTGCAGATCCCAATAGACTTCAATGGATCAAGTCGCGGTTGGAATTTTAAAGCTTTAGGATTCTTAGGGAGAGTACAAGCAAGTCACTTACAGGGTAAGTAGTTCTAGAGCCAACACACACAGGAGCACCAGAGTGCACGAGTTACCTCACCCAGGGAAGCTGGGTGCATAGGTGTCTTTTGGTGTAGGGTAGCTGTGTCGTTTTCAATGGGAGCCAAAGAAGACTTGCTGCTTGTGAAGACAGGAGAAGTGTCCGGTGGACTCTAAGGATGGATTCTGAAGAAAGAAGACCTGAAAGTAGAGGAGACAGTGTTCAAAGTCACTTGCCAGTGACCCGGGCCCAGGAAGATGGATGCCCACAGTCGTCGGTTGATTTCAGGTGATCATGGGTGTCTTGACTCTTCAGCCTCAAGATCCAGGAGGTGTCAACGACAACCAAGAGCTGGATTAAGCGTGCTGCATGAAATCTGCAGCTTACTGCAGTGTCGGCTCTCGGATTGGAGCCAACAAGCCTTGGTAACAGCACGTCTCGTGGAAAGTGAAGAGAGTCAGCGGTGCAGACAAGCATTGTCTGAGGAACTCACCCAGCAAAGGTAAGTCAGGACAGCCCTGGAGAAACCAGGGGAGCCCTTTGGTTCTGTATAAAAGTCTTCAGAGGACCCACAAGCCAATGAGCAAGGGATCGCAAAGACGGCTCGGGAGGATACACTTCATAGGAGCCCACGGTCACTCGGGACAAGGTAGGCCTCTGATCTATGGTGGAAATCCTGCTGGAGGCTTGGACCACAAGTGGTCCAATGCACAAGTTTGTAGAAAATCGTGAATGGATTGCACTTGAAAATAGTGCACGGTACCTGGGTATTGATGTTCCTCATCACTCGTGGGGTCCACTCACCTCAGCTCTACTGGGGACTCACGATGGCCATCAAGAAGTCAGGAAATCCACTTCTGGGGCTGCAGGGATTTCGGACTCTGGCGGGAGCGGGAAAGTTTGCGACCGTTGATTCAAAGTTTTGGTGCCTGCCAAGCAGGAGAGTCACTCCTTGACTCCAAGGGAGATTCTTCAGTCTTCCAAAGGTAGTGGAACATTGAAGGTCCAGGATTATTCTTCAGAGCGTCGTCCTGGGATATCTAGTTTGCAATGGCAAGGGTTCTCTATCATTACTAAAAGAAAGGGAGGGACTAGCTCTATGACCACTCCTCTGGGAGGGTCAGGGGAGTGGGTGGTTACACCCACTTCCCTTTGTCCAGTTTCACACCAGAGCAGTGGCAGGTAGCCCCTGAACTTGTTTGAGCTGGCATATGCACAGAGGAGCCTACTGCTCCCCCAGTGCAGGACTTCAAAGCACTCTAGGAGTGCACCCACCCTGTCAGAGATCGCGCATCGCGCCCACCCGTCCGACGCATCACGCCTGCCTGGCCTACAATGCCCAGGAGGCCATGGCCGGCATGCATAATTCCTGAAGCGAGTCCGTCCTCGCTTTTTTACTCCAGCTGGGATCTTCATTTTCATTAGCGAGGAGCGTGCCAGGATGCCTAGGGGCGCGTCTCGCCCCCTCGTTGGAAGAGCCTGTCCTCCGGCGGCTACGTTTCCCCCCCAGCACCAACCCGCTTCCTACGTGGACCGGGAGAGGCGCGGACTGCGCCACACATAGGAGTATTGGACTGAGCCCTGAACCCAGCAGCTTTTCAGGTAACGGGAGGCCAGACCGGGTGGGTCCCTGCCTACCCCGTCCGGCGATTTGTATTGGCCAGGAGCCGGGTGTGTTCAGCAGAGCCTCGGGGGGGCCTGGGAGATACTGACTGGCTCCTGGATTCCCCATTTACTAGAGCAGGGCCCTGTGGAATGAGCAACGCTGCCCCTCCCTAATGCAAGACAATTTCCAGACCCTCTCACTGTGGGGGAATCCTTTAAGAAAAGAGAGTGGTGACTTGCTTTACTCCGGAGTGAGACTTTTGTTTTATAAAGTTAATTTATTTCCTCTTTCCAAAGAACCCCAATCCAGTGTGGTACTGTTCAGGAGACCTCCTTTGAAATATCCCGGGACATTCATTCCTGCAAACCTCAGTGTTCGGGACAGCACAGAAAGGAGGACATCATTATGTTCTGGATATAGGGGCTAGTGTGAGCACCCGAGTTTAGCCAGGACTTCCGAGACTGTCTAGGTGGTTCTCCGGTCTCCTGCGTAAACCACTGCTGATTTTTCCTTTGTTGTTGAGTTTGTGCGGTATGATAGAATACCCCATTGGTTGGTCTGAATTGAAGATTGATCCAGGAACACCCTGCCTAAGGGAGATATCGTCCTAGTGAGAATTCATGAGAGTAGTGTTGCATGTCATGTTTGTTATGTGGTGTTTTCTTTCAGGTTCTAATCCCCGCTGTTCCCTTCCTACCCTTCACTTACTTGATCGCTCTAATCCTCAGTGCAGTAATTGCGGGAGTTGAGGATATCAAGAGGTGGATACCCTATTGCATCACTCGGATCCCGAGGAGTACCGGATTAAGGGCGGAGTCGTAACACACCCAGCCCCAATACAGTAAGGAAGGTGGTGACACTTCCCTGTGACAGGATGCCTATTGTTGGGCCTCCTCCACTGCGAGTTTCGGTCAGCTGCAGGAGGGCAGCCCAGTGTCTGTGCTGGTGTGTGAGAAAGTGCCATCTTTCTTGCATGGTATGCCCCCACTTTTTGCTGAATTGCTGAATGTTCTTTGACTGAGTGTACCCTGGACTCCTGCCAATCAGGTGCCCAGGGGCTATGTTCCTTCCCTAAAATTACAAAACCCAAATTGGCAAACCCTGCCCACATGTCAGCCCCTGGTAAATGTTACCCTAGGTACCCAGGGCCTTGTGACCAGGGAAGGCCTCTAAGGGCTGCAGCACTCATTGTGCCACCCTAAGAGGCCCTGTACCCTTACACACACACACTGCCCTTGCAGGCTGGGTGTCTGGGTGCAAGACAAAACAAAGAGTCGACATGGCACACATCCCTGTGTGCCATGCCCATCACCTACACTGCCATGGCATACATCAGCCACCCCTCTAGCTGGGTGCCCTATGCCAATGGTGTGGGCACAGGAGCAGGAGCCCTGTGCCCCTACAGTACCCAGGTCCATTCCTGGGCACTGTAAGTGCAGAGCTGCCATTTAAGAGTACATGGTGCTGAGAGCTCATCAAACATGAACTCCACAGCACCATAAAGGCAGCACTGAAGACTGAGAAGTTTGATATCAAACTTCTCAGCACATTAAACCCACACTGATGCCAGTGTGGGATTTAATGTACCAAGCACCCCAGAGGGCATCTTAGAGGTGCCCTCTAAAACCTAACCTACAATCCACGTCTGGTCTGAGGCTGCCTAGGCTGCCACACAGCAGACATGTTGCTGGACCCCTGGCTAGGAGAGCCCCTGCTCTCCTGGGCCTGCAACAATGCACATCCTGGGCAAGGTGCTAAATCTCCTCCCCCAGGATGGGCAGGGGGAAGCCTCAAAGGCATGCCGCCTCTGTGAGCTTCCCCAGGCCACTGCAACCCCCCACTCTGGCGAGAAGCTTGGCTGGAAACCCCAAATAAGGACAGGGGATGTGCCAGCCTGCCAACCCCACCCCTCAGGTGCGGGATGCGAGGTTAAGCACATCCCCGGGCTCTCGCCATCTTGAAGATGGGAAGCCCTACCCAATCAGGACTAGGCTACTGTCCCCCTCCCACAGGAGAGAGGTAGGATAGGGGGTGTACCCACCCCAGGACAGGGACCCATTTGTCCCTGCCCTTCACCTACCTGTAACGCCCCTAAATCTAGTATTTAGGGGCACCCTGAACCTTCCTTCCCCAGATTCCAGATTCTGAAATACAAAGAAGAGCAAGAAGAAAGAAGACCTGCCCTGCAGCTGCTAAGAAGAGGAAGACACCAACTGCTTTGGCCCCAGCCCTACTGGCCTGTCAACCCTCAAACCTGCTCCTGCTCCAACCCGGCATCTCTTGTGGCCAGCAACCTCACAAATCCCGGAGGACCTGGCTACCTTTTGGATCTAAGCCCCTGGGACTCCCATGAGTAGAGGCTCTACTCAAAACCTACTTCTAATCCCTGGCATCAGCCCGGAACCGCGAACCCTGCACACTCTGCACCAGCCAAGCCTGGCCGGTGTCGGAGTAAACAAAGACCACGAGGACCACCCCACGGAGACTGTGACCCTGAGTCCGGCACCCAAGGACCTCCCTCGATACTCCTGAAGAAGCCTGCAGCCTCAAAACAAGGTGCCCTCCCTACCGCGATCAACAGAGGGTAAGATTTCCCGACACCAAAAGGCACCCATGCACTCGGCGCCCCGCGGTCCCCTGTGCCCAATCCCGGGGTACCTACCTATCCTCCAACTACCCAACTTACCTCTCGAAGCGGTGGTGGCACCTGAAGAATCCTCGTCCCCGAGCTTGCAGTCTTTTTCTAAACCGGAGATTTCCCATTGAAATCAATAGCGCACCCGAAGACTCAAAAACACCCTGCACCCAGCCACCCGAGTGGCCCTGGCAGTGCAACCTCTACACCTACCTACTTCCCCACTTGCCCTGAGTAAGTGACCAGGAGCCCAGCTCCCACAGCCGCGTGGCTTGCTTGTCAGCAGCCACCAACCAAGGCCCCCCTATCCCTCATAGGATAACATTGGGCCTAACTCTCTCTGCACCCAGCCGCCCTAGTGTCGCTGAGGGTGAACCAACTGTACCTACCTGACCCTGGGGGACCCCTGAGTCAATGCCCAGAATCTCAACTCTACCAGTTGAGTACTTACCTTTAAACCAATAACTCTATTTTCTTCATAGGGTAACATTGACTGGCTTTTTCCTGAAATTTCTTCAAAGTGTGGACTTTTCAAATCTTGAAATATTTACCAAAAATTAGCCGAGTAACGAAAATTAAAATACTCACCTGCTCTTAGGTGAGCTCCCAGTGCTGGATCTTGGTGCCCAGCACTGACTCTGGAAAATACTTACAACTGTACTTACCAGTAACCCAATTTTCTCCCATAGGAAATCATTGACTGTTTTTCTGTGAAATGTCTTCTGTCAATTTCTGGAAACTTTAAATATTCCTTAAAAATCGTATAACTTCTGAAAACGTAATTGCTTACCTGTTTTGGATAAGGGTCCCAGTACTGAGTCTAGGTACCCTGTACTGGATTACAGAAGTAACGAGAACGTACTATAACTGTACCTTGAATTTTCTCCCATAGGAAATCATTGACTGTCTTTCTGTGAAATTTCTTCTGTCAATTTCTGGAACCTTTAAATATTCCTTAAAAATCGTGTAACTTCTGAAAACGTAATTGCTTACCTGTTTTGGATTTGATTTTCTATGAAATATTTTCTAAGTATCAACTTTTAAAATAGCTAAATATTGTTTAAAAATCATCACAGTAATTAAGTCGACTTTTATCACTTGATTCTAAGTACTGACCCAGGACTGAATCTAGGATCCAGTCCTGGAATTCCAAAAGTAATCCTAAAAGTAATCTGTTACAAATAACTTGAAACTTCCATTGAGCTCAATGCATTATTGTGTTTAAAATAGTGTTGCCTATTGCAACCACTTGTAACTGTTTACAAAGTTAATTGCATATTGCAAAAGTATTTATATAAAGCAACTCATTCTGAGAAAGTATATTTTAATGCCAATTGTTGGTTCTAAAATAAAACAAGCATATATTTTTTGTATATAATCCATTGGCCTAGAGTTCAGTTATTGAGTGTGTGAGACCATTTGCTGACTGGGTGTGTACAACAAATGCTTTACACTGTCCTCTGATACTGCCTTACTGCTCGACCAAGCTACCACTTTAGAGAGTAAGGTTATATCTAACTTTAGCCTCTGCAAAACCCTTGGGGACTGTGGACTCTGTACACCCTGTACCTATTAGGGAACAGTATATACAGAAACACTTTCTCACATGATGGCATCCATTTTGTGATGCCAGGGCTCTTTCAGGATTCTACCGTGTTTCCACAGTAGGTACATGTCTTCCCCTCTAGAAGGGTGGGATCATACTCCCACACCCGTTCCTGGTGTGGGGGTATGATTCCAAAGCGTTTGACACCAAACACGACATGTTTTGATGCAGTCATCCCAGAGTTAGCATTTACCGCGAGCTTATAATACTCTAATAGATAAACACCACCCTTCTCCACCACATCATAGACAAAGACATAGGACTAACAGGCACAGCAACTCACACATAGAAATGGACAAAGGACTATCCCAAAATAGGCTTCTGACACGAAAAGAGTGATAGGACTAACAAGATTTGTCCCACCACATCTACAGCCAGCTGGTCACTCCATCTTTCTAGGCATTCACACCTGATCATACCCATTCTTCCCATACCTAGTCATCATAACCCGTTAATTCAGTGTTACCTACATCCTATAAATATTAGGAATTGCCTTTATCTAATTCGACGGTGCCCATGACATCTCTGAGGAAGATGCACAGGATGGTGTCACCGCTTACACATATTAGCAGCTGCTCTGACTTGATCGGATAAGCCAATACGTGTAAGTTACATACTTATAGAAGCCTCTAGTTCAGCCTCTCTAGACCACCTCCCCCTCTCCTGATCCCGCCTACCCTTCCCATTAAGCCCCCTATCTCTCCAGCCTCACACTATGGAGTCCATAGGCCTGCACACCTACTCAATCAAATATCCCCCGGGCCTCTCAAAAAAGGCGGCCAAAGACTTTAAACATAGGCAGTTAAAATCTCACCCCGAAACACCAATTGCTGACTCCTACTTCTCTTATAACACAGGACGCACAACTAACGACATCATTTTCTACACCAAAAGAAGAGCACAATGGAGGAAAGCCTTCCTCACACTATTCGCGATTGCATCACCAAAAAACTGCACACGGTCTTACATTGAACATCACTCCTTCCCCTTTCTTCATAGCGAATGCCACAATCACCATCTATCATAATGGTATCATCCTCATGCAGGCATCTGACCATAATCTTCACATTCTGGACAACATCTTCCCGATCATCAAAGCAAAGGTTGCAAGCCCCTATCCCACCACACCAACTAACCATTCCCCCAACTATCGGATTGATCCCCTATCTGATTCCGCACCTGGACCTCCCCTAGCATTATCCCATAACAATCAAACTCTCAGCCCTGGTATAGCCAACAACCCACTAAGCAACCTTCACCTACATAACTCATATTCGGCACCCAGCACCATCACAATTTCTCTTATGCCTACCTTGCCTTACACTGGCACTATCTCGCCCCTAGCCTTCACACACGCCCCCTCGCCTACCACTAACACCCCCCATCTCCTAAAAGACACCATCTCATACCCCACTTATAGTACTCCCCCCTCCACTTCCACTATCATACCCAACAACCGCTCGGCTGACCTGGCCCCCATCGCTCCTCGCAAACCCACTCCTGATCAGCATGCTGTCCCATCTTCCTCCTCCCCTGCACCACGAAGCGCACAGTCCCGCTGCCTTCCGCTCACATCAACACCCCCTCCCATCCCCTATGTACTCCCCCCCAGCCATTGTCGGCCACTCAGATACACTGCCTTATACTAAACCAGCTACATCGAAAGTACGCATTAATACCCAGACACATCCCCTCTCAAACACGACAACCCATATATCAGATCACAGACTGGACAGGATACTTATATCCCTACACCAAATCAAAGAGGACATCCAATCCCTTCACGACCTGATTCGGCAACCACACAAACCTCTAACTAAATACACTCATCAGCAACGCACTAGCCCCAGGTCTCAGTCGCCCCCCCAGATGGAAAACAGTACCTTACCCCAATGCCCCATCACGTCCCAACAGGATAACATCCCCCATCTCAACGAATGATCTTACCTCCTTACTTCGCTCCTACGCACCCTCACCCCCTTCCTTGGACACTATACAGACAGACGCCCTGCAAAAAGTGTCCCTTATCAAACCCATCCACGCCCATCTTAGACATACTAGTTGCCCCTAACTATTACATCTCTAGACTCGACAGACTAGATAGACCAGGGGGTGGTATCACCTGCATTCATAGAAACTACCTCTCGGTGAACCGCATCAACTCACCGACGCTTTCTTCTTGTGAGTACCTCTGCCTAGACATCACAAACAATAACAAGCCCCTATGCTCTCTACATTCCTTTTACCACCCTCCTGGAAACAATCCCATCTTCATCGAACAAATAATGGATATCATAGCCGCAAATGTTGGCCAACAAAATATGCAAATCTTCCTGGGGGACTTCAACCTTCACTGGAATGATCCGGAAGACCCAGAGGTCAATAGCCTCAAAGCCTTTCTGTCAGACCTTAATCTGGCCCAAATATGTGACTGCCCCACCCATGAAAAGGGCTCCATCCTCAACCTAGTAATTGCCAAAACAGACTCTACCCGGCTGGAATCGATCCTCCCTTGCGACTGGTCTGACCATCACATAATTACTTTCCACATCAAGAAGGTAGTCAAGCCACTCTCTATCCAACCGATGAGAACGAAAATTTGGAAGAGGAACCTAGAAAACATTACCTCTGCCTCTCTCACAACCACTAGTCACACCCTCACACCCCCATTGGAGGGTCTAAAGGACGTTCATGTTCTAACCATCCACTACTTTCACTCTATGAACCAGATTCTTGACAACTTAGCCCCACTACAACTGAAAAGAGCCACCACAAAAGGATCAAACCCATGGTATGATGGTAGGCTAAATGAAGACAGAAGAGCTCTAAGAACAGTTGAAAGACAATAGAGAGCTGCTCCATCAGCAGCCCACCTTAAATTGCTAAGAAGTAAAAGAAATTCCTATAATAGAAAGATCAGATGGTCGAAAGCTGACTTCAATCGTCAACAATTAGACCAAGCCAAGAATCGGCCCAAAAGATTATTCGAAATTATCAAAGCTCAATCCAAGGGTGTCTCCCACTCTCCCTAAGCTGATCCCGAAACACTTCCCAATTGTGAGGATCTTCTCAACTAAGACTGAAAACTTAAACTTAAAGACAGTCCTACATAACGATCTATTATCACATACCGGCCCACAAGGGAGTGATGCACCGATCACACCCAGTATCTCGACAATAAGCTCTCCAAAGCTCGTACTCAAAAACATGGCCTCCTGGACCGACTTCAGCTTCTACAATGAAGAAACCATTTTAAAAATGATCACAGCACTGAACCCTTCCAATCACTTCACAGGCCCCCTCCCAGCAACCCATTTAAAAACCTTCACGCCACTGCTAGTGCCCCTATGGACCAGGATTATAAACACTTCTCTTTCACAAGGAATCATCCCAGACATCCTCAAAGTTGGTCAGATATCCCCCATCCTTAAAAAACCATCGGCGGACCCATCTGACCTGAATACCTATTGCCCAATTTCCAACATCTCGACCCTCGCCAAATTGCTAGAAAAATGTGTCCACGTGCAGCTCAGTAAGCACATAGATCACTTCAACCTGCTAGATCAATTCCAATCAGGTTTTCGATCAGAACACAGCACAGAATCAGCCATGACCCACATAATTGATGACACACTACAAATTCTGGATCAAAACAAGGGATGCCTTCTAGTCCTGCTTGACTAATCCTCAGCCTTCGACACAGTCAAACATGACAATCTTCTAGACCTCCTGAAACACAGGATGGGACTATCTGGTACTGTGTTTAACTGGTTCACATCCTTCCTCCAAAACAGAACACAAAGATTCAAGATTAACCAATCACTATCCAACCCCTCCCCGGTCACTCTGGGAGTACCCCAGGGTTAATCCCTCTCCCCGACTCTCTTCAATTTGTTTATGGAACCTCTTACGGAGCTACTCAACTCGTCAAACATCCAATATCACATGTATGCTGACGACACACAACTCTACATCAAAGTACACTCACTTGATGACATCAAGTCCCTTAACTCAACTCTCCACAAAACACAGATCTGGTTGGCAGAAAATCATCTAAAACTAAACAGTCTAAAAACTGAATTTCTCCTTATCGCCCCTCCCAACCAAACAACCACCATCCTTGAATGGATGAAGCACATTACAGCACTCGATTGCCCACCTATCATCATCGACTCAGCTAAATCACTGGGTATAACCTTGGACAATAATTTAAATATGCAGAAACACATCAGCGCTGCAACTGAAGGAGCTAATTTCCAGATTAACACCTTGAGAAAACTGTAACCCTTCATACCGGCCAGAGACTTTAAACAGACAGTTCAATCTCTAGTAATGCCCAAAGTGGATTATGGAAGTATTGCTCTCTGTGGCCTACCCAGATCAACGACCGCTCCCTTAAGAGCCACAATCAATACAGCTGCTAGGCTCGTCACAGGCTCCAAAAGAAACAGCCACATCTCCCCTGACCTTCGTGAGGCCAGAATTCACTTGAAAATCGCTTGTATGAATCATAAGGCCTTACATCACAAAACACCGAGATACCTAGTGGAGAAATTGGTACTATCGGGTGGCAACAGATCCACTAGGAGCTCCAACAATCTTCTGCTTAAACCACAACGGTTTCCAAGCAGAAAACATACTACCGCTCCTTCTCAGGAATGGCGCCCAGGATTTGAAATGCCTTGCCCCAAGAAATGAGACTTAACCCATCGGCAGCTTTTTTCAAAAAAGAAGTGAAATCTATTCTTCTAGCCAAATTCACGTGATTCTTTGATACTCCCTTGTAAATACGTGATACGTGATACGAGTGTATGCTAATCTTTACTTTCCTCACCTATTTCACCTATTTCACGATATCTATATGTTTTCTATGTTGTTATCTCTGTATTGTAAAGCGCTCTGATACCAGTAAGGGTCTTGTTCGCGCTATACAAAACTGCAAAAATAAATAAATAAATAAATTATAATGCACTTAAGAGTAAATGGTTTAACCGCATTCACAAACAACCACAGAGAATGGACTCTGAGGGCTGCAGACGGGCCCTGCCCAGGCAGAGGCTCCCCCTCGCATGAAAACCAAGCACTCTGCCCTCAGGATTGATAGGGCCTGCCTTTGGGGTGACTGATAGGCTTATATGTGTGTGTAAGGTGAGATATAGGGGACCTATATCTCAGTGAGGAGAGCTAACACTACCTCACCCAGTCTCTGCAGTAGCAGGCCTGTGGTGTCAGATTTAGTCTGCTTCCCAGGGGTGGTATAATACATGCTTCAACCCCTGGTAGGCCTGTGAAGTACCTATGCCCTTGGTACCTAAGGTACCATATACTAGGGGGTCATAATGTACCACAGTATCCAATCACTAGTGCATCTAATATGCACTCCAAGTTGTTTAGAGAGAACAGAGAGGTTGGGGCCCTGATTAGCAGGGACCCAGCCAGACTATAGCCAGAAACCAGTGTCAACATCTGAAAAAAAGTGGGGGCAGCAGAAGTGCAGATCCTACTCTCCTACACTATGGTTTGGTCTTTCTCGTTTCCATAGAAGCTAAACTATTAAATCAATGAGACAAAAAAGAAGGAATGACTAAGGAGCACTTCTGGACCTAGTCAGATGTATGAGAGAGCCACTGGAATTATCCGACTGTTTAGCTGCACCAACTTTTGCACAATTATACATTTTCCACATTAGCCACATAATTCATCATCTGCTGCCTAATCTACAGATTTAAACAAGCGACAAGTGTTTTAGCGTGGTGAAAGGTCCTTTGTAAACCTAGAATTGTCACCTGTTACCTATAGCTAAATGTGGGTGTTACGTTGGTACCAATGGTGTGCAAGCCACTCTTGCTTCTTTCTGTGCCACTCTTGCCTCTTTCTGCATTTATGTTGCTTCTTTCTGCACCTTTCTTTCTTTTTCTGTACTTCTCTTGCCTCTTTCTGAACATCTCTTCTACTTTCTGCACCTCTTTTTCCTCTTTCTGCACTTCTGTTGCTTCTTTCTGCACCCCTCTTGCCTCTTTCTACACCTCACTTGCCTCTTTCTGTACCCCTCTTCCTTATATCTGCACCCCTCCTGCCTCGATCTGCACATCTGTTACTTCTTTTGTTCCTTTCTGCACAAATCTTGCTTCTTTCTGCGCCCCTCTTGCCTTTTTCTCCACCCCTCTTTTTCCTTTCTGCATGTTGTGAGAAGTTGGCCTGGTATATGCTGTCCACTAATTATAGCGGGCACCTTGCACCAGTCCAAACAACCCCTTATTGACGATAGGTTAAAGACAACCTTTATTGAAAGCTATCCTAGTGGTAACTATGGAGAGCAGCCTTCAGTCTAAGTCTTGAAGGAATGTAAAGCAGCTTGTTTCCCAGTCTATAATCTCCTGAATGGCCAAATAAAAGGGAACCACACCAGGTATATATATAAAATATATGCAAACGGTGCCCCG